>NC_133534.1:73418525-74036025 GCF_048544455.1 Silene latifolia
CCATGCACAGACCCATTCAAATTGATAGAGAACCAAGAACTGGTGATGCATCCCATGATCCAGTCAGTAAAAATGGTAGGGAAATTTAGAGCCTGCAAGATAGATTTGATAAAATTCCATTGCAAAGAGTCAAAAGCTTTCCTAATGTCCACTTTAATGAGACATCTAGGAGTTAAATATTTCCTGCTATAACCTTTGACCAGGGATTGAGAGAGCATGATGTTTTCATGAATATTTCTTCTAGTAATGAAAGCAGCCTGCTCTGGACCAACCAGCTTTGGGAGCACCACCTGGAGCCTATTTGCAATGATTTTACTAATAGTTTTATAAAAGGTGGTGCAGCAGGAGATAGGCCTGAAATCCATTACAGTGTTGCTAATCTTCTTTTTAGGAATGAGAGCAATGAGTGTGGCATTTGCTTGCTTACTGAGCCTACCATTTCTGAAAAAGGCTTGAACAGCTTTACAGAAGTCAGGACCAACCACATCCCAAGAGTGCTTGAAGAAACCAGAGGAGAAGCCATCTGGACCAGGACTTTTATCATCTCCAATACTGAAAAGTGCAGCTCTAATCTCCACATTATCCACAGGCCTAGTGAGCATTGCATGATCATCAGAATGGACACAAGAGCCTTGTTGAATGAAGTTGACATCAATGGGCAAGGTAGCCTTTGAAGAGCCAAGGAGGTGCTTATAGTAGTCAATGAAGCTGGCAGCTACTTTGTCCACACCAGACTGTTCTGAACCATTTCTATCAGTAATTTTTCCTATAATTTGCTGCTACTTCCTATCTTGAATTCTGGCAAAGAAATATTTGGAGGAAGAATCACTGAAGGAGATATGATCAATTTTAGCTTTTTGCTTGATAATGGAGCTTTCCATGTTTCTAAGTTCAATATAGTGGGCAAGGAGAGCTCTCTCCTGATCATACAAAGCAGGATTTGAAAGATTTGTTTGTAGCAGCTCTTGACATTTATGAAGGGCATCCTTGCTATCCTTTATTTGCTGATCCAATGTAGTAAAATTTTCTTTATGCATCTTCCTTAGCCTGCCTTTCACATTTTTAAGTTTTTGAAAGAATTTAAACATAGTGGAGCCAGAAACAGGTTCATTCCATGCCTCAGAGACCAAGCTGGGATAATCAGGATGCTTCACCCAACTATTAAGGAAACTAAATTTGGAACCAGAATGTTTATCATCAAAAACATTGACTAGTACAGGGGAGTGATCTGAAATACCTGAGGGCAAGAAAGAGACACAGGTACCAGGGAAAGTATTCAACCAGGAGGAGTTAGCAAGAGCTCTATCAAGCTTAGACCAGACAATGGAGTCAATATCTTGTTTATTTGTCCAGGTCATTTCACAGCCAGTGCTATGAAGATCATCAACCCCACAATGGAGAAGGCAAGAGTTAAAGTCCAGAATATCTCCTAAGTTTGGAGGAGTATTGCTAACTCTTTCACTAATATCCCTTACCACATTAAAATCTCCCAGAATGAGCCATTGCTGCACTTGAGTGCTAAGTTGATGAAGATGTGCCCAGAGATCATCTCTAATTCTGGCATTATTACTGGCATAAACCATAGTTAAATGGAAAACATGCCCAGTGGCATGATGAGTGACTTCACCATGAATGAACTGAGAATGAATTTGAAGAATTTTAACAGTTACATGAGCTGGCCTCCAAATGAGCCAAATCCTACCATTATAGTGAGCTTCATAGTTACAAACCACCTTATAGTTCCTATAGTGCTTATGGATAAGAGTTTTAGCAGCAGGCTCCTTAATTCTAGTTTCTAGAATTCCACTAATGTCAATGTTATTATGTCCAATGAAATTTAACACTTCATGTTGCTTGAGGGGATCATTTCCACCCCTAATATTCTAGGAAGAGATTTTCATGGTAGAATATCAGGAGGGTCATTTTCCCCCACAATTTCTCCCCTACTGGCAAGTTCAGACTTAGTAACCAGAATGGCAATAGCTTCCTGAGAAAGTGGTAGAAGAACCAAAGGAGGAGCATCCACTATGATGGATGAAGAGGCTCTCTTCAAGGCTATTTGAGTCTCATTCATCCCAACTCCATGACTGCATTCTAGATGCATTTCAGTGGCCAGAGGACCAGGAGCTTCCAACTGAGGAGGAGGGAGACTCTCCTGCAGAGGGGAACTTCCTGTCCCTAGGCTCCCTGAGGTACCACCTAGCAGAGAGGAGTCAACCAACAATTTAGAGTCTTCAATAAGGGGAGAACTCTCAGTTCCAGTGTCTTGGACAGAGAGGGACCCAACCAATTCTGCCTCATGCTGGGGCTCAGGCTGCTGCAGAGGGACAACATCAGATGAGTCATTAGAATTATCCAGCAGAGGAGCAGTCACAATGGGTTGAGCACGTAGAGCTTCCTCAGCTTCAGGAGTCTCAAGAGGAGAGAAATTATTGTGAGTAGTTAGAAATTATTATTATTATTATTATTATTATTATTATTATTATTATTATTATTATTATTATTATTATTATTATTATTATTATTATTATTATTATTATTATTATTATTATTATTATTATTACACCAATATTATTTTCCTTATAATCAATTATGTAAATTAGTATACTAATGCCATTATTAATCCATATTACACATGCCCAAGTCGACACTAGCAATAACCATGTCTTACCTTATTATTTAATTCGTTTAATTACCGTCTCACAACAATTTTTATTATAAATACGATTATTACTAAATAATTAATTGTTTGAATTACATAAATTATTCACTTATCAACCTTTATAATTACGGGGTATTACAGTCTTCCCTCCTTGAAAAGAACTTCGTCCCTGAAGTTCACCACACCACTCAACATAGATGTCAAAACAAAGTCTTTCTCCCAACGAAATGCAGCAAAAGATAGCGGGTATTACATTCTACCTCCCTTAAAAGAAACTTCGTCCCGATGTTTAGCCAAAACACCAAAAACCGAAATCACCATAGTCAGTTCATCCATACACAACTCAACCCGAGTTCTCAATTAATCAACTCAACAATTATAAACTCAACTCCCTATCATAACTCAACTCAAAAACAATTAATCAACTCAATAAACCATGCTCAACTCAACTTCTCAACCACTCAACAATATTTCAGCTAAATGCAAATAAAATCAACTAAAACATAATTAAAATCATCAAATACAGAGTGTCACATTCTATCCCCCTAAAAAAAGGGTTACGTCCCCGTAACCAACTAAAATGAAAAAAACTTACTACCACAAGCAACTATAACCAACCATTGACATAACTATTCCCTCTTTACTTATGTTATCATGCCAACAATGTTATCAACAAAAATGTTCATTCTACCACTTGTCAAGACACATATCAAATGAACATGCGACTATCATCATATAAGAATGCTAGGAGATCATATTACAGGCTCAGAAAATGAAAAAACAATTATATTAAAACTTGTTGAAAAACTTGCATTTCTTGCAGAAACCAAAATCAGGCTGTAATTTCAAAATTTTACCCATAATTAACCGCTTAACTATTACTTGAGTTGTTATACTTTTTAGAGAATATAGAGACTAAACAATCGTAAAAATGACTCTTCTAATCAGTGGAGATGGAATTACTCAAAAATTTTGAACACAATTTGAATGAGAGATTTTACAAATCCGTTGGTCGAAACCTACCTGCGTAGGAACTTTTTGACCACTGACTAATAAAATATTTATTTCTCCTAAACTGTATATCTTATAAGCATGAAACCAACGCTAAATGAAAGATAACTCAAAAGGCTATCGCTCCTAAAAATTTCATCTCCTAATGAATTACAGGCAACTAATGGCAACTAAAACAATCAAGGTTAAATTTCTGAGATTTCTTACTTACAACACTAGTATACCTCCGACTAATCCAATTGTCCACCATAACTAACATAACTCAAATTCATACTCCACCTATTCTTATTGCATCACATATTGATTTACATGGCTTAGGGATCATACAACCGCATATCACTAAACATGATGCTACAATTTCATTCAACTTTCACATTTGGTCAACTAATATACCGAAATTTGCAACTTTCTCATATTTATTGAATAACATGTCAATATAAATCATGTATTTCATAATTTTCATGCAATATCCACATATACCTGCATAAATACTTAAAAATAACAAGCTATTCTCATGAGTGCCCATTTTTGTGCAATCAATTCATTCATTTCATCACATTCCTCATAAACATTCCAATCTTGGGTCACAATTACCCACTCTTGCAACACAATTCATATTCTATCCTCCTTTGAAACAAAGTTATGACCTCATAACCGTCACAACATTATTAACACTAAACATTAGGAAAACAATAAACTATTTCCCCACTCATCATTATCGCTCAAGGAAAACCGGTTCAAAACTGAGAGGGCCATGATACGAATTAGGCGCGCTTTCCTAACCGTACTAAGAGGGGCTCCTAACAGTTCCTATCCGGGGTTCATTTTATTAGACACAACCTATATTCATTTATTGTTCATTGGTTAGGCCTGAGGATCGTTTTGCTCTGATACCACTTTGTAACACCCCCATTTATTCAGGAGCCTTTAGCTAGACATTCCTAAGAAAATAGGACTGTTACCATCTCGGTTTCCCGAGGTAGTGTATAACAAAGTACAACAATACCAAAGTACTTTAAATTATAACTTAGTGATTACGTGTTTATTACAAATTTAACTAACTAAAACTTAATATAAAATAATTACAACTCGCAGCGGAAATAAATAAAGTGATATAATTGTTTTATGTGATCTAGACTTCAACTATGGTCCAAGTCGAGCTCTCATCTCAATGCTCCCGAGTCAGCTAATCTTTAGTACCTGTCAAATCTGCTCCCCATAAAACGGTTCACCGCAGCTGTTCACCAATACACAGTCAACCGCGAGGTTCAGTACGAATAAATACTAACAACAAAAACATACGATAACAATCCAATTTCCTTTGTACTTTGCACAACCCCCTGACAACGTGCTCCATCCTTTTCTTAGTACACCTCCCTTAACAACGTGCTCACATTACATCATTCCAACCGAATTTGAAATATTCACCATCCCAATCGAAGTTGAGGTATTCACCATCCCAACCGAAGTTGAGGTATCTACCATCCCAACCGAAGTTGAGGTATCCATCATCCCAACCGAAGTTGAGGTATACATCATCCCAGTATAAAACTGAGGTATCCAACACAAATGCCATGATCAACAACAATAGAAATCATTTCAGAACGAGTCTTGAGGTATCCAATAATTACGACATGCGATAATAACCAATAACCACAATATAAATCAGTGACATATACTTCACATCTGATAATTCATCCAAGAAACATTATCGAGTAAAAGTTAAGTAGGATTTATCCCTACCTAGCAAGTGATTCCAATTATGCAGCTTAAGCAATCCAAATCATTAAAGCAATCCGACCCGATTATAATTTCTTCACAAATCAACCTTGTGACGATCTTCTAGCTAGAATTTTCCTCTCTTTCCTCTTTAGAACTCCTTTGCTCTCTTCTTTATCAATTATTATCTCTATGATGGAATAAGGTTTATTGTTTAGGTTATGTCTTCTATTTATAAGATATGTTTAGGAAGCAATTAGGAAACCTATTATTATTATTATTATTATTATTATTATTATTATTATTATTATTATTATTATTATTATTATTATTATTATTATTATTATTATTATTATTATTATTATTATTATTATTATTATTATTATTATTATTATTATTATTATTATTATTATTATTATTATTATTATTATTATTATTATTATTATTATTATTATTATTATTATTATTATTATTATTATTATTATTATTATTATTATTATTATTATTATTATTATTATTACGCCAATATTATTTTCCTTATAATCAATTATGTAAATTAGTATACTAATCCCATTATTAATCCATATTACACATTCCCAAGTCGACACTAGCAATAACCACGTCTTACCTTATTATTTAATTCGTTTAATTACCGTCTCACAACAATTTTTATTATAAATACGATTATTACTAATTAATTAATTGTTTGAATTACATAAATTATTCACTTATCAACCTTTATAATTACGGGGTATTACAGTAGCAATTTCTTCTACCCACTTTGACACATAATCAACAGCTACAAGAATGTACTTGTTTCCCTTAGATGACACAAATGGTCCTTGGTAGTCAATTCCCCAAACATCGAAAATTTCTACCTCCAATATTCCTCGTTGTGGCATCTCATTTCTCCAAGAAATGTTTTTAGTTCTTTGGCAAGGATCACAATGGAGAATAAATTCTCTAGCATCTTCAAACATGGTAGGCCAAAAGAAGCCCGATTGGAGGACTTTAGCAATAGTTCTTCGTGCTCCATGGTGTCCACCATAAGGTGATGCATGACATCCATCTAGAACACCTTGAACTTCCCATTGGGGTATGCATCTTCGGTAAAGTTCATCACTACATTCCTTGTAAAGGTTGGGATCGTCCCAAAAGTATCTCTTCACTTCAAACAAGAATCTCTTCCTTTGATTGTAGTTCAAGTTTGGAGGAAGAACTCCTCCAACAATGTAATTAGCATAGTCGGCAAACCATGGTGTGGTGTGCTTCTTAAGTTGTGAATGAATGGCCATCAAAATATCATCGGGAAAAGAGTCATTGATTGGTGTCTCTCCCTCATCATCATGAAATCGAATTCTTGATAAGTGATCCGCTAGCACATTCTCGGCTCCCTTCTTATCTCTTACCTCCAAATCGAATTCTTGGAGTAGCAAAATCCATCTCAACAACCTTGGTTTTGCCTCTTTCTTTATCAAGAGATGTCGAAGAGCACGGTGATCCGAGAAAACAATTACTTTTGATCTAAGCAAATAGGAACGGAATTTGTCTAGTGCATAGACAATGGCAAGGAGATCCTTCTCGGTAGTATCATAGTTCACTTGGGCGGCATCAAGAGTCTTGCTTATATAATAGATAGCATGTAAAGCCTTTCATACCCATTGTCCAAGAACCGCTCCCACGGCGTAGTTACTCGCATCGCACATGATCTCAAATGGTAGTTCCCAATTTGGTGGTTGGATGATCGGTGCCGAGATCAATGCTTCCTTAATTCTATCAAAGGCTTCAACACACTCATTAATGAATTGGAATTGGGGATATTTAAGCAAGAGTTGAGTGAGGGGTTTCACGATTTTGGAGAAATCTTTTATAAAACAGCGATAGAAATCCGCGTGACCGAGAAAGCTTCTCACCCCTCTAACATTCACGGGAGGTGGGAGTTTCTCTATCACCTCAACCTTGGCTGTTTCAACTTCGATGCCCTTTTTCGAGATTAAATGACCCAAAACAATATCTTCATTGACCATAAAGAGACACTTTTCCCAATTCAAAACAAGGCTAACATCTTCACATTTTTGCAATACAAGAGAAAGGTTATGCAAGCAAGAGTCAAAAGCTTTTCCATAAACGCTAAAATCATCCATAAAAACTTCCATTATGGTTTCTAGATAATCGGAGAAGACATTCATCATGCATCTTTGGAAAGTAGCGGGGGCATTGCATAGCCCAAAGGGTATTCTCCTATATGTAAAAGTACCTTTGGGACATATGAAGGTGGTCTTGTGTTGGTCATCCGGGTGTATCGAGATTTGGAAGAATCCCGAATACCCGTCAAGGTAGCAAAAGAATTTGTTAGAGGCTAACCTCTTAAGCATTTGGTCAATTAATGGTAGGGGAAAATGATCCTTTCGTGTTGCGGAATTCAATTTACGATAGTCAATACACATACGCCAACCGGTGATCTTCCTCGTGGGTATTAGCTCGTTCTTATCATTTGTCACCACCGTGGTACTTCCTTTCTTGGGTACCACTTGAACGGGGCTAACTAACAAAGAATCCGATATAGGATATATGATTTCTGCATCAAGTAATTTCATAACCTCCGCTTTTACAACTTCTTGCATACGGGGGGTTTAGTCTCCTTTGGGATTCGATGGTAGGCCTATGGTTCTCTTCTAGATGAATTATATGCATGTAAAAATTGGGACCTATCCCTTTAAGATCATCTAGACTATAACCTATAGCTTTTTCATGTTCTTTCAACACATTAAGCAAGCTTTCCAATTGATTCTCATCACGTTGTCATTAACAATCACGGGTTTGGTTTTAGATTCATCAAGGTAGGCATATTTCAAATTTGGGGGAAGGGGTTTTAGAGTTGAAGTTTGTACCTCACTTTCTACCATTGAAGGTTCACTAAGGATTTGCTCCATCTCCATTATACATTCCATTCTCATGGCATATTCAACTTGTTCCTCAAGCTCTTCATACCCATCATACTCAAATTCCATGACATATTCGTGAAGGAAATGTAGATTCATATACATACTAACATACTCATATATGTCTAAATTAATTTGTCATAAAATTAAAACGGATTTTATGCATGTAAAAAATAATATAATAGAAGAGAAATCATGTCCTTACATTGTTGATTTCGGATTTAAGGGCACAAAAGAGATCACCTTTCTCTTTTGATCTTGAGCTTTTCCTTATGGATGAACAAGATATAAGTATAAGATCTCTCCCTAAGCTTTATACCCAAGGCTCCTCTTAATTTTAATTAATATTACAAATACTAGTATAATATTAATCAAGTAGAAAATTGACCCAAAAATAATGTAAACACTTGATTATTTTCGGTTTTGTGGAGGGAGAAGAAGAGAGCTTTTTATCTCTCTAGATATCTTATTTTTGGATGATGGAATAATAGAATGATACACTAACTAAATCAAAGTAGTGTATGTAGAAAAATAAGACAAAACCCTTGCCTTGCTCTCTTGGAAAACCGGGTAGGAGGAGAAGAGGAGGGAAGAACACCCACCCAATGCATGCCCTTGTTTGTCTTAACAATGCATACTAGGGTTGCATGCCTACTCTTATTAGTAATCATTATGTTTACTAATTATAATATAAACACAATATGTAGCTAAAACTCCTCCAATTTTCGGCACTTTACATAATATGGATTCCATATTATTTTTGTCAATTGTCTATATGTTACATGTCATATGTCACATATATTTGTTATGTATTTTTAACATATTAAAAATCAACGTATTAATAAAAATACGTCACATACAAAAATTGATTTAGTAATTTCATAATTACTTGTGCCAAAATATTTTACCACTTTATAAATCGTATTTACAAAAATTCATTCAATTCCGATTGTTTCCTTAAACAATAATTTCATCCGAGTAATGAAACAATTCGATTACTCAGACCGTATCTCATTTAATCACATTTCAATATGATACGTAAATTTTACTTCCAAAATCGTCCGTCAATTTTCAAGTAATTTAATTAACTCGTAACGTTATACGATTAATTAAATAATCAATTAAGAGTGTTGCCCTATAGGTATGACCTAGGGGTCAATCGATCACCACCGTCGCACGACAAGAATGTCAAAACTCTAGTCACCAATCATTACCGATATATGTTGACCATTGACATATAAATACTTCCCAATTGTATTCTTTAAAATGAGATTTAATAATGATATTTAAATCATGTGATCGCACTATTGTTGAGGACACATTTCCCAACAATCTCCCACTTGTCCTCGACAAGTGTGCGTCACCAATTCTCTTGTCCTATTACTATCTCCCACTCAATGCAAGGTGTCTTTCAGGTCGTACTTGCAAGTGATCATATCGAGAGTGGTTTCCTCGATCCGAGAATAACCGATTGACCGGACTTATCTATCATAGATACTTTCCGAGCGTGGCCACGCATTTCCAGTTCATTACTCCTCGAGTGGCCCCGAGATATTGTTATAACCCCGACTAGGGGTGGACAATTCCTATCGCACTCATTCCCTTCGACTAGCCACACCATCATAACCCAAAATATGCCCATTTGACCCCATTTACGAAGGTCGTAGTAACACAAATCAAAGTTAATCTGAAACTGTGCCATCTTAGGCGAATAGTCTTTAGTCAAAAGAATCGACTCATTAGAATACTATAGTAGCTCTCGCCACGACCAGGCTATATAAATTTGCCAGAACTCTATAAGCGGTCATTAGGCCCGACAAAATGTTCCTAACAGTCTGCCTATGTGATCGACTAGTCATCTCACATGACTCTATGGCACTTGAACTTGCCATCAATCGCATCACACTCTAGTCACTTCGAGACGTCACCTCATACAAGTAACTATGGGCAAATACAATGTCAATCCGTGTTCAATTTAACGGGGTTCAATAGTCTCTACAACCCGTTTGGATGTAACAAAGTATAAATTAAAGATAAAAGACAAATGTGATTATGAACATGAACAAAAACAACACTTTTATTTCATTTTAAAATCTAACAAAAACTTGGTACACGTTTAAGTCCCATGGACGTAACATGTCCATCATGCTTAGCCTGCGATAAAGGCTTGGTGAGCGGATCAGCTATGTTGTCATCTGTCCCAACCTTACAAATCGCAATTTCCTTTCTTTCAATGAAATCTCTTATTACATGAAATTTTCTAAGTACATGTCTAGATCTATTACTAGACTTTGGCTCCTTAGCTTGGAAGATCGTCCCACTATTATCACAATAGAGAGTGATGGGATCAGTGGGGGTAGGTACTACTTTTAGACCTTCCGTGAATTGCTTGATCCACATAGCTTCCTTGGCAGCTTCTGATGCTGCTATGTACTTAGCCTCTGTTCTTGATTCCGCGGTTACAGCTTCCTTGAAGCTTCTCCAGCTTACGGCACCACCATTGAGCATGAAAACAAAACCAGCTTGTGATTTCATGTCATCTCTATCTGTTTGAAAACTTGAGTCCGTGTATCCATTAACACGCAACTCAGTGTCTCCTCCAAACACAAGGATAGAGTCCTTAGTTCTTCTCAAGTACTTAAGGATGTTCTTGACAGCAATCCAGTGACTCTCACCTGGATTTCCTTGATATCTACTCGTCATGCTCAAGGCATACGAGACATCAGGACGTGTGCATATCATGGCATACATGATTGATCCAACAGCGGAAGCGTAAGCGATCAACTTCATGCGTTCAACATCATGGGGTTCGGAGGGACATCGAGTCTTGCTCAATATCGTTCCGGTTACCATAGGTACCAAACCCCTTTTGGATTTGTCCATGCTGAATCGTCGAAGAATCTTATCAACATAAGACTATTGACTTAGTGCCAATATCCTCTTGGGTCTATCTCTATAGATCCGGATACCTAATATGCGTTGTGCTTCTCCTAAATCCTTCATTTGGAAGTGGTTACCTAACCACTTCTTAACAGAAGACAACATTGGAATATCATTTCCAATGAGTAGTATGTCATCGACATACAAGATTAGGAACACAACATTGCTCCCACTGAATTTCATGTATAAACATGGTTCCTCAATATTTCGAGTGAAACCATTTTCCTTTATAACATGATTGAATCGATGATTCCAACTTCTAGATGCTTGCTTAAGACCATAAATGGATCTCTTAAGCTTGCACACTTTGTTAGGATTTTCAGAATCAACAAAACCTTCGGGTTGTATCATGTACACCTCCTCTTCTAAATGCCCATTTAGAAAAGCGGTTTTGACATCCATTTGCCATATTTCATAATCATGAAATGCGGCGATCGCTAACAAAATCCGTATGGATCTTAGCATGGCTACGGGGGCAAATGTCTCATCATAATGGAGACCTTGGACTTGGGTAAATCCTTTTGCCACTAGCCTAGCTTTGTAGACATCATCATGTCCTTCTATGCCATTCTTGACTTTGAATATCCATTTGCATTGAAGGGGTCTTGCCCCTTTAGGCAAATCTACCAAGTCCCAAACTTGGTTTTCAAGCATAGAATCCATTTCGGACTTCATGGTTTCAAGCCATAAGGTGGAATTAGGACTAGAGATTGCGGCCTTGTAGGTGGCGGGCTCGTCACTTTCCATAAGAAACACATCGAGTGTTCCATCTTCCTCGATAAGTCCCACATATCGATCGGAATGGCGAATTACTCGGCCCGTCCTTCTTAGTGGAGGAGGTACAACCGCGTTAGACGACGAAGGAACATCTTCTTGCGTCTCTACCTCGGTTTGTGGCTCTTGAACTTCATCAAGTTCAAAATTTCTCCAACTCTGTCTCTTAGAAATAAACTGGCTTTCTAAGAAGACAGCCTCGGAAGACACAAACACTTTGTTATCTTGAGGTTTGTAGAAGTAGTAACCTCGAGAGGTCAAAGGATAGCCTACAAAGATGCATTTTTCGGATCTTGGGGCAAGCTTATTGTCGGGTTTAGCCTTGACGTAAGCATCACATCCCCAAATTTTCATATAGGATAGATTAGGAACTCTTCCTTTCCATGTCTCAAATGGAGTCTTTTCGGTGGCTTTAGTGGGACTATTATTCAAAGATAGAATTGCAGTTTGGATTGCAAATCCCCAAAACGAGTTCGGTAACTCGGTTTGACTCATCATGGATCGAACCATATCAAGTAGGGTTCGATTTATCCTTTCGGCAACACCATTCAGTTGTGGTGTTCCGGGTGGAGAAAGTTGTGATATAATACCACAACCTTTCAAGTGTGAATCAAATTCAAGACTAAGGTATTCACCACCACGATCGGATCGTAGTGCCTTAATTCTTTTGTTCAATTGGTTCTCTACTTCGTTTTGGAATTCCTTGAATTTCTCAAACGCTTCACTCTTGTGTTTCATTAAATAGATATACCCATATCTACTCAAGTCATCGGTGAAGGTTATAAAGTAGTCATAATTACCACGAGCGGTGATACTCATTGGTCCGCATACATCGGTGTGTATGAGTCCCAATAGCTCACTAGCTCGTGTCCCTTTACCACTAAAAGGATTACGAGTCATTTTGCCAAGTAGGCAATATTCGCATGTACCAAATGATTGATAATCAAAAGGTGTAATCACATTAGTTGAAATTAATCTTTTGATGCGATTCTCGTTTATGTGACCTAATCGACAATGCCAAATGAACGCTTCACTTGGGTCACTTGATTTGAGTTTCTTTGATTGAATGTTATAAATATCATTCGTTGGATTTGAGGTCTCTAAAATGTAAATGCCATTAATGGAAGAAGCTTGGCCAATAACCAAATCATTCCTAGAAATAGTACAACGATTGTTCTTAATGACAAAACAAAAACCGTCCATGTCTAGCATGGCGATTGAAATAATGTTTTTAGAGAGCGTAGGTACATAAAAACAATTATGCAAATACAACTCAAATCCATTAGGCAAAGCTAAAACATAAGTTCCCTTGGATTCGGCCGCTACCCGAGCTCCATTTCCAAGGCGTAGATCCACATCTCCCTTGCTAAGCCTCTCCACATCTCTTAAACCCTGTAAATGATTACAAAGGTGAGAATCACAACCGGTATCTAGTACCCATGTCGTAGTGGAAGTATAATTTATATCAATAACATAAATTTCTTTAGGAATTGTACCTTTTGGAGTAATGAGTCCTTCCCTTATATTTCGCAAATACATAGGGCAATTCCTAAGCCAATGTCCCATGCCATAACAATAATGGCACTCATCATTAACTTGCTTGAAGTTTTTGACTTTCTTTCCTTTCTTCTTGAACCTCTTTCCCTTTGACGCAAGAACTTGATTGCTAGAGCTCCCACTAGCTTTGGCATCTTTATCTTCCAGAGACAAAGACCCTATAGATCGTATGAGGTAGTCTTCCTGAGACGGACTCACACGAGGTCTAGTAGTAGTGGGTGGTTTAGAAGAAGTGATGAAGTTAAGGTTTCCATCCGAACCTATCCCGAAATGAAGTTCTCTAGTTGTATCGAAATCGTTGTTGGAGCAAATGTCGTCAAGAACATGGTGGTAAGATTCAATAGTAATTGGTGCGGTAGCATTTGATGGATTCATTGTTTTAGAACTACAAATATGGAGGAAAAGGAAATATTAACATTTGTCTTTTTAAAATCATACTTGTAAAATATTAACAAGATATGAACATTTATATAGTGACCTCTACCCAACTATAATAAATGATTCCAAGACCCAAATTCATATCAATTTAGGCACGGGGTAGCCGATGAAACCTTCATCAATATAACTCGGTGGATTAACGTTTAATCGATTCTACTTTTAGAACTCTTGGTCGATAAAATTACTCTAATGTTTATCTATAGCCCAAAACACATCAACAAGGGCACGAGGTAGCCGATGAAACCCTTATCAATTACTTTTGTTGAGTTCAATCCAAATTTCGAATAAATGTGTCCATTATCCAAATCCACATCAACTTAGGCACGGGGTAGCCGATGAAACCCTCATCAACATGAATTCGGTGGATTAGACATTTATCACCCACTTCCCCTACGTAACAAGGTTTGTACCCCGGGGTAGCCGAGTGCACTCCCTCGCGAAATAGGTTTTCATGGTTTCTACTATTTGGTAAGGCTATGTCTCAATTAATTGTTTTAGCGAGAGGTCATGTCAATTTATTATCTATCACGTTTTAAGTGAACTAAAGCGGTGAACTACGATAATTCTAATTGACACGGTCGATAAACTCGATAAGACAATGCATGTTTAGTTATGGCGATTTAGCGATGCATGTGACATAAAATAAAATGCAAGCATAAAGATAAATAAATCCTAGTATGGCCTTTCCTAAAATAGAAAAACTATTTAACTATTACATATTCGGAAACCAACTCCATTGGTCCCTTGAACTTCGGTTGTGGCACGCATCTCGAGGTAACACCGTCTTTATGTATCGCCATTCTTGAAGAAATCCGTCTTTGGGAACTCCGGAATGAATAAAATTACATAATAAATTACATAATTTCCTATTATACATTTGTAACTAAAATAAAATAAATCTATTAAATTACAAAACGGTGATACGAGATCACAATAAAAATTACAACCGAATCGATATTCCCATACATTTCGGGAAATACCAATTAAAATCTAAGGCCATACTAAGTAAAATTACATAATTCAAAAATTACATAAATTAAAATTATGACAATCATAAAGAAAATGCAGCATTATAATATGTATGAACATGCTCAATTTTTATGCTAAATCGCCTTTTAATTAGCCAATATCGTATATTACTCGGTTTTTACGGATTTGCGTGATTTCAACATTTTTTAATCACAAAAATACATAAACTCATATTTATGCATAAGTTAATTACCCTAACCTCTTAGGACTCAAAATTTAGTCTTCACTAATAATTTGACCATAATTAACCCATATTTTATAAAATTGTTCATAAATGGACCAAAAATTACAAAAATAAGCTATTAAACTTCAAATTAATCACAAAAATTCAAATAAATTCAAAATTTGAAATTTAAACGCATGAACATTCTGGAAAAATTCCATGACACTCATAATGTTCAAAATCTTAGGTTAAAAATTTCGAAAATTTTCCGGAAAAACAATGTTGCGGTTTATCGATTTTTAATAAAATAATCATAAAAACATGGAAAAATTATTTTCATTAAGTTTTCAATTTTAGATCTGAAAAATATAATAAAATTCAATATTAGACGTTTTTCCAAAGTCATAGATTATGTTTTATTAATTTTCCACTAATAATGTCACTATTTATGCTATTTTTCTTCAAAAATTCATAAATCATGCAAAATGACTTATTTATAGCCAATTATTTTACACACATATTGTAAAATTTCATGTGACAACATATTAATTTTCTATGACCAGATTCAAAATTTAACTCATATTAACCTATTTTTCACCTAAATCCGAATTTAATAATGAAAAATTCATTTTTCGAGCATAACAAGTCCAAAAATTATGAAAATTTACAGGTTATCTCAAAATAATATATGTGACAACATATACAAAAACCAAGTGGAAATTCGAAGTATAGCTAATTTTAGACAAAAAATGACATTTTTACTCATAAAATCATATTTAAATGCCATTATTGTAAATTATGAACAATAAAAATCCGAAAAATTAACCAAAATATCCTAAAACATTTTAGGACCAGAAATATTAACATGCATGTAATAATTTCGTGATATATCATAATAACACAAATTTTACAAGTTTTATTTGTTATTCTTATAACTCGGAAAAACTTTTAACCAATTTGCATGCAAACAACCGTGGCTCATGATACCGATTGAAGGAAATGTAGATTCATATACATACTAACATACTCATATATGTCTAAATTAATTTGTCATAAAATTAAAACGGATTTTATGCATGTAAACAAATAATATAATAGAAGAGAAATCATGTCCTTACATTGTTGATTTCGGATTTAAGGGCACAAAAGAGATCACCTTTCTCTTTTGATCTTGAGCTTTTCCTTATGGATGAACAAGATATAAGTATAAGATCTCTCCCTAAGCTTTATACCCAAGGCTCCTCTTAATTTTAATTAATATTACAAATACTAGTATAATATTAATCAAGTAGAAAATTGACCCAAAAATAATGTAAACACTTGATTATTTTCGGTTTTGTGGAGGGAGAAGAAGAGAGCTTTTTATCTCTCTAGATATCTTATTTTTGGATGATGGAATAATAGAATGATACACTAACTAAATCAAAGTAGTGTATGTAGAAAAATAAGACAAAACCCTTGCCTTGCTCTCTTGGAAAACCGGGTAGGAGGAGAAGAGGAGGGAAGAACACCCACCCAATGCATGCCCTTGTTTGTCTTAACAATGCATACTAGGGTTGCATGCCTACTCTTATTAGTAATCATTATGTTTACTAATTATAATATAAACACAATATGTAGCTAAAACTCCTCCAATTTTCGGCACTTTACATAATATGGATTCCATATTATTTTTGTCAATTGTCTATATGTTACATGTCATATGTCACATATATTTGTTATGTATTTTTAACATATTAAAAATCAACGTATTAATAAAAATACGTCACATACAAAAATTGATTTAGTAATTTCATAATTACTTGTGCCAAAATATTTTACCACTTTATAAATCGTATTTACAAAAATTCATTCAATTCCGATTGTTTCCTTAAACAATAATTTCATCCGAGTAATGAAACAATTCGATTACTCAGACCGTATCTCATTTAATCACATTTCAATATGATACGTAAATTTTACTTCCAAAATCGTCCGTCAATTTTCAAGTAATTTAATTAACTCGTAACGTTATACGATTAATTAAATAACCAATTAAGAGTGTTGCCCTATAGGTATGACCTAGGGGGTCAACTGATCACCACCGTCGCACGACAGTAATGTCAAACTCTAGTCAGCCAATCATTACCGATATATGTTGACCAGTTGACAGTATAAATACTTCTCAATTGTATTCTTTAAAATGAGATTTAATAATGATATTTAAATCATGTGATCGCACTATTGTTGAGGACACATTTCCCAACAATTCGTCCATCTCTTCTTCTTGCATGGCGTGATCTTTAGTTGCTTGTTCAATTTTAGTGGACTGTGATGCTTCCTCGAGAATATCATTTATCAACATGGATTGCTCATATGTGAGCTCCGTACAAGCTAGAGCGGCGTCAAGTAGATCTACTTCCAATTCCCAATGCTTGTTTTTGGCCTCACTTGCTTCTAAGGCTTCCAATGCTTGCAAAGGGTCTTTAATGAGAATAGTACCCACATGGTCCTCTACACAACAATCTATAATATCCATCTTGCAAAGTAAACTAAGAGAAAAAGGTGATAAGTACCTTGAGGAAGTTCTCTCCCTCAAGGTAAAGAAAGGCACAACTAAAAATAATTAATGAAAATCAAATCAAGTTAACACCGTCCCCGGAAACGGCGCCATTTTTGGTCTGGTTATAACTCGTCGTCAAAAGCTACCAACCAAAACAATATTTATAACTTTACAAACTACTCTTAGCAAAGAGGCAAGTAAAGGTCGGATCCTAAGGGACGGGTACTGATGTAGGATTCTCAATTGTAAATGGTTGTGTCTTAGGGTGTCACAATTTGGGTTGAGATAGGAGATCAACTAAACTAATCAACAATATAAAAGTAAAGTAATAAAAACAAGCAAGATGATTAAAAGGGGTGTAAACAATTGATTAAAGGCACTAGGGTGTCATGGGTTCATAGGGGATTCATGGGAGTTGATCATACAAACATGCTCTCAATTATAAAGCAAGCACTTATTGTTGTGACGGGATCGAGTTGGTGTATAAGCTTACAATCCCTTGGAAGGTTTGGGTCCCAGAGCCGAATCGATTAGATTGTACAACACCTACAAGTCGACTTAATCCTTTCTATTCAACTATATCCATGGTCTAATGAGGCTCGAGTTGGTGTATAAGATTACAAGCCTCATTGAAAAGATAGGTGATTGGTAAAAAATGCAAGGATTCATAGGCCCGCATTTCATCAAACATAACATGTGCATAAGTTGAAATCATAACAAGCAAGCAATTTAATTATGAAAACATAATAGATTAAGCATGAATCAATCCCCATGTTGGTTTTCCCTAATTCCCCATTAACCCTAGCTAAGGAAACTACTCACTAATGATCAAGTTTAACATGTTAATAAGATTGTCAATCATACTAACAAAGCAAAACATGATGAATAAATGAAAGTGATTAACAATAATTAAAAAAGATTAAGAGAGAATTATACCTGTGAAGATGATTCCAAATAATAAAGCAAAGAATAATAGAAGTACTTGATGATTGATGGAAGGTTGTCAATCCTCCAAATAAACACAAATAATCTTCTAATTACCCAAAATAAATGAAGAACAATAGAGAAATTAAGGAAAGATTAATATTGAGAATTGTATTATAACTTGATTAAGAGTTGATTACAAGATTACTTCATGACTAAGGATTGATTAAGAGAACATGCTAATCTAGGTAGTACAAAGGGGTATTTATATTAAAGATTAGGTACAAGGATTAGGGTTACTAAGGGCTTAAATGACTAATAAGTCCCTAAGAAAAATTGAGGAAATGCTCATCTCGAAGGAAATAAGCATATTCTCGTGGGAGTCTTATCACGATCCGCCCGTCATGAGGTAAGGCACGGGTTCTCTTACTTGCGATCCGAGCGGATCCTAGGGGAAGACGCTCGGATCTTTGCATTGCAGGACGCTCGTCTTGGGCACAAGACACCCGGATCTTGGTGCTACGGGACGCCCGGATCGTGCCTGATCCGCTCGGATTCTGGGACAGACATTTTCTCTTCTTTTTCCTCCTTAACAATCTGCAAGGCTTATTTCGGGGATGCAATGATCCTTTCATCATTGCCCATTTCACTTTATTATCTACTTAGGCCTTTTAGTATTGTCTTCTCTTTGATGCTTGTTCATTAGGTGCAATCAATTTAGCTACATTCCGCTTCATAGATGCAAGGTTAGCACTCATGTCCTACCAAGGGGACAAAACCTCAAAGAGTATGCAAAATGGGAAACTAAATATAGTAAATGACCCAATTATGTGCTATAAAGCATGGTAACGGGGTTAATTCGGGGACTAAATGTGCTCAAATATGAGTCACATCAAGTACCTTGTGGTGTGATAACTCCTTGGCTACCGTTTATTCCAAGGTGACCTTTAAAACCATGCAACCGTCCTTACACTTCTATCATCATTTTTTTGTCAACAAAAGGGGAATGAGCACAAAAATGTCAAATTGAGTTCAAGTTATCAAATGTCAAATGTTTGCAAATTGCATCAAATTAAAAGAGGAGCAAAAATAGACTCTTATGCTTCAATAAAAGTACCCTTGCTACAAAATGGGGTTACTTTGAAAATGTTCAAAAAAAAAATGCAAATAATTGCCAAGTATCAAATTGCCAAACATCAAAAGTGGCAAAGAAAAGTTCTCAAAAGACAAATACCACAAGAAATTGGGGGAAAAATAAAACAAAAGCAAACTACCATTGTGAAACTCAAACATATTGATCCCTTTTATCCATTGATGGTCTTTTCTTTGTTGCATGGTGGAGAGGGGATGACCCTTCTTCTTATCTAGGCAAGAGGAGGAATTCCGCGATCCTACAGTGTTTCTAACACCATAGGGAGCCTACTCTTGACAAAAGCATTTAGCAATTGAGGATATAAGTACCCTAGTTTGACACAACTTGAAGGTGATTTGTTGGTATCCTTTTTGACTTAGTAGCTTGGAGAAATGATATCTACAATGGATTGTGTACCCTTAGATTGCTTCCCCTTTAGATGATTTCCGCCACTTAGATGAGGAAAATGGCTATTCGTTTGTAGATGCATCCATTACTTGTTTTGTGTGCATAATGCTTGGATGTATCGCTATTTTGTCAAGCCCCACCTTGCCTTGGAAGAAGGAATATTACCTCATAGATGTCTTGTTGTGAGTTGAAGGGGCAGAGTGAGACCCGCTAATTGTCTCACATCGGCTATATTATTAGATTAGCATAAATAAAGGTCATGGTTTTAGTCACCTCTTTACTCGGGACGAGCAAAGGTTCGGTTTGGGGATGTTTGATGTGACTCATATTTACGCACATTTAGTCCCCTAACTAGCTTAATTCATATGCTTTTTAGTTAGTATTTAGGGTCGTTTCTTGTCTTTAGCTTCCTATTATGCATGTTCTATGAGGTTTTGTGTCCTTGGTAGGAGAGGAGCACTAACCTTGCCTAAACGGAGTAAAGCGGAGCTAAATTGATG
Organism: Silene latifolia; assembly: GCF_048544455.1. Taxonomy (NCBI): domain Eukaryota; kingdom Viridiplantae; phylum Streptophyta; class Magnoliopsida; order Caryophyllales; family Caryophyllaceae; genus Silene; species Silene latifolia. The sequence continues at coordinate 73,439,267 of NC_133534.1, forward strand.
TCACATAACAGCCAAGAACCAAAGAGGAGACTAACATCAAACACCTAAGTCAATAAAGCAAATAAATAGGTGATAGCAAAGGAGCCCCACGACCCCTTGATGATCCTCATGGATCTTGGGGCAATCACAAGAAGAAGAACTAAGCTGTTCCATAACCCGAGCATCCCAACCTCAAGACGGGCGTCCCATGCCATGATCCGGGCGTCCTGATCTCAGGACGGGTGGATCCCAGAGCAGCACGAGCAGGTACTGAGCCAAGATGCGCGTGTCCTGAAGGGACTTGCTGTAACACCCCCATTTATTTAAGGGCCTGGACTAGGACTCCTCAGATAAATAATGGTGTTACCATCTCGGAAGCCCGAGGCAGTAGATAACAAAGGAAAGAAACACAGTACTTTATTATAATGTTTATAGTGACATTACAGCTGAAATAAAAACAAGTCTCCAAATATGACCAAATAATAAGTCTGATAAAACTACTCAAAAGACTAAGGTGAGCTAGGCACTAAGTCGGTCATCCAAGCTCTCTTCCCGGCCAGCTCCCATCGGTCTCTCGAATACCACACCGCTCCCCAATAATTGGATCATCACAGGCGTACACGAATACACGGGGTCAGCCACGAAGCTGAGTAGGTAATACGATAAACAGTAACACAAAACACATTCTCCTCCATCACCAACACCGCCATCACAACTCACAACCCGGACAACCCAGCCATACCGATCCCCGGTAGACTATAAATATCGACCGTAGCCGATCTGCCAGCTCGCAGCTGAGGACACCAGGGCAAGTCCTGCAGAACCCGCCTGGGCCTTATCACAACGTCATCATCTCCACCTCCACCAACTCCACGGTAATAATATAATAAAACAGTTCAACAATAGTACATAACGGAATTAAATCAGACAATCATATTATAACATGTAAATCACCGATTCATCAATCCAAATCACATAACACGGTATCAAGTCCAGTGTATTCCCCTACCTCAAATAGCGATAAAGGCTAACTGCAGATCAGAAGTACTCCACCCGAAACTCGCCACCTAAACATATACATAATATAATTAATTCAATTAACTATTCCCGTTCCCATACTCAAGAGCTACTATAAGTAGAAACCTTCCCAATTTAGAAATTACTAAAAATATAAGTTACTCAAAATAGAAGGTTTCCTAAAATGGGAAGTTTCCCAAAGTAGCGATTACCAAAATAGCAAGTTACTAAAAATAGTAACTTTCCCAAAATAAAATCCCGACTCAAAAGCTTAAATACATTATTCCGTCACCGCTACTTAAAATTAACTTAATAATCAAAACTAATAATATAAATATTATAAGTATACGCATTCCCGACTCATTAAAATAAAACCCGCAACAAAATTAATTCGAAAACAATGACACACGCACCCCCCTTTTCCAACCCGTCACAAACCGCCCCTCAACCACCACTCTTCACCGCCGACCACCAGGCTCGACACTGTGTCCGGCCTGGTCACTACCCACCACCAAAGAACGTGGTCGACCCACGCCGGCGGTCCTGGCCACCACCACAAAACCCCCGCTGCGTCCCTGCCGCCACCAAACGCCCGAATGCCCCCTTATCTAACCCGACAACCACCACGACACTCCCCTGTCACCCTACTAACCACCACCATTGCCACCACCGTCGCATGGCGACTCGACACACGTGGCACCACCGATTCGACCTCCCCCGAGTCCACGGTGGTGCCACCCCTTTTCCTATGTCTGAAATGCTACCCAAAAACACCCCATCGACCCCGACACCTAAACACCACCACCGCACCACCACCACCACCCACCACTCTAACCACCACCACCCGACTCGACTCTACACCCACAACACATCTCACCACCCCACGACCACCACCACAGTCCCTAAAAGACGCATAACACAAAACAAAACAAAACAAAGACGAAATAAAAACGAGAACCCTTACCTATGACGGCCGTCGACCTGAGCTTTTCCGGCCAGAACAACCACCAACGACCACCAGTAAAGACTCCCCTGGACTCCTGGCAGACCCTACTACCTCCACCCTCACTGGCGTGCCCTCTTTGGCCGTGTACAAAGCTTAAACAAGAGAGGAAGGAGGGTTGTTGTTTTGTGTTGTCAAAATGACGGTAGGGGGAAGGGATAGGGTTTTAAAGGTGAATTAGGGTTTGTTTTTAGGGTTTGGTGAGGTAAAATGGTAAGTGGGTAAATGGGTAGTAAGTGGGTAAATGGGCTATGACCTCTCGACCCAAAATGTCACTCGATTATAAACCCGACTCATCTCGCGATATAAATTAAACAATTCTTTTTACGCTTTTACCATTACCTTTACGCTACCATAAAATAATAAAACTCGCCCGAACAATAATAAAATACGGGGTATTACAGTCTTCCCCCCTTAAAAAGAACTTCGTCCCGAAGTTTGCCCCCATACCAAACATGTCATACGAAAATATAAAAGACATCTCGTATAACTAACACGGTCAAGCACACTACTGGACTACATAAACACGAAATGTTACATTCTACCCTCCTAAAAAGAAAGTTACGTCCCGTAACTTACCTCAAGCGAACAGATGTGGATAGCTCTCTCTCATCGCGGCCTCGGTTTCCCAGGTAGCCTCCTCCGCTTTATGATTAGACCACAACACTTTCACTAAAGCAGTCTCTCCGTGCCTGGTCTTTCTAACCTTCCTGTCCAAGATCTCCTTAGGCGTCTCGATGTAAGTCAACTGCTCGTCCACCTCGACCACATCATGGCTCAAAATGTGCGAAGGGTCACTCATATATCTCCGCAACTGAGAAACATGGAAGACATTATGTACCCTGGCTAAAGCCGGTGGTGAGCTAGTCGATATGCCACTTCTCCAACTCTATCCAATATCTCATATGGCCCAATAAACTTCTGGCTCAACTTTCCCCGCTTCCCGAATCTCATCACTCCCTTCATCGGAGACACTCTAAGAAGTACTTTCTCCCCCACCTGGAAAGAAATGTCGCTTCTCCTAGCATCAGCGTAGCTCTTCTCGCGGTCTGGGCAGCCCTCATCTTCTGTCGAATGATCTGCACCTGTTCAACCATCTCCCGAATCATCTCTGGTCCCAAAACTACCGCATCGCCTCTATCATCCCAACACACAGGACTCCTACACTTCCTGCCATACAAAGCCTCAAATGGAGCCATCCCAATACTAGCGTGGTAACCGTTGTTGTATGAAAACTCAATCAACCCCGCTATCCTCCCAAGACCCGCCGAACTCCAAAACACAAGCCCTCAACATGTCCTCGAGCGTCCGAATAGTCCTCTCTCGTCGACCATCTCCGTAGCTGGATGAAAAGCGGTGCTCATCTTTAACCGAGTACCCATTAGTGACTCGTAACTCCTGCCCAATTTGGATAGAAACCCGGAGTCTCTATCGGAAATGATGTCCTTGGGTACACCATGCAGCTTCACCACATACTGAACATAAGCCTTGGCCAACTCGGCTTTACTCCAAGTATCCTTCATGGGAATAAAGTGAGCCGACTTGGTTAGCCTATCCACGATCACCCAAATCATATTGTTACCTTTCTGAGTTCGAGGCAACCCGACAATGAAATCCATGGAAATGCTTTCCCACTTCCACTCTGGCACCTCTAGTGGTTGAACCTTCCCTTGCGGCCTCTTATGTTCACCCTTCACTCTCGGCATGTCAAGCATCGAGCTACGAACTCAAAAACTTCCCTCTTCATATTCGGCCACCAAAAGGTCTTCCTGAGGTCCTTGTATAATTTATCTCCCCCAGGATGAACCGAGTATGGCGTGGCATGTGCCTCGAAGAATCTTCCTCTTGACTCATCATTATCCGGAACACACCACCGTCCCCCAAACCTCGGACTACCATCGATGGATAACAAACCCGAATCAACCCCAGCTTCGCCTGTTCTTCTCTTGTGCTTTGCGCCACTTCGAATTCTAGCATCGGTTTTCTGTAGCTCTCTGATCTCCTCATATAACTCTGGCTCAACGGTCAAGTCCCCAAGAGTCTCTCCTTGCCGGATCACGTGGATTCCCATCCCTCGCAGCTCATTATGCATCCTCACTCTAGATCTAGCACTGCTCAAGGCATGGATGGATTTCCTGCTTAAGGCATCGGCTACGACATTCGCTTTCCCTTCATGATAAAGTATCTCCATGTCATAGTCGCCAATCAATTCGATCCATCTCCTCTGTCTCATGTTCAACTCCTTTTGTGTGTAAATGTACTTTAAACTCTTGTGATCGGAGAACACTTTGAAGGTAGCCCCATAAAGGTAATGTCGCCATAGTTTGAGCGCGAACACCACTGCCCCCAACTCCAGATCATGAGTAGGGTAATTCTCCTCATAGGTCTTCAATTGTCGAGAAGCGTAAGCGATTACCTTCCCGTTTTGCATCAATACGCACCCCAGACCCTTCTTGGAAGCATCGGTATACACCTCGAAATTATCATTCCCATCTGGTAGTGCAAGGATAGGAGCTGTAGTGAGTCGTTCTTTGAGGGTTAGAAACGCCTCCTCACAACTCTCATCCCAAACAAACCTGTTCTCCTTCCGCATCAAGGACGTCAATGGCTTGGCGATCTTTGAGAAGTCCTTGACAAATCTTCGGTAATAACCCGCTAGCCCCAAGAAGCTTCGGATCTCACCCACATTCTTAGGACTCTGCCATCTCGTCACCGCCTCAATCTTGCTAGGATCAACCGACACCCCTTCCTTGGAAATCACATGGCCCGAAAAGCAACTTTCTTCAACCAGAACTCACACTTGCTCAGCTTGGCATATAACTGGTTCTCCTCCAAGGTTTTCAAGACTAACCTCAAATGTTCCTCATGTTCCTCCTCATTCTTGGAGTATACCAGAATATCATCGATGAATACAACCACGAACTTGTCCAGGTAAGGACTGAACACCCGATTCATCGTGTCCATAAACACGGTTGGCGCATTAGTCAACCCAAATGGCATGACCACGAACTCATAGTGCCCATATCTTGTTCTGAAAGCGGTCTTAGGTATATCCTCGTTCTTAATTCTCAACTGGTGATAACCCGACCTCAAATCGATCTTAGAGAAAACTCCGGCTCCACTCAATTGATCGAACAAATCATCGATCCTTGGCAAAGGATAACGGTTCTTGACGGTCACATTGTTCAACTCACGGTAATCCACGCAAAGTCTCAAGCTCCCATCTTTCTTCTTGACAAACAACACTGGTGCTCCCCAAGGTGAAACACTAGGCCGTATGTAACCTTTCTCTGCTAGCTCATCCAACTGCTTCTTCAATTCCTCCATCTCTTTCGGCCCCATACGGTAAGGTGGTTTAGAAATCGGCCCTGTTCCTGGCTTTAGATCAATGGAAAAGTCCACTTCTCTTTTCGGTGGTAACCCTGGAATGTCCTCCGGAAATACATTCTCGAACTCCCTCACCACTGGAATCTCAGACACCTTAGGGGTCTCCGACTCACTATCCCACATCTGACACAAGATTAATGGTCCCCTTTCCTCGGACTCGACTTCGGGTATTAACAGATATGAATTTGACTCTTGGCTTGACCACATACCCCTTATAAGACACCCTAACTCCCTTAGGTCCCCTCAAAGAGATCTTCTTCTGATGGCAGTCGATAAAAGCTTTGTACTTCCCTAACCAGTCCATCCCCAGAATCACCTCAAAACCCCCCAAGGGAAACTCTATAAGGTCACAGTGAAACACAACCTCTCCGATCTGAATTGGTACCCCAGTGTAGACTCTATCACAAGATACCGACTCCCCCGAAGGTACCACTACCGAATCAAAGAATTCTATCATATGACTTAAGGTTTAAGACTACGGCATGTTCCGAGATATAAAAAGAATGTGTAGCTCCGGAATCAAACAACACAAAGGTGGGTTTAGAGTTAACAGAAATGTACCAGTCACCACATGAGAGTCATTCTTAGTCGCCTCCTTGCCCATGGCGAAGAGCTTGCCACCGGACTTAGCCCCACTCTGGTTTGAAGAAGCCGCACCGATTGTTTGTTCCCTTCATTTGCGCCTCTTCGAAAGTTGGTGCTCCCACTCTGCTGGCTCTGCGATTATTCCGTAGTTGTTGTAGCTTCCTTGGTAGTCATTACTAGCTCCAGGACCTCGCACCTCCCCCATAGCCGGACATAGGTGTGCGATAACTGTTATACCTGACCCCACCGAACGAGAGCCACCGAACCCGGACACGGTGCCCCGTATCCACCAGATCGATTCGCCCCGGATGATCGGCATTCAAACCTCTTGTGTCCTGTCTTTCCACAGCCAAAACAAGTAAGCCCCGCAGAACTACCTCCCCACCGGTGCCCCCGAAGCCACCTCCACTCGAGCTCTCATACCCCCGGGGCACCGTTAGTGGAGTACCCACCATATCTGCCCGAACTCGCTTCTTTGCCCCAAGATTATCACTTGTGGTCTCCAGCTTCCTTTTCTCACCTTGCCTTTCTTATCGGCCTTGATCTGTTCCGAGAGTCTTTCAAAGACACCACCCCCTCAAGTAAATGTCCTGAACTGTAGTGGGTGGAGCTGCTGTGAGCCTCTTCTTGATGTCCATAGTGAGTCCCCGCTCAAACCTCATAGCCATCATAGCTTCATTCTGCCCAAAGTCATCAATGTATGAGGATAACTGTCGAAATTTCCGATGATAAGTCTCCACTGTCATATCTTCTGTCATCTTGAAGGTGTCAAATTCCTCCCGAAGTTTGGCTTTTTGGAACTCAGGCATAAACTCATTCTTCAGAAGCTCTTGGAATTCCAACCAAGATACATGTCTCGTCTCAAGATCCCTAGCAACCTCTCGTATCTCCACCTTGTTCCCCGGTCCACTACCACCGGGCTGTGGCCCTAAGATAGTGGGCAGCTTGGTCCACCTGCAGCTCTTCCGGACATGCTAACAGTTCAAACAGATTGGTGAACTCTCTACACCATTCCCCCAGCAACTGTGGTTCCCCCTCTCCAGTGAATTTTGTGGGGTTATGCCTTGCCACAATGGTACTCATCTTTCCCGGATCCAATCGTTTGGCCTTTAGGGCCTCATTCTCAGCCAGTAGTTGATCTAACTCTTCCTGGGTGATGTTTACAGCCGTGTTCCTTCTTGGAGGCATGACTACAAGAGAATTTTAGGGATTAGCTGCAACACAAAACACTTTGGTAACTCTAGCCAATTCTTTTACTCTTATCTTACTTGTCTATCTAGCATGGCTTAGGGATCACATAACCGCATATCACTAGGCATAGCCTTCTAACACAACTTAATAGATGTATAAGTATAAATCAATCTTAAAACATGCCAAGTATTATGCCACAACTTCCAATCAACTTTTATGCAACAATTATCATATCAATCAGTTAATACTTAGGCAATAATATATGGAGTTATGCTCAGTATCATGCAACTTCTCTACCCTTCCTCTCATTTGCACTCAGGGTTCCCGGGTCAAACTGAGAGGGCCAATGGTTCGGTGTGAGGGGGCCCCTAACTCATCCCTTACCTTTAGTGTGCTCCTAACAGTTTTGTCCCGGGGTTCATTTTATTTAGACTCTTCCTATATTCATTGGATTCATTGGTTTAGGCACGAAGATCGTTCGCTCGATACCACTTTGTAACACCCCCATTTATTTAAGGGCCTGGACTAGGACTCCTCGGATAAATAATGGTGTTACCATCTCGGAAGCCCGAGGCGAGATAACAAAGGAAAGAAACACAAGACTTTATTATAATGTTTATAGTGACATTACAAATTTGAAATAAAAACAAGTCTCCAAATATGACCAAATAATAAGTCTGATAAAACTACTCAAAAGACTAAGGTGAGCTAGGCACTAAGTCGGTCATCCAAGCTCTCTTCCCGGCCAGCTCCCATCGGTCTCTCGAATACTGTCAATCTGCTCCCCAATAATTGGATCATCACAAAGGCGTACACGAATACACGGGGTCGCCACGAAGTTGAGTAGGTAATACGATAAACAAAGAACACAAAACACATACTCCTCCATCACCAACACCGTCATCACAACTCACAACCCGGACAACCCAACCATACCGATCCCCGGTAGACTATAAATATCGACCGTAGCCGATCTGCGCATTTCCTTGCAATTGAGGACACCAGGGCAAGTCTGCAGAACCCGCCCCGGGCCTTATCACAACGTCATCATCTCCACCTCCACCAACTCCACGGTAATAATATAATAAAACAGTTCAACAATAGTACATAACGGAATTAAATCGAGAAATCATATTATAACATGTAAATCACCGATTCATCAATCCAAATCACATAACACGGTATCAAGTCCAGTGTATTCCCCTACCTCAAATAGCGATAAAGGCTAACTGCAGATCAGAAGTACTCCACCCGAAACTCGCCACCTAAACATATACATAATATAATTAATTCAATTAACTATTCCCGTTCCCATACTCAAGAGCTACTATAAGTAGAAACCTTCCCAATTTAGAAATTACTAAAAATATAAGTTACTCAAAATAGAAGGTTTCCTAAAATGGGAAGTTTCCCAAAGTAGCGATTACCAAAATAGCAAGTTACTAAAAATAGTAACTTTCCCAAAATAAAATCCCGACTCAAAAGCTTAAATACATTATTCCGTCACCGCTACTTAAAATTAACTTAATAATCAAAACTAATAATATAAATATTATAAGTATACGCATTCCCGACTCATTAAAATAAAACCCGCAACAAAATTAATTCGAAAACAATGACACACGCACCCCCTTTTCCAACCCGTCACAAACCGCCCCTCAACCACCACTCTTCACCGCCGACCACCAGGCCGACACTGTGTCTGGCCTGGTCACTACCCACCACCACCAACGTGGTCGACCCACGCCGGCGGTCCTGGCCACCACCACAAAACCCCCGCTGCGTCCCCCGCGCCACCAAACGCCCTGAACAGCCCCCTTATCTAACCCGACAACCACCACGACACTCCCCTGTCACCCTACTAACCACCACCATTGCCACCACCGTCGCATGGCGACTCTGACACACGTGGCACCACCGATTCGACCTCCCCCGAGTCCACGGTGGTGCCACCCCTTTTCCTATGTCTGAAATGCTACCCAAAAACACCCCATCGACCCCGACACCTAAACACCACCACTGCAACCACCACCAGCCACGACCACCACTCTAACCACCACCACCCGACTCGACTCTACACCCACAACACATCTCACCACCCCACGACCACCACCACAGTCCCTAAAAGACGCATAACACAAAACAAAACAGTGGGACAGAAATAAAAACGAGAACCCTTACCTATGACGGCCGTCGACCTGAGCTTTTCCGGCCAGAACAACCACCAACGACCACCAGTAAAGACTCCCCTGGACTCCTGGCAGACCCTACTACCTCCACCCTCACTGGCGTGCCCTCTTTGGCCGTGTACAAAGCTTAAACAAGAGAGGAAGGAGGGTTGTTGTTTTGTGTTGTCAAAATGACGGTAGGGGGAAGGGATAGGGTTTTAAAGGTGAATTAGGGTTTGTTTTTAGGGTTTGGTGAGGTAAAATGGTAAGTGGGTAAATGGGTAAATGGGTAGTAAGTGGGTAAATGGGCTATGACCTCTCGACCCAAAATGTCACTCGATTATAAACCCGACTCATCTCGCGATATAAATTAAACAATTCTTTTTACGCTTTTACCATTACCTTTACGCTACCATAAAATAATAAAACTCGCCCGAACAATAATAAAATACGGGGTATTACACTTGCAATCTAGGACGTGCGTGGCTTCAAGGGACTTGCAAGGCACTAATCTTCTCTCAAGGACTAAATCGTCATTTAAACCCTTTGTAACCCTAATTCTTGTACTTAATTTTTAGTATAAATACCCCATTGTACTACCTAGCTAAGGACCAAGCTCTCTTAGTGGAGGCAAAGCTTTCTTAGATTAGATTATGAGTAGATTAGAATAGAGTAATCTCAATCATTCCACAAATTACATATTAATCTTTACTTAATTATTGTTCAAGACTTATTATTGGGTAATTGAAGATTATTGGGTTATTATTGGAGAATCTACAACTCTTCATCAATCCGTCAAGTTTTCTTAATCCTTGTTTATTGTTTTACTCCTTCATCATGTTTAGACTTGTTAATACGATTGACACCCGTGTTAGCATGTTTTCTATGATCATGAGTGAGTAGTTTCCTAGCTAGGGTTAATGGGAGATTGGGGGAACCATAACATGGGGGTAGATTCATACTTAATCTAATATGTTCTCATGAGATTGCTTGCTTGTAGTAATGTCAACCTATGCACATGTTATATTTGATGAAATGCTAGACTATGAAACCTTGCATTTACACATCTCTTATCTATTCAACAAGACTTGTAAGATATAAACTAACTCGAGTCTTGTTAGACCATGCATATAAGTGACTAGGAAGAAACTAAGTCAACTTGTAGGTGTTATACAGTCTTGACCGACTCGGCTCCGGAACCCAAATCTTCCTTGGGATTGTAGGACATAAACTAACTCGATTCCACTACAACAATAATTGCTTGCATCTATATAAACATGTTCGTATGATTTTCATCATGATTCCCCTATAAACCCATGACACCCTAGTATCTTTATCATTCGTTTACATCTCTTAATTTATTACTTATCTTACCTTATTGCTTCTATTAGTTTAGACTCACCAACTCCAACCCAAACCAATTGTGACACTAGCATAAAGTGAGATAGATAGACTTAGAACCCAAAGCACACCGTCCCGTGGATCGACCTCGACTTAACCACTATCTAGTTAATTATTAAATATATAAATGTGTTTGATTGGGCGTGTGATGACTACGTCTCATCATTGGGCCAATAAAACGGCTCCTACAATATTTCCAATGTCTTTTGGATCCCAAAGTGTCCTTCTAGCCCACTACAGTGGACTTCCTTGATCAGCAGGTCCCTGTAGGAGCCTCTTGGAATACACAGCTTATTCCCATGGAACAAGAACCCTTTCTGCAGGAAGAATTTAGTTCCCTAAACCCTGGTTCCCTCAGTTTGAATTTGCTAGTCTTCATAGAAGTCAGGGTCATCTTTGTAAAGTTCCTTCATGAATTTAAAGCCAAGCACCCTTTGTTTCATTGACTGTCAGCAGGGAATGCCTCCTTGACAGGGCATCAACAACAATGTTTTGCTTGCCTTCTTTATACTTGCTTGAAAAGGTGAAAGACTGCTGAAATTCAACCCACTTAGCATGCCTGTGGTTCAATTTATGCTGGCCATTGATATACTTCAAGGCTTCATGATCTGAGTGCAGCACAAATGGTTTAGGTTTTAGATAGTGGCTCCAAGCATAAGAGCCCTGACAAGAGCATAGAACTCCTTGTCATAAGTGGAGTAGGTCAGCTTGGCCCACTCAGCTTATCACTAAAATATGCAACAGGTTTCCTCTCATAAATGAGAACAACTCTTATACCCACACCACTGGCATCACATTTAACTTCGAATAGACAGTTAAAATCAGGTAACCTGAGGACAAGTGCTTCACACAACAACTTCTTGATGTTTCTGAAGGCCTACTGGGCACTCTCACTCCACTTAAACTCTCCTTTCTTCATGCATTAAGTGATGGGAGCAGTAATGGCACTGAAATTCTTGATGAATCTCCTGTAAAAGGAAGCAAGCTATGGAAACCCCTTACTTCAGCAATGTTTTGGGAAACCGGCCAAGACTTAACTGCCTTAATCTTATCTTGGTCCACAGAGATCCCTCTCCAAGAGATTACATATCCCATGAATTTCAACTCAGTTGACAGGAATGTACACTTCTGTAATTTACCAAACAGCTTTGTAACACCCCTAATTTCCGTAATATATTTCTTTAATTTTATTTTCCCATATTTCATATTTTATTTTCCGGGAAGATACCCGTCTCGTGTCTTTTTAGTTCGTTGGGTTCGAAAACGGTGAAGACCCGCTCTTTCCTTGGGTCTCACGTGATTTTTGGTGTACATGGGTAAGTTTTGGGATTAAGCTTGAAATAAACCCATGTGCTTTTCTATAAATAGTAAGGGAAACCAAACCCTTGCTTTTCTTTTCTCATAATTCTCAAAACCCTAAGCCTAGTTTCTCTCCTCTCTTCTCTCCCTTTAGTGTCGTGTGCCTCCACCCCCTCTATGGTTTCGCGCCACGCCTTCGTCTTCCTTCCTTCATCATCTTTCGTGCTTAGATCGATCCTACTCCTTGGATCTATCTATCTTCTTCATAAGTTTTTATGTTTTTCGCGTAGTTTTATAGTTTATATGTATATATTAGTATATTTATTAGATTCGTTATCTTTGGCACGTGGATGATCCAATAAAGGCATAGAGACCGCACCTGGAGAAGACGTTTATATCATTGAAGACGATCTTTAGGATTATTTGCTTAAAAAGGTAACTAGGTGTTTCTCTTTTAATTGTGTTTATGCCAATTGATGTGATTAATATGATTTAATGATTGATTTGTATGGTTGGTACATGTTAGATTGTTTATTATCATGATTAGTTCTGTTTTCGCATGTTTGTATATGTTTTAATGTTTTAGTTATATATCGTATGTTGCTTGAGCGTTAATTATGTGTGTCATGAGCGCAATTAGGGTTTACGCATGAACTCTAGTGGCGGCATGATACGCGGCCAAGAGTGCTCTCCGAAGTTATAGCTAAATCTAGTATAGCCTTGATGATGATTCAAGTGTCATAGCTGGAGTTAGTACAACTTTGTGTTGTTGCTCTAGTTATGGCTGTTTGAGCTATAACCTTGGAAATATGAATTCAAGGTCATAGCTGAATCTACTATAACATTGAAGTGGGAGTCAAGGTTATAGCTGTAACTAATGTAACTCTGAGATTATGGCTCAAGGTTATGGTTGACGCTAGTATAAATTTGAGTTTCGTGTCAAGGTTATGGTTGAGGTTACTATAACTTCAAAGGTATTTGTTGAAGTTATAGTCGCTGTTAGTATAGCCTCACATCTAAAGTTCATGTTATGGCTAAGGTTACTATAACATTGATCGTGTTACTTGTTTCATATGTTATGTGATGTTCCGTTGTCACTATATAATGCTATGTTGCATACATTGTTCATTACTCTTGTTCATATGGTTGTAGGATAGTCAGTTATATTATCCTATGATTTGATAGTGATGTTATTCACATGTATGTATGGTCAGTAATACTGTGCATTGTTTGTGGGCAGGTTGTATAGATGACGTGAGGTATCAGTTATATACCGAACGAAATGAACTAATTCAACCCTTCGGGGTCTGGTGTATGGTCTATGGTGGGGGGGGGGGGTAATAGAGGCAGTTGTTATACGCTCTATTCCCCGAGTGTCATTCGGTGTATAGTTATTGAACCGAGAGTCTGGCCGGGTCTTAGACATATAGGCAGTGGTTATACGCTATACATAGTACCGTGGATGCAGTTGTTATACGGTCCACAACGATGGAGGCAGTTGTTATACGCTTCGTCAGTTCACAGGCAGTTGTTATACGCTCTGACAGTTAGAGGCAGTTGTTATGCGCTCTAACGACGTTCATTTTATACATTGTGCTTGTAACTAGAGGCAGTTGTTATACGCTCTAGAAGGTGGTTGGTATGGTCACATGATTTGTGGTCACAGTGGTTCTATGATGTGCATGATGTCGTAATGTGGTTTGTATTATGCCTCGTCACATGTTGTTTGACTTGTAGTCAATATTTCGAATAATTATCTTCTTATGCCATTGTTGGTAGTGAGTTGCTGTCAAGTTTTCATGAGTATAGATGGTCTCACATGTTTACTAGTTTTGCATTTCAATTGTTAATAATTGTTGGTTATATTCAATTATTGTAAACATGAATGGGAGAGCATCTAGTTACTCCCGACTGATTGTCGACCCCCATTCTCAGGTTGTTCAGATTGTTGCTGACTGGTTGATGCTTGCTTGAGGAATGTGCGAAGCGAGCTTAATAATAAATTAGGAGTTTGCTTTTATGTTTTGAGAACCCTTAATAATGTGTTAGTTTGGTTTTGGATTTAGTAGCGAACCAGATTGGTCAGGCGTTTCCGCCACCTTGACCCTTTTATCATTGTTATACTCTGATAATTCATTTTATATACGTTTTTGCTTTGTTTTATAATCTTAGTTGTTAAATTTGGTATCAGAGTGAACACGCTCCCAACTCTCGCTTAGTTGATGATTAAAATAAATGACTTAGTTAATGAGTGAGAGTAAATGGGGTAAAAACCAATAGGATTTGTTGGTTTTCTTATGTTTGTTGAGTGTATGAGTAGTTGTTTGGAGTGGTTCTTAGGTTTTACCACTTATAACGAGGTTTTGTTCTTGCAGATGGTGCGTAACGCGAATGGTGAGACTGATGCTGATCGCGTCAGGAGACTTGAGGCCGCTTTGCCATCTATGGCCGATGGTTTCACTAATCACCTCAATAACAACAACAACAACAACAACAACAACAACAACAACAACAACCATCCGCAACCGACTATTTTTTATCGCTTTGCTCGTCACCGTCCTCCTACTTATGATGTTGTTAATGATCCTATTGCTTTAGAGGCTTGGATTCGAGAGATCGAAAAGCTGTTCATCGCTACTGGATGTCCTGAGGATAAGAAGGTCATAGTTATTGCACCGAGTGTCATTCGGTGTATAGTTATTGCATCGAGAGTTTGGCGGGGTCTTAGACATATAGGCAGTGGTTATACGCTGTACATAGTACCTTGGATGCAGTTGTTATACGGTCCACAACGATGGAGGCTGTTGTTATATGCTCCGTCAGTTCACAGGCAGTTGTTATACGCTCTGACAGTTAGAGGCAGTTGTTATACGCTCTAACGACGTTCATTTTATACATTGTGCTTGTAACTAGAGGCAGTTGTTATACGCTCTTGAAGGTTGTTGGTTTGGTCACATGATTCATGGTCACAGTGGTTCTATGATGTGCATGATGTCGTAATGTGGTTTGTATTATGCCTCGTCACATGTTGTTTGACTTGTAGTCAATATTTCGAATAATTATCTTCTTATGCCATTGTTGGTAGTGAGTTGCTGTCAAGTTTTCATGAGTATAGATGGTCTCACATGTTTACTAGTTTTGCATTTCAATTGTTAATAATTGTTGGTTATATTCAATTATTGTAAACATGAATGGGAGAGCATCAAGTTACTCCCGACTGAATGTCGACCCCCATTCTCAGGTTGTTCATATTGTTGCTGACTGGTTGATGCTTGCTTGGGGAATGTGCGAAGCGAGCTTAATAATAAATTAGGAGTTTGCTTTTATGTTTTGAGAACCTTTAATAATGTGTTAGTTTTGTTTTGGATTTAGTAGCGAACCAGATTGGTCAGGTGTTTCTGCCACCTTGACCCTTTTATCATTGTTATACTCTGATAATTCATTTTATATACGTTTTTCCTTTGTTTTATAATCTGAGTTGTTAAATTTGGTATCAGAGCGAACACGCTCCCAACTCTCGCTTAGTTGATGATTAAAATAAATGACTTAGTTAATGACTGAGAGTAAATGGGGTAAAAATGTGAACCCCCGCTATAACGCGGAAAATATAACTTATAAATTCAAGCGGAACTTAGGAAATTTTCAAAACTTTTAAAATTGAAGGCGCGGGTTCATTAAAACATAAAACACCAGTAAAGAATGCGGAAATAAAATTAAATTATACAAACATAATAGTCGAGGTGAGGGAAAATATATCCCTCGAATGACAATACAATAAAAGGTGAGTCTAAAAAATCCTAATAAACCAACTACTAGTCCAAGGTGCTCGCTAGCTCACACGTCTAAACCCCACAAATGCATCTTCACAAACCTGTCATTCATGTAAACATGAAAGCCACAGTCAGTGGAGAGTAACTCAAGGTTCTCCCAGCCACAAAATGTCAAAACGAACATAACAAAGAACATGAACAAATAATCATATTAGATAAGTTATGAGTGAATCGACTTATAACTAAACATGGGATCATACGTGTTTAAACCAACAAGGATAAAAGAAATAATGGAATAAACAAATAAGGCATAAGCAACAATAAAATAAAAGGAGAAGAAAGACAAGGAAACAGGCACGACCACTTAGCCATGAGCACGTATTTCAAGGAGATATGACCAAAGTAACCATCCAAATAATGCAAGACATTTATCACTCTTAGACTATAATTTCCCCGGGTAGGACTACGATAATAATACGGTCCTAGTCTAAATCTGCAGATTCTCGGGTGTACATCCCGATTCGACGTGCGCCAGCACAGCACGCACCCAAGACTCGACTACTAAGGAGACCGAGTACCCCAATCGCCAGAACAGCACAAAAGTGGCGGAAAGACTAAGATAAGACTCACTTGCGAGAACAGCACAAGTGGCCAAAAGCCGTACTTGCCAGAACAGCACAAGTAGGCCAAAACCGTAATTGCCAGAACAGCACAAGTAGGTCAAACCCGTGCTTGCCAGAACAGCACAAGCAGGGCAAAAAGTATGTCAAGCACGTACGATGGTAATATGGTATTTCTACAAGAATACGACTCAACCAAATGAATGTTACAAAATGATATGATTCAAATTGGAATGAGACTAATACATATAATGAGCGAATGATAATTCAAGTAAGACAATCTAAGTCAAGTTATACTTGTAAACATGGATTAGGAACTCATTTCTTAAATACTTGTTACTTGAATAAAAATGTAAATAAACGGAAATGAACCATTTATAATAAGCAAAGCAAGAATTTAATTATAAATGACTCAAATGTAAGATAGACCATTTACTACTTACAAAGCGTAAATAATCGAATTGGATGCGTATTACAAGGAAAGCACGTCATTTTATATATAAATGGGACAATCAAATAATGAATTGCACAATTATGATTCATGTGAGAAAAATATATAAATGAACTGTATTTAACGAGTTAGGCTATATAAAGCATGAGACGGAAATTAAATAGATAACTAAGCTTAGACTATTATCTCGAATTTTAGACACTTGTTGTATACATAGGTTTTACGTGACACTTCAATATGGTAATTCCAAGCTTCAAATGAAATTAAACTCTTACAGGATACTAATGCCACATTAACCTTAATCTCACCCATATAATTTCCCATTTAGTGAACCAACTCAGACCCTTCACACAAACTACTTCATTGGTACCAAAATGACCAGTGAAATTGTGAGCAATATCCGACTACTAGACGCCAAAAGAAGCTATGACCACGACTCAAGGAGCCACTTAGGCAGCCCCTATCACGACCTCAAACAACCAGCCGTGACCAAGGCCGCGACTGGCCAGCCATGGTCGCTCTGCCTGGCTCCAATCCGTGCCCTGCCAGCCTCTGCGGAGGCCAGGCATGCCCTTGCCCAGGTCACTCGGCCCCCAGTACATCCCGCTGTGACAGACATTGCAAAACAGGTCGCCACTGACCAACCAGCCAGCAACACGACTCCAAAACAATCCCAAAACGCAAGCAAAACCGTCCCAAAAACAGTCCTAAAATAGCAAAATAGTCTGCAATCCGCCCTCACAAACAGACTCAAAAACAGTCCCAAAATAGCATTATACAGTCCTTGAGAAACCTGCACAAAACGACTCAAAAACAGTCCTAAAATACATACAACCCGTCCCCAAAACTCAACATGTATCCGTTTCAATTTCAGCGTTTAATACCTCTATTTCGACTGCCCATAACATTACACAAACCGAGCCAAAGATGGTAGCCCAAACAGTCCTTAAAAAAATCATAAAACAGCCTACTCAACCCATTGTAACAGTCCCAAAGATGTCCCGATTTTTGTCCTTAAAACAGTCCCAATTTCAGCTCCTATAATTTCCAGGGAACTGTGCCAAAACAAAATCAAATACCCCGAAAGATCATTTTGAGACGGGAAATTAACATACAAATGAGAAAGCATAAAGGTTCAAATTTTATCAAATAAAAGCATAAACAGACGACACAAAAGACGGAATTTTGACATATGTCGAGTAACCTATCACCGTTACCTCTTTGCTCTTCACATTTCCGACTCAAAGCTACTCCGAGTTGTCCGAGTTAATATCTACACACAAAATACACAAAATTAAAAAGGAATTTCGAACTGAAAAAGGGGCGGCTGACCTGAAGCGTGAAGAAAGTCAGTCTCTTTCTTACATAGAAGGAAGGAGGACGGAAAGAGGAAGAGTTTGGTGTACAATTTATCGAATTTGGTTGAGAATGGAGGCGGGATCTGAGGTTGGAGGTGACGAAAATGGTGTTTGGTTCACTTTGGTTGTTGTTCTTTGATAGATCGAAAGAGGAAAGGAAGAAATGAAAGGGGAAAGTGACGGGGGATGGGGACGGGTACAATAATAATAATAAAAGGATTGTATAAATGAGTCGAAAAAGGTAGCTACGAGTTGTCGACTTGTGATTCGTTCGGATTTAACTAGGTTCAAAGGTGAAAAGTGACGGTCTATGCTAGTTGGTAACATGAGACGGAAGTAATATTATTGTTGTCATTGTCATTACTATCCGACTAAAATACGTATTTTCATATAAATTAAGCCTTAAAATATTACTTTTATAAAACTCGAGTTTAAAATAAATTAATTAAATTAAATAATTATAAAATATAAAATAAAATAATTAAACGGTTAAATAAATTTTTAAATGTCAAAATGAGAAATTCGTGGGTGTTACAATCACCCCATCTTTTAAAAAGTTTCGTCTTCGAAACTTGAAAGTAGAAATGGAAGGTTATAAAAATAAAGCTGGACTTTTTGAAATTGGTAACTAAAATATTAAAACGTTACTCTTGTGAGAATTAAAATTTCCTTCAAAAGTTTGAAGTAAAATCTTCCAACAGCACCAGATTCTCGTCAAAGGAACGGAAGTGTTCTCGTTACGTATTAAAAAACATCACATTCCAAATCAAAGATAAGGTCAAAAGGCGAATCATTTGTATAAATCAAAAATCAAAATGCTTTCAAAAACATTTATGAAGAGTTTTCGAAAGTATAAGTCTCATTCATGGAACGAAATTGTTCTTGTCGTGCACACAAGAACGCTAACTTTCCAAGTCAAAGACAAATTTAAGACAGAAATCATTCGCCGACAAGCGTAGAACAAGTTATTAAACGTCTCTAATAACGAGTTCTAACCTCCTATCAACGTTAAAACCAAAGGAAAAGTAATCCGCTCAATTTTTCTTTTGCAAAAGCCAAAATGGAATTAAAGGTTTCACTTTTAAACTCAAAAGAGGGGTCAAGTTTGCGAAAAGATAACATCAAACCTTGACAAAGAAAGCATAAATAGATCAAAGTTAACAGAAATTGGATAAAATCTAAATAAATCTCAGGTTTAGCAACTCAAGACCATGATAAAGAAGTCTATGCATAAAGAACAAATAGGAAACTAAATCAAATTTTAATTTTCAAACTTTTAAAAATAGGTAAGGATTTGCAAAAGTAACATAAACTTTTAACAACGAATCAAAAATGGTAGCTTGAAATGTTAAGGAATTGTACGAAATGAAAGAACTTAGGTATCATAAAAAAATAAAAAAAATAAAAACAAAGGATGCTAACAGAGTCCAAACTTATCTAACAAAAGAACTAGGATGAACTTCCTAGGGCAAGATTCGAAATAAGGTTAACAAGGATGTCAAAGATAGAGTTTCACAGGTTACGAGTATCAAACTTAAAGGAGGAGCATGATGAAGCGAGGAAGAGAGGTATGAACGGTAACGCTTATGGTCAAAGAAGAAAGGAAATGAGACAACAAGGAAGTGGCAGGTACTCAAACCTCAAACACAACATCAACCTAGGCTGGTCCGAAAACTTCCTAACAACAAAATTCATAACCACATCACTCCCGAGGACCTCCTCAAAACACTCATGTTACTTCATCCTAAATCATCCCATGAAACAACGTATTTCACTACACTTGTGAATCGACAGTGCCCAAATATTAAATGTCAACCCAACGACCTTCACAAAACAAGATCAAAGCTACTAACTAATGTGAACTATGAATTTCTCAAAATGGTACAACTCTTAATCAAAATCCCAATTCAAAAGTTCTTTTGCACAATCTATCACCCCAAAGAGGTCTTGCTATACTCTTGAAACCTAAAGCATAGATGGTGACATTCTCCAAATCACAAGACAACCACCGAGACATCTAACTCATCTCAGCTCAACCTCTATAATCACATCCCAAAAACCCTGGTAATCCTCATTACCACAAAGTGGATACCCAAATGAGATTTCAAAACTAGCAACAACTCACAACATGGTTCTTAAGTAATCGTTACAGCACTCACAAAAGTATACCGACTATGCTAACCTCGAGCTCAACTCACTTTCAAGTATAAACAACAAGGCCAAGTTCCATAACCTAAGTAACATATACAACTCACACTTTACACAAGGGGTTCCACAAATCAATCACGCTCACTTTACCAAGGAACTAGGTATAAAAATTACTAAGTATATCTCATCACGCTACCTAAGTCTTTCTAACATCAGAGCCTCTCAAAACCACAAACAAACTCCACAAAGCCAGATTATCCAATCATGGCTAACATTCCACAAAAGAGAGAGAACTATCAAAAGGCGTTAAAGGAGGATTAGCAAGGATCAAAGGACAAGTTAGGAGTACCAGAGTAGCTTTTAAGCAAAATAGAAGAAAGTTTAGAAGAGGGATAAGCACCCAGAGATAAAGATTAAGGCAAGATACACAAAGAATGAGAAACATCTTCGAGGAGGTAGAACCGTCCTTCAAAGTGGAACAAATCTTCAATCCTCAGCAATATGCACCAAATCTTGATCTTCATGTAGGTAAGCTCACGGTCATTGATCCAAGGATACAACAATCATTAAATGACAATCAACAAACATGTTAGAACCTAACAAAGAGCAAACACACTACAGACTACCACCTTAGGTCCTTAAGTCTACCCATCTCTTATTCATTATTCAAGGTCAAGTTCAAATTACTTTTGGGGTACACGTGTGTGCGTCGGGAGCAACATAGGCTCTGATACCAACTGTGAACCCCCGCTATAACGCGGAAAATATAACTTATAAATTCAAGCGGAACTTAGGAAATTTTCAAAACTTTTAAAATTTAAGGCGCGGGTTCATTAAAACATAAAACACCAGTAAAGAATGCGGAAATAAAAATAAATTATACAAACATAATAGTCGAGGTGAGGGAAAATATATCCCTCGAATGACAATACAATAAAAGGTGAGTCTAAGCAATCCTAATAAACCAACTACTAGTCCAAGGTGCTCGCTAGCTCACACGTCTAAACCCCACAAATGCATCTTCACAAACCTGTCATTCATGTAACCATGAAATCCACAGTCAGTGGGGAGTAACTCAAGGTTCTCCCAGCCACAAAATGTCAAAACGAACATAACAAAGAACATGAACAAATAATCATATTAGATAAGTTATGAGTGAATCGACTTATAACTAAACATGGGATCATACGTGTTTAAACCAACAAGGATAAAAGAAATAATGGAATAAACAAATAAGGCATAAGCAACAATAAAATAAAAGGAGAAGAAAGACAAGGAAACAGGCACGACCACTTAGCCATGAGCACGTATTTCAAGGAGATATGACCAAAGTAACCATCCAAATAATGCAAGACATTTATCACTCTTAGACTATAATTTCCCCGGGTAGGACTACGATAATAATACGGTCCTAGTCTAAATCTGCAGATTCTCGGGTGTACATCCCGATTCGACGTGCGCCAGCACAGCACGCACCCAAGACTCGACTACTAAGGAGACCGAGTACCCCAAATTGCCAGAACAGCACGAAAGTGGCGGAAAGACTAAGATAAGACTCACTTGCCAGAAAAGCACATGTGGCCAAAAGCCGTACTTGCCAGAACAGCACAAGTAGGCCAAAACCGTACTTGCCAGAACAGCACAAGTAGGTCAAACCCGTGCTTGCCAGAACAGCAGAAGCAGGGCAAAAAGTATGTCAAGCACGTACGATGGTAATATGGTATTTCTACAAGAATACGACTCAACCAAATGAATTTTACAAAATGATATGATTCAAATTGGAATGAGACTAATACATATAATGAGCGAATGATAATTCAAGTAAGACAATCTAAGTCAAGTTATACTTGTAAACATGGATTAGTAACTCAATTCTTAAATACTTGTCACTTAAATAAAAATGTAAATAAACGGAAATGAACCATTTATAATAAGCAAAGCAAGAATTTAATTATAAATGACTCAAATATAAGATAGACCATTTACTACTTACAAAGCGTAAATAATCGAATTGGATGCGTATTACAAGGAAAGCACGTCATTTTATATATAAATGGGACAATCAAATAATGAATTCCAGAATTATGATTCATGTGAGAAAAATATATAAATGAACTGTATTTAACGAGTTAGGCTATATAAAGCATGAGACGGAAATTAAATAGATAACTAATCTTAGACTATTATCTCGAATTTTAGACACTTGTTGTATACATAGGTTTTACGTGACACTTTAATACGGTAATTCCAAGCTTCAAATGAAATTAAACTCTTACAGGATACTAATGCCACATTAACCTTAATCTCACCCATATAATTTCCCATTTAGTGAACCAACTCAGACCCTTCACACAAACTACTTCATTGGTACCAAAATGACCAGTGAAATTGTGAGCAATATCCGACTACTAGACGCCAAAAGAAGCTATGACCACGACTCAAGGAGCCACTTAGGCAGCCCTTTTCACGACCTCAAACAACCAGCCGTGACCAAGGCCGCGACTGGCCAGCCATGGTCACTCTGCCTGGCTCCAATCCGTGCTCAGCCAGCCTCTGCCGAGGCCAGGCATGCCCTTGCCCAGGTCACTCGGCCCCCAGTACATCCCACTGTGACAGACCTTGCAAAACAGGACGCCACTGACCAACGAGCCAGCAACACGACTCCAAAACAATCCCAAAACGCAAGCAAAACCGTCCCAAAAAAAGTCCTAAAATAGCAAAATAGCCTGCAATCCGCCCTCACAAACAGACTCAAAAACAGTCCCAAAATAGCATTATACAGTCCTTGAGAAACCTGCACAAAACGACTCAAAAACAGTCCTAAAATATATACAACCCGTCCCCAAAACTCAACATGTATCCGTCTCAATTTCAGCGTTTAATACCTCTATTTCGATTGCCCATAACATTACACAAACCGAGCCAAAGATGGTAGCCCAAACAGTCCTTAAAACAATCATAAAACAGCCTACTCAACCCATTGTAACAGTCCCAAAGATGTCCCGATTTTTGTCCTTAAAACAGTCCCAATTTCAACTCCTATAATTTCCAGGGAACTGTGCAAAAACAGAAATCAAATACCCCAGTCCAGCATCATTTTGAGACGGGAAATTAACATACAAATGAGAAAGCATAAAGGTTCAAATTTTATCAAACAAAAGCATAAACAGACGACACAAAAGACGGAATTTTGACATATGTCGAGTAACCTATCACCGTTACCTCTTTGCTCTTCACATTTCCGACTCAAAGCTACTCCGAGTTGTCCGAGGTAATATCTACACACAAAATACACAAAATTAAAAAGGAATTTCGAACTGAAAAAGGGGCGGCTGACCTGAAACGTGAAGAAAGTCAGTCTCTTTCTTACATAGAAGGAAGGAGGACGGAAAGAGGAAGAGTTTGGTGTACAATTTATCGAATTTGGTTGAGAATGGAGGCGGGATCTGAGGTTGGAGGTGACGAAAATGGTGTTTGGTTCACTGGTTGTTGTTGCTAATAGATCGAAAGAGGAAAGGAAGAAATGAAAGGGGAAAGTGACAGGGGATGGGGACGGGTACAATAATAATAATAAAAGGATTGTATAAATGAGTCGAAAAAGGTAGCTACGAGTTGTCGACTTGTGATTCGTTCGGATTTAACTAGGTTCAAAGGTGAAAAGTGACGGTCTATGCTAGTTGGTAACATGAGACGGAAGTAATATTATTGTTGTCATTGTCATTACTATCCGACTAAAATACGTATTTTCATATAAATTAAGCCTTAAAATATTACTTTTATAAAACTCGAGTTTAAAATAAATTAATTAAATTAAATAATTATAAAATATAAAATAAAATAATTAAACGGTTAAATAAATTTTTAAATGTCAAAATGAGAAATTCGCGGGTGTTACAAAAAACCAATAGGATTTGTTGGTTTTCTTATGTTTGTAGAGTGTATGAGTAGTTGTTTGGAGTGGTACTTAGGTTTTACCACTTATAACGAGGTTTTGTTCTTGCAGATGGTGTGTAACGCGAATGGTGAGACCGATGCTAATCGCGTCAGGAGACTTGAGGCCGCTTTGCCATCTATGGCCGAAGGTTTCACTAATCACCTCAATAACAACAACAACAACAACAACAACAACAACAACAACAACAACAACAACAACAACAACAACAACAACAACAACAACAACAACAACAACAACAACAACAACAACAACAACAACAACAACAACAACAACAACGACAACAACAACAATAACAACAACAACAACAACAACAACAACAACAACAACCATCCGCAACCGACTATTTTTGATTGCTTTGCTCGTCACCGTCCTCCTACTTATGATGTTGTGAATGATCCTACTGCTTTAGAGGCTTGGATTCGAGAGATCGAAAAGCTGTTCATCGCTACTGGATGTCCTGAGGATAAGAAGGTCATAGTTATTGCACCGAGTGTCATTCGGTGTATAGTTATTGCACCGAGAATCTGGCCGGGTCTTAGACATATAGTCAGTGGTTATACGCTATACATAGTACCTTGGATGCAGTTGTTATACGGTCCACAACGATGGAGGCAGTTGTTATACGCTCCGTCAGTTCACAGGCAGTTGTTATACGCTCTAACGACGTTCATTTTATACACTGTGCTTGTAACTAGAGGCAGTTGTTATACGCTCTAGAAGGTTGTTGGTTTGGTCACATGATTCGTGGTCACAGTGGTTCTATGATGTGCATGATGTCGTAATGTGGTTTGTATTATGCCTCGTCACATGTTGTTTGACTTGTAGTCAATATTTCGAATAATTATCTTCTTATGCCATTGTTGGGAGTGAGTTGCTGTCAAGTTTTCACGAGTATAGATGGTCTCATATGTTTACTAGTTTTGTATTTCAATTGTTAATAATTGTTGGTTATATTCAATTATTGTAAACATGAATGGGAGATCATCTAGTTACTCCCGACTGATTGTCGACCCCCATTCTCAGGTTGTTCAGATTGTTGCTAACTGGTTCATGCTTGTGTAATACTCCGTATTTATAAGTCTTGGGGTACTCTATCGAGTAGGCCTTACTCTGTCGAGTAAGGGTAAGTTGCGTTTTAGAAAAGTTTCTGACCTGTTGGGTACTCGATCGATTAGCTGGGGCACTCGATCGAGTAAGGGGGTACTCGATCGAGTACCTCGGGTACTCGATCGAGTAGCCGGTTTTACGGGGAGTTTTCTCGGGTTTTGTTAATTATGCGATTAAGGTATATAAACTTTGTCGTCATTATTCTAAATCACTTTTGCAAAACCTAAATTACTGTTTAAGAGAGAAAGCAAGCAAGTTCTTCATCCTAATCGCATTATTAGCAATACCCGGAGTTTGGAAGGTCAGTTCTTAGCGTTGATTATACCGTTGAGTTCCTTGCGTCGAGGGTAAGATCTATGTACCCTTTTTATTGTCTTTCCTTTGATTTGGTTAAACCCTAATTTAGAGATTTGGGGGTTTATGTGTAGTATGTGATTTGGTAGCCTTTATGTGTTGTATGATAGGAGGAGGGTTCATAGAGGAAGCTTTTTGATTCAAAGAAGAGAGACCGTCGATTGTGTGCTTACCAGGTAGGATTTCCTACTCGGTATTAGTCCCATAATGGGATATTGGTTGATGTGTTGTGTTTGGTTGTTTGATATAGTAATTGTATTGTGATTGTGGTTGTGATCGTTGTTTATGGTTCGCGAGGCGTGGCCTCGGCTGAGTGGGGTCACTTGCGGGAGTGGCTTCATGCCCTAGTTTCGCCTTCTGTGGAACCCGCCACAGAAGGGATGTGCACATTAATGGACAGGGTTATTGCTCACTCTGTGGAGCGGAGATTTGGTGGGTACGGCTGCGGTCCCCACTGGCACGGCTGGTCCAGTGGACAGTCAGTGATTGAGATGATTGGATTTGGCGTGATTGTGTGTGTGTGACAGTTAAGCTGTCTGTTTATCTTATTGTTGGTATATATTGAATTGTGTGATTAGTACTCGACCCGGTGTTGTTTTGTAAACTGCGGTGATCCATTCGGGGATGGTGAGCGGATATTGAGCGGTATTGAGATGAGTACTTGGGATAGCCGGGATGGCCACGACATGATGATAGGAGTCTTCCGCTGTAGCTTATTAGTTATTTACATTTCAGTTAGAACAGTCAGTTGAGAACATGTATTGCATTTTGGTTTGGTTTTGAGAATTGTAACTCTTCACTAAGTATTTATATTTAAACGTTGTTTCTTCATTGTTTATTTGATTATCATTGACTCGGGTAACCGAGATGGTAATGTCCTCATACCTGAGTGGTCCTGGTAAGGCACTTGGAGTATGGGGGTGTTACAAATGGTATCAGAGCGACGATCCTGAAACCTGTAACCAATGAACCTAATGAACATAGGGAGTCAATTAAAATGAACCCGGGGTAAAGGTTGTTGGAGCTAATGCAAAGACTTGGGAGACGTCCTAAAGTCGCGAAGTCGCCCTACAATTTTGAACCGGTCACATGGGGAGAGTGTTTGTCGAGTCGTATGTGTGTTTGGTTAACTTGTGTAAGAATGTGATGAAATGTGTGATTGTTGGATGTTGAAGTAGAAAGTTAAGAATGTGAAAGAAAAGTTGAAGATATGTGGAAACTGTTGATGGAATGATAGCATGTTGAATGTTTTACAATGTGGCATTTAATAACATGATGAAGTGATCTCGTAGATCGTATGAAAAGATACGTAGCATGTTTAGTTATGATATAATGTGGTTTTATAAAGTTTAGCATGTTAGCATATGATATAGCATGCGGGTAGCGTTTCTGAATTGGCATGACTCGATCGAGTGGGACTGACTTGATCGGGTGGGTTTTTGACGATTTTGAGTCCAGAATCGTGTTTTTGGGTACTCGATTGAGTAACTAGGGGTACTCGATAGAGTAGGGGGTCACTCGATCGAGTAACTTAGCTACTCGGTCGAGTATGTAAGAGATCAGAAGGTCTGTTTGGGGTCTGATGTTTGGGTACTCGATCGAGTATGTTGGGCACTCGATCGAGTAGCCCGTTACTCGATCGAGTGTGTGTGTGGGAAATCGATCGAGTAGGTTCTGGGCAGCGTGTTTTCATGTTTTGAGGTTTAGTACGTGTGTTTATGTCTACCCTTTCTTATATATAGTTTCAAGATGCCGCCCAAGAAGACTGCTTTGTACGCGAGAGCTGAGCTTATGAACATAGATGACATCGTTAAGATGTTGGAGCATCAGGATGCTCTCACTGAGGCTTTAAAGACTATGGGGAAAGATAAGGATAAGGATAAGGAGAAGGAGGTTGATCATTCTAAAATCAGCCTCTATATCGCAAGGTTTAACCCGAAAGAGTACAAGGGAGTTGGGGAGCCTAACCTTCTTGATAGTTGGCTGAGAGAGATGGAGAACATATTAGATTTGGTTCACTGTCCGATGAGATGAGAGTGGAACAGTGCGTTCTACCCGAGGGAGGCCAGGTGGCAAGTGGTGGGATACAGTGAAAGTGAGTGCTAAGGAGATATATACAAACCAAGGGTTACCTGCTATACCTTGGGAGGAGTTTCGTAGGGTTGTGAGGAAGGAGTTTGTACCGGAACATGTGAGGAGTAAGTTGAGGGAAGAGTTTGACAGTTTAAGATGACCGAGAGATGTCGTGGCCGAGTACTACCGGCAATTCAATGAGAAGTCTAGGTATCTTTGAGGATATGGGTTTGAGTGAGGAGAACCTGGCGTTGAGGTTTGAGAGGGGTTGACCCCTAAGATTATGGATAAGTTACCCGTAGGGATCCTTACTGATGTTAAGGAAGCTTATGAGAGGGTTGGGAGAGCTGAGAGGTTGGTGGAGATGGCTCAGGAGAGGTTAGGTGGTGAGAAGAGGAAGTCTGAGAGCGAGGGTGGTGGCCAATCTAATCACAAGAAAGGCAACCACAATCAGTCTAAGGGATTTTCTTCCGGGTCGGGGTTCGATCTTTGGGGCTTCCTTTGGGCGTGGCCGAGGAAGTGTGAGTAATAGTTGGGGAGTGACCTGCTATAGCTGTGGTGGTGTAGGCCACAAGAGACATGAGTGCACAAGTGCACCGGGAGCTTTCCAGAGACCTGCACAGAGCTTCGCGAGCAACAGACCGGCTGGGTCATGGCCAAACCTGGGAAGTCAGAGTTACCAGAGTGGAGGCAACCGCAACGGCGGTAATTCTTATCAGAAACCACCAACGAACAACAACAACAATCAAGGGTCGGGTGCTAAGCCGACCACATCAGGCAGTACTGTCTAGGGAGGTGGGCAGAAGACCAGTGGCAAGTTATTCATGATGGAGAAGAAAGCAGCTGAGGAAGATGCGCACGTTATCACCGGTACTTTTCTTGTAAATGGTATTCCTACCTTTGTTTTGTTTGATTCGGGGGCTTCTCAGTCGTTTGTGTCTTCGAGTCATGTTAAACAGTTGGGTTTGAGGGTATATGAGTCTGTTAGTGAGCGAGTTTTTATACCTTCGGGTGAGTTGGTATCATGTGGGAGATTGTTTAGAGATGTATCTATGATAGTTGGGCAAGTTGATCTACCTGTAGACTTGCTAGAGTTTCCTTTTGACAGTTTTGAGATGATAGTCGGGATGGATTGGTTAGGAAAGCATAAAGCTAAAATAGACTGTCATCAAAAGAAAGTGTCTTTAAGAGGTCCTAAGGGTGTTAGTGTGTCTTATCGTGGGTTTCTAGTCAAACCCAAAGTTAAGTTGATTGCAGCTGTCACACCTTGAAGTCTTATCTGAGGAAGGGATGTCCTTTGATCTTCTGCCATGTGAGAGATGACCGGATAGAGAGTCCGACAGTTGATGCGATACCAGTGGTGGGGGAGTTTGCCGATGTTTTTCCTGACGAGATTCCGGGGTTGCCACCAAAGAGGGAGATAGATTTCACCGTTGAGTTGAAACCAGGGACGGGGCCAATCTCTAAGGCACCGTACCGTATGGGTCCTAAGGAGATAGAGGAGCTTAGGAAGCAGTTGGATGATTTGATAGAGAAGGGATACATTAGACCAAGTGTATCGCCGTGGGGAGCACCCGTTCTTTTCGTGTAGAAGAAAGATGAGAGTTTGAGGTTATGCATAGATTACAGGGAGCTGAACCAAGTGACGATAAAGAACAAGTATCCTTTGCCAAGGATAGATGACCTGTTTGATCAGTTGAGTGGTGCATCAGTCTTTTCTAAGATTGATTTGAGGTCGGGGTACCATCAGGTGAAGATTAGAGAGGTGGACATACCAAAGACAGCTTTCACGTCGAGGTATGGCCATTATGAGTATGTGGTGATGCCGTTTGGGTTGTCTAATGCACCGACAGTGTTTATGGATTTGATGAATAGAATCTTAAGACAGTTCTTGGACCAGTTTGAAGTGGTATTTATCGATGACATCTTAGTCTACTCTAAGACTAAGGAGGAGCATGAGGAGCATCTGAGGATCGTGTTGCAAACTTTGAGGGATCATGAGTTGTATGCTAAGCTATCCAAGTGTGAGTTCTGGTTAGAGAAAGTTGCTTTTCTGGGGCAGGTGATCTCTAAAGATGGGGTAGCTGTGGATCCGGCGAAGATAGAAGCAGTGACAAAGTGGGAAGCGCCAAAGAATGTTGCCGAGGTTAGGAGTTTCTTGGGTTTAGCTTGATACTACAGACGGTTCGTGAAAGATTTCTCCAAGATAGCTAGACCTATGACAGCGTTGATGAGGAAAGAGAACAGGTTTCGTTGGGATGAGAGTTGTGAGACGGCGTTCAAAACATTAAAGGAGCGTTTGACCACGCTCTCTTTAGCATTACCCGAAGGGACCGAGAACTTTGAGGTTTATACAGATGCCTCGAAGAATGGGCTGGGATGTGTGTTGATGCAGAATGGTAAAGTGATTGCCTACGCTTCTAGGCAATTGAAGCCTTATGAGGAGAACTACCTTACTCATGATCTGGAGTTGGGGGCTGTGGTGTTTGCTCTCAAGATTTTGAGACATTACCTTTATGGAGCAATCTTTAAGGTATTTTCTGATCACAAGAGTCTCAAGTACAACTTCACTCAGAAGGAGTTGAACATGAGACAGAGGAGGTGGATGAAGCTGATTGGCGATTATGACATGGAAATCATCTACCATGAAGGGAAGGCCAATGTTGTAGCTGATGCTTTGAGTAGGAAGAGTGTACATTCTCTCGTATGCAAATCTATCTTTGATGAGGCCGAGAGATGAGGTAGCGAGCTTTGGGATACATATGATGCGAAAGGAGATGCCATGGGTGATATGACAAAGATCGACTTGAGTTTTATGATGATATTCGAGGTAAGCAGGCGTTGGATCCTAAGATAGTGGAGTGGAGAGCCGGAGTGGAGAAAGGGACAGTGTCCCGATTTTCTATTCATACAGATGGTAGTTTGAGGTTTGATGGTAGGTGGTGTGTTCCTAATGATGAGGAGTTGAAAAAGACTATCATGACAGAGGCACATTGCACACCATATTCAGTACATCCGGGTGGTGACAAGCTATACAAGGATTTGAAGAAAACGTTTTGGTGGCCTGGGATGAAGAAAGAGACAGCTGAGTTTGTGTCCCGTTGTTTGACATGCCAGAGAGTTAAAGGGGAACAGCGACGACCACAAGGTAAGATTCAGTCTTTAGAGGTACCTGAGTGGAAGTGGGAATCCATTTCCATGGATTTCATTGTGGGTTTGCCAAAGAGTCAACAAGGTAACAACATGATTTGGGTAATAGTGGATCGACTGACCAAGTCAGCTCACTTTGTTCCAATGAAAGATACATGGACTAAGGCACAATTCGCTAAGGCCTATCGAAAGAACGTGCTTAAGTTACATGGAGTCCCTAAGGACATAGTGTCTGACAGAGATGCGAGGTTTATATCGAGATTTTGAAGGAGTTGCAGGAATTGTTGGGAACAACTTTGAAGATGAGTACAGCATTTCATCCTGCGACAGACGGGCAGACTGAGAGAACAATCAAGACTCTTGAGGATATGTTGCGAGCTTATGTGATGGATTTTGGTGGTAGCTGGGAGCAGAGGTTGTACTTGATAGAATTTTCTTACAATAACAGCTATCACACTAGTATTGGTATGGCACCGTTTGAGGCTTTGTATGGGAGAAGATGTAGGAGTCCAATCTGTTGGGACGATAGTCTTGAGGCAAAGGTGGTTTTAGGACCAGAGATGGTGCATGAGATGGTGGAACAGATTAAGATGATCGGGGAACGGATGAGAGCAGCTCAGGATCGACAAAAGAGTTATGCAGATCTACATCGCCGGGATATAGAGTTTCAGGTTGGGGATAAGGTTCTTCTGAAAATGTCTCCTATGCGTGGGGTTATGAGATTTGGGAAGAAAGGCAAGCTAAGTCAGAAGTTTATAGGGCCGTATGAGATCTTAGAGCGGGTTGGGGAAGTTGCATATCGTCTAGCTTTACCAGCTGCATTAGAGAGAGTGCATAATGCGTTTCATGTATCGCAGCTGCGGAAGTATGTGAGTGACTCGTCACATGTGTTAGAGGCCGAGAACTTAGAGCTAGATGAGTCCTTATCATATCTTGAGGTGCCTAAACAGATTCTAGACCGAAAGGTTAGAAAGACCAGGAGTGGTGAGACAGTTCTGCTCAAGATCCTTAGGTCTAACCACGAGACCGAGGAAGCTACATGGGAGCCAGAGGAGGCTATGAAAGAGCGTTACCCTTTCCTTTTTGATCAGGTATGTATGGTTACGGGGACGTAACCTTGTTTCTTTTAGGGGGGTAGGAGATGATTGCGAACAGTTTTAAGAGTTTTATACCCCTTTTATATGTTGTGTCGGGATGTTTGTCGGGATGTTTGTCGGGATGAGTTGGGTTAGTAACATGTTTTATGTTGAATTTTGTTTTGGTTGTTGAGTCGAGAAGGTTATGGGAGTACCTTTGTTTAGTAGTGGTTTGAACTTCGGGGACGAAGTTCCTTTTAAGGAGGGAAGACTGTAATACTCCGTATTTATAAGTCTTGGGGTACTCTATCGAGTAGGCCTTACTCTGTCGAGTAAGGGTAAGTTGCGTTTAGAAAAGTTTCGACTGTTGGGTACTCGATCGAGTAGTCAGGGGCACTCGATCGAGTAAGGGGTACTCGATCGAGTACCTCGGTACTGATCGAGTAGCCCGTTTTACGGGGAGTTTTCTCGGGTTTTGTTAATTATGCGATTAAGGTATATAAACTTTGTCGTCATTATTCTAAATCACTTTTGCAAAACCTAAATTACTGTTTAAGAGAGAAAGCAAGCAAGTTCTTCATCCTAATCGCATTATTAGCAATACCCGGAGTTTGGAAGGTCAGTTCTTAGCGTTGATTATACCGTTGAGTTCCTTGCGTCGAGGGTAAGATCTATGTACCCTTTTTATTGTCTTTCCTTTGATTTGGTTAAACCCTATATAAAAGAGATTTGGGGGTTTATGTGTAGTATGTGATTTGGTAGCCTTTATGTGTTGTATGATAGGAGGAGGGTTCATAGAGGAAGCTTTTTGATTCAGCAGTAGAGACCGTCTGATTGTGTGCTTACCAGGTAGGATTTCCTACTCAGTATTAGTCCCATAATGGGATATTGGTTGATGTGTTATGTTTGGTTGTTTGATATAGTAATTGTATTGTGATTGTGGTTGTGATCGTTGTTTATGGTTCGCGAGGCGTGGCCTCGGCTGAGTGGGGTCACTTGCGGGAGTGGCTTCACGCCCTAGTTTCGCCTTCTGTGGAACCCGCCACAGAAGGGATGTGCACATTAATGGACAGGGTTATCGCTCACTATGTGGAGCGGGGATTTGGTGGGTACGGCTGCGGTCCCCCATCGCGCGGGTCGGGTCCAAAGGGACGATCGGTGATTGAGATGATTGGATTTGGCGTGATTGTGTGTGTGTGACGTTAAGTCAGTATGTTTATCATATTGTTGGTATATATTGAATTGTGTGATTAGTACGACCCGGTGTTGTTTTGTAAACTGCGGTGATCCATTCGGGGATGGTGAGCGGATATTGAGCAGTATTGAGATGAGTACTTTGGGATAGGCGGGATGGCCACGACATGATGATAGGAGTCTTCCGCCGTAGCTTATTAGTTATTTACATTTCGATTAGAAACGATCGATTGAGATCATGTATTGCATTTTCGTTTGGTTTTGAGAATTGTAACTCTTCACTAAGTATTTATATTTAAACGTTGTTTCTTCATTGTTTATTTGATTATCATTGCCTCGGGTAACCGAGATGGTAATGTCCTCATACCTGAGTTGTCCTGGTAAGGCACTTGGAGTATGGGGGTGTTACAGCTTGCTTGGGGAATGTGCGAAGCGACCTTAATAATAAATTAGGAGTTTGCTTTTATGTTTTGAGAACCTTTAATAATGTGTAAGTTTGGTTTTGGATTTAGTAGCGAACCAGATTGGTCAGGTGTTTCCGCCACCTTGACCCTTTTATCATTGTTATACTCTGATAATTCATTTTATATACGTTTTTCTTTGTTTTATAATCTGAGTTGTTAAAGTTGGTATCAGAGCGAACACGCTCCCAACTCTCGCTTAGTTGATGATTAAAATAAATGACTTAGTTAATGAGTGAGAGTAAATGGGGTAGAAACCAATAGGATTTGTTGGTTTTCTTATGTTTGTAGACTGTATGAGTAGTTTTTTGGAGTGGTACTTAGGTTTTACAACTTATAACGAGGTTTTGTTCTTGCAGATGGTGCGTAACACGAATGGTGAGACCGATGCTGATCGCGTCAGGAGACTTGAGGCCGCTTTGCCATCTATGGCCGAAGGTTTCACTAATCACCTCAACAACAACAACAACAACAACAACAACAACAACAACAACAACCATCCGCAACCGACTATTTTTGATCGCTTTGCTCGTCACCGTCCTCCTACTTATGATGTTGTGAATGATCCTACTGCTTTAGAGGCTTGGATTCGAGAGATCGAAAAGCTGTTCATCGCTACTGGATGTCTGAGGATAAGAAGGTGGATATTGCCACCTATTATCTGAAGGATGAGGCCGACAACTAGTGGGCTCTTGCTAAAGCTGGTCTGGAGGTTCAGCCAGGATATGGTTGGGCTGTTTTCTCGGAGGCTCTTAAGAAAATTTTTTATCCTGAGGAGATGCATTGGCAGAAGGAGCAGGAGTTCCTTCGTTTTCAGCAGGGTTCCATGACTGTCGAGGAGTACACCAACAAGTTCGTGAAGCTGTCACAATTTGTTACTTCTGTTGCTATGGACGAGGTGTCGAGGATTCGTCGTTATGAGAAGAATCTGGCTCCCAAGGTCTGGAATGCTATGTTTGGCATTCCTTCGACTTATTTCCAGTAAGCTTATGATCGTGCTCTAAGTATCTATGATTCTGTCCTTGCTACCGAGGCTGAGGAGAGTGCGAAGATTAAGTTCATTAAGAGGCCTTATGTTGCACCTAGTTCCTCCCAGAAGAAGCAGAAGTTCGAGGCTGGTTCGTCTTCTCCACGTGTTCAGGGTCAAGCTAAGAGGGATTGGTCTTGGTTCAGGTGTGGAAATGCTTACCATCCGGGTAAAGACTGCGATGGTAATGTTCTTACATGTTATCTTTGTAAGTCACCGGGTCATAAAGCTGTTGACTGTCCTCAAAAGCCAAAGACTGATGCTCAGATGACTAGTGCGCCGAAGGCTAATGCTCCAAAGACTGGGCGAGTGTTCGTTATGAGTCGTGCTGAAGCAGATGCTAATCCAGATGTGGTTATGGGTACTTTTTTGGTTCACTCTTTATCTTCTTTTGTTCTTTTCGATACGGGTGCGTCGATGTCTTTTGTATCCGAATCCTTTTTCGTCCGTGCTGGACTCACTTCCTCATCATCCATTCAGACCTCTATATCCCTTCCTACGGGTAGGATTATTTCTTGCTTCGTTCTGTTCAAGGACGTACCTGTCAGTATTGTAGGGGCGATCCTTCATGCGGACCTTGTCCAATTCAAACTAGGAGAGTTAAACATGATTTTGGGTATGGACTGGTTATCTCGCTATGAAGCTAGGTTACTGTGTCGTGATCAGAATATCGTGCTTAAGAGTCCTACAGGTTCGAGGGTTTCTTATCAGGGTGTTAGAGTCACACCTACTGTTAAGTGGGTTTCTGCTTTGAAGATGGTTAGCTTGGGTAGTAAGGGTCATCAGATCTATCTGTGCAGTGTTCGAGATGTTTCACCAGAGTTGAAGTTAAAGGATATTCCTGTGGTTAACGAGTTTCCTGATGTCTTTCCTGAGGATCTACCTGGTATTCCTCCTGAGCGAGATGTATTTTTCTCGATTGAGTTGCTGCCTAGAGCTGGTCCCATTTCGAAAGCTCCATATCGTATGGCACCAGCTGAGTTACAGGAACTTAAGAAGAAACTTGAGGAGATGATCGATAAGGGTTTTATCCGACCGAGTGCTTTGCCGTGGGGTGCTCCTATTTTGTTTGTCAAGAAGAAGGATGGTAGTATACGGTTGTGCATTGACTACCGTAAGTTGAACAAGGTTACTATCAAGAATAAGTATCCTTTTCCAAGGATCGAGGATTTGTTTGATCAACTCCTTGGTGCTAGTGTGTTCTCGAAGATCGATCTGAGGCCAGGTTACCATCAGATTCCAGTTAGGGAAGAGGATGTTCCAAAAACTGCTTTTCGCTCGAGGTATGGTCACTATGAGTTCGTGGTGATGCCGTTCGGGTTGACGAATGCACCTGCATTTTTTATGGATCAGACGAACCACACTTTCAGCAAGTATTTGGATAAGTGTGTCTTGATGTTCATAGACGACATACTGATTTACTCGAGAGATGAGGCTGAACACGAGAGTCACCTTCGTGTTATCTTGGAGACTCTGCGTAAGCAGAAGTGGTATGCTAAGTTCTCGAAGTGTGAGTTTTGGTTAAAGGAAGTTACCTTCTTGGGTCACGTGATATATGGCGATGGAGTTATGGTCGATCCATCGAAGATTCGAGTTGTGGTCGAGTGGGAGAGTCCAACGAATGTGTACGAGATTCGGAGTTTCCTTGGTCTAGCTGGGTATTATCGCCGGTTTGTGCATGACTTCTCTAAGATCGCGAGACTGATGACTCAGTTAATGAAGAAGGAATCCAAGTTCATTTGGACCAAGGCTTGTGAGTCTGCTTTCCAGGAGTTGAAGGAATCCAAGTTCATTTGGACCGAGGCTTGTGAGTCTGCTTTCCAGGAGTTAATGACTCAGTTAATGAAGATCGCGAGACCGATGACTCAGTTAATGCACAAGATTGACTCAATTATGCCAACAGACTTTGTTCAACTAACTACAGCAAGGCACAAGTTAGTTAGCAGGCCTGGACTCAAACTACAGCAATGCACAAGTTTGAAAGTTGAGAGTATTCTCAAGGGTTTATTTTTCATTCATC
Organism: Silene latifolia; assembly: GCF_048544455.1. NCBI lineage: Eukaryota > Viridiplantae > Streptophyta > Magnoliopsida > Caryophyllales > Caryophyllaceae > Silene > Silene latifolia. Next base: position 73,476,061 of record NC_133534.1, read on the forward strand.
AAAAGTCTGCTGAATTCAGTAGAAGCCTGGTCCTTATATAGGCCAGCTTTAGGTTACAGTTCTGAGTAGTTGGGTTGTACCTTACTTTATGATGGAAGGGAGGGCACGATTGATCCAAGGGCTACAAATCCATCTAGGAAATATACAATATAAAATAAATATATTACAAAAGGGAGTCAACTAAATGCAAGCTAAAATCAGAGTGAAACAGGTGAATGTCAGTGCCCTTTATCTTGTTCTGGTGTAGGCTTCTTGTTCTGATGCAGATCTGTGGTGGTGCTCTTTTCAGAGTTTCAAAAACTTTAATTGTCTTTGTTGTTTTGCAAAAAGGTGATGGGCAAACCTGCATTCTTCCAATTACCTCGAGCTTTTCACTTTAGCCTTTTTCTGAACAGTTAAGGAAATGTGATAGTGACATTGATAGTGACATTCCTCCTACTTATCATCTGCCTTCTGCTTGTTATTTGGCTGCTAGTACTAAACTAACTAGGCTGGATTAACCCTGGATTTTAGTCTCTTGGAGTTTAGTTGAGGGTTCTATCAACTGGCCAGGTAGGCAGCTGGTAGCTGGACCTTGTCATCCTCCTGAAAGCCTGATCATTGTCTGAGCTGGAATTTGGTTGGCCCTAGCCTGAGCTTGGACTAGAATCAGCTGAGCCCTGTACATCAGCTCCTGCTGCAACAATTACTTTTTTCCTAAATAAGGTTAGAGTTGTTTGTCATCTGTTAAAATTACACTTATCTTTGTTAAATTTATACATTTGTTGATTAAAGTTACAGTATTGTCCTATACAATTATTTTTTTTCCTAGATAAAGATACAGTTGTTTGTTATCTGTTAAAATTACACTTATCTTTATTAAAATTATAGTCAACATCATAATCATAAAGTTACAGTTAAGTGATTACTACAACACAAATAAAGTGTAAATTTAACAGACAAAAGTGTAATTTTGGCCAACAAAAGTGTAACTTCAAAATGTTATAAAAAGTGTAACTGTAACAAAATAAAGTGTAACTTTAACAGACAAAAGTGTAATTTTAGCCAACAAAACTGTAACTTCAACATGTTATAAAAAGTGTAACTGTAACATAAATAAAGTGTAACTGTAACACATTTGTTGGTTAAAGTTACAGTTTGGGTGTTATGACACCCTGTGAACCTTTAAGGGACTATTGACAGATACAATTGCTAATCATTGGACTGTTGACAGATACAATTGAGGACTATGGAAAAAGAAAACCGAACGAATAAGAATTTTGCAGGGAAGTTGAACAAAAGTTTACCCCATATGTTGGGCAGGAATTTTTTGAAATCGAGGTGGTAGTGACATTTTATAAGATTTATGCTATTGCTTGTGATTTTGATGTACGAAAATACACGATAAAGAAATGGCGTGGCGGGGAAGTTGATGTGACTCCTATTTACGCACATTTAGAACCCTAACTAGCCTAGTTCCTATGCTTTTTAGTATGTATTAGGGTTGTTTCTTGTCTTTAGCCTCCTTCTATGCATATTCTATGAAGTTTGGTGTCCTTTGTAGGAGACGAGCACTAACTCGACTAGTTGGAGTGAAACAGGGCTAAATTGATAGCATATAACGACCAAAAACCAAAGAAGAGACCAATACTAAAGGTCTAAGTCAATAAAACAAGTAATTGGGCAATGACTAAGGATCCCCACGACCCATGAAGGATCCCCACAGATTGGAAGGTAGCCATTACAAGATGAAATTTCTTGGAACTAAACCAAGAGTTGCTTGTTTCACTCTTAACATATGCTAGATGAAACGGTGTCGAAAAATCAAGTGGTCTAGGCTTTTGAATCACTCCAATAGGAGCCCGGATGAGGAAATAACGTCCGTTTTACAATCCGAGCTCAAATAGATAAGCTGTGTCGGGACGCCCGGCCTGAGCATGAGGTCGCCCGACCTAAGACCCAGAACGCCCGATCCCATTCCAGGTTGCACAGATTCTCATGTAGGGATATTTTCTTAATCATGGAGTCGTGGGGTTCCTCCTAGGACTTGTAAGGCTCTAATCCTCTTTCAAGGGGTTTAATCGTCATTTAAGCACTTAGTTAACCTGATCCTTGTACTACTATATATACCCCTCTTGTATTTAGAGGATATTAGGCTTCCTAGTTTAGATTAAGATTAGATTAGGAGTAGATTAGAATAGATTAATCTTAATCATTCCACAAATTACACATTAATCTTTCCTTAATTATTGTTCAAGATTTATTATTGGGTAATTGAAGATTATTGGGTTATTATTGGATAATTGACAACTCTTCATCAATCAATCAAGTTCTCTTCTATTATTCTTTGCTTCCATTTGTTCATCTTAATATTTGTATAATCTCTTTACTCTTTATTGCTTATTTCGTCACTCTTTCATCATGTTTGTGCTTGTTAAGATGATTGACACCCTTGATAACATGTCTTCCATGATAATGAGTGAATAGTTAACTAACTAAGATTAATGGGGGATTAGGGGAGCTAAAACATGGGGGTAGATCCATACTTAATGTAATATGCTTTCATAAGATTGCTTGCTTGTTGTAGTTTCAACTTATGCACATATTATGCTTGATAAATTGCTTGATTGGAAACCTTGCATGCACAAATCTCTTATCCATTCAACAAGACTTGTAAGATATAAACTAACTCGAGGCTTGTTACCCATGCATAAAGTTGAATAGGAAGAAACTAAGTCGACTTGTAGGTGTTGTATAGTCTTTACCGACTCGGTTCCGGGACCCAAATCTTCCTAGGAATTAAAAGACATAAACTAACTCGATTCCACTACAACAATAATTTGCTTGCAACTATGTAAACATGTTTGTATGATCTCCACCATGAATCCCCTATAAACCCATGACACCCTAATATTGTTTATCATTTGTTTACACCCTTGTTTCCATTTACTTGTCTTGTTTATATTTCCTTGTTGTAGCTTAGAACACAACTTCAACCCAAATCAATTGTGACACTAGCATAAATTGAGATAGATAGACTTAGAACCCAAAGCACACCATCCTGTGGATCACTAACTAGTTGTTTGTTGAGATTATAAATAGTGTTTGATGGATTAACGACAACATCAAAATGGCGCCGTCAGGGACGGTGTTTTGTGATTAAGTTCTTATTTTTTTGTCTATTTTAATTGTGCATTAACCTTGACGAACTTGTTCCTCAAGGTCGTTCTTACCGTTTTTGTGTAGTTTTCTTGGTTGTAGTTGTTTCCTTGTCTTAGCTATGATGGCTCAAGACATGACATATGGAGTATGTGGTGGATCTTTTGAGTATGACTTTGGGTATGGGGAGTTTGAGGAGCAAGTCAACACAATCCTACCTTAGAACTCATACAATGAAAATTCTAACTACTACCCCAAATTTTCCCACCAAAATCCCCACATCCAATATCCACAACAGCCATCCACCCAAGACTCACTCTACAACCAATCCCAAATGCCACAATATGACAACTTCCACACCCACACACAACAAAAAGATGAGCATAACTTTGATATTCAAAATGTGTGGTTCTCCAAATGATGGAAGATCAACAAAATTTCATCACACAAATGCTAGAAGAGAGTAAAAATAGAAATAATGTTCTTCAAAGCATTGTTACCCATGGTGAGGAGTTGGCAATTCAAATCTCCCAAATGAAGGCAACCCAACCAACCACTCTTCACGAATTCTTAAGCATTGACCATGAATGTGAATTTGAGGTAATGACCTTTGATGTGGAAGATGTGAAGTGGGAAGAGCCAATCTCCTTGAGCTCTTGTGAATATGAAAGTGTGGTATTTGATGAAGAAGATATGAGGTTGAGTAAGCCAAGTACTCTTAGCCTTTGTGAGTATGAGGGTGTGTCATTTGATGTGGACATTAAGGTGTTGGAGAAAGAGTTAATGAAGAGGAGTGAAGCCCCTATCTATGATTCGTATGGAGATAGCGATGTTGACAAGCCTATGGAAGAAGCTTATGCGGAATATGTGTCTTGCAAGGACTTATGGAATGAAGAAGAGGAATGGAGTTGTGAGATTGCCTCACTTGAGGAGCCCATTCTTGAGAAGTTTTAGGCATACTTCCATGGAAAAGATGAATCTCTCTTTTCTATTGACTATGAAGACCTTTTTGGACCCACCATAGAACCTATGATTGTTGTAGATGATATGGTAAACCTTCTCCAAGAGGTAAAATTGTCATATAAAAGGTACTTGGTGGAGAAGCTGAAGAACAAAGCTATGAATGAGCTTACTTGTGGAGACTTGGCACCCACAATCTCAATTCCTAAGCTATCCCATCATCAATGCTATGAAAATCTCCTTCTATTCTTGAAGGATTGATAAATTCGAATGCTATCACCATCACTATTTTTGACGGGGACGGGAGAGAATGGAAGCCTCCCGATGAACAGAATTCTAAGCTTGCTAGTTTTGAGAGACAAGAAGGCTATGGTGAAAAGGCCAAAGTGAAGGGGAGAAATTTCCATTAGAAGCCCCTTGTGGAGGATTAGCTCTATTCTATTTTGAAGTGGCCAAGGTCTTACTTGTGCTTATTTGAGGCCTATTCACAAGCCTTTGATCGCCTACTAAGAGCATTAAGCTCCATGGACAATGAAATTTGCCATTTGACTTAGTTTGGTGGAGTCCTATCTCAAACCACCATTTGTAATATACCTTTTTAGACTTGCATTCATCGCATGAGAGATGAAAAGGAGGGGACTCATATTTTGATTGAGCATCTTGAAAGAAATTGATGAAAATGAGAAGATGGGAAAGTAAAGAAATGAAGAAAATGGAGAATTTGGGCTTGTGCATATCCTACATATCATTATAGGAGTTTTGGCCCAAGCAGTGTATCAATCCGTTGGGCCCGACCTCAAGTCGTGCGAGTTGAAAGCAAAGGAAAGAAGGATTTTTCACTGCCTCAAAATCTGGGCGAATTTTGGAGAAGACGCGCGTCCCGAAGCTTTAACCCGAGCGGGTCGAAATCAACTCGAGCGGGTTGAGGCGGAACCCGAGCGGGTTATATTTGACTCGAGCGGGTTGACCCCAAAATCACTGCTTCTTTCATGTGGCTCGTAACATTGATATGTATGCATCCTATCTACCATCTTCATCTCCTACAATGATTTTAAGAAACCCTTTCCCTATCTCTCATGTATAGTTGCATTTGTATAGTACCCTCATGGTTAAACCCCCTTTCTTCCTACATTAGCAATAGTGTTTAAAATCAGTTTGGGGAGGTTCAACCATGAAGTAACATACATCATAGTCAATCATATAGTATAGCTTGCATTGTAATATATCTCATGTGATACATATAGTTAGTTGCATATAGACTTGAATTCATGCATATTCACTAATGACTAAACCTATTCCTTTCTACACTAGAAATAATGTTTAAATCAGTTTGGGGAGGTTTGATCATAGGCGACCATAGCTTAATAGAGAACATGCATCATCTAGTGTATTATAGATTGCATTCATTTGTTATATATGTCATATAGAACTGCATTTAGTTAGAGCATGCATTCATTCATATCATATCATTGCATTTGTACTTCAATTTGCATAAAACTTTAAAAATCCAAAAATATGTATTTCTACTCCTACATGTACATTAAGGACAATATCCAAAATAAAGTGGGGGATGAGAATTTATATTCCAAAATACATAAAAATTGAAAATGTTTGAAAAAATTCAAAAATATGTTCTTTAATTTCATAAAAACAAAACCCATAAAATGTAATACCCGGTATTTTAATATGATATTATATTAGGCCGAGTTACCAGCTGGGTCGTGTAGTGTATTTGTGACTCGGGTAACTATGTGACTCGGGTTTTAATTAATCTAACTAGGCTAGGCCCGTATTGTCTTAATAGCACCTATTCTATACGTATAACTCATCTAACCAAATCCTAATATCCCTATCACCATATTCACTTTAACCATGAGAAAAGAGAGAAAAGAGAGAAGAGGGAGCCGTGTGTGAAGAACTCGTGAGGCATTGCGAGGCGATTTCTCAGCCTATTCACATCCTATTTCGTAAGTAGACTATCCTATTACCTCTTTATTCAATTATTAGCATAATTATAGTAGTATTGGAATAATTTTTGTAACCCTAGAAATTGGTTTGGGGGTTTTGATTATAAATTGTATGAGATAAATGAATAAAATAGTTACAAAGAAATTTACGATTCGTTGTCTGTGTTATTTGAGTGTTTTACCTGTCTTAAATTCGTCGGATGCAAAAAGTTAAAGAGGAGACTCATGTTTATTCCAAGCCTAGTTTATGCCTGTGAAATTTGGTAGCATTTCACCATGTAATTTTTCCTGAATAAATTATTTGTGAACGTCTATCTAAAAAGTCCGCGAATCAGTAGAGGCTAGAAGATTACTTCTAAAACATAATTTATATATTGAATTGGTTTTACTTAAAATCATTTGTCAAACGCGTTTTATGAGTATTTACTTTTTATGCGACGAATTATGTCAGCCTTTGGAAAGCAGTCTGGAAACCATCGATATGTTTGGATTTGGGAAAAGTATATGAGATAAGAACTGTAGATTAGAGTGTTATGGTTCCAACCCAATTGGCCTCGCATTGATTTAATTTTTCTAGAATTAGTTATGTATTTTATAGCAAGTCTGCCCGGTTCTGGAAAATAAGAAAAAGTCGAATTTGACCTATAAGTTAAGGTTTCTATTGAGTTATGATGAGTCTTGTTTAGGTGCATGATTAATTGATAAAATGGGTTAAGTTTCTTGTCGGTTTAGTAATCGTATGCTATTAATATTAGGTGGTGATTTCCGAGTCGAGTATTTCTGAGCTGCTGGATTAAATTCTTATTGCTATATATCGAGAGGGAGAGTTTATTGTGGAATATTACACGAGCACCGACTATTTGACTCAGATCGAGGTAGGGAATACACTGATTGAGTTCTTACGATTATAAAGAGTTGGCATGTTCGATGATTATATGACATATCCGATTATCTTATTTATCTTGTTGAGCATTATTGTTTCATACGTTTCATACATTGCATTTGCATCGGAGTTGGAGTTGGAGGAGATGAGATTATTGCGATTAAGGCCCAGGCGGGTTCTGCAGACTTGCCTTGGTGTCCTCGGCCTCTGAATCGGTATATCGACGACGGTCGATTGATATAGTCTGTCGGGGATCGGTATGGCTGGGCATTCCGGGGATGTGTGTGATGGAGTTGAGATTGGAGGATCATATCATTGCATTCTTTATTATATCGTATTACCTACTCAACCTCGCGGTTGACCACGTATTCGTGTACGCCTGTGATGATCCATTTACTTGGGAGCAGATTGACAGGTTGTTGAGACATACTGAGCGGGGGGAGCGAGCATGGATCACCTGACTTAGAGCTAGCCCATTTTTATTTCAGTTTAGCTATCAGACTTATTTTCAGTTTTGAGACATGTGCTATTTGAGTTGTAAACATTTATAACTTTCGATTTAAAGTACTGTTTATTTTTCCTTTGTTATCTACTGCATCGGGTTTCCGAGATGGTAACACCCTTCTTTATCTGAGGAGTCCTAGTCCAGGCCCTTAAATAAATGGGGGTGTTACAAAGTGGTATCAGAGCGAACGATCCTCAGGCCTAAAAACAAATGAACAAAAATAATGAACATAGGAAGAGTCAAATAAAATGAACCCAGGCTAGTAAATCGTTAGGAGCCCCAGGATTGGAATGAGTTAGGGGCCCCCTCAAACCAAGCCACTGGCCCTTTCAGTCTAACCTGGTAAACCTTGAGTGATGCGAGAGAGTGGGTAGTAACAAAATAAAGGATCGACCTTGCCTATATTATACTAACGGTTTTGCGGAGCGGAATGAGGTAAGTAATGATGTGATACATGGTTAAAGATGTGCAATGAAAGAATATGGTTGATATTGGCATGCTGACTTATTTGAATAATTGAGTGAAATTTTAGTGTATGGATGACATGAGTTGTGAATTATGAATTATATGATGATATGCATGCGGCTTTCTGATCCTTGAACCCTTAGGTAGAGATATAATATAGTGATATGTTTAATGAGTTGATCATAGAGGCACCATAAGCTATAGCTACCTAAGAGGTTAGATGTAGGAGGGATATGACCCTGATTAACTGGAATGGTTAGTAGAGCCAACCAGGCTATGTTGTTACAGGATGAAGAATCAAGTTAAGTCCTATACGTAAAGCTAGTAGACCGAAACGGGTGTCGTGTCCGTTGATAATTGTTTTGCTGTTATTCTAAGTGTGTATATACTTCTTGTTGAATGTCTTATTCTTTGCAAGAGTTTACTGTTTTGCTTACTAGGCAAATGTGATCGAATTTTGAGATTTATGATTGTTATTATTTTACTAATTGCCTTAGCAATCCATGTCTAGTGGTATGTGGAATGAGTTGCCCTAAGCCATGAATGTTATATAGTTGTGTGTTGAAAATTTCATGCCAATTTTTTTTACGTCTAATTATATACATTTAATTTAGTTATAAGGTTAGTATTCAATAAGTGACACCTTAGTGATTTCTAGGATATATTTTCGTATTTAAATAAGTTGTGATTGTTACGATGAGAAACTAATGCATTGTCTATACATACATGATTATTGAGTTATTTAGTTGATTTTATTTTCGGTTTCGCAATCTTTACCGTTTTCTAGATGGCAATTACATGTATATGGTGCAACGTGATTTCTATGCTTCAAATGATATGTAACATGTGTTGGAGGAAGAATGGTTGTGTGATCATGTGAAGTAATTTAAAGGAACCAAAAAAAAAAAAAATTTAATAAATTCCAGAATGTTACCTTGTTTGTACAGGCTGCCATCTAAAATGTGTTTTCTATATGATGGTAAAAATTTTATGTGTGATAACATTCTGATTTAGCTTTTCAATGCTTTTAGTTTCATGCTAATATGAATTATATTTTGAGAGAAATAAATATTTTAGTTGACAGTGGTCAGATTGTTACTGCACAGTTCTGTTTCGACCCATGTTTTTGAGAAAGAAACCATTTAAAACGTGTTTATTGTATATGCATAATTCCAACTCTACTGTTTAGAATATTCATTCACGTTTTCAAAATGATAAGCCACGTAAAATCTTAACGAGTCGTTATTTAATAGTGATTTTTGCAAGTTGCCCAATTTTCTGTCTAATTGCTGTAAAGTTTTAGTTCCGACCAACTGAGTTGTAAAATTTGTTATAAATAAATTCCTTAAGCTTTGCAATTGATTCTCTTTCCTATGATTAGTTAATTCATTATATTTCTTAAAAACGATAATAGCTCGCGAAATAGCTAAGCGGTTATTTAGTTATGAATTTTGAAAGTTGTTGCATGATGTTTGATTGTTGAAATTGTAAGTTATGTGAGTTTCATATAAAAGTTTAATCAAATATGAATTATGTGATGTAACCATGTTTTAAGGAGGACATGAATTGGCATATGGTGTAGGATTGAGTGAATGTGTGATGTTTCGTTGTTAATATATTATTTAAATTGTATGCTTAAGATGTGGCACATTCGTACGGGATAGTTCCTGGCAGTAAGGATTAGATATCACCTAATAATGAATTTCAGAGTTTAAGAATAAAGCTTGATATTTGAAATGATGAAAAATGTTTGGATGTTTGGTGGCTCAAGGTGTTGGGTTCTGGTCTAAAGGTAGTAGCTATTCTGATTGGTGTGATTATTAAATATGAGTATGCATAATTAATCCCGAGAGATAACTTCATTTTGTGTATATTAAGGATGTTTAACTAGTTTAGAGACCTCGAAACTTGTCAATTGTGATGTGGATGTTAAAGCAGCTTGGTTGGTTATAAATTTATATGAAGTAATGAGGAATGTTAATCTTGGATTTATTTGATAAAATGTTTGACATGGACAGTGAAAATAGAGTGTAGAGAAGAGCAAACCGTGAGTCACGAGTCAAACTGATTAATTTGTATACCAATAGTATACCATGTTTTGAATTGATAATTGTGATCGTTATAAGATACCGTGAAGCAACAAAGAACTAAGTTGTATTAAGCAAGTATGTGTAATATAACTATTAATACTCAATTGGAATTTCAGTTGTTTGACTTCTACATCATTAAGTTAATTACTCATGACGCACAGTCGATGGTTCCGTAAGGAGTTTAACTGGGAATTTTATAATGTGCCTCCGATCTAAACTAATAATCTTCTTATATTGACTATATGGTTAGACTCTTGTCTAGTTCTTATGACGTGATAAATCGTTTTAAAATTTAACATGTGATTGAGTTGGTACTTATACTTTTGTGTGACCATGCAACCTGTGATAAATAGATCTGTAATAAAGAGGTAAAATTTTGATTGAACACAGTTAATTTGTAGTTACTTGCTTTACATTATGGTACGAATCGTATGCTTTGATGAGACGTCACCAGGGAATGTGTACTATCTAAAAGGTCTCCGATTAAATGTTGTAGTCGTGTTAGCCATGAATATAACTGAGTAAAGAAGTGCAACTAAAATCCTGATGTTGAGGTAATAGTCGTTCATTAGTAAAGATAGGACTGAAATGAATAAGATGAACTCGTAAAGTATGAAATATGAGTCGACACCTAAGCTTGTATTGTTTGAAGGAATTGAATTAAGTTTATCGATTTTGAGTTTCGTAGTAAGTCAGTAAATGGATTCTATGGACGGCTCTATAAGATTTATGTTAAGAAAGTTATTCACCGTCCAAAGATGGAAGTAAAAGTTTTGAAAATGAAGTTAAATTTTGTCGTGTGAGTATAAATTCGAATGAGATTTCCGGCCGATTAATCGGTTGTATGGTTTCATGATATTTGCTAGTCTGGAGGAATGAAGCTAGAACGGAGTCACAAATAGTGGGTTAATTTAGTCATGTTATTCGTTCATGTAGTGAATTGGTGGGTTGTGGTTAGTTACGAATGTCAAAACGGGAAATGTAATGTGGTGATTTAAGTGAGTTATGTGTTAACATGGTATGTTGATATTAGCATGATATGTAATGAATATTTGTAAAATTGGTGTAGTTAAATACATTTAATCTTTTATGTCATTGTGTTGGGTGCAGTTTAAAAATATTTAACACCAAGAACAAAATTTTATGTATGATAGTCTTGTATGTTAACTTTCCAATATCGCTGTTTACTCGCTTGATTGACTCGACCAATAAGTTTGTAAAATTTGCCAATCAATGTGCATACGTCATTCGTGAATAAATCCCAAACCCTTTGTTATGAGGATTAAAAATATTTCTAGGATGATAAGTACTGCGAAACTAGTTGTCTTCATTTTATTGGTGATTAATGTCTTGACCTAAATCACGCTTATGTAAAAGAAAGTCGATCGACCTATTAGGTTACAAATTTTCATAAATCGATTTATTAAGTTTTGACCCTAATTCTTTTCTTATGTTGATTGATTCCCGATGTTTCTAAGGTATGAGATTACAATGATTAGTGAAATGAATAATTACTAATGATTTTTACTGGTAACCTTGTAAAGCATTGTTCCATTCATAATTTGATTATTCACATGAATAAATGTTACCAATATTTCTTGGAAAATATGCTGCCACGAGAATACGCCGGATAGGATTATCGTGGTATGTTACGTTGATGATCTTGTTTAGTAACCTTGGTGAAACGATGTTATTTGACATGAACCATATGTGAGCACCTAGGCATCTTCATCTTTGTAACCTGAGTAGTAATGTATAATATAGATTGACAAGCAGATCCTGTGAATGTTATTGCATGTATTGATTGATATGAAGAGTGTCTAGATTAATACTGAACTGTCTTAAGTTATTCAACGTGGCTTTTGCTCCGATCCGTGGCGATGTGCTGTAGCAGCAGTAACTGTAGCTTCCTTGAGAGAGCTTGTATATTGATTGTCTTTAGTAGGGATTAGTTAACTTGAGCGTGAGTTGTGAATCTTTTATCCTTATTCAGTTGTTAGCAGTAGTTTGAGAACCTTTGTTATAATAATGAAGGTTACGGGGACGTAACCATGTTTAAGGAGGGTAGGATTGTAAAATCTTTATACCTTCATGTGTGATTTCTCAGTTTGGCTATATTGGTTATGGGTTGTGTGGGTTATGTTGGAGTGTTTCATGATGTGTTTCTGTTATGGTTAAACTTCGGGGACGAAGTTTATTTTAAGGAGGGTGGAATGTAATACTGCGTTTAATATTCAATTTGGTGGGTGCCTTACATACTTTTGTATATGCGTTTCATAATTCGTTTGCGTTGGTTGGTAGGATAGGGTAAACTTCGGGACGAAGTTTCTTTTAAGGAGGGTAGACTGTAATACCCGGTATTTTAATATGATATTATATTAGGCCGAGTTACCAGCTGGGTCGTGTAGTGTATTTGTGACTCGGGTAACTATGTGACTCTGGTTTTAATTAATCTAATTAGACTAGGCCCGTATCGTCTTAATAGCACCTATTCTATACGTATAACTCATCTAACCAAACCCTAATCTCCCTATCACCATATTCACTTTAACCATGAGAAAAGAGAGAAAAGAGAGAAGAGGGAGCCGTGTGTGAAGAACTCGTGAGGCATTGCGAGGCGATTTCTCAGCCTATTCTCATCCTATTTCGTAAGTAGACTATCCTATTGCCTCTTTATTCAATTATTAGCATAATTATAGTAGTATTGGAATAATTTTTGTAACCCTAGAAATTGGTTTGGGGGTTTTGATTATAAATTGTATGAGATAAATGAATAAAATAGTTACAGCAATTTACAGATTCGTTGGTCTGTGTTATTTGAGTGTTTTACCTGTCTTAAAATCCTCGGATGCAAAACGTTAAAGAAGAGACTCATGTTTATTCCAAGCCTAGTTTATGCCTGTAAAATGTGGTAGCATTTCACCGTGTAGTTTTTCCTGAATAAATTATTTGTGAACGTCTATCTAAAAGGTCCGCGAATCAGTAGAGGCTAGAAGATTACTTCTAAAACATAATTTAGATATTGAATTGGTGCTGGGTCTTTTTCATATATTTAATTTGAAGAGTTTAGATGAGTTAGGCGTTGGTTTTACTTAAAAATCATTTGTCAAACTCGTTTTATGAGTCTTTACCTTTTATGCGATGAATTATGTCAGCCTTTGGAAATCAGTCTGCAAACCATCGATATGTTTGGATTTGGGAAAAGTATATGAGATAAGAACTGTAGATTAGAGTGTTATGGTTCCAACCCAATTGGCCTCGCATCGATTTAATTTTTCTAGAATTAGTTATGTATTTTATAGCAAGTCTGCCCGGTTCTGGAAAATAAGAAAAAGTCGAATTTGACCTATAAGTTAAGGTTTCTATTGAGTTATGATGAGTCTTGTTTAGGTGCATGATTAATTGATAAAATGGGTTAAGTTTCTTGTCGGTTTAGTAATCGTATGCTATTAATATTAGGTGGTGATTTCCGAGTCGAGTATTTCTGAGCTGCTGGATTAAATTCTTATTGCTATATATCGAGAGGGAGAGTTTGTTGTGGAATATTACTGAGCACCGACTATTTGACTGCAGTACTGAGGTAGGGGAATACACTGATTGAGTTCTTACGATTATAAAGAGTTGGCATGTTCGGTGATTATATGACATATCTGATTATCTTATTTATCTTGTTGAGCATTATTGTTTCATACGTTTCATACATTGCATTTGCATCGGAGTTGGAGTTGGAGGAGATGAGATTATTGCGATTAAGGCCCAGGCGGGTTCTGCAGGACTTGCCCTGGTGTCCTCAGCTACGAGCTGGTATATCGACGACGGTCGATTGATATAGTCTGCCGGGGATCGGTATGGCTGGGCGTTCCGGGGATGTGTGTGATGGAGTTGAGATTGGAGGATCATATCATTGCATTCTTTATTATATCGTATTACCTACTCAACCTCGCGGTTGACCCTGTGTATTCGTGTACGCCTGTGATGATCCATTTATCGGGGAGCGATTGTCGGGTTGTTGAGACATACGAGAGTGGGCGGGGAGCGAGCATGGATCACCTGACTTAGAGCTAGCCCATTTTTATTTCAGTTTAGCTATCAGACTTATTTTCAGTTTTGAGACATGTTCCATTTGAGTTGTAAACATTTATAACTTTCGATTTAAAGTACTGTTTATTTTTCCTTTGTTATCTACTGCCTCGGGTTTCCGAGATGGTAACACCCTTCTTTATCTGAGGAGTCCTAGTCCAGGCCCTTAAATAAATGGGGGTGTTACATAAAAATTTGAAAATTTAAAAATTCCAAAAACATGTTCTTTCCTTTGTAGTGTAGAATTGTATATTTTGTATATATTTGTTTGTTTGTTTGTCAATCTTATCACATTGGGTCGACTACGCCACATTCGAGGCATGAAGGAAATAGAAGACCGCATGGTATGATCTTTCCAAATCTCCTTCCTCCTTTTTATATGTTAATGACAATGTGGCTATATTTTGATTAATGCGGTATGAACCAATGTGTTGCTAAGAGTTTGCATTTAGTTTATATGGCATGATAGTTGATAGAAACATATGCATTAGGATTGTATATATGTTAGTTGCATCATGGCATGCAGTTGCATGGTTAGAAAATTTTTGTGAAAATGCTTATTTGGGAAGCTTGACAAGTGTATATAAGAGCACTAACACGACTAGTTGGAATGAAGCGGAGCTAAATTGATAGCATATAATGACCAAGCACCAAAGAGGATATCAATACTAAAGGCCTAAGTCAATAAAACAAGTAATTAGGCAATGACTAAGGATTCCCACGACCCATAAAGGATCCCCACGGATTAAAAGGTAGCCATTACAAGAGGAAATTTCTTGGAACCAAACCAAGAGTTGCTTTTTTGGCTCTGAAAATATGCTGGATTAAACAGCGTCGAAAAATCAAGTGGTCTAGGCTTTTGAATCACTCCAATAGGAGTCCGAATGAGGAAATAACGTCTGTTTTACAATTCGAGCTCAAATAGACAAGCTGAGCGTCGGGACGCCCGACCTGAGCATAAGGTCGCCCAACCTAAGACCCAGGACGCCCGACCCTACCCCAGGTCGCCCAGCTTCTCATGCAGGGAGATTTTCTCAATCATGGAGTCGTGGGGTTCCTCCTAGGACTTGAAAGGCTCTAATCCTCATTTAAGGGGTTTAATCGTCATTTAAGCCCTTAGTTAACCTAATTCTTGTATACTATATATATCCCTCTTGTATTTAAAGGAGATTAGGCTTCCTAATTTAGATTAAGATTAGATTAGGAGTAGATTAGAATAGATTAATCTTAATCATTCCACAAATTACATATTAATATTTCCTTAATTATTGTTCAAGATTTATTATTGGGTAATTGAAGATTATTGGGTTATTATTGGAGAATTGACAACTCCTCATCAATCAATCAAGTTCTATTCTATTATTCTTTGCTTTCCATTTGTTCATCTTAATATTATAATCTCTTTACTCTTTACTCTTTATTGCTTATTTCTTCACTCTTTCATCATGTTTATGCTTGTTAAGATGATTAACACCCTTGATAACATGTCTTCCGTGATAATGAGTGAATAGTTACCTAACTAGGATTAATGGGGGATTAGGGGAGCTAAAACATGGGGGGTAGATCCATACTTAATCTAATATGCTTTCATAGGATTGCTTGCTTGTTGTAGTTTTAACTTATGCACATGTTATGCTTGATAAATTGCTTGATTGAAAACCTTGCATGCATTAATCTCTTATCCATTCAACAAGACTTGTAAGATATAAACTAACTCGAGGCTTGTTAGACCATGCATAAAGTTGAATTGGAAGAAACTAAGTCGAGTTGTAGGTGTTATACAGTCTTGACCAACTCGGCTCCGGGACCCAAATCTTCCTAGGAATTGTAAGACATAAACTAACTCGATTCCACTACAATAATATTTTGCTTGCAGCTATGTAAACATGTTTGTATGATCTTCACAATGAATCCCCTGTAAACCCATGACACCCTAGTATTGTTTATCATTTGTTTACACCCTTGTTTTCATTTACTTGTCTTGTTTATATTTCCTTGTTGTAGCTTCGAACACAACTTTAACCCAAATCAATTGTGACACTAGCATAAATTGAGATAGATAGACTTAGAACCCAAAGCACACCATCCCGTAGATCGACCTCAACTTAACCACTAAATAGTTGTTTGTCGAGATTATAAACAATGTTTGATGGATTAATGACAACATCAGAAGTAAGATCTAAACTGTTGGTTTGAAACCGAGAGGGATTCATGCATAAGGGACAAATGGAGAGTAGTGGTCACCAGGATTCGATTAGGAAACACAAAGTCAAGCGCGTTGGGTGCAAAGCGAGGATTAGGCCATTTATGAAGAATGGCGAATTATTGATTGGCCGATTTCACAGCGACCACAACCATGAGCTCATATCTGCCAAGGACAGAGAGTTCTAAAAGTTGTCATGCAACATAACAGATTATCACAAAATGATAATCCTTTATAATTCAAGGGTGACTATTCTAGTTATTTATTATTTTGGCTAAAATTATTAGAGTTACACTATTATAAATTAAAGTTACACTTTGTAGGGTTTTCTGAAGTTACACTTTTCCTTCCTAAAATTATAGTTTTGTTGGTTAGAGTTTTACTTCTATGAGTTTGTTGAAATTACACTTTTCTTTCTTACAATTATTTTTTTTTTGCTTAAAGTGTTGGAATATGTGTCCTCAACAATAGTACGATCACATGATTTAAAATCATAATCAAATCTCATATTAAGAATACGTAAGGGATGATTCAATATATAGTCAACTGATCAACATTAATCGGTAACGATTGGCTTGCTAGAGTTTGACGTTACTGTCGTGGGACGGTGGTCGTCAGTTGATCCCTTAAGGTCACACCTAAAGGACAACTCCCTTAATAGATAAATTGATTAATTGTATGACGATACAAGGTGATCAATTCATTAAAATTGAACAATTCATTTGTGAGAGAGAATATTGATATCTAATTGTAATGGGATTAAATGAGATTTATTTTAGTAATAAAAATGCTTTATTACAAAAATTGTTTATTGTTTGAGAAACAATAGAGATAAGAATGAATGGTTAATTATAATTGCAAGATGTTGTGAATTATAATTACATGACCCATTTTATTTATGTGATCAAGTATCACTAGTCAATTTGTTGTATGTAATTTAATTAATTTATAAAATGATATTTATGTGATAAATATGCATTAAATTAATTAATAACATGTAACATACTACATGTGACATATTGTGTGACAAATGACAAATTGACAAAATAAAATGGTAGTCCATTTTATGTAAGTGGACCGAAATGGAGGTTGTAGTGGAGTGTGGATGACATTATTTTATGTGATAAGATTAATATAATCATGCCTACAATTAGTAGCCTTACACACCTACATTATGGAGAAGAGTAAAAGAAAAAGAAGATGCCAAATTTTGGCATTATGGCCTTGACCCCCACCGGTTGCCTTGCTCTTATTTTGAAGAGAATTTGTTCTCTTCTTTACTCTTTAATCATTCATTCTATTCACATGCAAATACTTCTTCTCATCCATAATTCATTTTTCTCTAAAAACTTGAGAAATGATGATCTAATTGTTCAAGAATATTACTAATATTACTAATATAATATATGAGTATTAGTAATCAATTTTAAGGTAGACTACTAAACAAATATCTAGCAAATATTATTTAGTAGTGATAAAGGTTAAATCTTGGGTGCAATCAAGAGGAGAGCTTTAATTAAGAGTTTTGGAGGATCATCCTAATACTCATTATAGCTCAAGAACAAGTGAAGGTAGGAGACCTTACTTGTGCCCATAAATCCGAAAATTACAATGTAAGGGACATTGTTTTTCTTATAAATCTCTTATTTTGTTATGCATGCACTAGATCTAAAGAACAAATAATTAAGAAATTAATTAGTTCACTATTAGAGGAGTCTAATAATAGGTAAATAAACCTAACAAGTGGTATTAGAGCATAGGATGTTGCATGCATAATCGGTTATTGTTTTTCCTAGTTAAAATGTTAACATATAAAACTAAAAATTTGTGATTTATAAGAATAGGTCACGAAATAATTATGCATATTATATATTCCGTTCCTAAAATATTTTTAGATCATTTTTATGATTTATGGAAATTTATTGCTCATTTTAATGATTTTTAGTGATTTTATTACATTTTTATGAGTAAAATGAACTTTTATTCACTAAAATAAGTTAACCTTCAGTACTGGCCTTGGTATTTTAGTATGACCTCACATGAATATTTTATGTATTGCATGTAAAATATCATATTAATGTGATTAATATTTCATGATTTATGAATTTTTAGTGTAAAAATGGCATAAATGGAGGTTAAATGACTAAAAATGGTTAAAATTACTCTCCGACCTTGAAAATTTTGTATGACCTCACATGCATATTTTAAAAGTTGTGTGTAAAAGCTCGTATTAATTGAATTAATATTGCACGAGTTATGATTTTTATGAGATAAACATAGATTAAAAGAGGTAAAATGGTTAAAAATAGTTTAATTTTGAATTACGCCATGAAACTTTAATATGTTGTCACATGCATAATGTACAGAGTGTATGTAAATTTCTAGATTAAGTGATCCCATTTAGCATGATTTATGAATTTTTAGTGTAAAAATAGCATAAATAGTGACTATTTTAGGATAAATAGCTCAAACGCTAATCAGATCTAAAGTTGCAAAATTGATTGGATTAATTTTTGGATACTTTAGATGTTTTATGAGATAAAACCGATAAAATGCAACTATATTTTCTCAAAATTAATTCGAATATTTTAACCATGATTTTTGACATTATGAGTGTCATGTATATATTCCAGAATGTTCAAAAATTCAATGTCCAAAATTTGAAATTATTGTAATTTAATTTGGATTTATTTCATAAATATTATGATTTTAAGGTAAAAAAAGAGCATAACACTTAAATCAAGTTGAGTTATTGTCAAAAATTGAGTGATGACTAATTTTTAAGTCCTAAGAGTGTTAGGATAATTAACTTGAGCCTAGATGTGATTTAAGTGTTAATTTGTGATTTTAAAAGGGTTATTATCACGCATTTCCATAAAACCGGGTTATATAGACGACATAAGTTAAATAGGGCGATTTGGCACATAATTTGGCATGATATACATAATATAATGCAGCATATTTCAATTTTTGAATGTCTTTTATTTATATAATTTTGAATTATGTAATTTTATCTTAGTATGGACTTAGTTTTAATCGATATTACCCGTAATGAAAGGGAGTATTGATTCGGTTGTAATTTAATGTGATTTCGTATCACTTTTATTTCTACTAATTTTTCCATTTTACAAATGTATAATAGGAATAGCTTTGTATTTTTATTATTATTTGTAATCATGGAGTATCTTCAAAGACGATGCCATTCGGAAAGGTGATCCGACGAAGACGGAGTTCTTGGGAGGCGTGCCACATGAAGATTCAAGAGGCCAAAGGACTTGGTTTCCCAATATGTAATAGATTATTTGATTTTCTATTTTTAGGAAGGCCATACGGGGAATTTTTATTATTGCTTTGCATTTCTTTTAATATGTTACATGCATTGCCAAATCGCCATAACAACATATGCATATCATATTGAGTCATCGACCGTGTCAATTATAATTATCGTAGTTCACCGCTTTAGTTCACTTAAAATGTGACAGATAATAAATTGACAAGACCTCTCACAAATTAATAATTGAGAATTAGCCTTACCAAATAGTAGAAACCATGAATCCCAATTTCATAAGGAAGTAGATTCGGCTCACCGGGGTACTAAACTTGTAACGTTGGGTAAGTGGGTAATAAAATATTATTATATCGAAATTTGGATTGAGCTCAACGGAAGTATTCGTGACCGTAGTCGCATGTGTTCCGGTCTAAAGATAAATATTAAAATAATTTTTAATTTTTATCGACTCAGAGTTCTAAAAGTAGAATCGAATAAGAGGTTAATCCACCGAGTTATATTGATAAGGGATGAATCGGCTCCTCGTGCCCAAGTTAATATGAATTTGGATCTCGAAATCATTTATGATAGTTGGGTAGAGGTCACTATATAAATGCTAAAATTTGTTTAAAGTGTTTACAAGTTTGATTAAAACGATAGATGTTAATTATTTCCTTTACTTCCATTTTTGTAGTTAATTATACGCAATGAATACATCTAATACTCCTATACCAATCACCATTGATTCATGGCTCCAATGATTCGATGATAAGCGCTCCGAGTATAACAATGATACGATTAGAGAATTACGTTGTGGCATCGGTCAGGATAGAAATCTTTGCTTCTTTACCACCTCCACACCACCCACTCCAATACTAATGCCCACCACCTTGGTAAAAAATTATTGTGAAGAAAATCTCACTAAACCTAAGGCATCCTTGTTTTAAGAAACAAGGAGAAATATAAAATTAAGTGGGAGTTCTAGCAAGAGTGTCCTTGCAACTGAAAAGAGTATTGGTATTATTAAAGGAAAGGCAAATATGGGTGAGGATGTGGGATTTATCTGTATGCATCCCTTTAACTTTAAGTATTATAACGAATATATAATGATGAATGCTAGTCATAAAATAAATTACATAAACAAAATCATAGATGAATAAGAAATAACCATCGGTCCTAGCAAAATCGGCCTAAAAACAATATCGCAATGATATTCACCTATCAGTTGCACCCAAGACGATATGAGATATGCCCTTTGTGTTCTTGTTAGAATCGATCCCCAAATTTTTCTGTAAAAATTAATTAGGGTTTTTCGTTTTTGTGTTTTTAGATGAGAGGCCAGAATAGGTTAGAAAATTAGGTTAGGAAAAATAAACTCCCTTCTCCCTTATAACCGTGTATTAGGGAGAATTAGGGTGGGTTTTTTTTCTTTTAATTTTCGGCCCAATATTCCGAAGCAGGTATATTAGTCGATCGACTGACACACCCGGTCGATCGACCATGTATAAAATGTATTATTTATAAATTGTCATTTATATCATTCCGTATTAATAAGTCTACACACAACAGCTTGCAGTTGATTTATTAATACCGGTCTGTGACAATATCGTATAATATATACTTTAACTTGCTAATTAAATATAACTGATTACATTTAATTACGATTTAACATATTAATTCGTCCAAGCTAACATTATATACATTAATTAAATATAACTTATTATATTCAATTTACGAATTGACAGTTAATTCGTCTCAGCTAATATTATTTAATCGGCATTAAATAATCGTCTCATCAACACATTGACTAACTGTTTAGTCATATAAGGCATCAATGTGATTACATTTCCATAACCACATCTCTCAAACACATCCTTTAGGTGTGACCTTTAGGGACCAGTTGATCACCGCCATCAGTATGATAATAACGTCAAACTTTCTAGCAAGCCAACCGTTATTAGGTAATCGTTAATCAACTGATAAAATACGAAGTATACCCTTGTGAACCTATAAGAGATTTACAAATGTTATCACACTATTTTGTGGAGGACACAAGCTCCAACAAACTCCCACTTGTCCTCACAAGTGTATGTGCGATAACCGATTCTCATATCCTAAAATTTCTCCCACTCAATGTAAAACAATTTGCAAAATCCGTATTCACAAAGGTCGTATTTTACAAGCGATCATTATCAAGAGTGGTTTCCCCGACTAGAGAGTAACTTAGCTGATAAACGAATCATCATTCGAGCATGGCCATGCATTTCAGTTACAACTCCTCGAGTGGCCCTGAGAAATAACTATACCTGATAAAGGTTGGATATTTTCCTCAACTCGAATCCTGCAGATGTAAGCACGATTAAATGACCCGAAAAAAATCTACTTAGCCTCCAGTTACGGCAGACCGTGAGAAAGAAACCAAAGTCACCCAAAAACTGCCTTAATCTCAAGAGACAGTCGATAGTCAAAAGAATCGACTCTAGAAACACAATGGATGTCCTATCCACGACTTGGCACCGAATGTTTTTAAACATTTAGGACTCCATTACGTTGTCACAACAAAAAAAAGATTGTCCTACGAGGTATCGTTATAATCTCGCATTTGTGATCGATCAGTCAACCGTTTGACTTATGGCTCGTTGAACTCACCATCAATCGACTGCACAATATAATAGCCAGAGTTATCAGCTCATTAAGGCGATTACGGACCAAAACAAATATAATGTAATTCAGTTCACTTTGTGGTGTTCAAAGTTGTCAGTACAATCCACATGAAAAACAAAATATTATATTAAAACGATGAAGTTATAAATAGTATATGAAAAATATAATGTATCGAATCCATAATCAACTATTACAACTCAGGAACACGTTTAATTCCCATGGAAATAACGTGCCCTTCATGCTTATCATAATTCAGTAGTAGAATCTGCTACAACATCCTGTTTGGAATTCTTCCAGCTGACCGCAGCACCATTAAGAGTGAAGACGAACCCGGACTGATATTTTGAATCATCTCGATCTGTTTGGAAGCTAGCATCTGCGTAACCGATTGCGCATAGCTTAGTATCGCCTCCATAAGTCAATACCCTATCCTTAGTCCTCCCTAGGTACTTGAGGATGTTTTTAACTGCTATCCAGTGTGTTTCACCTGGATTCTTTTGGTACCGACTCGTCATACTCAATGCATATGCCACGTCTGGACGTGTGCATATCATGGCATACATGATTGATCCTATTGCAGATGCATAAGGAACACGACTCATGCGCTCAATCCCTTCAGGCGTCGTGGGTGACTGAGACTTGCTCAACTGCATCCCATACGGCATTGGAAGGTTCCCCTTCTTGGAGTTGGTCATGCTGAACCTTTCAAGAATCTTATCCAAATAAGACTCCTGACTAAGTGATAACGTCCGTTGTGATCTATCTCGGTAGATACGGATTTCCAATATGCGTTGTGCCTCACCCAGATCTTTCATCTGGAAATGGTTCCTCAACCATTCTTTAACCGAAGATAGGAGATGAATGTTATTCCCAATCAAGAGTATGTCATCGACATACAATATCAAGAATACAATCTTGCTCCCACTCGACTTGATATATAAGCATGGTTCCTCGACCGATCGAGTGAAACCATATTTTTTTATCACCTGGTTGAAACGATGATTCCAACTCCGAGAAGCTTGCTTAAGTCCATAAATGGAACGTTTAAGCTTGCATACTTTCATAGGATGTTCAGGATCTATGAAACCTTCGGGTTGCACCATGTACAAATCTTCCTCCAAATAACCGTTTAAGAATGCGGTTTTCAAATCCATTTGCCAAATTTCATAGTCATGAAATGCGACAATCGCTAAGATTATCCGAATGGAACGTAGCATGACTACAGGTGCAAAAATCTCATCATAATGCAATCCGTGCACTTAACTGAAACCTTTTGCCACTAGTCGTGCCTTATAGGTATCTGGTTACGCGTCTACAGAACGCTTTATTTTGTAAAGCCATTTGCACTGTAGAGGTTTTACCTTATTAGGTAAATCAACAAGATCCCATACGTCATTCTCATACATGGATTCCATCTCGGATTGCATGGCTTCGAGCCATAGCTTTGAGTCGGAACAGGCCATAGCACCTTTATAGGTAGCGGGTTCATTAATCTCTAGGAGTAAAACGTCATTCTCCTCGACCATACCAATGTATCTGTCCGGAGGATTAGAGACTCTACCCGACCTCCTAGGTTCCTCAGGAATATTAACCGTATCATCAGTTAGAGGAACAACTTCCTCCATCTGTTCCTCGGTTGTTGGTTCTAGAATCTCCGACAGCTCGAAGGTTCTATTACTTGTCTTGTTCTCGAGAAATTCTTTCTCTAAGAACGTCGCACTAGCCGCAACAAAAACTCGATGTTCGGTAGGCGAATAGAAGTAATGACCAAATGTTCCTTTTGGATAACCTATAAAGTATGTCTTGACCGATCGCGGGCCGAGCTTATCCTCGTGTCTCCACTTGACATAAGCCTCGCAGCCCCAAACCCGAATAAAGGACAAGCTAGGGACCGTTCCCTTCCACATTTCATATGGAGTCTTATCGACAGCTTTAGTCGGACTTCGGTTAAGTATAAGAGCAGCTGACAAAAGAGCAAAACCCCATAATGAATCAGGCACTACTGTGTGACTCATCATGGATCGAACCATATCAAGTAAGGTTCGATTTCTCCGTTCGGACACACTATTTTATTGAGGTGTTCCAAATGGAGTTAACTGCAAAACGATTCCACGGTCTTTAAGGTGTTGATCAAACTCATTTGAAAGATATTCGCCACCCCGATCTGAACGGAGTGCTTTAACCTTTCTACCCAGTTGGTTTTTAACCCTGTTCTGGTATTCCTTGAATTTCTCAAAGGACTCACTTTTATGCTTCATTAAGTAGACATATCCGTATCTACTCAAATCGTACGTGAAAGTGATAAAATATCTATAGCCATCTCTAGCGGTAATTGACATAGGTCCACAAACATCAGTATATATGAGTCCTAATAGGTCACTAGCACACATTCCAACACCTTTGAAGGAAATTCGAGTCATTTTGCCAATGAGACATGGTTCACACGTGACATATGTAGAAAAATCGAATGCGGGAATAGTCCCATTATCGACGAGTTTCTTTACGGGTTTCTCATTTATGTGTCCCATTCGACAATGCCATAGATAGGTTTGATCTTTGTCACCAACCTTTAATTTCTTATTATTCACGTGTAATACTTCCGTGGTTTGATCTAAGATGTAAATTCCATTCATGGAAACCGCTTTGCCATAAATCATTTCAATGAAAGAGAAAATACAGCTATTATCCTTTATTAAAAATGAAAATCCGTCTTTATCAAGTACGGAAACTGAAATAATGTTCTTAGACAAACTGGGTACATAGTAACAGTTATTTAAAAATAACTCAAAACCACTAGGGAGTTGGATTACATATGTTCCCTTCGAGATAGCAGCAACTCTAGCTCCATTCCCGACTCTCAAGTCCACATCACCCTTTCCGAGAGGTGGGATGTTTCTTAGGCCCTGCAAATGATTACACAGATGAGAACCACAACCAGTATCAAGTACCCAAGTTCCGAAACTTGCATGGTTAATCTCAATCATATGAATAAAAGATGACATACCAACATGAACGACGCGGCCTGCTTTTATGTCCTCACGGTACACGGGACAGTTCCTCCTCCAATGTCCAGTCTTCTGACAATGGTGGCACTCAATGTCACCGCCCTTGCTCTTTGCCTTACCCTGTGAGCCACTAGTCTCACGAGGCCCACTCTTACCGTTTCCTGGCTTCTTGAATTTTGGCTTACCTACAGTTAGGTCGCCTGGAGCTTTGCCCTTACATTTACCCTTGTTGGAAATCGTGAGAACATCCTGCTTCATGCTCCCACTCAATTTCATATCCTTCTCGGTCTGTACGAGAAGGGAGTGTAGCTCATGAGGACTCTTTTTCAAGTCATTCATGTAGTAGTTCGCCCTGAAAAGGGCAAAACCATCATGAAGAGAATGAAACATTCGGTCAATGACAATGCTCTCACTGATTTTGCAATCAAGTGCCTCCAATTTCTCGACATTCTCAATCATGTTAAGAATGTGTGGGCTAACCGGTTGGCCCTTCTGGAGTTTCGCATCAAGGAAGCGACATGTATGCTCATAAGTAACGATTCTCGGTGCTTTTGAGAACTCGTTAGTGAGCGTGGTGAAAATCTTGTTTGCACCCTGGGCAATGAAGCGTATCTGCAAATTGGTTTCCATTGCAAAGATGAGTACGTTCTTTATCGCACCCGCTTCCATGACGAAATCACTATAAGCAAGTGACTCGTTAACTCCTGCATTGGGGGCTGGTTTGACCGATATTGGCTCAGTTAAGTACTTGAGCTTACCGTCAAAGAATGGCAAAGATTCCGTAGTGCTTTGCCTCCCGATCCAAAGTTGGACCCGTCATTCTTCAGTCGCGTGTACTGATTCATGTGGTCCATAAAAACTTTCAGCCAGGACTCGCGTCCAAGTGTGGCACTCGGCATTGGGATTTCGTTATTTCTAGCCATTTGTTGTAACAGTATTATCAAAAATAATCGTGTTCTACACTGCGAAAAGAAGAATAAATAATAAGCATGTGCATCGATTTTAATTTAAGTCTAATGCAATACTGTTATAACGCGAAGACTCATGCATTTAAACAATTGACCTCCCTCAAGAATTATATAAATGATCCCAAGACTCAATTATCTGCAAATTGATAAACCAACCTTTTGGCTAATTCTACTGTTAGAATTCTTGGTCGATAAATTTCTGTAAATTCTATCTTTAGTCCATCATAATCACGAGAAACTCTTCGGACTATAATGTTGTGATAAACTAAGTCAACACAAACTACTTACCCAACGTAGAAGGGGTCATATTACGCCTACCGACGAAGAAGGGATTCATAGTTGTTTGCCCTTATAAAGACTAGTCTCAATTTCCGTTTTAGAGGAAGATCCCATCAACTTTATTTTAATTCATTTTTAAGTGAACTAATATCTAGCATGCGTGAATGAATAAACTAAGGTGATGGCTTAATAAACATGTGACATCTGTATGTCTATGAAAACTAACATACAACCTATATATGTCAATTTTCATGCATTTTAGTAGGTGGTTTGGTTTTAGGCGGAATATGATGCATAAACTATCATGTGAATGAAAAGCAATAAGAACGGTAAAACGTAAAACAAAATAAAGTCCTAGTGTGGCCTATCCTATCAAAATGAACATAAGTACAACTTTGGAATCCGTCCTTGGACCCGAGAAGCTTGTCTTGATGTTCCATCTTGATCCATGTAGCGGGAGTGAGCTCCAATCTCCATCTTTGGTCTTCTCAAAAATTACAATTTAAAAATTACATAATAAACCTATTTACATTCTAATTTCAAGACCGTAATAAATAAAGAAACCCAAACGGAGATACGAGATCTCAAATTACATTAAAAATTATGTTCCCATCATTACGAAAACATAATTTGACTAAGGCCACACTAGGTATTAGAAATTACAACCGATTGCAAAAATACGTAAATTAAACCATTCAACGATTCATTCAACTAAAAAAAAATGCATCAACTAAAAAAATTAAACATACAATGCATAATTCTTTAATTATGTAGATTAATTTTATCCAAACCACCTATTTAATTAATCAAACTAAGTGACAATTCCTCAATTACTCACTATAAATTTATTCTTAATTCATATTAAACTTGTAATATGAATTTAATCCATCAATATTTTAAACTGCTTTAAAATAATTAGGTATCTATGAATTATGAACCGCTTCACAATAATTAATTGGCCAAAATCAAACAAAAAAAATCCTTTTTTTTCTCTCTTTTGGTCTAGGCAAACAAAAAAAAACACCCGAAATTTTTTTTTTTTTTTTTTCCAGCTCGGCTGAAAAAAAAACATAAATCAAAAAAAATTTTCTTTCTTTCTGTCGGCAATTCTTCAAAAACCGAAACATAACATCGTTTTTTTTTTTTATTTTTCTCGGCTGGAAAAAAAAAAAAAAAACAAAACAGCCTTTTTTTTTTTTTTAATTTCGGCAAAAGCAAAAAAAAAAAAAAAAACAGAAATTTTTTTTCCTTTGGAGCTCTCGGCAAAGCAAACCCTAATAAAGCCCCCCCCCCCCCCCCCCCCCCCCTTTTTTTTTTCTTTTGCGGCAAAAATGCCCTAAAACAAAAACATGATATTGATGAACAAGATCTTTTATTGTTGCTATTAACAAGATTGACATATTCACCTTATAATTTAAACATGTAAATTTATGAAACATGATTCTAAACAACAATTTAGAACCATTTATGCCAAAAACAGTATAGCAAAAAACAATTTATCATCAACAACTTGATACGATTTCCATTTACATCTCAATTTAATTTTCATTAAATCAAAAACATCTACAAATTATCATATTATCATCTTAACTGATTAAAACAACAATATGTATGAATCAAATGGAAATCAAAATATATAAAAAAAAACGAAGAAGGTCGGTCGAATAGTCGAGGCAGTCGGTCGACCAGGGGTACTGGTCGATCGACCATACCGTGAACCGAAAACAGCTACGGCTAAAAAAAAATTTTACAGCCGAAACCCTAATTTTTCGAGACCAATATTTTTGTTTACATCCAATTTTATGAAAATCATCAAAATAAAATTCGTGGCCTTTGCTCTGATACCACTTGTGGGATTTATCTGTATGTATCCCTTTAACTTTAAGTATTATAACGAATATATAATGATGAATGCTAGTCATAAAATAAATTACATAAACAAAATCATAGATGAATAAGAAATAACCTTCGGTCCTAGCAAAATCGGCCTAAGAACAATATCGCAATGATATTCACCTATCAGTTGCACCAAGACGATATGAGATATGCCCTTTGTGTTCTTGCTAGAATCGATCCCGAAATTTTTTCTGTAAAAATTAATTAGGGTTTTTCGTTTTTGTGTTTTTAGATGAGAGGCCAGAATAGGTTAGAAAATTAGGTTAGGAAAACTAAACTCCCCTCTCCCTTATAACCGTGTATTAGGGAGAATTAGGGTGGGTTTTTTTCTTTTAATTTTCGGCCCAATATTCCGAAGCAGGTATATTAGTCGATCGACTGACACACCCGGTCGATCGACCATGTATAAAATGTATTATTTATAAATTGTCATTTATATCATTCCGTATTAATAAGTCTACACACAACAGCTTGCAGTGGATTTATTAATGCCGGTCTATGATAATATCGTATAATATATACTTTAACTTGCTAATTAAATATAACTGATTACATTTAATTACGAATTAATATATTAATTCGTCCAAGCTAACATTATATACATTAATTAAATATAACTTATTATATTCAATTTACGAATTGACAGTTAATTCGTCTCAGCTAATATTATTTAATCGGCATTAAATAATCGTCTCATCAACACATTGACTAACTGTTTAGTCATATAAGGCATCAATGTGATTACATTTCCATAACCACATCTCTCAAACACATCCTTTAGGTGTGACCTTTAGGGACCAGTTGATCACCGCCATTAGTATGATAATAACGTCAAACTTTCTAGCAAGCCAACCGTTATTAGGTAATCGTTAATCAACTGATAAAATATGAAGTATACCCTTGTGAACCTATAAGAGATTTACAAATGTTATCACACTATTTTGTGGAGGACACAAGCTCCAATAGAGGAACCCAAACCTGATAATGAATTTGAAATGGATAGTGTGACTATCACAATCACAAACAAGACCAAGAAGGGTGCTCAATCTTATGAAGAATGTCATTATTGTAATGTCATGGGCCATTGGAAACGAATTGCCCCAAGTATTTGGGAGATATCAAAGTTGGACTTATTACTCCAAGTGGGACTTGGAAATATGGAAAAGCTAAACAAGAGTGATGTAAATCTCCGACAAGGAAATGGAGCTAGGGTAGCCACCACTTCAAGAAGGACTTATGTACTTGTTTTTGCTAATAGCTTTGAGTTATAATCTACATAATTGTTATTATGTACCCACTTTGTCTAAAACTTTATTTCCATTTCTATGTGAGATATGAATGGATTTTTATTTTGCCATCAAAGACAATTGTTGTATTTTGTTGAAAATAGACATGACTGTGAGCCATGTCACTTATCTTTATGATATACAAGTCTTTTGGATTGTATTATATAATACAATCCAAAAGACTCATAACTAGTAATCCAAATGATTTGTACAATTGGCTTTTTCGATTAGGTCACATAAATGAGAAATGCATTTAACGCTAGTGTCGACTAGAATTATTGGACCATTTGATTTACAATCATATGGGATATGCGAATCTTGCCTCCTTCGCAAAATGATTTGCACTTCCTTTAGTGGTAAAGGGACACGGGTAAGTGATTTGTTGGAACTAATACATGCCGATGTATGTGTTCTAATGAGTATCACCGTAAGGGGAATTTATGACTACTTCGTCACTTTTACCAATGATTTAAGTAGATATGGGCATAGTTACGTAATCAAATATAAAGTAAAGCATTTGAGAAATTTGAGAAATTTCTAAATGATGTAGAGAACCAATTGAGTAAAGTACTAAAGCATTACGATCCGATCATAATGGCAAAGATCTAAGTAATAAATTTGGTTTATTAAAATATGGACCTAGTGTCACTACCCATAAGATCAAACTAATATGAGTCGGTTTGAGTTGTTGAACTCAATTTTGGGAATTTGCAATCTAAAACGGACAAGTAATTCTAAGCGGATGGTCAACCAGCAAATACCTGAAATAGAGAGTCTATTTAACAAATGACATGGATCAGACTGGCATATTACATGAATCAAACAGACATGATAGGGATGGCCTTTTGAAAGCTAATGCATAGTCTAGATAAACTCTTAATATTGTAACTTATATATGTTTGTATCTCACAAAGATATCTCAAGAAGATAGATGTATTTCTGAGAGATAGAGTGGGAGTAGATTGGATCGTTACAAACATGTCTCATAGTGTTACTTTGTGAAAGTAATGGAACTATAGAGTGGGAGTATTGTTAAACTATAATCTATAAAGATAGATTGGGAGCATATTTCAGTGGGAGTTTATCGCATATGTCTTATTGGTTAAAATATTGCCTTGTGAAAGTGATAGTATTATGACCTTGTCCCAAATCGACCTTGTTACATATGAGCCATAGCATTACAATCCAAAAATTGTTACTCAAGAGTAGATTTACTTTAAAGTGAGGGTCTCTTTAAAAGTAAATAGATCTTTAGAGTACTCAAATGCATAATATTGACATAAAGATGTTGATCAAGATAAATTATGTTAGGAATCACCACATTTCATTTTGATGAAGGATGGCAAATGATATGAAAAATACGCTTTTCTAAAATGGGAATTTAGAGAAGGATGTGTTTGGAACACAAAACCTTAGATAAAGATCTAAGAACCCTAACATCTTATGCGTAGCTTTCTTAAGTGATCCTAGAATGGTCTTAAGCAAGCATTAAAGGATTATATTTTTCGTTCATGTGATAATAGTAAATAGTTTCATTCACATGATGGAAGAATCATGATTATACATGAAGTTAAGTGGGAGC
The DNA here is from genome assembly GCF_048544455.1 of Silene latifolia. Lineage (NCBI taxonomy): Eukaryota > Viridiplantae > Streptophyta > Magnoliopsida > Caryophyllales > Caryophyllaceae > Silene > Silene latifolia. The sequence goes on from NC_133534.1 coordinate 73,507,300, forward strand.
TAGAATTGTTTCTCCATGTCTTATATGTTGATGATATATTAATTATTAAGAATAATGTACCAATGCTTTCTTCTATGAAAGATTAATTGGGAGACTTGGAAAGGGATGCAAAGTATTCTAGATTTTTGAATCTATGAGAGATAATATTGGCATAGAGTTAAGAGTCTTATGAGGATAAGATCTTTCGTATCTGTTAAACATCAACAAGGTTGAATATGATATTCATGTTGATGGAAGTGGAATTACTATGATGGAGTCATAGTCGTTCACTGAACCTATTATGTTGTTGATTACATGAAATCGTTTGCTAATGTTTCCGCCATTAGAACGATCATGTATGCCATTAAATGCACACGCCGTGATGAATCATATGCTTGGAGCATAATTAGTCAATAACAAGATAATTTCCATGATATGGCTTGTGAAAGCCTTAAAGAACATCCTTGAGATTCTTGAGAAGAATTAAGGATTCGTTCATATGTTATGGATGATAAACTAAATTATGTATTGAAGGGTTGCACCAACTTTAGTTTCCAAACCAAAAGGAATTTGTTGAAATCCTAGGATGTCTTATTGACTAAGGAGTAAGAGACTAGAAAAGTGTTTTAGTTTCGCGCATTGCAAATTCTACAAAAGGAATCTAAGTAAATTGTGGTAAAATGGTCAACGTAGGGATTAAGGGTGAATCCCTCTACAAATGACTTTATCACAAGTTATGCGATAACAGTGGGAGCATCTTTCAAGTTAAAGAATCTAAGTCTAGTAAGAAGACTAGACAAATACTTAGAGATAAATTCAAGTTATTAGAAATAACATTGAATAGAAGGAAATAACAATTGACAAAGTTGGAATATAAGGATATAGGGTATATCCACTTGCCAAGCTTTTATTGCATTTCTACTAGTGTAAATGGTACACTAAAGATTATATGATATGAAGTAGTAATAGTGTATTGACTATTCATATGTGATAATCGCATTTATCGTTTGAGTTTTATTAAACTCACTCGTTACTTTGTTAAAATCCAAATGGGTTGTAGAGACAAATTGAACCCCATTAAAGTGAACTGGATTGACATGGTATTCGCCCCTAGTTACTTATATGAGGTGACGTCTCGAAGTGACTAGAGTGTGATGTGATTGATGGCAAATTCAAGTGCCATAGAGTCATATGGGATGACTAGTCGATCACATAGGTAGACTGCATGGGACACTCTATCGGGCAGTGACCGCTTATATAGTTCTGGTAATTCATAAAGCCTGGTCGTGACAAGAGCTGCTATAGTATTTTTATGAGTCAATTCTTTTGACTAGAGACTGTTAGCCCAAGTTGGCACAAATTTCTGATTAGCTTTGATTTATGCTCTACGACTGTCGTAAATGAGGACAAATGGGTATATTTTGGGTTATGATGAACTATGGCTGAACAAAGGGAATAGTGCGATATGAATTGTCCACCCCCTTGTCAGTGTTGTTTAAAATCTCAAGGCCACTCGAGGAGTAGTGAACTGGAAATGCGTGGCCACGCTAGGAAGGTCGGTCAGACAGTTACTCTCTAGATCGAGGAAACCACTCAAGATATGATCAAGTGCAAGTAGACCTGCGAGACACCTTGCATTGAGTGGGAGAATATAATAGGACAAGAGAATTGGTGACGCACACTTGTCTCGGACAAGTGGAAGATTGTTGGAATATGTGTCCTCAACAATAGTGCGATTACATGATTTAATATCATAATTAAATCTCATATTAAGAATACATAAAGGAAGATTCATTATATAGTCAACTGATAAACATTAATCGGTAACGATTAGCTTGCTAGAGTTTGACGTTACTGTCGTAGGACGGTGGTGGTCACTTGATCCCTTAAGGTCACGCCTAAAGGATGATGCCATTATCAGTAAAGTTGATTAATTGTATGATGATACAAGTTAATCAATTCCTTAAAATTGAACAATTCATTTGTGAGAGAGAATATTGATATCTTATTGTAATGGGATTAAATGAGATTTATTTTAGTAATAGAAATGCTTTATTACAAAAATTGTTTATTGTTTGAGAAACATTAGACATAAGAATGAATGGTTAATTATAATTGCAAGATGTTGTGAATTATAATTATATGACCCATTTTATTTACGTGATCAAGTATCACTAGTCAATTTGATGTATGTAATTTAATTAATTTATAAAATGATATTTATGTGATAAATATCCATTAAATTAATTAATAACATGTAACATACTACATGTGACATATTGTGTGACAAATGACAAATTGAAAAAATAAAATGGTAGTCCATTTTATGTAAGTGGACCGAAATGGAGGTTGTAGTGGAGTGTGGATGATATTATTTTATGTGATAAGATTAATATAATCATGCCTACAATTAGTAGCCTTATACACCTACAATATGGAGAAGAGTAAAAGAAAAAGAAGATGCCTAATTTTGGCATTATGCCCTTGATCCCCACCGGTTGCCTTGCTCTTATTTTGAAGAGAATTTGTTCTCTTCTTTACTCTTTAATCATTCATTCTATTCACATGCAAATACTTCTTCTCTTACATAATTCATTTTTCTCTAAAAACTTGAGAAATGATGATCTAATTTGTTCAAGAACATTACTAATATTATTAATGTAATATATGAGTATTAGTAATCAATTTTAAGGTAGACTACTAAACAAATATCTAGCAAATATTATTTAGTAGTGATAAAGGTTAAATCTTGGGTGTAATCAAGAGGACAGCTCTTAATTTAGAGTATTGGAGGATCATCCTAATACTCATTATAGCTCAAGAACAAGTGAGGGTATGAGACCTTACTTGTGCCAATAAATCCGGAAATTACAATGTAAGGGACATTGTTTTTCTTATAAATCTCTTATTTTGTTATGCATGCACTAGATCTAAAGAACAAATAATTAAGAAGTTAATTAGTTTACTATTAGAGGAGTCTAATAATAGGTAAATAAACCTAACATAAAGTTACACTTTTTTTGGGGGATAATTATATGACCTTATTAATTGAATATTTCTAATAGTATGTCATTAATTAACAGCTAAATATAGGAGCAACAAAGACTTACAAAATACTGAAGGAACACGTAAATGGGTTTCAGAACATTGGAGCTAACTTAAATGATTTTAAGAACTTTCATAGAGATGTCAAATGCTACATTCATGAACGGGCGGTGAGATGTTTGTAGACCACTTTAAGGAGATGGCTGTTAATAGGCAAGGGTTCTTCTTTGACTATGATGTTGACTCTGACGGTAGCCTGAGTAAAGCTATACGGGCTGACGGTATTGCCAGAAGTAACTACTCTGTTTTTGGTGATGAAGTGTCATTTGATCTAACCTATACTACCAATAAGTATGATATGACCTACACACCGTTCATTGGGGTAGATCACCATAAATGATCAGTTACGTTTTGTGGAGCACTGGTTGCACATGAAGACGCGGAATCATTTCAATGGGTTTTCAGCCGTTTTTTGGCTGCTATGGGTGGAAAGAAGCTTAAGTATATTATCACCGATAAGGATCCTGGTATTCTTAAAGCGGTACCCTTCTTGTTTAAGACAGCACGACACTGATATTGTACGTGGCATATCATGAACAAAGTGCCAAGCAAGTATGGTGTGACGAGAGACGATTATTCTGAATTTCTGAAGAAATTGAATGTCATTTTATGGGATGAAGACATTGAAGCAGCATAGTTCGATGCCAAATGGGAAGAAATAGGCAAAGAACACACAGATAATAACATTGATTGGTTTAAGTAAATGTACTTTAAAAGGAACGAGTGGTTGTGACACATTGTAGGGACCTAGAGATGGGGGGGGGGGGGTGTTATGAGGACAACCCAAAGATCAGAGAGTGAAAATAGTTTCTTTAAGAGATTTGAGAGCAAATCGGGAACGCTAGTCGAGTTTTCGCTGCGTTTTGACAACGCTATAGACCAACAGAGACAAACGCAGAAGAAGCTTGACAACGGTAACAAGCACACTTCCCCTCAAATGTCGACGCATCTGGCTATTGAGGTGCACGAGGCGAAAGTGTACAGTTATAAAGTATTCGAGGAGTTTCAAGAAGAGGTCAAGTACTCAATCGATACATGTAAAAGTAAGGGGTTTGCCGAGGGAGACTCTTTAGAGGTGACAACTGTAAGAGATGCAAACAGGGACAAGAATTATTAGGTTACGTACTGCCCAGGTAGACTTTGTGGGGTAATATCCGTATAAGACCCTCTAAATTTAGGACTATAACGTAAATTTAGCATGTGAAATATAGTCATAAACGAAAAACAACAAGGAAACAATAAAGATTAAGAATCAACCTCGGGTCCTTTGTAGTGCGGCGTAAAGAACAGAAATCAACAGAGATTTCCTCCTAATTGTTGCACCCAAGACCGTCTGAGACTATGCCCTTGTGCTAGAAATGCTCTCTAATTGACTTGCAATATCGAGAGAGCTGTTGTGAGGTTTTACCGATGTGAGATCTAGGTTTCAGAGAGAAATGATCTCCAAAACCCTAGTTTTCTGTAAAATAAAATCGCTAGGTCAAAAGGAGAGGGAGCCTCTCCTTTTGTTGCCTCGGTCCGCGGGTCATGAGAGGAGGGAGTGGGCTTTCCACTTTCTCCTCATTTAACTCGTGATCCGACTGATCCGATTCGTCTCGCTAAAATGTATATGACGCGGTTTTTATTATAAATCGTCATCGGTTATCGGTTATTAAAACATCAACTAATAACACGGGTTAGTTGACGTATTAATACATGTCCGACAAAGACGATATTGTATAATTTATTCAATATACATTGATTAAATATAACGCTTATATTCAATTTACGAATTAACTGCTTAATTCGCCTTAGCCATTATTATTTAATCCGTATTAAATAACATATCTCAACATCACATTTTGACTTATTATTAGTCAAATAACTCGGACTAATCGGTTAGTCAATTTTGCATCTACATGACAACAAGATTTTCATCTTGTCACATCTCTCAAACGTATCCTATAGGTGTGACTTTTAGGGACCAATTGATCACCGCCATCCGTATGACAATAACGTCAAACTTATCTAGCAAGCCAACCGTTATTGATAAACGTGGATCAACTGATAATAATACCAAAAGTATGCCCTTTGATCCTTTTAGAGATTTATAAGTCCTTGCACTAACTGTTAAGGACACCAACCCCAACAAGCTCCCACTTGTCCGTACAAGTGTATGTGCAATGACGTTATCCGCACTAACTGGAGGACACATGCTCCAACAAACTCCCACTTGTCCGTACAAGTGTATGTGCGATAACCGATTCTCATATTCATTTAAAATTTCTCCCACTCAATGTAAAACAATTTGCGGATCCGGATCCGCAAAGGTCGTATTTTACAATCGATCCGTATCAAGATTGGTTTCCCGACTAGAGAGTAACTTAACCGATAAAACGAATCCGTATCCGAGCATGGCCATGCATTTCGATTCTGACTCCTCGAGTGGCCCCGAGAACTATCGAGTACCGATAAAGGCTGAATATTTCCTTCAACTCGACTCCTTCCGATCTAAGCACGGCATGAAATGACCCAGAAAAAATCTACTTGGCCCCCTATTACGGATGACCGTGAGAAAGAAACCAAAGTCACCCAAAATCTGCCGTAGTCTCAAGAGACAGACGATAGTCAAAAGAATCGACTCTTAGGATCACCATGGAGGTCCTATCCACGACCTGGCAGCGAATGTTATAAAACATTTAGGACTCCACGTCGATGTCACAATTGTGTCCTACGAAATATCCGTATAAATCGCCTCTGTGTTTGGTCACCAACCGGTTGACTTATGGCTCGTTGAACCCACCATCAACCAACGTCACAAAATAATTGCCGAGTTATCAGCTCATGTGGGCAATTAAGGACCAAAAATATAATGTTTGTTCAGTTCACTTTGTGGTGTTCAAAATTTGTCGTACAAATCAACATGAAAAACAAAATATATATAAAATATCAAAACGATGATGTCGTATAGAGTACAAAAGCGAATGAATCTAATCCATAAAAGAGTACTACAACTTAGGAACACGTTTAATTCCCATGGAATTAACATGCCCTTCATGCTTATCTTGTCGTAATGGTTTAGTGAGAGGATCTCGCTATGTTATCATCTCAGTAGCAATCTTTTCTATCACTACTTCCTTTTGCTCCACGTAATCTCGGATTAGATGAGCTTTCCGTTGTACATGTCTAGACTTGTTGCTAGACTTTGGCTCCTTAGCTTGGAAGATGGCACCACTATTGTCGCAATAGATGGTGATCGGGTCATTCGAACTAGGCACTACAGATAGTCCATGTAAGAATTGACGCATCCATATCGCTTCCTTTGTTGCTTCAGACGCGGCATAGTACTCGGACTCAGTCGTAGAATCTGCTTTAATGATTTGTTTGGAACTCTTCCAGCTGACTGCAGCGCCATTAAGAGTAAATACGAATCCAGACTGAGATTTCGAGTCATCTCGATCCGTTTGGAAGCTAGCATCTGTGTAACCGGTTGCGCATAGCTTTTGTTCGCCTCCATAAGTCAATGCCCAATCTTTAGTCCTCCGTAGGTACTTAAGAATGTTCTTGACAGCCAGCCAATGTGATTCACCTGGATGCTGTTGGAATTGACTTGTCATACTCAATGCATATGCCACGTCTGGACGTGTGCATATCATGGCATACATGATTGATCCTATAGCCGAAGCATAGGGAATCCGTGTCATGCGCTCTTTCTCTTCCGGTGTCTCTGGTGACTGAGACTTGCTCAAATGCACCCCTGGAGCCATAGGAAGAAACCCCTTCTTGGAGTTAGTCATGCTGAATCTCTCTAGGACTTTGTCTATGTAAGACTCCTGACTGAGAGATAACATCCGTCGTGATCTATCTCGATAGATACGGATGCCTAGAATTCTTTGTGCCTCTCCCATATCTTTCATCTGGAAATGGTTTTTCAACCATACTTTCACCGAAGTTAAGAGAGGTATGTCATTCCCAATCAGGAGTATGTCATCGACATACAATATTAGGAAGACAATCTTGCTCCCACTCGACTTGATATATAGACATGGTTCCTCGACCGATCGAGTAAATCCATTTTCTTTAATCACTTGGTCGAAGCGATGATTCCAACTCCGAGATGCTTGCTTAAGTCCATAAATGGAACGCTTAAGCTTGCACACTTTCTTAGGATGTTGTGGATCAATGAAACCTTCGGGTTGTACCATGTACAACTCTTCCTCCAAAAAACCATTTAAGAAGGCGGTTTTCACGTCCATTTGCCAAATTTCATAGTCATGAAAAGCGGCAATCGCTAAGATAATCCGAATGGAACGCAGCATGACTACGGGTGCAAAAATCTCATCGTAGTGCAAACCTGGCACTTGGGTGAAACCTTTAGCAACTAGTCGTGCTTTATAGATATCTTGTTGACCTTCCACAGAATGCTTTATCTTGTAAAGCCATTTGCATTGAAGGGGACGAACCTTAGCAGGTAAGTCAACAAGATCCCATACGTTGTTCTCATACATAGAGTCCATCTCGGATTGCATGGCCTCAAGCCATAGCTTTGAGTCAGAACTAGTCATGGCACCTTTATAGGTTGCGGGTTCACTACTCGTTAAGAGTAGAACGTCATCTATGTCATGTTCCTCGACCATACAATTGTATCTGTCTGGAGGAATAGAGACTCTTCCCGACCTCCTAGGTTCCTCAGGAATGTTAACCGCAGCCGGGATTAAAGGAATAGGTTCCTCCAATGGTTGCTCGGTATTTGGTTCTGGAATCTCCGACAGGTCGAAGGTTCTATCACTCTTTGCATTCTCGAGAAATTCCTTCTCTAAGAATGTCGCACTAGCCGCAACAAAAACGCGTTGTTCGGTTGGCGAATAGAAGTAATGACCAAGTGTTCCTTTAGGATAACCTATAAAGTATGTCTTGACCGATCGCGGGCCGAGCTTATCCTCGTGTCTCCACTTGACATAAGCCTCGCAGCCCCAAACCCGTATAAAGGACAAGTTAGGGACCGTTCCCTTCCATAGTTCATATGGAGTCTTGTCAACAACTTTAGACGGACTTCGATTAAGTATTAGAGCAAATTTACGAGAAGAGCATAACCCCACAATGAGTCGAGCAACATGGTGTGACTCATCATGGATCGAACCATATCAAGTAGTGTTCGATTTCTCCGTTCGGACACCCCATTCAACCGAGGTGTTCCAGTGGAGTTAATCGTAGGGCAATCCCACGCCTTTAAGGTGTTGATCAAACTCGTGAGAAAGATACTCGCCACCACGATCTGAACGTAGTGTTTTAATCTTTCTACCCAATAGGTTCTGTACCCTATTCTGGTATTCCTTGAATTTCTCAAAGGATTCACTGTGTGCTTCATTAAGTAGACATAGCCATATCTGCTTAAATCGTCCGTGAAAGTGATGAAATACCTATAGCCTTCTCGTGCGGTGATTGACATAGGACCACATACATCCGTGTGTATGAGTCCTAATAGGTCAGCCAGCGCGCATTCCAACACCTTTGAAGGAAATACGAGTCATCTTACCGATGAGACATGATTCACACGTGCCAAATGATTGAAAATCAAAGGCCGAGATAGCTTCATTCTTGATGAGTCATTTTTTCGCGTTTCTCATTAATGTGTCCCATACGGCAGTGCCATAGATACGTTTGATCTTTGTCACCAACCTTTAACCTTTTATTCATTACGTGTAATATTTCGGTGGTCCGATCTAAAACATAAATTCCGTTCATGGAGACTCGCCTTGCCAAATCATATCGTGTAATGAGAAAATGCAAGTATTATTCTCTATTACAAATGAAAAACCAAGTTTATCAAGTGCGAAACCGAAATAATGTTTTTCGAAAGACTAGGTACATAATAGCAGTCATATAATGACAACTCAAATCCGCTAGGAAGGTGGATCACATATGTCCCCTTTGAGATGGCAGCCACTCTTGCTCCATTCCCGACACGCAGGTCCACCTCACCCTTTACGAGGGGTTCGATGTTTCGGAGCCCCTGCACATGATTACACAGATGAGAACCACAACCGGTATCAAGTACCCAAGTTCCGTAACTTGCGTGGTTAATCTCAATCATATGAATAAAAGTAGAAGAAGAAGAAGACATACCAACAGGTTTAACAAGACCTGCCTTTAAGTCCTCATGATAAACAGGACATGTACGCCTCCAATGCCCAGTCTTGTGGCAATGATGGCATTCCATGTTTTCATTCTTGCTCTTTGTCGTGCCTGATGAGGTGCTCGACTCACCAGGCCCACTCTTACCTGAACCCGACTTCTTGAACTTCGGTTTACCTACTGTTAGGTATGCCTGAGCTTTGCCCTTACCTTTCCCTTTGTTTGTTACAACGAGAACATCCTGTTTCAAGCTCCCACTGAACTTCATGTCCTTTTCGGTCTGTACGAGAAGGGAGTGCAGTTCATGTGGGGTTTTCTTCAAATCATTCATATAGTAATTCGCTCTAAATTGCAAAAAACCATCGTGGAGTGAATGAAGCATGCGGTCGATAACAATGTTCTCGCTGATGTTACAATTAAAGGTCTCCAGCTTCTCGACATTCTCAATCATGCTGAGAATGTGTGGGCTAACTGGTTGGCCCTTCTGGAGTCTCGCATCAAAGAAGCGAGTGGTATGCTCATAGGTCACGATTCTCGGTGCTTTCGAGAATTCCTTGGTGAGCGTGGTGAAAATCTTGTTCGCACCATGGGCTATGAAGCGTTTCTGCAAATTGGGTTCCATTGCAAAAATGAGTACGTTTTTAATCGCACCCGCTTCCATACAGAAATCATTAAACTTGGTGATTTCAGCAGCTCTAGCCGTGGGACCTGGGTTTGCCGGGATGGGCTCTAATAGATATTTGAGCTTCCGTCGTCGGCGGCATTCCGTAATGCCGCCTCCCAATCCGCGAAGTTTGATCCATCATTCTTCAGTCGAGTAGACTGATTCATCTGATTCATGAAGATCCGAAGCCAGGACTCACGGTCCAATGTGGCACTTGGCATTGGGTTATCAGTAGAACCAGCCATTTGTTATTAGCAGTTAAAAATATCGTGATCTACACTGAAAAAGAAAGGAAAAACAAGAACGAAATAAGCAACTCATCGAGGTGATTTAAGTCTATTTTAAAATTCATTTTAACGTGTAGACTCTCGCACTTGCATAATTGATCTCCCTCAAGAATGATACAAGTGATCCCAAGACTCAATTTCCGTAAATTGATAAGCCAATTGTTTAGCTAATTCTTCCGTAAGAAATCTTGGTCGATAGATTTCCGTAAATCCTATCTATAGTCCACCATGATCACAGGTTCGTACAAGTGACCATAGTGTTGAGATAAAATAGGTCAATCGGTTCCAACTTACCCGACGTAGAAGGGGTCATATTATGCCTACCGATGAAGAAGGGACTCATTGGAGATTGACCTATAAAGACCATTCTCAATTTTGGTTTATACGAGGAAGATCCCATCAACTTAATTATAATTCATATTAAGTGAACGAATAACTAGCGTCTGCGTGAATGAATTAATTTAGGTGATGGCTTAGCATAGATCGTGTGACATGAGAATGTAAAAAAAAACTAACTCGAGACCTCTATATGTGTCAGTTTTCATGCAATAAATAGGTGGTTTGGTGTTTAGGCGGAACATGATGCATATTATCGTTGCGAAAAATAAATAAAATAATGCAATACGTAAATAAAAAAATTCCTAGTGTGGCCTATCCTAATAAAAAGAACATAAAACAACTTTGGAATCCACCGTTGGACCCGAGAAGCTTGTCTTGATGTTCCATCTTGATCCATGTAGCGGGAGTGAGCATCCGGTCTCCATCTTTGGTCTTCTCAAAAATTACATTTAAAATTACAAAATATAACCTATTTACATTCTAATTAAAAACTGTAATTACAAGTGAAAAATCCAAAACGGAGATACGAGATCTCAAAATACAACCAAGACCGTGTTCCATCATTACGGTAACACGTTCTACTAAGGCCACACTAAGTTACAACCGTTTGTAAAATAAATAAATACGTAATATAAAGCATTCACAGCATTCAACTCAACGATAAAAGAAAATGCATCAACTAAATTAAATTTATTCGTGACATAATTCCGTAATTATGTTAAATTATCCAAACCACCTTTTAATGATTAAAATTCATGTGATAAAACCGCTTCTATCAATTTAATTTTAATCTATTACAATCCGTTACTTTAAATACGCTTTAAAATAACTCAATGGTACGTGTGTGAACCGTTTCACAATCATAGCGAGTGTACAATATCCGTATAAAGTACATATTGTGGCCAAAAGAAAATTTAAAGCAAAATGAATAAATTTTCAAAGTCATCGAACAAAAAAATCCCTCGATCCAGGGACACAGGTGCTCGATCGAGGAACAAAAGGGCTCGATCGACTGAACTGCTAGTCGATCGAGAGGTTGCCAAACGGAAAGTACTCGATCGACAGTACTGGAGGTCGATCGAGGGCTTTTATCAGCAAATCTGCTCGATCGAGTACGAGGACTCCTCGATCGAGCGAAGTTTTGAAAGTGGTCGATCGAGTACAACAAGGACTCGATCGAGTAAAAACAAGACAGAAAACCACTCGATCGATTAAAAACATGCTCGATCGAGTACAAAAATTTCTGGAAATGCAAAACCCTCGTGAAAACTGTTTTGACGAAACAAAGCAATCGCAAAATTGATCAAAACCACATCAAAACAATTTTATAATCTGACAAAACGTGACATATTGTTATAATCTCCGTATAAAACAACAATATGCATAAAAACAAATCGAAAACAAGATGAATCAACCGTGTAAACATGTCACGGTAAAAAAATTTCTGCCGTGTATACTAGGCACGGTTTTCGAGACAAATACAATCGTTTCAAAATCGTTTTATGAAAAATCACAAAGAAAATTTACGTGGCCTCGCTCTGATACCACTTGTGGGGTAATATCCGTATAAGACCCTCTAAATTTAGGACTATAACGTAAATTTAGCATGTGAAATATAGTCATAAACGAAAAACAACAAGGAAACAATAAGGATTAAGAATCAACCTCGGGTCCTTTGTAGTGCGGCGTAAAGAACAGAAATCAACAGAGATTTCCTCCTAATTGTTGCACCCAAGACCGTCTGAGACTATGCCCTTGTGCTAGAAATGCTCTCTAATTGACTTGCAATATCGAGAGAGCTGTTGTGAGGTTTTACCGATGTGAGATCTAGGTTTCAGAGAGAAATGATCTCCAAAACCCTAGTTTTCTGTAAAATAAAATCGCTAGGTCAAAAGGAGAGGGAGCCTCTCCTTTTGTTGCCTCGGTCCGTGGGTCATGAGAGGAGGAAGTGGGCTTTCCACTTTCTCCTCATTTAACTCGTGATCCGACTGATCCGATTCGTCTCGCTAAAATGTATATGACGCGGTTTTTATTATAAATCGTCATCGGTTATCGGTTATTAAAACATCAACTAATAACACGGGTTAGTTGACGTATTAATACATGTCCGACAAAGACGATATTGTATAATTTATTCAATATACATTGATTAAATATAATACGCTTATATTCAATTTACGAATTAACTGCTTAATTCGCCTTAGCCATTATTATTTAATCCGTATTAAATAACATATCTCAACATCACATTTTGACTTATTATTAGTCAAATAACTCGGACTAACTGGTTAGTCAATTTTGGCATCTACATGACAAGTATTTTCATCTTTGTCACATCTCTCAAACGTATCCTATAGGTGTGACTTTTAGGGACCAGTTGATCACCGCCATCTGTATGACAATAACGTCAAACTTATCTAGCAAGCCAACCGTTATTGATAAACGTGGATCAACTGATAATAATACCAAAAGTATGCCCTTTGATCCTTTTAGAGATTTAGAAGTCCTTGCACTAACTGTTAAGGACACCAACCCCAACAGACTTGTCTATTGAAGTTAAACATCTTTACTTGTTGGAGTTACACAATTATTCATTACAGTTACTATTTTCTTTATTAAAGTTACACTCTTTTTTCATTAAAGTTACATTTTTTTTGTTAAAGTTACATTATTTCTAACTCTGTAAAATAACATTTTATTCTATATTGTTGATCTAGTTACATTTAAAGCAAGTTGTAGCTGCAAAATGCTTGAAAGGAAAGGAATTCTATGACGGCATGTAATATGGATTTACTCATCTAACGGACTAAAGACTATACCGGATGAGTGTGTTGTGACCAGATGGTGTAAAGATGCAATCCACTCTAAAATGTTCGATTGTAATGGTGAAGCAGATGAGGACATTGATATAGTAGATGGAAAACAGATTGCGATGTCAGTAATGTGGTCAAAGGTTCATCAGACAGTTGGGATGCTTATGGGAAAATGCAAGGCTGATGTTGACAGCTTTTCTAATCTAATTAGAGAGTTTAAGGAGAAACTATCACCATTAGGATCACCATTGACTAAACAACAACAATTGGAGCAAATTCTTGGCTGTTATGCTAGTTAGGAGGTGACAGTCCCCCCTAAAAAATCAAAAAAAAAGGGAAGTGGAAAGAGAATGTGGTCGCTTAAGGCAAAAGCAGTTGCCTTGGCAAGCAAGCCAAAACGCATGTGTAAAAATTGCAAGCGATTAGCTAATCATGAAAAGAAGAACTGCCCTAACCCTTTTGCAGAGCATCCACCATTATCACCATCATCAGTGGAATCGTCAGAAGAAGATGAAGAAGAAGTGGAGGAGGAGGAAGAAGATGACATCTTAGAATAAGAACTATATTAAGCTATTCCACTGAACAATTTTTTGGATGTATAATGTTATGCAACCGTTATTGCTTAACAATGTATGGCGTACTTTATTTCATTTTCATGGAACATCAAACTGTAGTGATGCTATATTTGATACCCGTTGGTACTAAAGCTGATTATATTGAAGTCTTTTGTTTAGACAAAACTATTATTAATTGGAACATCAAATTACTGTAATTTGAAAAATCAAAATTAGATGAGGTATCACTTTAATACAAAATGTTACATACAATTTAATGTTATGCCAATTAGAGTTACACTTTATCTGATTAGAGTTACAGTTTTTCTGATTAGAGTTACAGTTTATATTATTAAAGTTGCAATTTGTCTGAACTAAAGTTAGATAAGACAAAGTTAGATACACCCACATAACTCTCGGATTACTTATTGAAGTACCCTGAAAATTTTATGTTATACAAAATGTTAAATACAATTTTATGTTATAGCAATTAGAGTTATACTTTATCTAATTTGAGTTACAGTTTATATGATTAAAGTTACACATTATCTCTACTAAAGCATTTGACAAAGCTTGGTACACTCACATAAATATCATTTTCAAACGTGACATTGTCTTATAAAATGAGGCAAAGCTACCAATAAGGGTCTGCTAACATTGTTTAACAAAATTAACTGCCCAATGATGCCATGTATCAACAAGATATTTAATACACAGAGCATATTACCAAAAATGGTTAACGACTAGCCTAGGATTGTTATTTTTTTACAACGATCCTGGATATTTTGCGCTTTGGTTATAATCCCTTCCATAATTTGTCTTTGTTGTTAATAAAAGCTTTGACCTTTCCCAGGACACCTTTACGTAAGACGTTCATGTCAGCTAGAAAGAGGGTTGTTATTAACTGGATCACCAAATAACGCCTTGCTTTCTTCTTCTCCAGGTCGTCATAGTGAAAAGGAACACCCTCATACAATAGTATCGCCATTAAGGTGAATAACCCAAACTCCGGTAGGTTGAGAGTAGGTGAGCATCCGCTAAAAGGTATCTGGCGGACCGCAAAATCAGGAATTTCTCTTCCTCTTGTGTTATCTCTGGTGTTATCTTGTGATTCCAAATAATCACTGTAATACCCGTCCTTTTAGGGACCCGTTGACCAACGTTGACCAACCTTAGATACATAGCCTGACCTTCGGGAACCTTACGGGCGATGACTGGTGACTGTGCGAGCTTTTGTTGGTGAGTTACTCGATCTAGCGGAGGCAACTCGATCGAGTAGCTTGGGAGCTCGATCGAGTAGGGGTAACTCGATCAAGTAAGTCAGTTACTCGATCGAGTAATGGGTTTGCAGCAGGGAATTATAAATCGTGTTTCGTGAAACCTCAAATCATTTCCGCACTTCATTTACTAAACCTAGATGTCTTCACTCTCTTTCTCCCTCACCATAACCTTTTCCTTGAGGTCCTTGGGGATGTTTACATCATGGGAATGGGATGCTTGAGTCGGGTAGCGGTCTTGATACCGGATTGCTATATATAGGTATATTATCATCATAATCGTTGTTTCCGGTTAGGGTTGTAGTTATAGTGATAGTTGAGTGTATTGTGTGTATAGGTGTGTTGCTTGGTATCATGTGATCGGACGTGGAATCGCTGCTTTTGGCTAAAGGTAGGTTCGCCTACTTAGTAATGTTGGTTGTCTAGAGTGTCTTTTGATGTGGCTTGGTTGTTGTAGTGTTGGTGTGGTTGATTGATTGTGGTAATTGGTTGGTGTTGTGTTGTTTTGTTTATCATTGTTGTGGTGCAGCTGATTGTGATTGTTTTTCTATGGTTCTCGAGATGCGTCGTCGGCTAAGTGGAGTCACTTGCGGGAGTGGCTTCACGCCCGTAGTTCGCCCTCCGTGGAACCCGCCACGGGAGGGGATGTGCACATTAATGGACATGGGTTTATCGCTCGGTATGATGAGCGGGGCTTAGGTGGGAACGGCTGCGGTCCCCTACTGGCAGGGCTGGTCCAGTGGACAGTCGGTGACGGTGATTGATTGGCGGGGATGTGGTGTGTGTGTGTGTGTACTGTTGTGCATGTTTTGGTGTTTGTGATTGTGTGTCTGTTTCCTCAGCTGCCGACCTTATGTGGTTTTGTTTTATTGTTTGTTTCTGTTTTGTCTGCCGTGATCCACTATGGTGAGCAGTCAGTCTTAGCAGGTGTTGTTTGGATGATAGCTGGGTGCTTCAAGGGACGAGTCTATCACGATGTCACGACAGAAGTAGTTCACATAATAGATAGTGGTTTTGAGTTATTCCTTTTGTAGCGTCTGTTGTTTGTAATCAATTGTAATATAACTTAATTGTTCTTTTATCGACATTTTATTATTATTGTCCTCGGGCAACCGAGATGGTAATGCCCTTATATGCTAGGGAAGGTCTTGTTAAGGCTCCTTGGTATATGGGGGTGTTACAATCACTCACTGCACTAGCTTACATATGTACGAATTTACGTCAAATTCTGATCAGAAAACAACATTGTTTAGAAGAAGATATTGGACGACAACTTACAATTAAACACGCCGCCTTGCCCATGGGTGACTTCTGCAAATTAGAATTCCGCTGGTAGTCAAGTAGGTCGATCAAACGTGATGTGACACCCTCATTTATTGCGGGAAAAAAAACACGTAATTCTAGAATAAAACTGCATGGATATGTTTGTAATAGGTTCATTATAGTGAAAACCTGTAATTTTTAAAACCTGAACCTGTTATAAAGATATCCAAATCGAAGGTGTCAAACATGCAAGG
The DNA here is from genome assembly GCF_048544455.1 of Silene latifolia. Taxonomy (NCBI): domain Eukaryota; kingdom Viridiplantae; phylum Streptophyta; class Magnoliopsida; order Caryophyllales; family Caryophyllaceae; genus Silene; species Silene latifolia. Next base: position 73,523,949 of record NC_133534.1, read on the forward strand.
TCCAAAATAAATCTCATGAATGAAACATCGCTAAAGTCGCGAAACAAAGTTATACAAACCAAATATGAGAAAGGGAGACATATGTCCCTAAAAAGTATGTGACATAACAATATTTAAGGGTCACAATATAATAAAGTCAATCTAGGTTCCAAGGTTACTTTGCTCGCTAGCTCGTCCATGTACCCCATATATGCATCACCTACCTGTCATTCGCATTTTATACAAATACGAAAGCCACAGTCAGTGGGGAGTAACTCCGAGTTCTCCCAGCCACGAAATGTCATAATTAATATAACATGTAAACATAAGAATATGAATATGAATAACACATAGCCTTAGCATATAGATGCTAGACAATCGTGCTTATCATGTGAACAACAATATAACAACACATAGTCCTAGCATGTGATTACTAGACCGACTCATACTACCCTATCATGTGAATCACATAACATCCAGGAATCCAAACTCTATCAACCATAGCCGGCTTGCATCTCACCTTCTATGATTCATAGAATCACCATACAAGAAAGGACAATATATCAAAGACAGGCATAAGTTCTTAGTCCCGTCAATAGTCACTCAGAATCTCGAGTCTATACCACGAGGTAGGGAAGGTAATCGAACCGGTATCTTGGCTCAGAGGTTCTATCAAAACATGGCCAAGACACAACACAACCCTAACCTAAAATCTGCGCAGACCTAGACATGCGGATACACACCACCGCACCCAAGACCCACAATTTTTCTAAAACAAAGTGAGTACCCTAAGGAGTCCACCAAAGGGTTGGCTAGTACTTAAGCTGACCACTTACTATCAAAATAAGTAACGAGGTCATGCCCCAACTTGGATATAATCCCACCAAGTCAGGAATACAGAGGCTATCAAGCAGTGAACATATACTCGTCAAAGACTATAATGGCCTATCTGTGATGAAGGCCGAAATACTCACCTAGGACCTAGTCCCAACTTGAATACTTTAGCCCACACCACACAAGACAAGTAGGATACCCAATTAACCATAAAAGGGGCAAAGAGTCCAACTTACGAACATAAATGCTAATATTCTATCATGTGAAAGGCTATATAAATGTCTATTCAGCAGACAATCCAACCATATCCTCAATGTCATCAATAACCAAATTATAGCTAACCATCAATATCATAGTCCATGAGAATAAACTACAATGGCTAAAGGCAAACAAGACTCAAGCTTAAGGCATCCAAAGCATCCAACAACCAACATGTGAAATGATAATTACAAATATCAAGGCATAACATAAAACCTCCAATAACAACCAATCTTACCTCAAAGACAAACCCTCGACCCGAGTCCCGCGACGGGTCATCGGTTAAATCGAGGCTGACTGGTTTAAACCTAGTTTGACCAAACTCGTTCGGTCAATCTGGCCCAGCTCAGAGTCTTTGCCTACTTTGGCCCAAATCATAAAATTTATCACAATATAATTCTCATGCTATTTCTAATTTCTATCATGTGAAAAACGAAAGTAACACATTATCAATCACCTAAACACTTAACAAACAACAGGCACAACATTAACTACTAATGTGACATTAATTCGTCGAGTAACTCGGAATAGTTACCTTAAGCTAGCAAAGAGACAAGCAATAAACTTGAGAAAGCTTCTAAAACCCAAAATTACTCTTCATCTTCAACCACATATGAGCCACCTAAAAATAATTATGTGAAAGGACGATATTAACGAATTATCTTTATATAAAATATGAGACGGAAATTAATTTAATTATATTTTAAATAAACCAAACTAGCGTCAAAACAAATTATAGACACGGCTCTAAAATTATTATGACAACCTCAAACTCGGCCTAACCACCAACTACACATGGCCTCAAACTCGTGACTTAGCTAGGTCACTGCCTAGGCCACGGCCAGGCCACTGCCAGGCCATCAGACTCACCTAAAAGCAAGCCACAAAGAGTCCGACACGACCACCACCCGACTACCCATAGCCACCCTTCACCCTACTTCATAACCTGACCCAAAAATCAGTCCAAAACAGAACCCAAAAGATGCCTAAGTTCGACCCCAACTCCAGTCCTCAAATGCAAAGTGAAAACCCACGATGACAGCTCTCGTCCCTGCCCAAAACAGAGTACCAATCGTCCCCTTAAGACTCCATTATCGCGCCTAAAAACAGTCCTAGCTGAGCAAACTAAGTCGGCATTTAAAACGGTTTTAGAGCGGAAATCCACAAGTATAAAGCAACTCAAAAACAGACCCTAAAGACTACAAAAATCGCCCCAACACAGAGTCCAAATCAATCCAAAACAATCCCTACATGTCAGTATACACCGTCTCAACTATAAAACACACCAATTATCACCCAAAAGAATCCATACATGTCAGCATACACCGTCTTAAATATACCACTTACTAGCTAGCATCCCAAATGATCCCTAGAGGTCAGTATACACCGTCTCAATCATCTCCACATATCAGTATACACCGTCTCAACTATACAACTGACTAATTAACATCCATAATGATCCCTATATATAATTATACACCGTCTTAATTATAAAACAGACTAACCAGCATTCGAAATAAACATATTTTACAAGTAATATTGAGTAACCTATCATTGTTACCTTTTTCCGATTGAACTAATCATTTATGACTAACAAATCTTCTACCAGACCGTCTATCTCAGCACCTACAACCGTCTTATAATAAATAAAGCTGAAAATATAAATTGGGTTTGTAAAAATACGTAACGAAAATGAATGTTACTTACATCGGAATGACGAGAACGACGAGAGGAGCAATATGGAACGAAAATCATTGATAACGGAGAAGAAAGAATGCTGCGTGAGAAATGAGGGAGCAGCTTGCCTGCCTGCTATTTATTATACGTACGTTTCTTCATCGTTAAGAAACTTCGATAGTTATTAAAACCGTTTCGAGTTAAATTTAACCGATTTAAGTAAAAGTTTCAGTAATAAAACGGAATCAATAATAAATAAATTTAATGAGTGAAAATAAAATAAACTCAGCTAGTTAACGTAAATAATAAGAAATCGGCTTGAAACGGAATTATTAGCGATTTTTACGAAACTAACGGATATTAATAAAAAAATTGCTAATTTAGTGAAATAAGCTCAAAATAGCTAATTGGACGGTTTTGTTCCCAAAATCAATCTCGGGTTTACTTAAAACAACTTTCATAAGGACTCGTAAAGAAACGGAAATTATTAAATAAATAAACTCGAACTAACTTCAATAAACTCGAACTAACTTTAAATAAACTTATTAATGATTATTAAAATTAACGTATCGAATTATGATGAAATTAATTAATTAGCTAAGCATATATATATATAAATCGTTAAATGATGTAATTAAATTCAAAATAGCAATTAAAAGAATTTTATCCAACTTAATAAAATACGGGGTGTTACAATCACCCCATCTTTTAAAAAGTTTCGTCCTCGAAACTTGAAAGTATAAATGAAAGGTTATAAAAATAAAACTGGAATGGGAATCGGTAACCAAAACATTTAAAAGGTCACTTATCGTAAGAATCAAAATTCTTTCCAAAGTTTCAAATAAAATTTTCTGACAGAACCAGATTCTCATCAAAGGAACGGAAGTGCTCTCGTTGCGCATTCAAGAGCATCACATTCCAAATCAAAGATAAGGTAAAAAAGCAAATTATTTGTATAAATCGAAAATCAAAATACTTTCATAAACATTAATGAAAAGTTTTCAAAAGTATAAGTCTCATTCATGGAACGAAATTGCCCTTGTTGTGCACACAAGAGCGCTAACTTTCCAAGTCAGAGACAAATTTAAAACAAAAATTATTCGCCGACAAGTGTAGAACAAGTTATTAAACGTTTCTAATAACGAGTTCTAACATCCGATCAACTTTAAAATCAAAAGAAAAGGAATTCCATTTAAATTTTCTTTTGCAAAAGCCAAAATAGAAATAAAGGTTTCACTTTTAAACTCAATTGGGGGTCAAATCCCTGAAAGTGTAACATTAAACTTTGACAAAGAAGTCATAAATAGATCAAAGTTAACAGAAATTGGACAAAACTTAACGAAATCTCGGGTCTAGTAATTAAAAATTACGATAAATGAGTTTATATTCAAGGAAGGAATAGGGAACTAAATCAAATTTTCATTTTCAGATCTTTAAAAATAGGTTTGGTTTGCAGAAGTGACATAAACTTTTAAGAATGAATCGAAACTGGTAGCTTGAAAGTTTAGAAGTTGTACAAAAAGGCAAGTAACTTAGATAGCATAGAAACAAAGTATGTTAAGAGAGCTCAAACTTAAGCAACAAGAGAGCTATAATGAATTTCATAGGGTAGAAATTGAAGTCAAAATTACAAGGATGTCAAAGATAGAGTTTCACAAGATACGAGTGTCAACTTAAAGGAGGAGCAAGATGAAGCGAGGAAAGGAGGTATGAACGGTAACGCTTATGATCAAGGAGAAAGGGAATTTAAACAACAAGGAAACTTAAGCAACAGGTCAGGGTGTGAGACTAAAAGAGTCGAATCATAAAGATAACTAGTTAACAACCAGTAAGAGATATTTGAATTAGGGAGGTACTCAAGACAAGGAAAAAAACGAGTAAACTTCTATACTTAAGAATCAAATCCAACCAAGGTATGAACGAAAGGGAGGAAAACGATTAAAGGTATGAAAGAGGATTTTAAGGCTTAAACCATACACTTCCTAAAACTTAAGGTTCTCTCTAACAAGGTCACGCCTATTAGGGTATTGTACCTTCATGACAAAATGACCAAATCCCAAACAAGGGTAAAGGTAAAATAAACGCTCGCTTAAGGGGTGATAAATCGGTTAGATACTTCTTCCACCTATCTTATCACATATTAGGATTTCCCTAAATCAAATCTACCACTCAAGTATAGAAGCATCTCTTTATCTCAAACACTCGACATAACCTCAATGTTTTAAAAACCAAAGAATGAATTGACAAAGACTTCTCAACAAAGTTCTCAAGAAACAACTAATATCAAATCACATCCCCAATCTATACGTGATTGTTGACATCTAAAAATGGGTTTTCTTCCAAATTCATATTCTAAACTTATCTCATGTTTACTCCTAAGGTGACGACGCTCAACCTACTAAGCTTTCAAATCCCAAACATAAACAACAAAGCCAAGTTCTATAACTTTAATCACATAGGCAACTCATTCCTAACACAAAGAATCCACCAATCGATGATACTCACTTTGTCAAGGAACTAGGTATAAGAATCACTAAGTATGTCTCATCACCTTACCTAAGTCTTTCTAACATCACGACTTCTCAAAGCCAGGGTTAAGGGTCAGACACAAACAATCTCCTCAAAAGTCGAATTTTCCAACCCAGGTCAACATTCCTCACAAGAAAGAGTACTATCAAATGGCGTTAAGGGAGAATAAGCAAAGAACAAAAGACAAGTTAGGAGTACAAGCGTAGCTTTTAAAGTAAAACAGAAGGGAGTTTAGAAGGAGGATAAGCACCAAGAGATTAAGAATAAGGCGAGATACAAAAAGAACGAGAAACATCTTCAAGGAAGTAGAAGCATTCTTCAAAGGTTGAACAAATCTTCAATCCTCAGCAATAGGCACTAAATCTTGATCTTCTTAAAATATAAGTGTCCTTTCAATGGAACGGTGATACTCTTGGCGATCACTCAAGAACATCAATATTCCAATTCAAAGACATAAAAATACATTTTTACACCAACAAATGATAAAACTAATTATCAGACGTCTCCAATAACAAGCTTTAACACTAATTGACGTTAAAACCACTGAAAAACATTAAAATATTTTCAAAACCTTTAGTTCAATTTTTTTTTTATAATAAGGGTAATAACTCTATTAGCTATAGATAAGCTCACGGTCATTGATCCAAGAACGCAACAATTATTAAATGACAATCAACAAACAGGTTAGTACCTAACAAAGAGCAAACACAAAGAGACTACAACATAAGGTCCTAAGTCTACCCATCTTACCCATCTCTCAAGTTTATTATTTTAAGGTCAAGTTATTTATATAGGGGTGCACAAACGTGCGTCGTGAGCAAATATGCTCTGATACCAACTGTGACACCCTCATTTATTGCAGAAAAAAAAACACGTAATTCTAGAATAAAACTGCATGGATATGTTTGTAATAGGTTCATTATAGTAAAAAACTGTAATTTTAAAAACCTGAACCTGTTATAAAGATATCCAAATGGGAAGGTGTCAAACATGCAAGGTCCAAAATAAATCTCATGAATGAAACATCGTTAAAGTCGCGAAACAAAGTTATACAAACCAAATATGAGAAAGGGAGACATATGTCCCTCAAAAGTATGTGACATAACAATATTTAAGGGTCACTGTAACATTCCGTTTGATGTCTATGAGTGTCTTGATTTTACATTTGATAGTTGATGATATTATGGAGCTAGCAGCATTAGAGGATGGTAATTGATTATGTATGGAGTTGGTGTCGTGAGAAATATATATATGTGGTAGATACGATATAGTGATCATGTTGTGGAAGTAAACATAGTTGGTAGAGTGGGGGTTAAGAGTTCATGTTCTATGTTCGGTCGAGTTCTTGAGTCCTTAGCTAAGTTGTTGTGTCTTGGTCGAGTCAGTATGGTTGTTTTTATGTATGGGTTGAACTTCGGGGACGAAGTTCTTTTTAAGGAGGGAAGACTGTAATACTCCGTATTTATAAGTCTTGGGGTACTCTATCGAGTAGGCCTTACTCTGTCGAGTAAGGGTAAGTTACGAAATAAAATAGTTTCTGACCTGTTGGGTACTCGATCGAGTAGCTGTGGCACTCGATCGAGTAGGGGGGTACTCGATCGAGTACCTTAGCTACTCGATCGAGTAGCCGGTTTACGGGGAGTTTTTCTCGGGTTTTGTTAATTATGCGATTAAGATATATAATCTTTCCGTCATCATTCTAAACACTTTTACAAAAAACCTAATTTACTGTTAAAGAGAGAAAGCAAGTTCATTCATCATCCTAATCGCATTGTTGACAAATTCCGGAGCTAGAGGTGTCGGATTTCATTATTCTTTGCATCATAGTGTTCCTTGCGTCAAGGGTAAGTCCTACATACCAATTTTATAGCGTTTGGTTGACTTTGTTTAAACCCTAATTTTGGGATTGGGGGTTTTTATGATTTGTTGTGTTGGTAGTGATTATGTGATTATGTGATAGGAGAAGGATTTATAAATGAGAGGTTTTGAGACAGCTGCTAGATCGTCTGATGATTGTGTTGCTTTCCAGGTAGGATTTCCTACTCAGTATTAGTCCCATAATGGGATGATTGTTGATGTGTTGAGATTGATTGTTTAATATCGTAATTGTGTTGTGACGGTGGTTGATTGTGATTATTGATTAACATCGTAATTGTGTTGTGACGGTTGTGATTGTGATTGTTGTCTCTGGTTCTCGAGATGCGTTCTCGGCTGAGTGGAGTCACTTGCGGGAGTGGCTTCACGCCCTAGTTTCGCCCTTCGTGGAACCCGCCACGGAAGGGGATGTGCACATTAATGGACAGGGTTATCGCTCACTGTTATGTGGAGCGGGGCTTAGGTGGGGACGGCTGCGGTCCCCCACTGGCAGGGCTGGTCCAGTGGACAGTCGGTGGTTGAGATTGATGGGATTGGAGTAATTGTGTGTATGTGTGACGGTTAAGCTGTCTGTGTATCTTACTGTTGATATATATATATAAGTTGTGTGATTAGTACTGACCCCGTTTAAATGTTTTAAAAACTGTGGTGATCCATTCGGGGGTGGTGAGCAGTTGCTTGACAGGTATATCTTGGATACGCGTGGGATCTAGCTGGGATGGAGTCATCACATATCAGAGTCTTTAGTCTTCCGCTGTGTTTATTAGAACAGTTCCTTTCAGTTAGTTTATAGTTTGAGAACAGTTGTATTTTACGTACAGTTGGGTTTGTAATGTAATCACTAAAACTTATTTAATAAAGTATGTTTCTTCATTGTCTTATGATTATCATGCCTCGGGTAACCGAGATGGTAGCATCCTTATACCTGAGTGGTCCTGGTAAGGCACTTGGAGTATGGGGGTGTTACAAATGGTATTAGAGCGACGATCCTGAAACCTGTAACCAATGAACCTAATGAATATAGGTGTCAAATTAAAATGAACCCGGGGTAAAGGTTGTAGGAGCTAATGCAAAGACTTGGGAGACGTCCTAAAGTCGCGAACTCGCCCTACAATTTTGAACCGGTCACCATGGGATATGTGTCGGGATCGTTATGTGCTGATTGTGTGCTGTGTGTATCTATGTAGTAGTATGTTGTATGAATTGATGGATGCATGTATGTCGAGGATGGGGGATCTGAATTGAAAGATTGATGAGATATATAGAATTGTTGTTGGAATAGAAAAGCATGTTGGATGATTACTATGTGGCATTTGATAATATGACGTCACTGTTTCGTTGATTATATGAAAAGCTTGATAAAATTTCATGCTTAGCTATATCACATGTTGCGTTTATAATGTTGCTTAGTATGTTGGGAGATGTGAGATAACATGTGGGTAATATGTGATTGGTAAGTTGAATCATATATGTGCATGATGGATGATGTTGCTTGATTTTTGAAGATGGTAACATGAGATTAGCAATATTGGTTTTATGAGTACTGGGTCGTTTTGTCTACCTTGTTGTTGTTTAAGTCGTTTGGGAAGTAAAAATCAATAGTTGTGTTTTTCGATGATAAAGAGGTTGTCTTTAAACTGCTATAACTTGAGATGCATAAATGATTTTGATGTGATTCCAATTGGAGGTGATAGCTTGTCCTTTTACGATTCTAACGATAGGTCACATGCCCAAAATGACCAAGTAATGAGTGAGTTATGACTGTTTTACGAAAACTGGACAGTGCTGAGAATTGGGGTACTCGATCGAGTAACTAGGATACTCGATCGAGTAGGGGGGTACTCGATCGAGTAGCCTTGGGTACTCGATCGAGTAGCCCCGGTAATTTGTTTACGTGCTTCGATCTTCACCTACTCGATCGAGTAAGTCACTTACTCGATCGAGTGGCCTGTACTCGATCTAGTGACCCCTGTTTTGGGTCATATGCTTATCTTTTGACTTCGTTGCATATTATGTTTAATTCAAAGGCGTCATTTTGCTTCTTTATGCATTGTTTTACATGTATGTTGGTCTTGACGCGTAAGTTACCCAAGTTTGTGGTGTAAAGAGTGGCACCTATGATGAGTATGAGTTCGGTGGGGAGGACATGATTTATATGTGTTGGGATTGGTAAGACTTAATTGAGGTATAGAGCATGTTGTGTGAGACGAGATGAGTGACATGATTGTATGTTGAGTAATGAAAATGTAAATGAATGTGAGCAAGGCATGATGTAAGTTTAAGGAACGTGAGAATGAAAAGAGTGAAAGAAAGGATGTGGATAGTAGCAACCTGAGATGTATAATAAATTATGGAGGGAGATGGTTAGAAATAGTGTTGAGTAAGAACATATGTAATGAAAGGTCGTTTGGAAATAGTGGTATATAGCGAACTTAATGGAGGCATGTCGCGACGTAGATTTGCGGATAGTGAGTGAGATTGGGAGATTTGGTTCATTAAGAGGTGAAACTAATGTGTGACTTCCTTGGGCAATTAATGGTATGAAATAAATTTGGATTTCTAGAGAGGTACAAAGGAGATGCAATTGTTTGAACAGTGAACGTTGATTTTATGGATAAATTAGTGGCAAGGGTGAGTGATAGCATAATAAGAGGATATCTATGGTAAGGAAGAGGGAGATGATATCGATATAAAATAATGAGATGTGAGTTCTTGAACAATGAGAAGGTAACCGGAGCACTAGAGAGTTAGATAGAAATAATGAAGAGTTGAGTTAATAAGGGATTTTGTCAAGGGCAAAAGAAAAGAATGAGGGGAATAAAACTAAGGAAATGTCCACCGAGGTTATGTGATATAAAAGTAAGGAATCGTCGAGATGTATGATGCTATCATGAGGATTTGAGTTTACAGTTATATAGAAGTTCCAGAACAACATGATTAGTTTTGAGTTTTGAGGAATTAAGGAAAGCAAGAAGTTGGTAGAATACCTGCATGATATGAGATTTTGGTGGAGAGTTAGATGACAATACAAATAAGATAGTATTGGGAATAATGTTGAGGTAATTTTGTTGATGGGTTTGTTGTTCGTTGTTTGGGATGTTAACCAAAGATAGGAAAGAAATCGTGATGTTTAGAGATGAGTGAAAAGGGTTCAATGTCCGGATAGTGGTAGTGTTATGGTTTTTGACTAATGGTTAAGAGTGACGGTATGTTAGAGAGATGGTAGTTCTAAAGAGGCTGATTTTGTAGAGACTGAATTGATAAGTATGGTTGTGAGGAAGTATAAGACATAGTCTTGGGTGGCGGTTTCTCATAGTGAGTGTTAGCTATATGGTTATGTATGGCGAAGGTGTTGGTGTTGGGCATGCGAATGGAAGAATGTGATGAGGGGCATGCGAGTTAAGCTCGGGTGACAGGTAACCTTGGTTGAGTGGTAACTTACGTGATCAAGATTGATTGGTTGGATGTGATTATGGGTCTATGTTATATATAAATGTTTGTGTGAGGTTCTGACCTCACAAGAAGTGGTATGGTGTGATAATTATAAAGTTGTTATATGATTGTTTTGTAATTTATGTTGGGTACGGTATACTAATTGAATGATATCCAAAAGGGTAATAATTTGATTAATTTAACATGGCTAGTTATAATTTTGTGTGTATTAATAACACGCGTGTATTCCGTGAAATGGTAGAGATGATGTTCATGAGATGCTTATCTGTTTATCCATATCATATGTTGCGTGGTGATTTAATAAGTGTATTTGAGTAAGTTTTTCTTGTCTGAAAAGTTATGCTGAGTCAGTGTTTATGGGAATTGTATGCAGTTGTGATGCCTCGGGTGGTGATCCGGGCACGGTACATAGTGTTGTGATGCGGGTATTTTCGCACTACGGTGTGGCTGTTGGTGGCGGTGTTGTGATGCCGTCACCGGTTGTGGTGGAGTAGGCGGGATGATTATGATTCGAGTTTCGAAAGTACATACCAGTTATACATAGATTGTTGCTTTGTTTGATGTTGCCCCTGCGAGTTTCAGTTTGTGCAGATAGACAGTTGTCTTGCTTATTGATGTTTTCTTTACCAGGTTAAGTTAAGAATGAGGTAGAGTATGATATGAAATAGAGTTGAAAATGTTTTCGTTGTTGTCATGGTATAGTGATGTTCTATTGATGGGACACGGTTGTGAGAGGTTGTTACAGTAATTTTGATCCTGTTCTAGTTAAGGTTTCAGTAGACATGGTAATGGCAAGTGAGTCGTAGAACATGTGTGGTAATGATCCGAAAGATGCAGGTGGTTCATAATCCTTTATTGAAGACAGTGAGTGTAGGGTGTTGGGGAATTAGTGCCATGTTGAGTTATGTATGAGTTTTGCGGTAATGGAAGAAAGAACTTGAGGATCTAGTGTGAGTGTACGTAACAAGTGTGGATCGTGAGTTATGCTTTTGGCAATGAGAGTTTTATATAGTTTATATAGAGAGGTATGTCGTGTTGCGGTAATGTGGAAGAGTTGAAGTTTTGGGTTAAGCTAAAGATTTTGAGGTATAAGTTAGGTGGTTTGATGAGTGAATTAAAGTATGAGAATTGTTTAAGTAAGAGAGCCTTAGATATATGCATGGTGAGTGTTTGGTTTATAAACGGTTGTCTTGCACATGTGGTGGTAAAGAGGGTAATGAGATGTATCTAGGATTTAGTATTAGTGAGTTACGAGGACGTAACATTTATCTTAAGAGGAGTAGGATGTGATAAAAGAGATTTTGATGGGTGTGCATATGGTAATATATTTGGAAGTTTGAGTCTTGATGTCGAATAAAAGGTTGATTCGTGTTGTGGTTAATTTTGTTAAAGGTCATGACCGGACTGGTAGTAGTTCGATGTTTAGGAGTGTGAGAATATTTGGATAGTGTTGACATTGGATGATGATGGTTATGAGTTCGATAGTCTTGGCAGTTGAACGAGGATGTTTATGAGTGTGAGTAAACTTCGAGGACGAAGTTCCTTTTAAGGGTGGTAGAATGTAACATTCCGTTTGATGTCTATGAGTGTCTTGATTTTACATTTGATAGTTGATGATATTATGGAGCTAGCAGCATTAGAGGATGGTAATTGATTATGTATGGAGTTGGTGTCGTGAGAAATATATATATGTGGTAGATACGATATAGTGATCATGTTGTGGAAGTAAACATAGTTGGTAGAATGGGGTTAAGAGTTCATGTTCTATGTTAGGTCGAGTTCTTGAGTCCTTAGCTAAGTTGTTGTGTCTTGGTCGAGTCAGTATGGTTGTTTTTATGTATGGGTTGAACTTCGGGGACGAAGTTCTTTTTAAGGAGGGAAGACTGTAATACTCCGTATTTATAAGTCTTGGGGTACTCTATCGAGTAGGCCTTACTCTGTCGAGTAAGGGTAAGTTGCGAAATAAAATAGTTTCTGACCTGTTGGGTACTCGATCGAGTAGCTGTGGCACTCGATCGAGTAGGGGGGTACTCGATCGAGTACCTTAGCTACTCGATCGAGTAGCCGGTTTACGGGGAGTTTTTCTCGGGTTTTGTTAATTATGCGATTAAGATATATAATCTTTCCGTCATCATTCTAAACACTTTTACAAAAAACCTAATTTACTGTTAAAGAGAGAAAGCAAGTTCATTCATCATCCTAATCGCATTGTTGACAAATTCCGGAGCTAGAGGTGTCGGATTTCATTGTTCTTTGCATCATAGTGTTCCTTGCGTCAAGGGTAAGTCCTACATACCAATTTTATAGCGTTTGGTTGACTTTGTTTAAACCCTAATTTTGGGATTGGGGGTTTTTATGATTTGTTGTGTTGGTAGTGATTATGTGATTATGTGATAGGAGAAGGATTTGTAAAGGAGAGGTTTTGAGACAGCTGCTAGATCGTCTGATGATTATGTTGCTTTCCGGGTAGGATTTCCTACTCGATTTAGTCCCATAATGGGATGATTGTTGATGTGTTGAGATTGATTGTTTAATATCGTAATTGTGTTGTGACGGTGGTTGATTGTGATTATTGATTAACATAGTAATTGTGTTGTGACGGTTGTGATTGTGATTGTTGTCTCTGGTTCTCGAGATGCGTTCTCGGCTGAGTGGAGTCACTTGCGGGAGTGGCTTCACGCCCTAGTTTCGCCCTTCGTGGAACCCGCCACGGAAGGGGATGTGCACATTAATGGACAGGGTTATCTCTCACTGTTATGTGGAGCGGGGCTTAGGTGGGGACGGCTGCGGTCCCCCACTGGCAGGGCTGGTCCAGTGGACAGTCGGTGGTTGAGATTGATGGGATTGGAGTAATTGTGTGTATGTGTGACGGTTAAGCTGTCTGTGTATCTTACTGTTGATATATATATATAAGTTGTGTGATTAGTACTGACCCCGTTTAAATGTTTTAAAAACTGTGGTGATCCATTCGGGGGTGGTGAGCAGTTGCTTGACAGGTATATCTTGGATACGCGTGGGATCTAGCTGGGATGGAGTCATCACATATCAGAGTCTTTAGTCTTCCGCTGTGTTTATTAGAACAGTTCCTTTCAGTTAGTTTATAGTTTGAGAACAGTTGTATTTTACGTACAGTTGGGTTTGTAATGTAATCACTTAAACTTATTTAATAAAGTATGTTTCTTCATTGTCTTATGATTATCATGCCTCGGGTAACCGAGATGGTAGCATCCTTATACCTGAGTGGTCCTGGTAAGGCACTTGGAGTATGGGGGTGTTACAGTCACAATATAATAAAGTCAATCTAGGTTCCAAGGTTACTTTGCTCCCTAGCTCGTCCATGTACCCCATATATGCATCACCTACCTGTCATTCGCATTTTATACAAATACGAAAGCCACAGTCAGTGGGGAGTAACTCCGAGTTCTCCCAGCCACGAAATGTCATAATTAATATAACATGTAAACATAAGAATATGAATATGAATAACACATAGCCTTAGCATATAGATGCTAGACAATCGTGCTTATCATGTGAACAACAATATAACAACACATAGTCCTACCATGTGATTACTAGACCGACTCATACTACCCTATCATGTGAATCACATAACATCCAGGAATCCAAACTCTATCAACCATAGCCGGCTTGCATCTCACCTTCTATGATTCATAGAATCACCATACAAGAAAGGACAATATATCAAAGACAGGCATAAGTTCTTAGTCCCGTCAATAGTCACTCTGTAACTCGAGTCTATACCACGAGGTAGGGAAGGTAATCGAACCGGTATCTTGGCTCGTAGGTTCTATCAAAACATGGCCAAGACACAACACAACCCTAGCCTAAAATCTGCGCAGACCTAGACATGCGGATACACACCACCGCACCCAAGACCCACAATTTTTCTAAAACAAAGTGAGTACCCTAAGGAGTCCACCAAAGGGTTGACTAGTACTTAAGCTGACCACTTACTACCAAAATAAGTAACGAGGTCATGCCCCAACTTGGATATAATCCCACCAAGTTAGGAACACAGAGGCTATCAAGCAGTGAACATATACTCGTCAAAGACTATAATGGCCTATCTGTGATGAAGGCCGAAATACTCACCTAGGACCTAGTCCCAGCTAGTCCCAGCTTGAATACTTTAGCCCACACCACACAAGACAAGTAGGATACCCAATTAACCATAAAAGGGGCAAAGAGTCCAACTTACCAACATAAATGCTAATATTCTATCATGTGAAAGGCTATATAAATGTCTATTCAGCAGACAATCCAACCATATCCTCAATGTCATCAATAACCAAATTATAGCTAACCATCAATATCATAGTCCATGAGAATAAACTACAATGGGTAAAGGCAAACATGACTCAAGCATAAGGCATCCAAAGCATCCAACAACCAACATGTGAAATGATAATTACAAATATCAAGGCATAACATAAAACCTCCAATAACAACCAATCTTACCTCAAAGACAAACCCTCGACCCGAGTCCCGCGACGGGTCATCGGTTAAATCGAGGCTGACTGGTTTAAACCTAGTTTGACCAAACTCGTTCGGTCAATCTGGCCCAGCTCAGAGTCTTTGCCTACTTTGGCCCAAATCATAAAATTTATCACAATATAATTCTCATGCTATTTCTAATTTCTATCATGTGAAAAACGAAAGTAACACATTATCAATCACCTAAACACTTAACAAACAACAGGCACAACATTAACTACTAATGTGACACTAATTCGTCGAGTAACTCGGAATAGTTACCTTAAGCTAGCAAAGAGACAAGCAATAAACTTGAGAAAGCTTCTAAAACCCAAAATTACTCTTCATCTTCAACCACATATGAGCCACCTAAAAATAATTATGTGAAAGGACGATATTAATGAATTATATTTATATAAAATATGAGACGGAAATTAATTTAATTATATTTTAAATAAACCAAACTAGCGTCAAAACAAATTATAGACACGGCTCTAAAATTATTATGACAACCTCAAACTCGGCCTAACCACCAACTACACATGGCCTCAAATTCGTGACTTAGCTAGGTCACTGCCTAGGCCACGGCCAGGCCATCACAGGCCATCGACTCGCCTAAAAGCAAGCCACAAAGAGTCCGACACGACCACCACCCGACTACCCATAGCCACCCTTCACCCTACTTCATAACCTGACCCAAAAATCAGTCCAAAACAGAACCCAAAAGATGCCTAAGTTCGACCCCAACTCCAGTCCTCAAATGCAAAGTGAAAACCCACGATGACGCTCTCGTCCCGCCCAAAACAGAGTACCAATCGTCCCCTTAAGACTCCATTCTCGCGCCTAAAAACAGTCCTAGCTGAGCCAACTAAGTCGGCATTTAAAACGGTTTTAGAGCGGAAATCCACAAGTATAAAGCAACTCAAAAACAGACCCTAAAGACTACAAAAATCGCCCAACACGAGTCCAAATCAGTCCAAAACAATCCCTACATGTAAGTATACACCGTCTCAACTATAAAACACACCAATTATCACCCAAAACAATCCATACATGTCAAGATACAAATGCGTCTTAAATATACCACTTACTAACTAGCATCCCAAATGATCCCTAGAGGTCAGTATACACCGTCTCAATCATCTTCACATATCAGTATACACCGTCTCAACTATACAACTGACTAATTAACATCCATAATGATCCCTATATATAATTATACACCGTCTTAATTATAAAACAGACTAACCAGCATTCGAAATAAACATATTTTACAAGTAATATTGAGTAACCTATCATTGTTACCTTTTTCCGATTGAACTAATCATTTATGACTAACAAATCTTCTACCAGACCGTCTATCTCAGCACCTACAACCGTCTTATAATAAATAAAGCTGAAAATATAAATTGGGTTTGTAAAAATACGTAACGAAAATGAATGTTACTTACATCGGAATGACGAGAACGACGAGAGGAGCAATATGGAACGAAAATCATTGATAACGGATGACAAACGGAGTGGCAGGATCAATTTAAAATAAAAAAAAATCAAAACAGAACGAAAAGAAGAAAAAGGAAGGGAGAAGAAAGAATGCTGTGTGAGAAATGAGGGAGCAGCTTGCCTGCCTGCTATTTATTATACGTACGTTTCTTCATCGTTAAGAAACTTCGATAAGTATTAAAACTGTTTCGAGTTAAATTTAACCGATTTAAGTAAAAGTTTCAGTAATAAAACGGAATCAATAATAAATAAATTTAATGAGTGAAAATAAAATAAACTCAGCTTGTTAACGTAAATAATAAGAAATCGGCTTGAAACGGAATTATTAGCGATTTTTACGAAACTAACGGATATTAATAAAAAAATTGCTAATTTAGTGAAATAAGCTCAAAATAGCTAATTGAACGGTTTTGTTCCCAAAATCCATCTCGGGTTTACTTAAAACAACTTTCATAAGGACTCGTAAAGAAACGGAAATTATTAAATAAATAAACTCGAACTAACTTCAATAAACTCGAACTAACTTTAAATAAACTTATTAATGATTATTAAAATTAACGTATCGAATTATGATGAAATTAATTAATTAGCTAAGCATATATATATATAAATCGTTAAATGATGTAATTAAATTCAAAATAGCAATTAAAAGAATTTTATCCAACTTAATAAAATACGGGGTGTTACAATCACCCCATCTTTTAAAAAGTTTCGTCCTCGAAACTTGAAAGTATAAATGAAAGGTTATAAAAATAAAACTGGAATGGGAATCGGTAACCAAAACATTTAAAAGGTCACTTATCGTAAGAATCAAAATTCTTTCCAAAGTTTCAAATAAAATTTTCCAAATAACCGATTCTCATCAAAGGAACGGAAGTGCTCTCGTTGCGCATTCAAGAGCATCACATTCCAAATCAAAGATAAGGTAAAAAAGCAAATTATTTGTATAAATCGAAAATCAAAATACTTTCAGAAACATTAATGAAAAGTTTTCAAAAGTATAAGTCTCATTCATGGAACGAAATTGCCCTTGTCGTGCACACAAGAGCGCTAACTTTCCAAGTCAGAGACAAATTTAAAACAAAAATTATTCGCCGACAAGTGTAGAACACGTTATTAAACGTTTCTAATAACGAGTTCTAACATCCGATCAACGTTAAAATCAAAAGAAAAGGAAATCCATTCAAATTTTCTTTTGCAAAAGCCAAAATAGAAATAAAGGTTTCACTTTTAAACTCAATTGGGGGTCAAATCCCTGAAAGTGTAACATTAAACTTTGACAAAGAAGTCATAAATAGATCGAAGTTAACAGAAATTGGACAAAACTTAACGAAATCTCGGGTCTAGTAATTAAAAATTACGATAAATGAGTTTATATTCAAGGAAGGAATAGGGAACTAAATCAAATTTTCATTTTCAGATCTTTAAAAATAGGTTAGGTTTGCAGAAGTGACATAAACTTTTAAGAATGAATCGAAACTGGTAGCTTGAAAGTTTAGAAGTTGTACAAAAAGGAAAGTAACTTAGATAGCATAGAAACAAAGTATGTTAAGATAGCTCAAACTTAAGCAACAAGAGAGCTATAATGAATTTCATAGGGTAGAAATTGAAGTCAAAATTACAAGGATGTCAAAGATAGAGTTTCACAAGATACGAGTTTCAACTTAAAGGAGGAGCAAGATGAAGCGAGGAAAGGAGGTATGAACGGTAACGCTTATGATCAAGGAGAAAGGGAATTTAGACAACAAGGAAACTTAAGCAACAGTCGGGTGTGAGACTAAAAGAGTCGAATCATAAAGATAACTAGTTAACAACCAGTAAGAGATATTTGAATTAGGGAGGTATTCAAGACAAGGAAAAAAACGAGTAAACTTCTATACTTAAGAATCAAATCCAACCAAGGTATGAACGAAAGGGAGGAAAACGATTAAAGGTATGAAAGAGGATTTTAAGGCTTAAACCATACGCTTCCTAAAACTTAAGGTTCTCTCTAACAAGGTCACGCCTATTAGGGTATTGTACCTTCATGACAAAACGACCAAATCCCAAACAAGGGTCAAGGTAAAATAAACGCTAAGCAAGGGGTGATAAATCGGTTAGATACTTCTTCCACCTATCTTATCACATATTAGGATTTCCCTAAATCAAATCTACCACTCAAGTATAGAAGCATCTCTTTATCTCAAGCACTCGACATAACCTCAATGTTTTAAAAACCAAAGAATGAATTGACAAAGACTTCTCAACAAAGTTCTCAAGAAACAACTAATATCAAATCACATCCCCAATCTATACGGGATTGTTGACATCTAAAAATGGGTTTTCTTCCAAATTCATATTCTAAACTTATCTCATGTTTACTCCTAAGGTGACGACGCTCAACCTACTAAGCTTTCAAATCCCAAACATAAACAACAAAGCCAAGTTCTATAACTTTAATCACATAGGCAACTCATTCCTAACACAAAGAATCCACCAATCGATGATACTCACTTTGTCAAGGAACTAGGTATAAGAATCACTAAGTATGTCTCATCACCTTACCTAAGTCTTTCTAACATCACGACTTCTCAAAGCCAGGGTTAAGGGTCAGACACAAACAATCTCCTCAAAAGTCGAATTTTCCAACCCAGGTCAACATTCCTCACAAGAAAGAGTACTATCAAATGGCGTTAAGGGAGGATAAGAAAAGCACAAAAGACAAGTTAGGAGTACAAGCGTAGCTTTTAAAGTAAAACAGAAGGGAGTTTAGAAGGAGGATAAGCACCAACAGATTAAGAATAAGGCGAGATACAAAAAGAACGAGAAACATCTTCAAGGAAGTAGAAGCATTCTTCAAAGGTTGAACAAATCTTCAATCCTCAGCAATAGGCACTAAATCTTGATCTTCTTAAAATATAAGTGTCCTTTCAATGGAACGGTGATACTCTTGGCGATCACTCAAGAACATCAATATTCCAATTCAAAGACATAAAAATACATTTTTACACCAACAAATGATAAAACTAATTATCAGACGTCTCCAATAACAAGCTTTAACACTAATTGACGTTAAAACCAGTGAAAAACATTAAAATATTTTCAAAACCTTTAGTTCAATTTTTTTTTTATAAGAAGGGTAATAACTCCATTAGCTATAGATAAGCTCACGGTCATTGATCCAAGAACGCAACAATTATTAAATGACAATCAACAAACAGGTTAGTACCTAACAAAGAGCAAACACAAAGAGACTACAACATAAGGTCCTAAGTCTACCCATCTTACCCATCTCTCAAGTTTATTATTTTAAGGTCAAGTTATTTATATAGGGGTGCACAAACGTGCGTCGGGAGCAAATATGCTCTGATACCAACTGTGACACCCTCATTTATTGTGGGAAAAAAAACACGTAATTCTAGAATAAAACTGCATGGATATGTTTGTAATAGGTTCATTATAGTAAAAACCTGTAATTTTTAAAACCTGAACCTGTTATAAAGATATCCAAATGGGAAGGTGTCAAACATGCAAGGTCCAAAATAAATCTCATGAATGAAACATCGCTAAAGTCGCGAAACAAAGTTATACAAAACAAATATGAGAAAGGGAGACATATGTCCCTAAAAAGTATGTGACATAACAATATTTAAGGGTCACAATATAATAAAGTCAATCTAGGTTCCAAGGTTACTTTGCTCGCTAGCTCGTCCATGTACCCCATATATGCATCACCTACCTGTCATTCGCATTTTATACAAATACGAAAGCCACAGTCAGTGGGGAGTCACTCCGAGTTCTCCCAGCCACGAAATGTCATAATTAATATAACATGTAAACATAAGAATATGAATATGAATAACACATAGCCTTAGCATATAGATGCTAGACAATCGTGCTTATCATGTGAACAACAATATAACAACACATAGTCCTAGCATGTGATTACTAGACCGACTCATACTACCTATCATGTGAATCACATAACATCCAGGAATCCAAACTCTATCAACCATAGCCGGCTTGCATCTCACCTTCTATGATTCATAGAATCACCATACAAGAAAGGACAATATATCAAAGACAGGCATAAGTTCTTAGTCCCGTCAATAGTCACTTTGTAACTCGAGTCTATACCACGAGGTAGGGAAGGTAATCGAACCGGTATCTTGGCTCAGAGGTTCTATCAAAACATGGCCAAGACACAACACAACCCTAGCCTAAAATCTGCGCAGACCTAGACATGCGGATACACACCACCGCACCCAAGACCCACAATTTTTCTAAAACAAAGTGAGTACCCTAAGGAGTCCACCAAAGGGTTGGCTAGTACTTAAGCTGACCACTTACTATCAAAATAAGTAACGAGGTCATGCCCCAACTTGGATATAATCCCACCAAGTCAGGAACACAGAGGCTATCAAGCAGTGAACATATAATCGTCAAAGACTATAATGGCCTATCTGTGATGAAGGCTGAAATACTCACCTAGGACCTAGTCCCAGCTAGTCCCAGCTTGAATACTTTAGCCCACACCACACAAGACAAGTAGGATACCCAATTAACCATAAAAGGGGCAAAGAGTCCAACTTACCAACATAAATGCTAATATTCTATCATGTGAAAGGCTATATAAATGTCTATTCAGCAGACAATCCAACCATATCCTCAATGTCATCAATAACAAAATTATAGCTAACCATCAATATCATAGTCCATGAGAATAAACTACAATGGCTAAAGGCAAACAAGACTCAAGCATAAGACATCCAAAGCATCCAACAACCAACATGTGAAATGATAATTACAAATATCAAGGCATAACATAAAACCTCCAATAACAACCAATCTTACCTCAAAGACAAACCCTCGACCCGAGTCCCGTGACGGGTCATCGGTTAAATCGAGGTCGATCGGTTTAAACCTAGTTTGACCAAACTCGTTCGGTCAATCTGCCCACTTTCGAGTCTTTGCCTACTTTGGCCCAAATCATAAAATTTATCACAATATAATTCTCATGCTATTTCTAATTTCTATCATGTGAAAAACGAAAGTAACACATTATCAATCACCTAATAACTTAACAAACAACAGGCACAACATTAACTACTAATGTGACATTAATTCGTCGAGTAACTCGGAATAGTTACCTTAAGCTAGCAAAGAGACAAGCAATAAACTTGAGAAAGCTTCTAAAACCCAAAATTACTCTTCATCTTCAACCACATATGAGCCACCTAAAAATAATTATGTGAAAGGACGATATTAACGAATTATCTTTATATAAAATATGAGACGTAAATTAATTTAATTATATTTTAAATAAACCAAACTAGCGTCAAAACAAATTATAGACACGGCTCTAAAATTATTATGACAACCTCAAACTCGGCCTAACCACCAACTACACATGGCCTCAAACTCGTGACTTAGCTAGGTCACTGCCTAGGCCACGGCCAGGCCACTGCCAGGCCATCAGACTCGCCTAAAAGCAAGCCACAAAGAGTCCGACACGACCACCACCCGACTACCCATAGCCACCCTTCACCCTACTTCATAACCTGACCCAAAAATCAGTCCAAAACAGAACCCAAAAGATGCCTAAGTTCGACCCCAACTCCAGTCCTCAAATGCAAAGTGAAAACCCACGATGACACTCTCTCGTCCCGCCCAAAACAGAGTACCAATCGTCCCCTTAAGACTCCATTCTCGCGCCTAAAAACAGTCCTAGCTGAGCCAACTAAGTCAGCATTTAAAACGGTTTTAGAGCGGAAATCCACAAGTATAAAGCAACTCAAAAACAGACCCTAAAGACTACAAAAATCGCCCCAACACAGAGTCCAAATCAGTCCAAAACAATCCCTACATGTCAGTATACACCGTCTCAACTATAAAACACACCAATTATCACCCAAAACAATCCATACATGTCAAAGATACACCGTCTTAAATATACCACTTACTAGCTAGCATCCCAAATGATCCCTAGAGGTCGGTATACACCGTCTCAATCATCTCCACATATCAGTATACACCGTCTCAACTATACAACTGACTAATTAACATCCATAATGATCCCTATATATAATTATACACCGTCTTAATTATAAAACAGACTAACCAGCATTCGAAATAAACATATTTTACAAGTAATATTGAGTAACCTATCATTGTTACCTTTTTCCGATTGAACTAATCATTTATGACTAACAAATCTTCTACTGCACCGTCTATCTCAAAGACCTACAACCGTCTTATAATAAATAAAGCTGAAAATATAAATTGGGTTTGTAAAAATACGTAACGAAAATGAATGTTACTTACATCGGAATGACGAGAACGACGAGAGGAGCAATATGGAACGAAAATCATTGATAACGGATGACAAACGGAGTGGCAGGATCAATTTAAAATAAAAAAAAATCAAAACAGAACGAAAAGAAGAAAAAGGAAGGGAGAAGAAAGAATGCTGCGTGAGAAATGAGGGAGCAAATTTTGCACTCGCTATTTATTATACGTACGTTTCTTCATCGTTAAGAAACTTCGATAGTTATTAAAACCGTTTCGAGTTAAATTTAACCGATTTAAGTAAAAGTTTCAGTAATAAAACGGAATCAATAATAAATAAATTTAATGAGTGAAAATAAAATAAACTCAGCTAGTTAACGTAAATAATAAGAAATCGGCTTGAAACGGAATTATTAGCGATTTTTACGAAACTAACGGATATTAATAAAAAAATTGCTAATTTAGTGAAATAAGCTCAAAATAGCTAATTGGACGGTTTTGTTCCCAAAATCCATCTCGGGTTTACTTAAAACAACTTTCATAAGGACTCGTAAAGAAACGGAAATTATTAAATAAATAAACTCGAACTAACTTCAATAAACTCGAACTAACTTTAAATAAACTTATTAATGATTATTAAAATTAACGTATCGAATTGTGATGAAATTAATTAATTAGCTAAGCATATATATATATAAATCGTTAAATGATGTAATTAAATTCAAAATAGCAATTAAAAGAATTTTATCCAACTTAATAAAATACGGGGTGTTACAATCACCCCATCTTTTAAAACGTTTCGTCCTCGAAACTTGAAAGTATAAATGAAAGGTTATAAAAATAAAACTGGAATGGGAATCGGTAACCAAAACATTTAAAAGGTCACTTATCGTAAGAATCAAAATTCTTTCCAAAGTTTCAAATAAAATTTTCCGACAGAACCAGATTCTCATCAAAGGAACGGAAGTGCTCTCGTTGCGCATTCAAGAGCATCACATTCCAAATCAAAGATAAGGTAAAAAAGCAAATTATTTGTATAAATCGAAAATCAAAATACTTTCAGAAACATTAATGAAAAGTTTTCAAAAGTATAAGTCTCATTCATGGAACGAAATTGCCCTTGTCGTGCACACAAGAGCGCTAACTTTCCAAGTCAGAGACAAATTTAA
Source organism: Silene latifolia (assembly GCF_048544455.1). Lineage (NCBI taxonomy): Eukaryota > Viridiplantae > Streptophyta > Magnoliopsida > Caryophyllales > Caryophyllaceae > Silene > Silene latifolia. The sequence continues at coordinate 73,547,987 of NC_133534.1, forward strand.
AACAAAAATTATTCGCCGACAAGTGTAGAACAAGTTATTAAACGTTTCTAATAACGAGTTCTAACATCCGATCAACGTTAAAATCAAAAGAAAAGGAAATCAATTCAAATTTTCTTTTGCAAAAGCCAAAATAGAAATAAAGGTTTCACTTTTAAACTCAATTGGGGGTCAAATCCCTGAAAGTGTAACATTAAACTTTGACAAAGAAGTCATAAATAGATCAAAGTTAACAGAAATTGGACAAAACTTAACGAAATCTCGGGTCTAGTAATTAAAAATTACGATAAATGAGTTTATATTCAAGGAAGGAATAGGGAACTAAATCAAATTTTCATTTTCAGATCTTTAAAAATAGGTTAGGTTTGCAGAAGTGACATAAACTTTTAAGAATGAATCGAAACTGGTAGCTTGAAAGTTTAGAAGTTGTACAAAAAGGAAAGTAACTTAGATAGCATAGAAACAAAGTATGTTAAGATAGCTCAAACTTAAGCAACAAGAGAGCTATAATGAATTTCATAGGGTAGAAATTGAAGTCAAAATTACAAGGATGTCAAAGATAGAGTTTCACAAGATACGAGTTTCAACTTAAAGGAGGAGCAAGATGAAGCGAGGAAAGGAGGTATGAACGGTAACGCTTATGATCAAGGAGAAAGGGAATTTAGACAACAAGGAAACTTAAGCAACAGGTCAGGGTGTGAGACTAAAAGAGTCGAATCATAAAGATAACTAGTTAACAACCAGTAAGAGATATTTGAATTAGGGAGGTATTCAAGACAAGGAAAAAAACGAGTAAACTTCTATACTTAAGAATCAAATCCAACCAAGGTATGAACGAAAGGGAGGAAAACGATTAAAGGTATGAAAGAAGATTTTAAGGCTTAAACCATACGCTTCCTAAAACTTAAGGTTCTCTCTAACACGGTCACACCTATTAGGGTATTGTACCTTCATGACAAAACGACCAAATCCCAAACAAGGGTCAAGGTAAAATAAACGCTCGCTTAAGGGGTGATAAATCGGTTAGATACTTCTTCCACCTATCTTATCACATATTAGGATTTCCCTAAATCAAATCTACCACTCAAGTATAGAAGCATCTCTTTATCTCAAGCACTCGACATAACCTCAATGTTTTAAAAACCAAAGAATGAATTGACAAAGACTTCTCAACAAAGTTCTCAAGAAACAACTAATATCAAATCACATCCCCAATCTATACGGGATTGTTGACATCTAAAAATGGGTTTTCTTCCAAATTCATATTCTAAACTTATCTCATGTTTACTCCTAAGGTGACGACGCTCAACCTACTAAGCTTTCAAATCCCAAACATAAACAACAAAGCCAAGTTCTATAACTTTAATCACATAGGCAACTCATTCCTAACACAAAGAATCCACCAATCGATGATACTCACTTTGTCAAGGAACTAGGTATAAGAATCACTAAGTATGTCTCATCACCTTACCTAAGTCTTTCTAACATCACGACTTCTCAAAGCCAAGGTTAAGGGTCAGACACAAACAATCTCCTCAAAAGTCGAATTTTCCAACCCAGGTCAACATTCCTCACAAGAAAGAGTACTATCAAATGGCGTTAAGGGAGGATAAGCAAAGAACAAAAGACAAGTTAGGAGTACAAGCGTAGCTTTTAAAGTAAAACAGAAGGGAGTTTAGAAGGAGGATAAGCACCAAGAGATTAAGAATAAGGCGAGATACAAAAAGAACGAGAAACATCTTCAAGGAAGTAGAAGCATTCTTCAAAGGTTGAACAAATCTTCAATCCTCAGCAATAGGCACTAAATCTTGATCTTCTTAAAATATAAGTGTCCTTTCAATGGAACGGTGATACTCTTGGCGATCACTCAAGAACATCAATATTCCAATTCAAAGACATAAAAATACATTTTTACACCAACAAATGATAAAACTAATTATCAGACGTCTCCAATAACAAGCTTTAACACTAATTGACGTTAAAACCAGTGAAAAACATTAAAATATTTTTAAAACCTTTAGTTCAATTTTTTTTTTTATAATAATGGTAATAACTCCATTAGCTATAGATAAGCTCACGGTCATTGATCCAAGAACGCAACAATTATTAAATGACAATCAACAAACAGGTTAGTACCTAACAAAGAGCAAACACAAAGAGACTACAACATAAGGTCCTAAGTCTACCCATCTTACCCATCTCTCAAGTTTATTATTTTAAGGTCAAGTTATTTATATAGGGGTGCACAAACGTGCGTCGGGAGAAAATATGCTCTGATACCAACTGTGACACCCTCATTTATTGCGGAAAAAAAACACGTAATTCTAGAATAAAACTGCATGGATATGTTTGTAATAGGTTCATTATAGTAAAAACCTGTAATTTTTAAAACCTGAACCTGTTATAAAGATATCCAAATGGGAAGGTGTCAAACATGCAAGGTCCAAAATAAATCTCATGAATGAAACATCGCTAAAGTCGCGAAACAAAGTTATACAAACCAAATATGAGAAAGGGAGACATATGTCCCTAAAAAGTATGTGACATAACAATATTTAAGGGTCACAATATAATAAAGTCAATCTAGGTTCCAAGGTTACTTTGCTCACTAGCTCGTCCATGTACCCCATATATGCATCACCTACCTGCCATTCACATTTTATACAAATACGAAAGCCACAGTCAGTGGGGAGTAACTCCGAGTTCTCCCAGCCACGAAATGTCATAATTAATATAACATGTAAACATAAGAATATGAATATGAATAACACATAGCCTTAGCATATAGATGCTAGACAATCGTGCTTATCATGTGAACAACAATATAACAACACATAGTCCTAGCATGTGATTACTAGACCGACTCATACTACCTATCATGTGAATCACATAACATCCAGGAATCCAAACTCTATCAACCATAGCCGGCTTGCATCTCACCTTCTATGATTCATAGAATCACCATACAAGAAAGGACAATATATCAAAGACAGGCATAAGTTCTTAGTCCCGTCAATAGTCACTCTGCAACTCGAGTCTATAACACGAGGTAGGGAAGGTAATCGAACCGGTATCTTGGCTCAGAGGTTCTATCAAAACATGGCCAAGACACAACACAACCCTAGCCTAAAATCTGCGCAGACCTAGACATGCGGATACACACCACCGCACCCAAGACCCACAACTTTTCTAAAACAAAGTGAGTACCCTAAGGAGTCCACCAAAGGGTTGGCTAGTACTTAAGCTGACCACTTACTATCAAAATAAGTAACGAGGTCATGCCCTAACTTGGATATAATCCCACCAAGTCAGGAACACAGAGGCTATCAAGCAGTGAACATATACTCGTCAAAGACTATAATGGCCTATCTGTGATGAAGGCCGAAATACTCACCTAGGACCTAGTCCCAGCTAGTCCCAGCTTGAATACTTTAGCCCACACCACACAAGACAAGTAGGATACCCAATTAACCATAAAAGGGGCAAAGAGTCCAACTTACCAACATAAATGCTAATATTCTATCATGTGAAAGGCTATATAAATGTCTATTCAGCAGACAATCCAACCATATCCTCAATGTCATCAATAACCAAATTATAGCTAACCATCAATATCATAGTCCATGAGAATAAACTACAATGGCTAAAGGCAAACAAGACTCAAGCATAAGGCATCCAAAGCATCCAACAACCAACATGTGAAATGATAATTACAAATATCAAGGCATAACATTAAACCTCCAATAACAACCAATCTTACCTCAAAGACAAACCCTCGACCCGAGTCCCGTGACGGGTCATCGGTTAAATCGAGGCTGACTGATTTAAACCTAGTTTGACCAAACTCGTTCGGTCAATCTGCCCACTTTCGAGTCTTTGCCTACTTTGGCCCAAATCATAAAATTTATCACAATATAATTCTCATGCTATTTCTAATTTCTATCATGTGAAAAACGAAAGTAACACATTATCAATCACCTAAACACTTAACAAACAACAGGCACAACATTAACTACTAATGTGACATTAATTCGTCGAGTAACTCGGAATAGTTACCTTAAGCTAGCAAAGAGACAAGCAATAAACTTGAGAAAGCTTCTAAAACCCAAAATTACTCTTCATCTTCAACCACATATGAGCCACCTAAAAATAATTATGTGAAAGGACGATATTAACGAATTATCTTTATATAAAATATGAGACGGAAATTAATTTAATTATATTTTAAATAAACCAAACTAGCGTCAAAACAAATTATAGACACGGCTCTAAAATTATTATGACAACCTCAAACTCGGCCTAACCACCAACTACACATGGCCTCAAACTCGTGACTTAGCTAGGTCACTGCCTAGGCCACGGCCAGCCATGCCAGCCATCGACTCGCCTAAAAGCAAGCCACAAAGAGTCCGACACGACCACCACCCGACTACCCATAGCCACCCTTCACCCTACTTCATAACCTGACCCAAAAATCAGTCCAAAACAGAACCCAAAAGATGCCTAAGTTCGACCCCAACTCCAGTCCTCAAATGCAAAGTGAAAACCCACGATGACAGCTCTCGTCCCTGCCCAAAACAGAGTACCAATCGTCCCCTTAAGACTCCATTCTCGCGCCTAAAAACAGTCCTAGCTGAGCCAACTAAGTCAGCATTTAAAACGGTTTTAGAGCGGAAATCCACAAGTATAAAGCAACTCAAAAACAGACCCTAAAGACTACAAAAATCGCCCCAACACAGAGTCCAAATCAGTCCAAAACAATCCCTACATGTCAGTATACACCGTCTCAACTATAAAACACACCAATTATCACCCAAAACAATCCATACATGTCAGCATACACCGTCTTAAATATACCACTTACTAGCTAGCATCCCAAATGATCCCTAGAGGTCAGTATACACCGTCTCAATCATCTCCACATATCAGTATACACCGTCCCAACTATACAACTGACTAATTAACATCCATAATGATCCCTATATATAATTATACACCGTCTTAATTATAAAACAGACTAACCAGCATTCGAAATAAACATATTTTACAAGTAATATTGAGTAACCTATCATTGTTACCTTTTTCCGATTGAACTAATCATTTATGACTAACAAATCTTCTACCAGACCGTCTATCTCAGCACCTACAACCGTCTTATAATAAATAAAGCTGAAAATATAAATTGGGTTTGTAAAAATACGTAACGAAAATGAATGTTACTTACATCGGAATGACGAGAACGACGAGAGGAGCAATATGGAACGAAAATCATTGATAACGGATGACAAACGGAGTGGCAGGATCAATTTAACATAAAAAAAAATCAAAACAGAACGAAAAGAAGAAAAATGAAGGGAGAAGAAAGAATGCTGCGTGAGAAATGAGGGAGCAGCTTGCCTGCCTGCTATTTATTATCGTACGTTTCTTCATCGTTAAGAAACTTCGATAGTTATTAAAACCGTTTCGAGTTAAATTTAACCGATTTAAGTAAAAGTTTCAGTAATAAAACGGAATCAATAATAAATAAATTTAATGAGTGAAAATAAAATAAACTCAGCTAGTTAACGTAAATAATAAGAAATCGGCTTGAAACGGAATTATTAGCGATTTTTACGAAACTAACGGATATTAATAAAAAAATTGCTAATTTAGTGAAATAAGCTCAAAATAGCTAATTGGACGGTTTTGTTCCCAAAATCCATCTCGGGTTTACTTAAAACAACTTTCATAAGGACTCGTAAAGAAACGGGAATTATTAAATAAATAAACTCGAACTAACTTCAATAAACTCGAACTAACTTTAAATAAACTTATTAATGATTATTAAAATTAACGTATCGAATTATGATGAAATTAATTAATTAGCTAAGCATATATATATATAAATCGTTAAATGATGTAATTAAATTCAAAATAGCAATTAAAAGAATTTTATCCAACTTAATAAAATACGGGGTGTTACACGTGATTTGTAGTTGATACATACGCATGCAAAATGGTCGTTGATGCAGAATGGGACAAAGAGTAAATCCGTTTTCAAGTTGACGGTTTTCCCACTGTCCACAATGAAGGTCTCCCAAAGTTGGTAAAGCTTACCATGTGACGTATACCGAAGAATGACATCCTTGCAAGATCACCATATTCCTTCTTTTCTAAATGGTTCAGCAATATCGACCAACACTCGATGACATTAAACGACATTACATTTTCAGGGGCCAGGGACATAATGTCAGCTCTCCGCAGCGTAGCGTACCGACTGAACCAAACCAGTTGTTCACTGCACTCATAATATTAAAGCACTCGTTAATTAAAATAAAACCAAATGTGGACAGCGTAATTTAGAATATTATTAATTCAGAACAACTGACCGATCATCAAAATTATGGTCATTTATCAAGCAATAATCAGATACGTGCTTTCTCAACATTTTAATATCCTTGATTAACGTTTTGTTGTTCCGGAGCAGCTTTGACACAACATGAGTACTGTAACCACCCCTACCACAGTCAAGGGAGCATCCCAAACCGTTCCCCTTTCCACGAGGCTGACTCTTAACAGAGGAGAGAACTTTACCAGATGAAGTCCGCTTGGTAACACGCGTCGCTTTCATGGCGGGCTCTTCAGAATCAGGAGCGCGGGCGTGTTTTGTGGGACTCGGCCCTATCTCACCATCTTTTTTTCTCTTACCAACATTCAACTTCCTCGTCAATGGATGGACAGCAACCTCTTTGAACACTTCAATCCGACGCAATATGTCTGGCCTTTGACTGTTAATGTCACAGAGGACGAGGGTCGCAACAATCTTAGCACGGTAATGGTTGATAGCCTCCTCTTTCCCGAGGTCATATTGAAAAGGCTTCCCGCGGTAAAACATCATATGTAGCATCATGTAAACACCATAGTCATTTCTCGAATACCCGATGCCTTGTCAACCGAACTCAATGTTGACGATCTTAAACCCGCTAACCTTTGAGCCTTTAGACAAACCTTTCGACAACAAATACTTCCCCATTAAGTTTGCCTGAACATGAATATATGTCTGTGTGTTAAGTAGATGGACCTTCAAACAAATAAGAATGAAGTCCTAAATACTGACGGGACATCGAAAACTTACTGAAATACGTGCAATTCCTCCGTAAGGTAGCGTTTCTATCTGATCATCGTATTTTCGGTTGTCAAGGTAGTCAATCTGCTTGGTTAAGATGTTTATGCAGCAGAACTGTAATGATCACCATCACCAGATAACACAAGGAGGAAGATCTTTATTTTTTTGATGAAATGTGAGTATATATATATTGATATCAAACAAGTACAAATACATGAGAGGAGAATACAGCATAATCAAACTGAAATCTCCCTAACAGCCAGCATTTTGAACAACCTACCACCAAAATCTAGACTACAATGCCCCATTTCTGAAGCCAAGTCCTCTCATTATTCACTACAGTTCGTCCAATTTTTGACCTGATCCTTCTCATGGCATCCTCCCTGATCTGCATAACCAGAGTTTCAGGCCTAGTAAGGATCATGTTCACTCTCGAGTTGTTCCTCTGATTCCATATATGATAGAAGCAGGCAGACCAGAGAAGATAATGAGTATGCAACTTCAGTCTTGCCCCTGCACTCCTACCATTGCTAGTATAAACATCCACTGCAATTTTGAAACCACACCATTGCTCAATTAAACTCAGCACCTGTCTCCTGTATAAACAATCAAAAAACAAATGCTCCAAAATTTCAGGTTCCTAGATCACAGATGCAACATCTGTTGTCAGGTCAGCAGCCAAACTGAAATAATTTGGCCTTGATGTTAAGACCCTGGTTCATCACAAGCCACGAAATCAAAGCATGCTTTGGTAAGTTCCAATCATTCCAGACCAGATGAACCCAATCTTTCTTAGGCTGTTTATTTCTAAGCCACTCATATCCCTCTCTGATAGAATACCCCTTCAGGTTAGCTGCCCAGTGGTCATTCTGATATCCAGTCTTCATCATTTCCTTTACTTTGCAAATACTTTTCCAGGACCGAGCAACACCAGCTGCAGGAGTGTAGGTGTGCCAGTCCTGCTCTTTAAGATATACCTGACTTATCCATTTGATCCAGAGCTTATCAGCTTTGTTATAAACCCAATCAACCAGTTTAGCCACAGCTGCAATGTTGTATAATTCTGCTTTCCTTATGCCTAAGCCACCTTCATCTTTAGGTAAAGTGACCTTCTTCCAAGCAACTAAAGGAACTTTATGGTAATCAGAGCTACCATCCCATAAATAGTTCCTATAAATGCCTTCAATTCTTATGATTACCCCTTTGGGAATAATGAACATTCCTGCCCAGTAGGAGTATAATGTATTAAGCATAGAGTTTATAAGGACTACCCTGCCTGCATAAGACAACTTTTTGGCTCCAATACTTTTGATCCTATTCACCATTCCCTCCACCAGGGCATTGCATTCTAATTTGGTCAACCTGCCAGCCTGTATAGGGACACCCAGGTACCTGAAAGGTAGGGAACCTTCCACAAAACCTATTGCTTGTTGAATGTCATTCTTCAGCTCTGATGCAACACCATTATAGTACACTTCAGACTTAGTATTGTTCATAGTGAGACTTGATGCTCTGGAAAATGAGGAGAAGGCCCTTATCAACAGCATAATAGACTGTGCATTGCCTTTACAGAACATTAATAAGTCATCTGCAAACATAAGATGATTAAGCTTTACTCCCTTACATAAAGGGTGGTACTGGAAAGGCCTATTATCAGTGGCATAGGCAATCATCCTAGTGAGATAGTCCATACAAAGGGTGAACAAAAGGGAGGAGATGGAGTCCCCTTGCCTAAGCGCTCTCTTCCCTTTAAAATACCCAAACTGGCTCCCATTCAGGCATAAGGAGAAACTTGTTGAGGTCACACAGGTCATAACTCTCTGTGTGAAACCTTCAGGGAAACCAAGACCATATAGAAGCTGCTCAAGAAACTCCCACTCCACTGTGTCATAGGCTTTTTGTAAGTCAATTTTAAATACGCATCTAGGGGACACATCCTTCCTCTTATACAGTTGCACAATATCTTGACAAATCAGGACATTTTCAATAATAGATCTCCCCTTAATGAAAGCTCATTGGTTCTCACTTACAATATCAGGAAGGACCAAGGACAATCTGTTGGACAGGATCTTTGAAATAGCCTTGTATATCATATTGCAACAAGCTATAGGCCTAAAGTGTTTGACTGAAGTAGGTCTCTCACATTTACAGATAAGAGTGATGTTTGTTGCATTCATTTGAGACAGCAGCCTACCTGAGGTAAAGAAGTCCTGAATAGCAGCACAAGTGTCTTCACCAATAATGTCCCAACTATCTTTAAAAAAGGCACTAGTATAGCCATCAGGACCTGGAGCTTTATCATTTGGAGTATTGAAAAAAATTGCTTTAATCTCCTCATTGGTGATAAGCTTATTAAGTATCTGAATATGCTCATCATTACAACACTTCCCATGACTGAGAACATCAGTTCTCACCTTTTTAGTGGATTTCCTACTACCCAGGAGGGATTCATAATAGTCCAGGAATGCATCCTGGATACTCTTGTTGTCTGAACATAGGACTCCCCTCTGATCCTCAATTTGTATATCTTTGTTCATATTACTCCTCTTCCTGATTACTCCATGAAAGTAGGCAGTGTTACTGTCCCCATCCTCAAGCCATTGAGCCTTAGCCTTTTGTTTGAGGAAGCTGATCCTTGCTGGTTGTAGTTGCTTTAATTTATCAATGATGTCCAATTCCTTCTTGTTGAGACTAGCATTCTGAGGGTCAGAATCAATTTGCAGTTGGATATTAGTCAACTCATTTTCAGCAATTTTTGTGGAATTTTCAATATCAGCAAAACATTCTTTATTCAGATCTTTGAGCCTAGGTTTTAAGGCCTTAAGCTTCTTGACCACCTTAAACATCTTGTGACCAGGGTAAAACTTATCCCATTCTTCTTTCACTCTGGTTAGAAAATCAGGAGCCTTCCTCCACATGTTAAAATATTTGAAACTGGCTCTTCTAGTCATTACTAGCTTAGCATTATTCACAGTGTATAGACTATAATCAAATAAACCAGCAGGATGGAAATGAGCCATCTTATCAGGAAAACTTGCTTGCCATTCCTGATTGATAAGGAACCTATCCAACCTACTATAAATCCTTGAGGCAGGGTCTTGCTTATTTGTCCAGGTATAGAAGGCTCCAGTGGCAGGAATGTCAGTCATACCACATGTTGCCAAACAGTTAATAAACTCATCGATATCAGATTGTTTTGTATTTCCACCAAGTCTCTCTTCAGGAGTAATCACAGTGTTGAAATCCCCTGCAATTGCCCAGGGCCCTTGACAATGCCCAGTTATTCTTTCTAAATGACTCCAAAGATCCCTTATATCAATCCCCTCATTAAAAGCATACACCATTATTAAATAAAACTGCTGCTGGGAAATTCTTGCAATGACTCTGGTGTGTATGAACTGTGCATCATACTGCAGTATATGAACATCAAAGAGACTAGGCCTCCATAAAATCCATACTCTACCTCCTTTATGACAGCTAGAATTGGTCGTAACACACCACCTATCCAACATACTGCTAGAAATAGTACTCACATTTGCGCCATTTACCTTAGTTTCAATAAGTCCAAAAAGACCTATATCCTTATTATGAATAAACCACTTAACATTATTCTGTTTATTTACACTATTTAACCCTCTAACATTCCAGAAACCAATATTATTCATTTAAATTAGGAGATGTTGGGTTACCCTTTTGACCTATGCCTACCTTTGGAGTCCCACTGCCTGATGCAACTTCTCTGTATGATCTATCATGGGAGCTTTCAGTACTAGTCACATGTTTCACAGGAGAAGAACTAGGTGTCCTCTCCTCAGTAGAAACTGAAACCTGAGTATTTGTCATCTGAACTACTGGTTTTGCCACAACAGGTTTCCAAACTCTTTGAACTGGAACTTGTTTTTTGATTCCTGTCTGTGTACCAGACCTGCAATTAGTATGCTCATGCCCTATCCCTTTGCATTTAGAACATAATGTAGGTTTCCACTCATATTCAACATCCAAAGCCACAACCTTCCCATTCTCATCTAAGAATTTCACCTTTGATGGGAATTTCTGTCCAACTGCAACCTCAATCAACACTCGTGCAAACCCCAATCTGGTCTTCTCCACTATGGCTTGGTCTGCTCGCTGATACTTGCCTAACAGCCCAGCTATAGTAGGCAAGCATTTGCCCCAGAATTTGAGAGGCAAAGCTTTAATTCTCACCCATGTAGGGATATTTTTAACATCCTCCTTTGTCAATTCAGTCTCCTCAGTCCATGCCCTGACAATAAGCGGCTTATTGTCAAACATGAAATGCCCTGCTTGGAGTACAGCATCCCTGTCTTTACTTTCTTTGAAACGAACAAGAAATATTCCATTTGGCATAAAGGATATCTTGTCAACATTATGTTTCTGCTAAATACGCATGATAAATCCATTTACACCTCCCATGGAGGGTTTGCTCCAAGAACAAAGCAATAGACTGCATTATTCCAATACTCAATCTCATCCTTAATATCTTCCTTCGTGAATTGTATAATATTTTCTAGTTTATCATCCTCTTCATCTTGAACTACAGTTTTCTTACCTCGTTTTGTGATCCAAAGTGAGCTTTCAACCAAATTGTCATCAGCAACCTCATCAAAAGACAGTCCTGGTACCCCCGTTACTTCCTGCATGGGTTTAGTACGTATGACCTCTTCTTCTGATGGCCCTGTTTTCTTTGGTAATGGACGTGCTCCTTTGTTCTTCTGCCCTGATTTCACCATGGTAACTCTACTAGATCATTTACTTTTAGTCTTCCTTGAAGAATTACGTGCCATGATGATGAATCAATGTAGAAAATTGAATCTAGAGATCTCCTGCGTAGTGTTTGCTAGGGTTTCTCTTGGGTTCATTCTCTAGAGTTTTTTTTTCTAATCTAAACGATCTTTGAATGGTGTTTTGTTGATGAAGGAGTAGTTTGATTGTGATTTTAGGAAGTTTGGGTTTGATTTTGGTGAATTTGGGTGATGAATTTGTGTTTTGTTGATGAGGGGATTGAGGGTTTTGAGGGTTTTTGGGTGTGTGTATTGCGTTAAATCAAACATTGTAGTCCGCCAAAATGCTACAGAACAGCACTGTGTATCACCTTAAAGAAGATTATGTGTTTTGGTACATACCATGTCCGTGTCAAGCTGAAATGGCATAAAACAGGATTCAGCCCAATTATCCCAGCCACCAAAAATGTCTTCATCTTTGTTCAACACTTTTCCAAGCTTTTGGGCCTTCCAAATATCCCTCGCGGGGTCCTTTTATTGAAAGAATAATAGTGTTTTCAGGGGGACTTATCATAAAGTTAATGTTAATTGGTTACTACTATAATGAAGGTATATGCTAAGTGTAACTTTAACAAATGAAAATTATAACTTTAACAGGGAAAAGTATCATTTTAGCCACAAATAGGGTAACTTCAGCAGTGGTTAAAAAGTGTAACTTTAACAAGCGAAAGAATAATTTTAATCAGAAAAGTATAACTTTGACAGGTAAAAGTGTAATTTTAGTCACAAATAGTGTAACTTCAGCAGCTCAAGATAAATGTAACTTTAACAGGAATAAGAGTAATTATAAATAAAAAAAGGATCAGTTACAGTGTGACTAAGGCCAAAGAAACAACGGGAAATGGCCACGGGTGAAGGTTTCATGATGTGGTTGAGAAATAAGCACCAATCATCAATCACACTAGTCATGATTTGCTGCCCAGGATTCAATGTTACAATGTCTTCCCGGCTTATGAAATAAAACTCGCTAAATGATACCAATTTTTCCCTACAAAACAATTATTTAATTAGCAAACCAAATTTAATTAATAAGGAATTATAAGGACTCTTTGCATAAAATAATTGACTTACCATTGGTTAAACGCATCTGATTGATTAAACACGTAGTCAATAACATATTTCCTGAAACTAAACACTGGCGCGAAAAGCTGCTGACTGAATGCCAGACTTCTCGTAGCAAAGCTCTGATCAGAGCAAGTGCCCCACAGTCAATCGAACACCCGAGGTCCTCAAAGACGTGATCCATGCACAATAAGGGTTCACTTGAGTGAAGTATGAATGGATGGTGGCTAAGATCACTGTGAGGGACATACGGTTCCGATATAGGAATCTCCACATGGTCTGACTCTAGTAATACCGCAGAAGTTACCTCGCCATGATCCAAAGGCCCTTTATTTTTGTCTGCAACCCCATGAAAAGCCTCATGTAATTCTGTAGCAGAATAGATTCTGCTTTTAAATTCCAGAGACTTGACGGCCGCATCTGTAACAATAAAGGAAAATGTCAGCAGACCATAAATTGTATTTTCATGAAGAATTGAATTTTCAATCAGGGAGAAAAAGTGTAATTCTAAATCCAAAGAGTATAACATTAAGAAAAGAAAATGAAACTTTTAACAAAGAAAAGTGTAACTTTAACACAAACAAGTGTAATTTTAGTGCAGAAGAGTGTAAATTCAACTGTCCAAAAAAGTGTAACTTTAACAACAAAAATAGTAATTTTAGTGGAGAAAAGTGTAACTTCATCAGTAACAAGTAAAGTGTCACTTAAAAACTCTAAACTTTAATGGATTACCTCCATGATCCTTCAGTGCCGCATCAACCACCACATTCTCCACCACCTCTTGAAAAGTTACGTACATAACTTGGTCAACATTCCGCCCCCCTGACTGATCGAGAGCACAAACAGATGTTGGGGCCCCTTGATAAGCGTCGTTTAATTGCGCACTAGAATAGATGGTACTTGTCCATTATAGGTCCATAACAACGTTATGCTCCCTAATATGGTCGACATTCATTTCTTGCACCACATTCGTAACTTCTGGCACCTCTCAACCTTTCCCGACAACTCACCGGACACGTTGCAAGGGGCTGGTACAAGTACCTCTCCGGTTCCTTGAGCTTCTGCTACGGACTGTTCAGCTTCGCGCTCTACTTCACTTAGCTCAGCAGTCTAAATAAGAACTGAGTTATTGGGGGCTCAAATTACGTGGACTTACCCTCCACAATTTCATTCTCCGCGTTTTCAAAGTCCCCCACAACAGGCCCCATCGTAATTACAGATGTTGGGGCCCCTTGATAAGCCTCGTTTAATTGCGCACTAGAATATATGGTACTTGTCTATTCTTGGTCCATAACAGCGTTATGCTCGCCAATCTGGTCGACATCCTTTTCCAGCATAGCATTTGTAACTTCCGTCACCTCGTCAACCGTTCCCAACAACTCACTGGACAGGTTATAAGGGGATGGTACACGTACCACTCCAGTTCTTTGATCTTCTGCCATGGACTGTTCAGCTCTGCGCTCCGCTTCATTAATCTCAGCAGTCGTAAATAAGAACTGAGTTACAAGGGGCTCAACTTCCGTGGACTTAGCCTTCTCAATTTCCTTCTCCGCTTTTTCAAACTCCCCCACAACATGCCCCATCGTAATTACATGTTGCTCTTGTTTATTCTGAGCCGCAGTAATCGCAGCGAACTTCTTCTCGACTTCATCAACTTCTTCTTTTGTATAATATTCTTCAACAGTTTCACGGTCAAATAATTGTAGGGACTGTGAAACTGGTTCTCCAACGTCCACCGACTTTTCAACTACTTTCCGCCTTTTGTAAATAACATGAATTTCCCGAGTGTTATAAAAGTCCAACGAGTGCATGCTACTCTCATCCACTTTGTCAGCGGCTTCTTTAAATTCAGCCGTGTTGTAAAATTGCACAGCCTCCAAAATCTATTTTGTAGACACTTGGCGCGCTTTAGCATTGACGGCTTCATCACATCCAAGTGAAGCGGCTACCCTGCCTTCCAAATATCTGCCAACATCTCCATGAACCTCTTCCTCCTACTCCTCTTCCTCCTCCTCCACTTCCTCTCCTTCTCCTTCCCCCTCCCCCTCCCCCTCCTCCTCACCCCACCCTCCTCATTCTCCTTATCCTCCTCCTGCTCCCCTGTACTGACAGTTCCTGACCCACCTTCTTGGTAGCACAGGTGCTGATTTCACAGAATCATTTATTCGTTCAACTATCTCTTGTATTTCCACAGCATATTTATTCATCTTTTGGGTTTGAAAGAATGTTCGGGTGCATTATGTAGCGACGGGGTCACTTGAATAACTAACACCAGATGTTAATCCTTTGAGCGTCATGGCTGCATCTGCATACCATGAATAGAAGACGATAGCATTCCTCTGCATCTTCAAATAAAGCTCATAGACATCCTACATTCAAAAAGAGACTAGAGGATTAACTCTAAGAGGCTTGATTCAAATGAAAAGGTACAGATAAATTAAAACAATAGAGAAATAGTGTAACTTTAACAAAAAAAAAATGCACTTCTATTGCAGAAAAGTGTAATTACAGCAGTCCTACAAAAGTGTAACTCTAACTAAAAAAATTGTAATTTTAGTGAAGAAAAGTGTAACTTTAACCACGATAACTGTAATTTTAATGAAAGAAAGAGTAACTTTAAATAATAAGTGTAATTATAATTGACAAATGACCAAATAACACTTACATCAACAGCCGAGCATTCAACTCCTCATAGTCTTCAACACCCAATGGGAGTTCAATCTCGAGGAACTTCTTCTTCTGGGAAGTAGAAGCCAGCTGTTTTGCCGCATCAGTGACCACATCGCCGATGGTCAAAACTTTGCTATCAGTGGGCACACCACCAATGGTTAACACTTCCTTTTCCAGGCATAGAGGATACTTCACCATGGACCAAGTTTGGCAACCCAAAGTATTATTGTCTAGCTCACCATGTAACCTTCCAGAAAGCTTTTTCCTGTCCCCGTGCTTAATGAGAGGGAGGTCGTGGGGGCAGCTCTTACCACAGAAATCAAAACATTGAAAATACGTAATCATTAAGAAAGGCATACAGCAAAGCAAGAACTTTTTTTTTTTCACCAACGGATGCCGCGGCCTTAACGATGGTTTCTAGAACATAACTACACCAGTCATAGTGCGAGATAGCCTTCCCATCTTCTACGGCTTTCAAAAGCTTGAAGTCAATCCCGTTGTATGAAGTTGGAGTGAGGAATGATAACATGGTGAGCAAAACAAACAGCCTGCAAAATTGAGGACCTCCATCTTTGTATTTTTTTTGTAAGATATCTTTGAACACAATCCCTAAATTTACCGAGTCGTTACCCCCTTTAACATTGTACGCTTTCCGCCATTTATCTTTCAAACACTTGTTCTCCAGAGCTTGAGAATCCTCTTGGCGGCCCGTAGGTACTAGTTCAATGGTTTTAGGGCCAAGCGGTAACATGAAACAGTCATATACATCATGCTTCGTGACCATAAACGTTTTCTGTTTAGAGGCCCGAAACACATACGACTCATCACTAAATGCATCGAGAAATTCTCGAACATAAGCCAAAGGATATGATTTGAGCTTAAGCTCCAACATCCCCCCAAAACCAATCCTCCGTACCGCCATTCGCTGAGCATCATTAAGCTTTTCAACCAGCTCAGTAAGCTGCTTCAGGCGGCACTTGACAGACACCGTAGGAGTAGCTTTTTTGACTTTTTTCGCCTCTCCATGATCTGACATCTGCTGAAGAAAACAAAAATTAATTTACACAGCTGAGAGATAGAAGTTACATAACACAGAAAATAGCGTTTTCAGACGAGCATAATCATAAAGTTACAGTTAACTGATTACTACAACACAAATAAAGTGTAACTTTAACAGACAAAAGTGTAAGTTTAGCCAACAAAGTGTAACTTCAACATGTTATAAAAAGTGTAACTGTAACAAAATAAAGTGTAACTTTAACAGACAAAAGTGTAATTTTAGTTAACAAAAGTGTAACTTCAACATGTTATAAAAAGTGTAACTGTAACACAAATAAAGTGTAACTTTAACAGATAGAAGTATAATTTTAGCCAATAAAAGTGTAACTTCAACATGTTATAACAAGTGTAACTATAACAAAAAAAAGTGTAACTTTAACACACAAAAGTGTAATTTTAGGCAACAAAAGTGTGTCTTTAACACTTAAAACTGTAATTTTAAAAGAAAAGTATAACTTCACGGGTTACAATTATAAGTAACAAAGACCAGTGAATTGTTCTGACATCATCAACTAAACCAATAATAATGAACCTAAACTGAGAAAAACTGATGTTCATAATGTATAAAATTGCAATTAAACTATAATTAATAGAATAAAATTGAAAATTAATGAAAATTGGAATAATGGCTACAAACATAACAATGGCTAATGAACATAATAAACTTTCAAAATAGTACAACAACGCGTATGAAAATGTGCTAAGATCTGGGTAATCTGAATTAATATGAACATAACAATGAGCAATAAAGTAAAACTATAAAATGAGCAATTATTAAAAATGGATAATCAAAATAAATGAAGAAGAAAAATCATAAAACTCTAAAAAGCAAAAAATGATTACCTTTATAACCTAAAAATAAGTAATCTAAATGGAGAGTTTCTTTAGTGAGAAGACGAAAATGGCGAGTTGCATGTGAGTGATGATAATGGAGAAGAGATCGATACTCAAGTGAGTAAAATGCGATAGAGTGAGGAGATATTGAGAGGAGTTTATTTTTGAGAGCAGTTGAATTTTATTGGGGTTTAATATTGAGAGGAGTTTAATTTTGAATAATTGAGTGAAATGAGGGGGAAGACAATGGGACGTGTATGATGGTGGATTGACAACCTGCATGCATGCTCATGACCTATGAGAGGTAGGATGGGAGAGGTAATTACAATAGCCATTATAATAACATTATTAGTTACTTTTTCCTCTTCATCTAAGCCATTCATATCCAATATCCAAGGGCACATAATGGTACTTATGGACTCACACTTAGTAGAAGGACTTAGATGATCCTAATACTATATATATATATATATATATATATATATATATATATATATGTATATATATATATATGTATATATATATATATATATATATATATATATATATATATATATATATATATACATATATATATATATACATATATATATATATATATATATATAATTAGGATCTCGTGCGAACTATTTTATGGTGCGAACTGTACGCACTCATCAAAACCATCAGATTATGACAATTAAAGGTCAATATTGTGGTCCGGTTTAAACTCGTCGTCAAAAGTTACCAACTAAAACAATATTTATAACTTTACAAACTACTCTTAGAAAAGAGGCATGTAAAGGTCGGATCCCAAGGGACGGGTATTGATGTAGGATTTTCAATTACAAATGGTCGTGTCTTAGGGTGTCATAATTTGGGTGGAGATAGGGGATCAACTAAACTAATCAACAAGATAAAAGTAAAGCAATGAAAACAAGTAAGATGATTAAAAAGGGGTGTAAACAATTGATTAAAGGCATTAGCGTGTCATGGGTTCATAGGGGATTCATGGGAGTTGATCATACAAACATGTTCTCTATTATATAGCAAGCACTATTTGTTGTGATGGGATCGAGTTGGTGTATAAGCTTACAATCCCTAGGAAGGTTTGGGTCCCGGAGCCCAATCGATTAGATTGTACAACACCTACAAGTCGACTTAGTCTTTCCTTTTAACTATATGCGTGGTCTAATGAGACTCGAGTTGGTGTATAAGCTTACAAGTCTCATTGAAAATATAGGTGATGGGTAAAAAATGCAAGGATTCATAGGCTCGCATTTCATCAAACAAACATGTGTATAAGTTGAAATCACAACAAGCAAGCAATTTAATTATGAACACATATTAGATTAAGCATGAATAATTCCCCATGTTGGTTTCCCCTAATTCCCCATTAACCCTAGCTAAGGAAACTACTCACTCATTATCAAGTTTAACATGCTAATAAGGTTGTCAATCATACTAACAAGGCAAAACATGATGAATAAATGAAGTGATTAACAATAATTAAACAAGATTAAGGGAGAATTATACCTATGGAGATGATTCCAAATAATAAAGCAAGAATAATAGAAGTACTTAATGATTGATGGAAGGTTGTCAATCCTCCAAATAAACCCAAATAATCTTCTAATTACCCAAAATAAAGAAAGAACAATAGAGAAATTAAGGAAAGATTAAGATGTGATTAATATTGAGAATTGTATTACAACTATATTAAGACTAATTTGATAGATTACAAAGTGATTAAGGATGGATTAAAATTGCTTAAGAGAGCATGCTAATCTAGGTAGTACAAAGGGGTATTTATACTAAAGATTAGGTACAAATATTAGGGTTACTAAGAGGTTAAATGACTATTATGTCCCTAAGAAAAGTTGAGGAAATGCTCCTCTCGATGGAAATGAGCAGATTCCCGTGCTAGTCTTTCCACGATCCGCCCGTCTTGAGGTAAGGCACGGGCACTCTGACTTACGATCC
The DNA here is from genome assembly GCF_048544455.1 of Silene latifolia. Taxonomy (NCBI): domain Eukaryota; kingdom Viridiplantae; phylum Streptophyta; class Magnoliopsida; order Caryophyllales; family Caryophyllaceae; genus Silene; species Silene latifolia. The sequence continues at coordinate 73,567,478 of NC_133534.1, forward strand.
GAGCGGATCCTAGGGGAAGATGCTCGGATCTTTGCGCTGCAATCCGCTTATCTTGGACACAAGACGCCCGGATCTTGGTGCTGCGGGACGCCCTGATCGTGCCTGATCCTCTCAGATTCCTGGGCAGACAGCTTCTCTTCTTTTTCCTCCTTAACAATCCGCAAGGATCATTTTGGGGATGCAAGGATCCTTTCATGATTGCCCATTTCACTTTATTATCTACTTAGGACTCTAGTATTGTCTTCTCTTTGATGCTTGGTCATTAGGTGCAATCAATTTAGCTCCATTCCACCTCATAAATGCACGGTTAGCACTTATTTCCTACCAAAGGGGACAAAACCTCAAAGAATATGCAAAATGGGAAACTAAAGATAGTAAATGGCCTAATTATGTGCTATAAAGAATAGGAACGAGGTTAATTCGGGGACTAAATGTGCTCAAATATGAGTCACATCAAATATTCCCAAACCGAACCTTTGCTCGTCCCGAGTAAAGAGGTGACTAAAACTAGGACCTTTATTTAAACTAACCTACTAATATAGCCGATATGAGACAATTAGCGGGTCTCACTCAGCCCCTTCAACTTACAACAAGACAACCATGAGGTAGGATGCCTTCTTACAAGGCAAGGTGGGACTTGCCAAAATGGCGACACATCCAATCATTAAGCACACAAAAGCAAGTAATGGATGCATCTACAAAAATGAATAGCGACTTTCCTCATCTAAGTGGCGGAAATTATCTATAAGGGAAGCAATATAAGGGTACAAATTCCATCATAGATACGGTTTCTTTAAACTACTAAGCCTAAAAGGATACGAATAAATCACCTCCAAGTTGTGTCAAGGTAGGGTACATTTGTCCTCAATAGCTAAATGCTTTCATCAAGAGTAGACTCCCTATGGTGTTAAAAACACTGAGGATCGCGGAATTCCCCTTCTTGCCTAGACAAGAAGAAGGGTTGTCCCCTCTCTACCATGCACAAAAGTGGATTCGATGGAAAAGGGATCAATAAGTATTTTGAGTTTCATATGGGAGTTTGCTTTTGTTGTTGTTTTTCCCCCCAAATTTCTTCTGGCATTTGACATTTGAGAACACTTTCTTTTTGCCATTTCTTTGATGTTTGGCATACTTGACAACTTTCAACTTTTTGCATTTTCTTTTGAACATTTTCAAAGCTACCCCATTTGTAGCGAGGGTGCTTATAATTGAAGCATAGGAGTTCTTATTTTTGTACTCCTCTTTTCTTTGATGCAAATTGCAAAATTTTTTCATTTTCATTTCAATGCTTGAACTTAAATTTTGATAATTTTTGTGCCCATTCCCTTTTGTTGACAAAATATGGTAGAATGTGGAAGATGGTTGCATGGTTTCAAGGGTCACTTTGGAATAAACGGTAGCCAAGGAGTTATCACACCACAAGGTACTCTTGACTAGGCCTTAATCCATGGGTCAAAGGATACTAGCATGACACTTCCTAGGGTGTTTTACAAGTATTATAATGAGCAAAGTCTTAAGAAGAAAAACTATCTACAAGGGCCTTTTATACACTTGTCAAGCTTCCCAAATAGATGTTTTCACAAAAATTTTCTAAAATGCAACTATATACGATGATGCAATTAACATATATATACAACTCAAATGCATATGCTTCTACCAACTAGTATGCCATATAAACTAGATGCAATTCCTACAATCACATTGGTGTAAACCGCATCAATCAAGATAAAGCCACATAGTCATTAACATAGAGTGGATAAAGGAGATTGGAAAGATTATACCATGCGGTCTTCATAATCCTCATGTCTCGGATGTGGCGTAGTCGATCAATGTGATAGAAGGATAGACAAACAAACAAACAAGTATATACAAAATATATACAATTCTACACTATAAAGGAATGAACATGTTTTTGGTTTTTAAATTTTTAATAATTTTCATGGTTTTTATGTTTTTGTGAAATAAAAGAACATATTTTTGTATTTTTCAAATTTTTTCAAATTTTATCATTTTCTTTGATTTAAAAAGTTAAGTTAGAATTTCTCATCCCTCACTATTATGGGCATTGTCCTAAATGGCCAAAACGATAGGAAATTATGCAAGCTAAATGAGAATGCATGATTTCTATACTACTATGCAAGCTACATGACATATACACAAGTGATGCATTCTATACTACACTATATGATGCATGAATTTATTTGTTGGAGAGCTAATTTAGATTAACTCCCAATGCTTGTGCTTGAACTTCCCCAAACCAAGTGAGACACTATTGCTAGTGTAAAAATGGGGGATTCATGCACAAGTATGAAATGCATAAAACTAGTTTGTCATTTTGGATTTTTAAAAGTGGGAGCAATATAAGACACCTCAATGAGACCGAGGAGGGAGTCCTTAAGTGCTTCTAGGACTCAAACAAATGATCAAGATAAGAAATTTTGAAAACAAGAGAAATAAACAAAGTTAGAGGAGGTGGCATCTCTAGGAGCACTCGGAAAGAATACTTTCCTATCCGCCCAACCTATCCGCCCAACTAGGCAAAGGACATGATGGATCAAGGAGTCCTTGCCTAGCTAAGTGTAGGAGGGGCGGATAATGAGCCCGGTAAGCATTGACCCGATCTTCATAAGCTTACTTATGCATGTGTTGCAATAATTGAGTCAAGTAGTCTTTACCTATCACAACATTTGCGCCACTTGGTGTGAACTCTTGATAGGTAATTGGATAAGGTAGAGTCACAATAGAGGAGGAGGAGGGCTTGTTATTAGATTCCCTATGTTGTTTCATAATCATCTCGGCTTCATCGGAGACGGGAAGAAGATAGTTTGGATTTCGGACATTGAGACGGCATATCTTGTTAGGCAACATGAAGGACTTAGCTTCTTTAGTGAGCCACTCAAACTTGTTGTCAAGATTATCATTCTTGACCCAATGAAATTTGTTGATCATAGTGGCCATATCGAGAAGGTTTCCTCCTTTAACCGGTGTGTATGTGTTGTCTTTGTTGAAATCCGTGTTAAAGTGTTTGGCTAACCATGTTACTAATCTTCCATTCACAATAAAAGCCGCTCCATCTTTACCATGGTCATTTATAAGCCACCGTTCGAGTAATAGTTGAAGTATGTTGTATTCATTGGTGAACTTTTTGTTGACATTCATGGTGGATTCAAGGTAGATAAAGTCGAGTTCGGTAAAATGATTAGTGCCTTTCCTTGCAATTAAAGTGTTTCCCACAACCTTATGCCACACTCTTATGCCCGGATGGTGGACATAAAGAACATGACACTCATGGAAGGATTCAAATTTCCTCCGGTGATTGCTTTTCAAAGAGGTGTGGGGTTATATTTCGAAGGCTTCTTCACATAAAGAGAATGGTCCTTAAGACCAAACACCTTGCCAAACTCATCCAAAGACATTTTTCTATCCTTGTTTTCTAGGCGGAATTCAACATTTTTCCGAGTCTCTACCTTAGTGACTTTCAAAGAGCTTATAAACTCCAAGGTAAGGGAAGGGTAAGTCAGATCTTGCATATTAAATAGTGTTTTTAACCTCATAGACTCGAAAAAATTCTTAGTACTCTCAAGAACACTCAATTTGGCTAAAGCATCTTGACATATAAATTTGGTAGGTAAAATTGTCTTTCTAGCAAGGGATACAAATGCTTTTCTATGAGAATCGCTTATGAAAGTTACCTCCGGATAATCTTGCAATTGTTCAATGACCAGAGTAGGAGTAGCTTCCACCATAGGAGTATCAACTTCTTGAATCTCCACCCTTGGTTGATGCACTACCATAGCCTTTGAGGCTAAAAGAGCTTGTTGCCTTTTGGAAAGATTTGATGTTGTGGGTGCCTTGTTTCAACCTTTTATTCTTGCCATATTCTTCTCCTTGTTAAGATTGTATCAACAAACCAAAGTTTTGCTTGAATGCTTCTAGTCTCCTCAAGCTCCAATTAATCCCTATCGATTTTGGGATTTTCGAAATTGCCTTGAAACCCTAGAAAATCGATTCAATTTTTGAGGATTTTGATGTTTGGTTAGTGTTTTGTTGATGGAGTAGTTTGATTGTGTTTTTAGGAAGTTTGGGTTTGATTTTGGTGAGTTTGGTTGGGGAATTTGTGTTTTGTTGATGAGGGGATTGAGGGTTTTGAGGGTTTTGGGTGTGTGTTTATGTTTTGAAAGAAAGAAATGAATTGGGGATGTGGGATTTTAATCCCGTGTTATATTCAAATAGCAGTGGGAGACGGACGTATTGGGCTGGGGACGATCAGATAGGCAGTCAGTGAGCTTTGTAATTTCTAACTCGTGATGAGACGCGCATATTCTTCAGAAGACGGGCGGATTTTGCAGGAGACACTCGTCTTCCCTTGCGGACGCTCGGATTATTAAAAAGCAAGGGACATAAACTTTTGAAGTAGCCAGGACGCGCGGATTTCCCCTGAGACGAGCGTCTTCTGGACTGGGACGGGCGTCTTTTATGTAGTCTGCTCAGATTTTAAAATAGTCCCAAATTTTCAACTTCAGCTCTCCTAAGATGAGCGTCTTAGCGCCAGGACGCTCGGATCATGTCCAAGACGAGCGGGTTCCTTCAGGGACGCTCGGATCTTCTCCAGTACCCACGAGTTCAGTTCCACCCACGGGGATTCTTTATTGCCCATGTCATTTCTTAGCTTCTTCATTACTTTGTTCATCATTTTGGGTGCACTATGAAGGCTCGGATAGCCTAGGCATTTGCCATCCCCACACTAGACCAAACACTACACATCAAGAAACATTAAAATACCTCCCTCACCTTCTCTCATGATAAAAATCTTGATCAAAGTATGAAATTGCAAATCCAAAATTGACAAAAATGCAATACAAGAAATGAAATGCAAGTTAAGGGGTTAGAATATTTATAAATGGTGGTTTAGGGAGGACTCCACTAAACTCTCATTCTTGAATGAGATGTCAAGGGGGCATAGCCAAGGTGTTGTTGATGTTGCTCAACACCTTGTAGAAGTAGTCAAAGGCTTGTTCATTGTTATTATAGAGATCTTCAATGGAGCTTTGCACATTGTGTTCTTCTTGGTAGTGACTTGAGTCAAGTTGATCACCAAAGCCTTGGTCTAAGGCATAGCATTGCCAATGTAAGGATTGATCAATCCTTCAAATTCGTCATCCCATAGACCACATAACTCACTAGCTTGTTCTCCAATTGTATCATGAGTTGATGCAAACGACTCCTCTTTCTTGTTGTCATGGCCAATGAGGCCTTCTTCCTTACTTTTCATGATTGGGGGTGAGCTATTCAAGCTCTTATTGTTGATGAAATTTTCTTGCTCTCCGGATAGAGCATCTTGAGGATTATCCACTTTCTTTTTCATATGGGTGGTGATTCTTTACCCATAGCTTGATATTTGCATTAGGATGCCAACTTCTTCCTATCACTTTCTCGGCTATAATGATCAATCATGAAACATGGCTCATGTAGTCGGGGAGCTCTCTTTGTCTTGTCAAGATTAAAAGTGATTGTCTCATCCCATACTTCAAGTGTAAGCTCTCTATGTTTCACATCAATTACCACTCCCGCGGTGTGCAATAAAGGTCTTCCTAAAATGATAGGAATCTTGGAATCCTCCTCCATATCTACAATGACAAAGTCTACCGAGATGAAGAATTTGCCAATTCTCACGGGCACATCCTCCCATACCCCCAAAGGTATCTTTGTTGTTCGTTCCGCCATTTGAAGAGTAATGTTAGTGCACTTGAGTTCTCGCATTCCTAGCCTCTTGCATACCGAGTATGGCATGACACTTACACTTGCTCCAAGGTCACGTAATGCTTTGTTGATTGTAGCGTCGCTAATTGTGCATGGAATAGAGAAACTTCCCGGATCTTTGAGTTTTGGAGGGGAACTTCCTTGAAGAATAGCACTACTCACTTTAGTGAATGCAATAGTCTCTAGCATCCGGATGGATTTCTTCTTGGTAAGAATATCTTTCATGTACTTTGCATAGGCCAGAACATGATTGATCAATTCCGTGAATGGGATTGAGGCTTCTACGTTCTTCACAATCTACATGAACTTTCCAAGTTGTTCATCAAACTTAGGCTTAGCTTGACGACTGATGTGACCATAATTGGCGCATATTTAGCCCCCGAATTAGCCTTGTTTCCATGCTTTTTAGTGCTTATTTGGGTCATTTCTTATCTTTAGTTCTTTGTTTTGCATATTCTTTGAGATTTTGGTCCCTTGGTAGGAAAGGAGTAAGAATCTTGCATTTTCATGGCAAAACGAGACTAAATTGATTGAATTCAATGACCAAGCATCAAGGAGAGACAAGATTAGAAGGCCTTTGTACATATCATAGTAGAAGAGCAATGTTGAGAAAGGATCCTTGAGTCCCCAAGGAAATCCCCAAGGAATTTATGAAGAAAAGGGAAAAAAAGAAGAAGAATTGTTGCTGACTGACAATCCGAGCGGATTGTCACCAATCCGTCCGTCCCGCAGCAGCACAATCCGAGCCGCTTTGCCACAATCCGCTCGGATTCCCCCTCCACAATCCGCCCGGATTCCCATGAATCCGCTCGGATTCCAACACTAGAATCCGCCCGTCCCGACCCCATTCCGCCCGGATTCTAGCACAACACGGATTGTCTTCTCCAAGCTACGAAGATAGAAGCCCTTCTCTCAGAAAATACCGGCTCCTCCTTGCTCAACTTAAAAAGTGTAATTACTAGTTTAGCCCTTAGTTAACCCTAATGCATCCTCCCTAATTTCCACTATAAATACCCCATTAGTCTAATTAGAGGAGCATGTTCTTCTTATCAATAATTAGTATAGTTAATCTCAATCAAATCTCTCTTTAATATTGTAACCAAGTATTAATCAAGTTTTAATCCAAGTTTTAGTTCTTTAATCTCTCTTTTGTTCATCCTTTATTTTGGGTAATGGAAGATTATTTTGGGTTATTGTTGGGAGATTGACAACCTCTCAATCAAGCATTCAAGTACTTCTTTTATCTTTGCTTTATTATTGGAATCATTAGTAGGTATAATCTCTTAATCCCTTTTTAATTATTGTTAATTACTTTCTTTTATTCATCATGTTTCATATTGTTGGTATGATTGACAACCTTGCTAGCATGATCAACATGATAATGAGTGAGTAGTCTCTTAGCTAGGGTTAATGGGTGATCAGGGGAAACCAACATGGGGAATGATTCATGCTTAAATTAATATGCTTTCATGTTTTATTTGCTTGCTTGTTTTGATCTCAACTCATGCACATGTTATATTTGATGAAATGCTAAGCCTATGAATCCTTGCATTTACTATCATCTTCTATCTTTTCAATGAGACTTGTAAGACATAACCCAACTCGAGTCTCATTAGACCATGCATGTTGTTGAGTAGGGAAGATTAAGTCGACTTGTAGGTGTTGTACAATCTAATCGATTCGGCTCCGGGACCCAAACTTTCCTAGGATTGTAAGATATAACCCAACTCAATCCATCACAACAATAATTGCTTGCTTATAATTTGAGAACATGTTTGTATGATCATATCCCATGATTCCCCTATGATCCCATGACACCCTAGTGCCTTTAATCAATTGTTTACACCCCTTTAATTCATCTTGCTTCTCTATTTTCATTGCTATTTTAGTTTAGTAACCTTCTACATCAACCCAATTTGTGACACCCCTTAGACACCACTAGTTACAATAGAAATATCATTTCAACTCCCGTCCCTTGGGATCCGACCTTTACTTGCCTCTTTACTAATTGTAGAGTTGTTTGTGGAGTTATAAATTGTGTTTTGATTCGACCGTGACCAACGACCACATCTTAATTTGTGAACACTTAGCGGGATCGCATCAAAAATGGCGCCGTTGCCGGGGACGGTGTTTGTTTGATTTAGATTTCTTTTTATTGTCATTAGTCGTGTCTTTCTTCGCCTTGAGGAAGTAAAACTCCTCAAGGTTTGTTCTAATCATTTTTTGAGTTGTTTGATATTTTGCGAGATGGATTTCATAGACTGTTTTGTAGAGGACCATTTGAGTATCCCTTACTTCAAGGATCCCATGCAAGCATTAGAAGCCTTAGAAGCAAGTGAGGCTAAGAGCATGTATTGGGAGTTGGAGGTGGATCTCTTTGAGGCCGCTCTAGCTAACAAGGAACTTACTCGTGCACAATCCGAATTGGTGCATAATATTCTAGTAGAAGCATGTCAACCCATAGAGGATGAGCAATCCATCCTAGAGGATATTTTACAAACTCAAGAGCAAGAGGAACCCATCATGGGATTTGAATATGATGAGGTTGATGAAAGTGAAGTTGAGTATGCTATGAGAATGGAATGCCTAATGGAGATGGAGCAAATTCTCAGTGAAACTCCAAAAGAATAAAGTACGGTACAAACTCCTACTTTGAAACCCCTTCCCCCAAATTTGAAATATGCTTACCTTGATGAATCAAAGACCAAACCCGTGATTGTTAATGATAGACTTGATGATGATCAATTGGGAAAGTTGCTTGGTGTGTTGAAACAACATGAGAAGGCTATAGGTTATAGTCTAGATGACCTTAAGGGGATAAGTCCCGACTTTTGCATGCATAGAATTCATCTAGAGGAAGACCATAGACCTACCATTCAACCCCAAAGAAGATTGAACCCCCACATGCAAGAAGTTGTCAAAGGAGAGGTCATGAAATTACTTGATGCGGGAATCATATATCCCATATCGGATTCTTTGTGGGTTAGCCTCGTCCAAGTGGTACCTAAGAAAGGAGGTACCACGGTAGTGACAAATGAAAAGAATGAATTAATACCCACAAGAATGTGAAGGAAATGTAAATTCATATACATACTAACATACTCATATATGTAAAATTAATTTGTCATAAAATTAAAGGTGGATTTTATGCATGCAAACTTTAATAAAAGAAGATAAGAAAACATTTTCTCACCATAATAATTTCGGTCATATTGGGCACCAACAAGATCTCCTTCTTGTTAGTTCTTGAGCTTTCCATTAATGGATGAACATACTTGACTTCAAATTAGAAGCCCTCCAATTAGTTGCACCCAAAACTATCCCTTAATCCCACAAACTAACATGTACTAGATGTTTATATTGTGGTTTACCTTAAAATCTATTACTAATACTCATATACTACTTTTAGTATTATTAGTGTTTGATTTAAACAAATTAGATTCACAAAAATGAGTTTTGTGAAGAACAAGATAGAGAAGGGAGGTTTTTCATAAAAAGTGAGAATGAATTAATTAGAGAAAATTTTCTCTCTAATGTTGTATATTGAAAACCGGTTGGGAGGGCATAGAGTAGACAAATTTATCTTCCCAATTTGCTTTTGTTCTTCACAAGAAAAGCTAGCTAGTAGTAGGTGTTATCATGATGTTTATTTTATTATTTAAATAACAAAAACCATCAACACCCACTCACTACATATAAAACGGTTTTCCTTGTAATATTGAGTCCATTTTATTTTTGTCAATTGTACAATTGTATGTCATGTGACATGTGACATGTCTTATGTCTTGTTTTAATTTAAAATGCATATTTAACAAATTAAATATCATTTATAAATTAAATAAATCATATTTAACAAATTGACTAGTAATATAAAATTACTTTCTCATAAAATGGTCATTTAATTACTAGTTAGTATAATTCACAATATCTTGTAATTATAACTAACTTATCATTCTCATCTCGCGTGTTTCGCAAACACCGATTAATTTTAGTAATATAACTTCTTAAATTACTAAATGAAATCTCGTTTAATCACATTATAATAAGATGTCATTATTCTCTCTTTTATAATAATTTGTTAAATTTTAAGGAATTAATTAATCTGTATCGGTATACAATTAATTAACCTTTTCAATTAAGGGAATCGTCCTTTAGGTGTGACCTCAAGGGATCAACTGATCACCACCGTCGCACGACAGTAATGTCAAACTCTAGCCAGCCAATCATTACCGATATGTGTGGACCAGTTGACTATATATATATGTATCATCCCTTCCGTATTCTTGTAATGAGATTTAATAATGATATTTAAATCATGTGATCGCACTATTGTTGAGGACACATTTCCCAACAGAATGATCACCGGTTGGCGTATGTGCATTGACTACCGGAAATTAAACTCCGCAACAAGAAAAGATCACTTCCCCTTACCATTCATTGACCAAATGCTTGAGAGGTTAGCCTCCAACAAATTCTTTTGTTACCTTGACGGGTATTCGGGATTCTTCCAAATCCCTATACACCCGGATGACCAACATAAGACCACCTTCACATGCCCTTATGGCACTTTTGCATATAGGAGGATGCCTTTTGGATTATGTAATGCCCCCGCCACTTTCCAAAGATGCATGATAAGTGTCTTCTCCGATTACTTAGAGACCATAATGGAAGTTTTTATGGATGATTTTAGTGTTTATGGAAAGGACTTTGACTCATGCTTGCATAATCTTTCTCTTGTATTGCAAAAGTGTGAAGATGTTAGCCTTGTTTTAAATTGGGAAAAGTGTCACTTCATGGTCAATGAAGGAATTGTCTGGGGTCATTTGATTTCGGAAAAGGGCATCGAGGTCGATTAAGCTAAAGTTGAGTTGATAGAGAAACTCCCACCTCCCGTGAATGTTAGAGGGGTGAGAAGTTTTCTCGGTCACGCGGGTTTTTATCGTCGTTTCATAAAAGATTTTTCGAAAATAGCAAAACCCCTCACTCAACTTTTGCTTAAAGATGCCCAATTCCAATTTATTGACGAGTGTGTTGAAGATTTTAATAGAATCAAAGAAGCATTAATCTCGGCACCAATCATTCAACCCCCGAATTGGGAGTTACCTTTCGAGATTATGTGTGACGCTAGCAACTACGCCGTTGGAGCGGTTCTTGGCCAACGGGTAGGGAGAGCTCTTCATGCCATCTATTACATAAGCAAGACCCTCGACCCCTCCCAAGTGAATTATGATACAACCAAAAAGGAGCTTCTTGCCATTGTATATGCTTTGGATAAATTCCGTTCCTACTTGCTTGGATCCAAGGTGATTGTATTTTTGGATCACCGTGCTCTTCGACATCTCTTGATAAAGAAGGAGGCAAAACCAAGATTGTTGAGATGGATTTTGCTTCTTCAAGAATTTGACTTGGAAATAAGAGACAAGAAAGGAGCCGAGAATGTAGTGGCGGATCACTTGTCAAGGATCCGGTTTCATGATGAAAATGGAGAAACACCGATCAATGACTCATTTCCCGACGATATTTTGATGGCTATTCAAACACAACTTGAAAGGCACATCACCCCATGGTTTGCCGATTATGCCAATTATATTGTTGGAAAAGTGCTCCCTCTAAACTTGAACCACAACCAAAGGAAGAGATTCCTATTCGAAGTAAAGAGGTACTTTTGGGATGACCCAAACCTCTACAAGGAGTGTAGTGATGGGCTCTACCGAGATGCATCCTCAATGGGAAATCCAAGGAATCTTGGAAGGATGTCATTCATCACCCTACGGTGGGCACCATGGAGCAAGGAGAACCGTTGCAAAAATTCTCCAATCGGGCTTCTATTGGCCTACAATGTTTCAAGATACAAGAGAATTCATCATTCATTGCGATGCTTGTCAAAGAACGGGGAATATATCTTGGAGGAACGAAATGCCACAAAGGGGAATTCTAGAGGTAGAGATCTTCGATGTTTGGGGAATTGACTACCAAGGGCCCTTTGTGACATCCAATGGGAATAAGTATATCCTTGTGGCCGTCGATTATGTCTCAAAGTGGGTGGAGGCAATTGCCACCCCAAGTGATGATGCAAAAACGGTCACCAAGCTTTTCAAGAAGATAATTTTCCCAAGATTTGGAGTTCCTAGAGCAATCATTAGTGATGGAGGAACGCATTTCCATGAGAAGAAGCTTGCATCCCTTTTGACCAAATATGGTGTTCAACATCGAACCGGCTTGGGATATCATCCTCAAACAAGCGGTCAAGTGGAAATTTCAAATAGAGAGATCAAGCAAATCCTTGAAAAAGTTGTGAACAAGACTCGGAAAGATTGGAGCACAAAGCTTGATGATGCTCTTTGGGCTTATAGGACGGCCTATAAGACTCCCATAGGAGCCTCCCCCTACAAGCTTGTATATGGAAAAGCATGTCATTTGCCAATCGAATTGGAGTACAAAGCTTATTGGGCAATCCGAGCACTTAATCTTGATCTCAAATTAAGCGGTCAAAGGAGGATGATTCAAATCCAAGAGTTGGAAGAATTCCGACTATAATCCTATGAGAATGCAAAGATTTACAAAGAAAGAACAAAATTGCTTCATGACAAAAGAATTAGACAAAAGGCCTTGCACAAGGGAGACAAAGTCTTTCTATTCAATTCCCGTTACCGACTCTTTCCGGGAAAGTTGAACTCTAGATGGATGGGTCCCTATGTGATAACCGAAGTTGGGAAATATGGAGATTTCGAACTCAAGGCGGAAGATGGAAGCAAGTTCAAGGTAAATGGTCAAAGGTTGAAGCCATACTATGAAGAAGCGTTTGTTGGAGAGGTCGGGGCTACCTACCTCGAGCCTCCTCCCCCTTGAAAGGACCATCTAAGGGAGAGTTTGGTGGAGTCCTCCCTAAACCACCACTTGTAAATATACTAACCCTCTAACTTGTATTTATTTATTGCATTTATTTTAATAAATAACTCTTTTCATGAGCGTAAGTAAGGGAGGGTTACTAATGATTTTTGAATGAAGGAAGGAACAATTGCTCAAGTGTGGGGACGCATCTAAGAAAGGAGAAGAAGTCAAAACTCGCAGCCTGAATCCGTGCGGATTCCCTCGAATCCGGCCGTCTTGCTGGAATCAAGGCGTTTAGTGGAAAAACCGTCCGTCCAGCTACGCTGAGAAATTGAAGATTTCTGGACTGAGGTCGAATCCGAGCGTCCTGTGAAGAATCCGCCCATCTTGAGGAATCCGGCCGGATTTGAAGAAAGACGCCCGTCATTCTACCTGTGCATTTCAAAGAAAATCTCTGTACTGGAATCCGCCCGTCTTCTCAAAAAGACGCCCGTCCCACCTTAAAAGAATCCGAGCGTCTTATGCTCGGGACGCCCGTCTTGAGGCGTCAAAATTTTGGGAATTTTCTCTGTGGCAGAATCCGAGCGGATTGTCAAGAATCCGCCCGTCCCGTGGAAAAAGAATCCGAGCGTCTTCACCTCGAATCCGCTCGTCTTCTCACGGTGTCTTGACCCGACTTCTTCCTAATTAAAATACCCCCCCACTACACATACATTGACACATCACTATTCCTTCCACTTACCCTATAAAACCCACCTCCTTATGACTCCCATACATATCCAAATCACTCTCTTTACCCTCAAAATCAAATATCCCCAATTTTCTAGGGTTTCCAACACTCAATCAACAAGGAACATCCTTAGCAATCTTCAAATCAAAAGAACCCAACAAAAGAAGCAAGAATGGCACCAAGGAGATCCTCTTTTAGAAGTGCAAGAAGACCAAGGATGATGGGAAGTTCCTCTACCTCACATCTCAACACCATTAGAAGGGAACATGTAGAGATTGTAGATCTCACAAGACTCGATGATTTCTCGAATGTGGAATTCCTTGATGATGTGCAGAGATTAGTCTTCCACCGACTCCTAAGTAAGAATATTCTTCCCACTTAATTTCTTTGTCATGCTACCTTAAGAAAGCTTGGGATTTTTCACCAAGTAGAAGCTCTCTTTGAGGTTTTTTGTCTTTCAACTCTCTTTCGCATGCATGAACCAACCTATCGGTCCCTTGTGCTAAAATTCTTAAGCTTTTTGAAGATTACAACCGTGAACAAAGTGATATGCATAGAGTTTAGGTTGGAAAATGTTTCTAGGATGATGACCCTTGTAGAGTTCGCCAATGTGTTCGGACTTGATGTTTCGCCTACCCGAACATCAAAGCCCAAAAAGTATAATGTTGCACCATTGTGGAGGGCCATGACGGGCCGGGATTTCATTCTTACCAAATAATGTCTTGCTTTTCACATCCAAAACCTGATCTTGAGGCTTACATACCGATTTCTTTCGGGTACTCTATTCGCCCGCCGAGATCCGGCCATCGTCAACCAATTGGACCTTGTGTTTATGGAATCATACCTCAACATTCAAGGGAGAGATGGGTATCACTTCAATGCACCTCTAGTTTTGCTAGAGAAATGGGCAAGGTTTAGAAATGGGGATAATGATGGAATGAAGCACATAGTGAATGGTGGACTCATAACTAGACTTGCAAAGCACTTCAACCCAAGGTTCAATGAGAACAATGAGTACACTCCACTTACGGGGAGCACGAGAATTAATGAAGATCTCCTTGTTGTCCAACACCATTGGATAACCCTTGAGGGGGTCGATAAGAGGATAAAGTGGTTGACAAAAGGGAGCGATCCGATCTATCTCCCAATAACCGATCTACCACGGATCTCCCCAAGAAGAGGAAGCTTGTCCCCAATGACCTCCTACCTCATCTCAAGTCAAACAAAGCAAGCTCCTCCACCACAAAATCCACCACCACATCAACAAGAACAACAAACCCAAAATGAGAAGATAAAAGTGCCTCCCTACCCCTTTCCCTACCAACCATATAACCATCCAAATCCCTTCATCCTCCCCCGTGACGACTTTGTCACGGGAATTTTGTAAGATTTACACTACCGTCAATATGAGGCCTCCGTGGACACTTACTATGCTCTTTACCCCCAATACCATGAGATGGCTCAAAAAGGACGGATTAGTGAGGAAGGAGCTTTCCCCTCATGGGCTCAAATGGAATTGCTTTTTCCCAACTCGGAGAAGGCTAACGAAGGGGCGAACGGTAGACAAGGGGAGGAGAGTGGCAATTCTTGTGGAGGTGACACGGTGAAGCTTGAGAGTGAGGAAGACGAATTCATGGATCCAAGTTTAAGTGATGCTTCAAAGGATATTTGGGATAGCGATATAGAGGGAGATGATGCCGATGTCTAGGAGACCACTTCATCACTAGGTGGAGCAAAGCAAGAGCACCCACCTAAGTTCAAGTGAAGTTTTCTCATCTCTCCTCTTTATCTTTATTTTTCATGAAAAGAAGTTTGTGTCTTGTACCTTTGTATTTTATTTCATTTTGATCATTGTTGGAAGTAGTCCTAGCCCCACTAGAGGACTCACACCTCGGTACCATTGAGGTGTTCTCATTCTATTGTTCCCGTTTTAAAAATCCAAAATGACAAACTAGTTTCATGCATAGCATAGAGTGTGCATGAACTATACCCATCCTTGGACATTAGCAATATTGTCTCACTCGGTTTGGGGAAGTTAATGCATACGCAACGGGAGGTAATCTAAATTATCCTCTCCGTCATAACAAAAACCATGCATCATATAGTGTAGCTTAATATAGATTGCATTTAGAATAGAAATCATGCATCATCTTTGCATAATTTCCATCATTTTGGCCATTGAGGACAATGCCCATATTAGTGTGGGGATGGGAATTCTAACGTTTAACTCTTATTCAAAAATCCAAAAAAAATTGAAAAATTTCAAAAATCATAAAAATTTGAAAATTGAAAACCCAAAAACATGTTTATTTCCTTTTGTAGTCTTGTATATATTGTCTTGTATATATATTGTGTTTGTTCTATCCTTGTTCACATTGATTGACTACGCCACATCCGAGACATGAGGATATTGAAGACCGCATGGTATGATCTTTCCAATCTCCTTTTTCCTCTTTATGTTAATGACTATGTGGCTTTATTTTAATTGATGCGGTATAACAATTAGAACTTAGGACTTGCATTTAGTTTATATGGCATATTATTTGGTAGAATCATATGCATTAGGATGTATATATGTTAGTTGCATCATGGCATGTAGTTTGCATGTTAGAAAAAAATTTGTGAAACCGTCTACTTGGGAAGCTTGACAAGTGTATATAGGCCCTAGTAGATGGCTTTTGTTCTTAAGACTTTGCTTGTTAGAATACTTGTAAAACACCCTAGGATGTGTCATGCTAGTATCCTTTGACCCATGGATTAAGGCCTAGTCAAGAGTACCTTGTGGTGTGATAACTCCTTGGCTACCGTTTATTCCAAGGTGACCCTTGAAACCATGCAACCATCATTCATCCATGTTCTACCATATTTTTGTCAACAAAAGGGAATGGGCACAAAAAGAAATCAATTTGAGTTCAATGAAATGAAAAGTGAAAGAAAGTTTGCAAAAATGCATCAAATGAAAAGAGGAGCAAAAATAGAACTCCTAAGCTTCAAATACAAGGCACCCTCGTTACTAATTGGGGTGACTTTGAAAATGTTCAAAAGAAAATGCAAAAAGTTGAAAAATTGTCAAGTGTTGAAAAGCCAAAAATCAAAAGAAATGGCAAAAAGAAAGTGTTCTCAAATGTTATATGCCACAAGAAATTGGGGGGAAAACAAAAACCAAAGCAAACTCCCAAATGAAACTCAAATTTTATTGATCCCTTTATCCATCTTATCCATTTTTGTGCATGGTAGAGAGGGGACGACCCTTCTTCTTGTCTAGGCAAGAGGGGGAATTCCGCGATCCTCCAGTGTTTCTAACACCATAGGGAGTTTACTCTTGACAAAAGCATTTAACGATTGAGGACAAAAGTACCCTAGCTTGACACAACTTGGAGGTGATTTATTGGTATCCTTCTAGGCTTAGTAGTTTGAAGAAATGGTATCTATGAAAGAGTGTGTACCCTTGAATTGCTTCCCTTGTAGATAATTTCCGCCACTTAGATGAGGAAAGTGGCTATTCTTTTTGTAGATTCATCCATTATGTGATTTTGTGTGCTTAATGTTTGGATGTGTCGCCATTTTGGCAAGACCCACCTTGCCTTGCAAGAAGGCATCCTACCTCATGGTTGTCTTGTTGTGAGTTGAAGGGGCGGAGTGAGACCCGCTAATTGTCTCATATCGGCTATATTATTAGGATAGGTTAGTATTGGTCCTAGTCTTTGTCACCTCTTTACTCGGGACGAGCAAAGGTTTGGTTTGGGGATATTTGATGTGACCATAATTGGCGCATATTTAGCCCCCGAATTAGCCCTGTTTCCATGCTTTTTAGTGCTTATTTGGGTCATTTCTTATCTTTAGTTCTTTGTTTTGCATATTCTTTGAGATTTTGGTCCCTTGGTAGGAAAGGAGTAAGAATCTTGCATTTTCATGGCAAAACGAGACTAAATTGATCGAATTCAATGACCAAGCATCAAGGAGAGACAAGATTAGAAGGCCTTTGTACATATCATAGTAGAAGAGCAATGTTGAGAAAGGATCCTTGAGTCCCCAAGGAAATCCCCAAGGAATTTATGAAGAAAAGGGAAGAAAAGAAGAAGAATTGTTGCTGACTGACAATCCGTGCGGATTGTCACCAATCCGAGCGGATTGTCACCTATCCGTCCGTCCCGCAGCAGCACAACCCGAGCGGCTTTGCCACAATCCGCTCGGATTCCCCCTCCACAATCCGCCCGGATTCCCATGAATCCGCTCGGATTCCAACACTAGAATCCGCCCGTCCCGACCCCATTCCGCCCGGATTCTAGCACAGCACGGATTGTCTTCTCCAAGCTACGAAGAAAGAAGCCCTTCTCTCAGAAAATACCGGCTCCTCCTTGCTCAACTTAAAAAGTGTAATTACTAGTTTAGCCCTTAGTTAACCCTAATGCATCCTCCCTAATTTCCACTATAAATACCCTATTAGTCTAATTAGAGGAGCATGTTCTTCTTATCAATAATTAGTATAGTTAATCTCAATCAAATCTCTCTTTAATATTGTAACCAAGTATTAATCATGTTTTAATCCAAGTTTTAGTTCTTTAATCTCTCTTTTGTTCATCCTTTATTTTGGGTAATTGAAGATTATTTTGGGTTATTGTTGGGAGATTGACAACCTCTCAATCAAGCATTCAAGTACTTCTTTTATCTTTGCTTTATTATTGGAATCATTAGTAGGTATAATCTCTTAATCCCTTTTTAATTATTGTTAATTACTTTCATTTATTCATCATGTTTCATATTGTTGGTATGATTGACGACCTTGCTAGCATGATCAACATGATAATGAGTGAGTAGTCTCTTAGCTAGGGTTAATGGGTGATCAGGGGAAACCAACATGGGGAATGATTCATGCTTAAATTAATATGCTTTCATGTTTTATTTGCTTGCTTGTTTTGATCTCAACTCATGCACATGTTATATTTGATGAAATGCTAAGCCTATGAATCCTTGCATTTACTATCATCTTCTATCTTTTCAATGAGACTTGTAAGACATAACCCAACTCGAGTCTCATTAGACCATGCATGTTGTTGAGTAGGGAAGATTAAGTCGACTTGTAGGTGTTGTATAATCTAATCGATTCGGCTCCGGGACCCAAACTTTCCTAGGATTGTAAGATATAACCCAACTCAATCCATCACAACAATAATTGCTTGCTTATAATTTGAGAACATGTTTGTATGATCATATCCCATGTTTCCCTTATAATCCCATGACACCCTAGTGTCTTTAATCAATTGTTTACACCCCTTTAATTCATCTTGCTTGTCTATTTTCATTGCTATTTTAGTTTAGTAACCTTCTACATCAACCCAAATTGTGACACCCCTTAGACACCACTAGTTACAATAGAAATCTCATTTCAACTCCCGTCCCTTGGGATCCGACCTTTACTTGCCTCTTTACTAATTGTAGAGTTGTTTGTGGAGTTATAAATTGTGTTTTGATTCGACCGTGACCAACGACCACATCTTAATTTGTGAACACTTAGCGGGATCGCATCAACGACTTGGGAATGGAAGTCTAATCACAAAAGGCTCTTTAGCCTTCTCTTCATTCTTCTTCTTTGAAACTTCTTGGGTGGTGGGTTCTTCTTCCTTATAGTTTTCCACAACTCTTTGCTTATCACTAGCATCCACAATGTCTCCATCAATTAGCTTCTTCGGCCCTTCATATGTTGTACCACTCCTCAAATGGATGGCACTCACCGACTCATGTCTTGGGCGATTACTTTGAGGTGGTAATAGCCCCTTTTGTCTTTGAGAGCTAGAAGATGCTAATTGAGTCATTTGGGTTTCTAGCATTTTGTTGTAGGCTAGGATGTTGTTGATGGTGATATCTTTGGCTTGGCTATCTTTTTGCATTTGGGTGAAAAATTCTTGTTGGTTATTTTGCATTTGGAGGACCGCTTTTTGAACATCAAAGCCTTGGTCATTAGATTGATTGTAAGAGGGTTGATTTTGATAACCTTGGCTTTTGTTATAAAAGGGTCTTTGAGCTTGATTTCTCATTGGAGATTGGGTGTATGTTGGTTGAGGGTTTTGATCATTTTTGCTCTTGTATAAAAGATTGGGATGAAATTTGGTATTCTCATTGTAATAGTTGGAATGAGGTTGCCACTCTTGTATGCTTGGAAAGCATTCACTTATTCACTTTTTCCCCTACATTCACTTTGGTCATGTCCCAAAGTTCCACAACTCTCACATACTCCACTTGGAATTGAGGATGATGCCACCATAGCATTAACCTGTTGTTTGGGTGATTTGGAAGCTTCATCAAGCTTAGCCATGGCCTTCTCAAACTTCAAATTGATGGTGTCAATGTGAGCAGTTAGTTGAGCACCCAATTGTGTGATGGAATCTACCTCATGCTTTCCTCCTCTAATAGCCTTTTGAGGCCTACTATCTTGCGAATTATGAACCACCATTTCTTCAATTTTGGCCCATGTTTGATTGTCATCAACTTCGGTAAACATACCATTGGATCCCATATTGATGATGTTGCGGGAGTCTTCATATAGACCATTCCAAAATTGTTGTACAAGGAACTACTCACTAAGTCCATGGTGTGGTCAAGAACGACAAGTGTCCTTAAATCTCTCCCATGCTTCATACAGTTATTCCTCATCCCTTTGGTTAAACCCGATGATTTGGGCTCTCAACATGTTAGTCTTCTCCGGAGGATAGAATTTCCAGTAGAAAGCAAGTGCCAATTTCTTCCATGAGTCAATACCAAGGGTAGCCTTATCTAAGCTCTTCAACCATTGCTTTGCGGTAACAATCAAATAAAAAGGAAATAATACCCATTGGATTTGATCTTGAGTAACTCCGATTTGAGAAATCACATCACAATAGTCACAAAAATTCTCCGTATGTGAATGAGGGTTTTCCCTAGGCATCCCCCCAAATTGACTTCTCTCAACTACTTGTATGAATGCGGATTTGGCAATGAAATTACCGGTTAAAAGTGGGGTGTAGGAGTACCATTTGGTAGGTTCTCCTCGGTTTGTACTGAATGTGATGAAAATTTAGGCATTGTGGGGTGATTTTGTGGTGGATTTTGTGTTGGGTTGACCTCTCCTTCTCTTGCAAAAGGGTTGGTAAATTCAATGTTATTTGGATGAATGTCCACAATCTCTCCAATACCTCTTAAAGTACCTCTAGCAACTCTTCTATTGTTGGTTAAGGTTCTTTCAATCTCAAGATCAATAGGTAATGGATTACCTTGTGATCTCCTAGTCATGCAAAATATCAAACAACTCGAAAATAATTAGAACAACCGTGAGGAGATTGACTTCCCCAAGGTAAAGAAAGACACAACTAAAAACAATTAATGAAAATCAAATCAAGTTAACACAGTCCTCGGCAACGGCGCCATTTTTGGTCTGGTTTAAACTCATCGCCAAAAGTTAGAAACCAAAACAATATTTATAACTTTACAAACTACTCTTAGCAAAGAGGCAAGTAAAGGTCGGATCCAAAGGGACGGGTATTGATGTAGGATTTTCAATTGGAAATGGTCGTGTCTTAGGGTGTCACAATTTGGGTTGAGATTGGGGATCAACTAAACAAATCAACGACATAAAAGTAAAGCAATGAAAAAAAGCAAGATGATTAAAAGGGGTGTAAACAATTGATTAAAGGCACTAGGGTGTCATGGGTTCATAGGGGATTCATGGGAGTTGATCATACAAACATATTCTCTATTATATAGCAGGCACTTATTGTTGTGATGGGATCGAGTTGGTGTATAAGCTTACACTCCCTAGGACGGTTTGGGTCCCGGAGTCGAATCGATTAGATTGCACAACACCTACAAGTCGACTTAATCCTTCCTATTCAAATATATGCATGGTCTAATGACGCTCAGTTTGTGCATAAGCTTACAAGTCTCATTGAAAAGATAGGTGATGGGTAAAAAATACAAGGATTCACAGGCTCGCATTTCATCTAACACAACATGTGCATAAGTTGAAATCACAACAAGCAAGCAATTTAATTATGAAAACATATTAGATTAAGCGTGAATCATTCCCCATGTTGGTTTCCCCTAATTCTCCATTAACCCTAGTTAAGGAAATTACTCACTCGTTATCAATTTTAACATGCTAATAAGGTTGTCAATCATACTAACAAGGCAAAATATGATGAATAAATGAAAGTGATTAACAATAATTAAACAAGATTAAGGGAGAATTATGGGCTAGGATGCTAATTAAGTCATTTAGGTTTCTAGCATTTTGTTGTGAGCAAGGATGTTGTTGATGGTGATATCTTTGGCTTGGCTATCTTTTTGCATTTGGGAGAAAAGTTCTTGTTGGTTCTTTTGCATTTGGAGGACCGCTTTTTGAACATCAAAGCCTTGGTCATTGGATTGATTGTAAGAGGGTTGATTTTGATAACCTTGGCTTTGGTTATAAAAGGGTCTTTGAGCTTGATATCTTATTGGAGGTGGGGTGTATGTTGGTTGAGAGTTTTGAACATTTTGGCTCTTGTATGAAAGATTGGGATGGAATTTGGTATTCTCATTGTAATAGTTGGAATAAGGGTGCCACTCTTGTATGCTTGGAAAGCATTAACTTGTTCACTTTTTCCCCTACATTCACTTTGGTCATGTCCCAAAGTTCCACAACTCTCACATACTCCACTTGGAATTGAGGATGATGCCACCATAGCATTAACATATTGTTTCGGTGATTTGGAAGCTTCATCAAGCTTAGCCATGGCCTTCTCAAACTTCAAATTGATGGTGTCAATGTGAGCACTTAGTTGAGCACCCAATTGTGTGATGGAATCTGCCTCATGCTTTCCTCCTCTAATAGCCTTTCGAGGCCTACTATATTGCGAATTATGAACCTCCATTTCTTCAATTTTAGCCCATGTTTGATTATCATCAACTTCGGTGAATAGACCATTGGATCCCATGTTGATGATGTTGCGGGAGTCTTCATATAGACCATTCCAAAATTGTTGCACAAGGAACCACTCACTAAGTCCATGGTGTGGAGAAGAACGACAAGTGTCCTTAAATCTCTCCCATGCTTCATACAATGATTCCTCATCCCTTTGTTTAAACCCGGTAATTTAGGCTCCCAACATGTTAGTCTTCTCCGGATGATAGAATTTCTTGTAGAAAACAAGTGCCAATTTTTTCCATGAGTCAATACCAAGGGTAGCCTTGTCTAGGCTCTTCAACCATTGCTTTGCGGTAACAATCAAAGATAGAGGAAATAATACCCATTCGATTTGATCTTGAGTAAATCCGGTTTGAGAAATCACATCACAATAGTCACAAAAAAGTCTCCATATGTGAATGAGGGTCTTCACTAGGCATCCCCCCAAATTGACTTCTCTCAACTAGTTGTATGAATGCGGATTTGGCAATGAAATTAACGGTTAAATATGGTGGTGTAGGAGTACCATTTGTTAGGTTCTCCTCGGTTGGTATGGAATGTGATGAAAATTTAGGCATTGTTGGGTGATTTTGTGGTGGATTTTGTGTTGGGTTGACCTCTCCTTCTCTTGCAAAAGGGTTGGTAAATTCAATGTTATTTGGATGAATGTCCACAATCTCTCCAATACCTCTTAAAGTACCTCTAGCAACTCTTCTATTGTAAGTTAAGGTTCTTTCAATCTCAAGATCAATAGGTAATGGATTACCTTGTGATCTCCTAGTCATGCAAAATATCAAACAACTCAAAAATAATTAGAACAACCTTGAGGAGATTGACTTCCCCAAGGTAAAGAAAGACACAACTAAAAACAATTAATGAAAATCAAATGAAGTTAACACGGTCCCCAGCAACGGCGCCATTTTTGGTCCGGTTTAAACTCGTCGTCAAAAGTTACCAACCAAAACAATATTTATAACTTTACAACCTACTCTTAGCAAAGAGGCAAGTAAAGGTCAGATCCCAAGAGACGGGTACTGATGTAGGATTTTCAATTGCAAATGGTCGTGTCTTAGGGTGTCACAATTTGGGTTGAGATATGGGATCAACTAAACTAATCAACAAGATGAAAGTAAAGCAATGAAAACAAGCAAGATGATTAGAACGGGTGTAAACAATTGATTAAAGGCACTAGGGTGTCATGGGTTTATAGGGGATTCATGGGAGTTGATCATACAAACACGTTCTCTATTATATATCATGCACTTATTGTTGTGATGGGATCGAGTTGGTGTATAATCTTACAATCCCTAGGAAGGTCTGGGTCCCGGAGTCGAATCGATTAGATTGTACAACACCTACAAGTCGACTTATTATAATCTTTCCTATTCAACTATATGCATGGTCTAATGAGGCTCGAGTTGGTGTATAAGCTTACAAGTCTCATTGAAATGATAGGTGATGGGTAAAAAATGCAAGGATTCATAGGCTCGCATTTCATCAAACATCACATGTGCATAAGTTGAAATCACAACAAGCAGGCAATTTAATTATGAAAACATATTAGATTAAGCATGAATCATTCCCCATGTTGGTTTCCCCTTAATTCGCCATTAACCCTAGCTGAGGAAACTACTCACTCATTATCAAGTTTAATATGAAAGTGATTAATAAATGAAAGTGATTAACAATAATTAAACAAGATTGAGGGAGAATTATACCTATGAAGATGATTCCAAATAATAAAGCAATAATAATAGAAGTACTTGATGATTGATGGAAGGTTGTCAATCCTCCAAATAAACCCAAATAATCTTCTAATTACCCAAATTAAAGGAAGAACAATAGAGAAATTAAGGAAAGATTAAGATGTGATTAATATTCAGAATTGTATTACAAATAAATTAAGACTAATTTGAGAGAATTACAAAGTGATTATGGATGGATTAAGATTGCTTAAGAGAGCATGCTAATCTAGGTAGTACAAAGGGGTATTTGTACTAAAGATTAGGTACAAATATTAGGGTTACTAAGGGCTTAAATGACTATTAAGTCCCTAAAAAAAGTTGAGGAAATGCTCCTCTCGAAGGAAATGAGCAGATTCCCGTGCTAGTCTTGCCACGATGCGCCTGTCTTGAGGTATGGCACGGGCTCTCTAACTTGCAATCCCAGCGGATCCTAGGGGAAGGCGCTCGGATCTTTGCGCTGCAATCAGCTCGTCTTGGGCACAAGACGCCCGGATCTTTGTGCTGCGGGACGCCCGGATCGTTCCTGATCCGCTCGGATTCCTGGGCAAATAGCTTCTCTTCTTTTTCCTCCTTAACAATCCGCAAGTATCATTTCGGGGATGCAAGGATCCTTTCGTCATTGCCCATTTCATTTTACTATTTACTTATTCCTCTAGTATTATCTTCTCTTTGATGCTTGGTCTTTAGGTGTAATCAATTTAGCTCCATTCCGCCTCATAAATGCAAGGTTAGCACTCCTTTCCTACCAAAGGGGACAAAACCTCAAAGAATATGGAAAATGGGAAACTAAAGATAGTAAATGACCCAATTATGTGCTATAAAGCATAGGAATGAGGTTAATTCGGGGAGTAAATGTGCTCAAATCACATCATATTGATTCTAAGAAAAAAAGCATAACTCACGCTCCTCTCCTATAAACCCATCTTCGCTATCCCTTTATCACTTTACCTATTTACCACCACACCCCTCAAGCACCTATGTCACCTCCGGTGACGATTGACATCACCAGCAACTACCCAATCTGATGGCGACCACCTTATCCACCAGCGCATCACTCTGACCATTATCGCACTCATATGAACTCCTAACCCTCCACTTCGTAGACGTCGCCTGAGATCGATCAGTACTCCGTCATAAGTGTGGTGTTGCACCGAGATAGAAATAAGATGGCGAATAAGGGGCGCGACATGTGGTCGATGTGGTCTTACGCCGGTGAGTCAAAGAGGATGTGAATTTCTTGCTTCACTTTTTTTGTTTGAACCTTGTGATTTTAGGATGTAGACCTACAACCAGTAAAGAAGTATTTCAAAAATCTAAGTACGTCGGAGTTTATGTTGGATAATTCCGACTCGGAAAACATTCTCATTGACCAAATATAATATGGTTGGTGTTTGAGGCGGTGGTCAAGCGGTTATGACAGTGGTGGCTGGGCAGGTGGTGTTGAGGAGTTGTTGATGTGACGGTGGTAGTGATGGTGGCGCCGGGGGTGGTGGAAGTGATAGTGGTACTGGTGGCAGCGGTGGTTATGTACGGTCAGTGGTAGTGGTCTAGTGGTGTCGTATTAGTGGAGGGAGTGAATGTGTCATGTGTGGTTGTGGGTGGTGGCAGTGGTCACTGCGTCTGTTCCTGAGGTGAGTTCTAGCTGTGAAGCCGGAACTGCATATCATTAATGTTCATTGGTGAATTTAATGATCGATTACTGACATTCGACTCAAGTAGAAGTGATTTAAAAGGTTATTTACATGTAAATTTTTTTTAAAAGCAATATAGAACAAACTTAAATGTATTAGAACGAATTATATACTAAGTATGAGTGAATTAAAGATTAACAAGAGATTAATCACAACTAATTTGGGTCAAATTTCCAAGACGAAAACGAATGCAACACGCGATATACTGACGAAAATATACAAAGGTCGCATCCCAGAGATTTGATATGAATGAATCGAATCTCCAAAATCCGGGTTTGATTTTAATGATGAAAACCATCAAATATTGATAATAAGGGATTTGAGTCTGGATTTAAAGATGATAATTATACTTATTATGATTATAATTATTATATACGAATGAAGAGAATAAAATAAGAAAGAAAACCGAAAGAAGGCGAATTAACAGAAAGGCGAGGAAGAAGAAGAAACGCAGGAACTGCGGCAGCCTCAGGAAGAGGCGCAGCAGATGCTGCGACTCTTCAAAGAGGCGTAGCCATTGCTGCGTTTCTTCTCGACGTCTGTCTTCTGTTAATTCGTAAAAATAGGTTTGTTAAAAGGGTTTTGTAAATCGGTTTTAAACATGCCCTCGACGTAAACCTTACAATAATTTATACAATAATAAAACATGGGATTTACACCCTCAGACTTACATGTTTGACGAAATGAGATTGACTAAGTTAACGATTAGTGATTGCTCGACTCGAATGTATGATGAAAGTGCCTTCGTAAGAGGAATTAAATTAAATTGATTAGATTGATTGGGTGAAGTTGGTCAAATTCGTCGGTCATGCAAAATGAGGCTGGTACTCAGAAGCATCCGAGCTTACGTGGTCGAAAGTTCAAGCACGTAGACGCCAAAAAGCAAAGAGCACGGTCTTAGAATGCAAAGGGAGAAGAGAAGGACGGACACTCGTGTGAGAAATATGAGGAACGAAGGTCCCTATTTATACTAATCACACGGAGGAATTAAGGTTAAGGTGACAGTTTGGAAACAAATCTCGAAAAGATCTTAAAATACGCAGAAAAGAGCTAGGGAAGAGGCGCAGCAGCCACTGCGGCTCTTGGAAGAGGCGCAGCAGCCACTGCGGCTCTTGGAAGAGGCGCAGCAGGTGCTGCGTCCTTTCCCCAGAAGTTTCCTCCTACGGAAGAAAGATTTTCCGCGTTTCTGTTATGAAATTGCGGTAGATCTCAACTTCCTTATTATTTAAAATATAATTTCGGGATATATTTTGCCAAAAGATTAAAAGATTAAAATATGGAATAGAAATATTCGGAATATTCCAGAACATTCCGACTCGGCATTTTAAACGGTTTATTAGAAAATGAAGACGGTTTTTGACCCGGACTCCAAATGAACTATAATTACTGTCAAAATACCCGTAACGGCGCGTAGATGACGACCAAGGGGTAGACACGAGTATTTGAGCTATCACTTGACGATAAACTTACGAATTGTCATAAATCATTCTGTGTACCAACCATGCGGTCCAATCATCACCGGGTGGTTTGCGGGAGGTTCAAAAATGAGGTATTTACAGCGCACCCACTTGGACTGAGGCTTTGAGAAGGCGAGAGTCAGAGTATAGCCATCATGTCAATCGAAGATTAAAACCTGACGACTATGGCGACACGAGGGGCTCAAGGGGTCTGAGCCAAGGACCTGTCGTCGGGAACATTTTAGAGTCTGTTGACTATCGGGAAAGGTCGTTTAAAGTCCATTAGACTTCGTATGGAAGCTCGACAGCCATAAGAAGAAACCATACCTGAGACTTCTCTCTTTGTCGAACTCCGAAGGGAAATACGTAATATTGAAGGGCAGCAGGACGTCGGTAGAAACTGCTGGGGGAAATCTGCTTGCGTCGTCTTAAGCGAACTTTGGCAAAAAAAACTCGAGGTTGAATCTGCTTGTGTCGGTCTCAAGCGAACTCTATGTCTCGAGAAGAACAATCGGCTGTCATGAACTCTCGTTAGGGAAATAATTGAGGTGTGTCGAAACACCGTCGAAGAAGACCTGCTCGTTGATGCAAGCGAAGTCTTGATAAAGTACTGCGACAATTCGTTGTCTGCTCGAAGGTAAAGTACTGCGACGATTCATAGTCTGCTCGAAAATACGGGTCCGGACGAAGAAAAAACATCAAACGGACCAAATATACGATATATGGTGTTGGAGAAGAGGCGCACCAAAGATGGGCCCACGAATAACAAACTCGTAACGAATTTTGAAAATCGAATTGAAGGGAAGCTGAGGAAGAGGCGCAGTAAGAGTCAAAGAAGAGCTGCGACTCTTGGAAAAGGTGCGTCTTTTCCTGGGTTCGTCCCTGTCTGAGTAAAACTCGACAGAACCCGTGTTTATTCATAATAACAAAACACAAAATCCTTTAAAACTCTCTTAAATTCCGTCGACATTCCGCCAAAACTTGATCAAAATCATGCATTTATTATGACTAATCGAGGTATGTGTCTCATTCTTGCTTAAACATCCGTATTTTGCTTAATTTGACTCGAGAAAATTAGGGTTTTCAATCCTAATATGTCTAAAAGTTTGGGGCTTTTCCCCGAAATGAATATGCCTTGGGAAATTGACATTAGAAATGGATAATTGGTAGTGTAAGGAACATAAGTATGTGTTCTTTTCGAACTTTCATTGAGTATTTGAGCATTTGAGTAGAATTGAGACGGTTTCTCAACTGTTTTGTAAATTGCTTCGAAAATGGCCTTAGGAATGCCCATTTGTATTAAAATTTCGTATTTAGAATCCTTGTGTTGTGGGTAAACTTCCTACTATCTCATATTTTTTATTTGTGACGACTTTGTTAGGACACTTTTCTAAGGCATAATCGCCGTTATAGCGAAATGCTACCGAAATTTCGACTCAAACCCATGACTAGGCTCGAACTTAGACTTGACTTGACCCAATTTACCACATGAGCGGTCAGGTTTCAAAAGAAATGGCCAAAGATGGCGAGAAAAGCCATTCTCGGAGCTTGAAAGGCTTGAAAACACCTTGACTGAGGCTCGCCGTCACCTGACGCGGCCTAATTTACTCTAATTTTGAATTTGATGTGGCTTCTACGTCGGGGAGCGCTGCCATGGATGTGGATACTGACTTCTACCCTTCTCTTAATTTTGAGGAGGTGTTAGAGGAGGTGTTTGCTGAGCAGGCTGCCGAGGAGGAGGCTGCTGAGGAGGAGGCCCCGAGGCGGGCCAACGTCAGATGAGGCGGTCACCAGCTAGTGAGGGCACCCCAGTGGGCTGAGAAATGGGATGGCCGACATCTCATTTGGGCATTGGAGAGTCACCTGTCTTATAGGACGGTGAAGAGCATGGTAAATCTTAAACTCGTCATTCCCTCATCATCTTCCTTTACATATTTATTTGCCATTTCATTTCTCTTTCACTTCGAGCTAAAGATAGCTTTGCGTCGAATCGATATAGGAGGCTAGGAACATGAGGTCCTTTTCTGGCTACACGACGATGATGGAGGCCTATAGGAGACTGTCGGAGGAGCAGGGCATCATCGATCTTCGAGCTTTCGCAGCTTTGGTGGGAGCCTGGAGGGAGATCAAGGGAAGGAAGCTTTGGGCTAACCTTTGCTTGATTCGATCCTTCCTTGATCGGTACTGGGACATGACCTCGACCTTTCACATGCCTTTTGGCGAGGTCGGGGTCACGTTGGAGGACTACGACATGATTTCTGGTCTGCCGTGTGGAGTGGAGGCTGTGGTGTGGCCGTCGACGGCCATGAGGGTGGACTCGGCTGAGGCCAGAAGGCTGATCGGCTGGAACCTAGCGGCGAGTGCTGCTACGGTTCCTGGGTTAGTGCCGAGCTCCTACGTCAAGGATTACTTTGCGGGTAAGACCTCGATGGTGGTGACGATAGATGGGAGGGATGTGGCTCCTCCTCCTTGTACTGCGGAGCATAGGGCACGTCTGTGGCTCTGGTGGTTCTTGTCTACACTCTACCTTGGAGACAAGGGGGAGAGGCTGTCGACGAAGCTTCTTCCTTTCCTTTCTGACCGGAGTGACCTAGGTCGTTGGGACTGGGTCACTCCTAGCTTTGCGGTCCTCACTCGCTACATGAGGGCCATGGTTCATCCTCAGTTGCTGGAGAAGGGGAATTCTCCTAATACTATCGGTCCTGGACTGCTGTTGGAGGTATGAACCTTCATTTCATATCATGAAAGATCATTTCTTCTTCTTATCGAATCCTGAAAGATCGTCATCGACTTTCTTGTTTTGCAGGCGTGGGTGTACTCCATTTTCCGGGCTTCGCGCCCAAGAGGACGGAGCCTGGGCCGAGAGCTTATCTCGTTGTGAAGGATTGGGTGATGTGTCGTAGGAAGAGCCAGTGCTCTTCTAACGATGTCTGTCGACGGGGCGTGAATGCCCTGAAGCTGAGTGACTTAAGTAATTTTGATTCACTTTTACATCATTTGTTTATTCATTACTTCTTTAGAAGCGATCACAAGAATGACCTCTTGTTTGCTTATCTTAGTGGGTGCCCAGGCCTTGCGTGGACTATCTTGATGCCGCTCCTTTCGTGGCTGAGGTCCTTTGATCTAGGAGCTCGAGTCGGTTGCTGTTGAGGCCGTCGATGGGTCCAGTGTGGTATCTGGGTGAGCGCTTGACTCGTCAGTGCTCTCGTGATGCTTTCGCGGTTCCCATCGATCCTCCTCGGACGATGTTTAGGGAGCCTTCTGACGCTGAGAGGGAGGCTGACCTGGCTGACGTCGGTGGCGACGCTCTTCTTCTTCCTGGTGAGGATTACTCTGTGTTCATTCGCCAGAGGCTGGCATACTGGCCGGTCGTGGTAAGTGCTTCATTTTCCCTATTTGAGTTGACTTGATAAAATGATGAATGATCATCAAATAAAGAACTCATTTGAATTTTCAAGAGGTTGAGGAGGCGGGCGTCGAGCCCCCAGCGTACCCCGAGACCCTCAACTATACTGACACAGCGGGGATGACGACGATCTCCGGGCTCCGCAACTTTGGCGAGGCGGTGACAGATGCTGGCCTAGAGGAGTGGAATCACTTGGTTAGGAGGGTAAGCTCCGGATTCAATTGGCTTTTGCTGTTGTATAAGAATACATTTGTCCATTTTATTGAAAACCTCTGTTTATTGAAATGCGGGTGGCGCCGTCTTGGCACGTGGCATTGTGGAGGGTGGCCAACCGGCTACACGCTACTGCCATTGAGGCACTTGCTGGTGGTCGAGGACGACAGGTATGAACCTTTCGTTTACTTCATTTTGAATTTTGTAATTTTCTCGCATTTGAAATTATTGAAATGAGGTATTTCTTTGTCATTTGCAGAGGGAGCGCGACCTGGAGCGTGAGCTAGCGCAGTCCTAGGAGGAGACGGCTCGCCTACTGAGGGAGTTGGAGGTTAGAGACGTCGAGATTTCCGCTCTCGAGGCCAGGGTCACCGTGCGAGGTGGTGACCAGGAGTAGTTGTCTTTGTTTTTTGTTGCTTCTGTTATTGTCGCCGGCTGTACTGCACACATTTTTTATATTTAGGACTTCATTTTAGACTTGTTTTGGGCAAGAGCCCCCAGTTCGATGTACATATAACATTTTGGTTGTATATATGATGGCCTGAGTGCCTTTGCTGCTGGGTTGTAAGTTTGTTCCTGCAGGTTAGCTTTGAACAGGTTTGGCAGATGACGGTTTACGCAGTCATGCTGCCGAAATTTACATAGAAATTTCACATAGAACACATATTGTACATATAGCTTAAACTAGCGCAAAACAAAGAAAAGACCTTAAAAATGCAAAAACTTGCCCAGAAATGAGCGAAAAAATTTTTTGCCGAAAAATGACCGGACCGGACGGTAGGGAGGGCTACCTCCCATAAAAAAAAAAGAAAAAAAAAGAAATGTATAAGTTTCAAATGGAATGTGAAGCGGGAGTGAAATGATTCCCCCCCAAAAAAGAAAATAAAATGAAATGGGTAAGTGTGCTTATTTGACGAAAATGTCGATTTCGTCTCGAAAAGCGTGCCCGGAAAATTAGGAAACATAAAATATGGTAATTTAACGGAATTAACAAAATAATAGCCTATTAGGAATAGAAAATTATATCAAGAGGAATTAGGAAAGATTCGACGCGGAAAAATCATTGAAATCCTCTGAGGAAGAGGTGCAGCACGAGCTGCAACCCTTCGAAGAGGCACAGCAGGTGCTGCTCCATTTCCCCAGTTCGCCAGTTCTGATGGATTTTAGGAAACAACTTTTAGTATAAATATAGATGTCGAGGGAGCTTTTATTCACATAATTCTTCCGTCCTTCTTCCGTCTATTATATAAAACTCTCTTATTACATAGAAAGATTTACAAATCATGGATGCCTTAGAAAATCGCCTCAAAGATTGGACAAACGAATTTTCAAACATCGAGAAGCATGATATGGGTGCTTTCAACTTGGGGTCAATCTTGAGTCTGAAACCGGCGAAGGTTGTAAAACATTTCTTGGATGCTTGTCTCGAATATTGGGACCCTAATTTCCACGTGTTTGCCTTCCCTGGAGGTGACATCTGTCCTTTTTCTGAGGAAATTGCTGCAATTGGAGGATGAGACCCAGAAAATATGCCTGCTATACCCTCTAGCTCTCAAGGGTAAAAAAGCAAATTTAGAGATTTACTTGGCCTGACTAAAGCTGAGGTTGACCGTCTTGTAACCTCAAAAAGAGTCCGTATGCTCGATTGTATTGGTCGATTTATAAACAGGGAAGACCCTTTTATCTCTTATGTGGCGAGGCGTAGGGCATTCGGGTTTTGACAACAGCATAGTTATGTCCTCCAAGGGCATGTTGATAAGGAAATGAGAGGGGATCCTCGTTACTGGAGCTTAATTGAGTAAATGGAGCTGCGCAGGAGCCCAACTTGTCTGTGCCTAGGAGAGATCATTTTGGTGCTGGATAACAGGAAAGCCAATCGCGAGTTTCCTTATTTGGGAAGTCCTATCATTTTGCAGGTACGAACCTTCACGTACAATAGCCATTTTTTTTTTGGTTGGATACTAATTCCCGTCTTTGGTATGTCTGGCTCATGGAGCGTCTTCGGTTGATTGAGCCCCCAGCTAATGTACCAGGATATCATGCTAGGTCGATTGCGATGGGGGTCAGACTCTATATGGTGGACTTCACTCGGGTTTGCAACTATTGGGAGAACAAGTTAAAAAACGAAGATGGTCCTCTGATCAGATGGGTAGTCCCATGGTGGCATCTCAAGTCAGTTACTGGAGTGCCATCCTTATATCCTTCTCGATCGGTACGCATTCCTGGCTTAGAATTCATGGTATGCATCTTCCCGGAGAGATTGATGAGGCAGGTGGGCCTTAAACAGAAGATTCCTAAGCTTGATACCGTTCCTCAGACTGGTGTGGCACACAGAGTGGGCCCTCAAGTGGGCTCAGAAAAACATGTGGTTCCTACATTCTTCTGTTAGTTCATTGTGGGTATCACATTCTTATTTGCAGTGGAGGAAGGCTACCACTCCCGAGGAGCGCGAGAAATTGCGGAAGCGTGAGCCTGTTGACTACAAGATCCGTGAGGTAGCAAATGAGAACCAGAAATATTTGACTGAGGGGTAGGAAGAAGCCGGATTCCGAGTTGTTCATCCGTCAAAGAAACTGAAGACTTCTCCTGCCGCAGAGATGGTGGTTGATCGAAATGGTAAAGCTAGACCGCGAGAGAGACCTTTGGTGATTAGGTTTGAGATAACACATGAGCGCCCGGCTTGTGGTCAAGATAAAAAGTATGATAAATATGACAAAGGCAAGTGAAAGATGGAAGAATAGCCTAAGTAGTAGTGATATTTATTATTATTATTATTTGTTCTAGATGGTGGGGTTTTTAGAATCCTAGCCTATTTATTATTATTTTTTCAGCATTTTTATATTATGTGGCGTATTATTATTATTATTATTTATGAAGGAAAAATGAATAAAAGATTTACTTGGTTATGAAACTATTGTGATTTCCCTTTTATTATTCTTGTCGAATTTCAAATGCAAATGTAAATGTCCTTCTATTTACATTTAAAATAATGGGTTGTATTCTGTGAAGGATTGCCTACGTATTCATTTTAAAAATGAAATCAAACCCTTGCGCGTGGTTCAAGTAAATGTAAAAGAATAATTGTTCTAAGCAAGAGCTTGTAGTGAACTAGAAATTGAGCATGAGCCTTACTTACTCCTAAAACACAATTCGATTAATTTTGATGATATGAGGAAGACGAATTGTCAAAATGTAAGAGCAAGGTGACATGAGCTTTATTTCAGCGGGCCAGGGGCCGTTTTTATTTCGTGTCGCATGAGCGTCACGTGGGTGTTACGCGTGGCGCGCTTTCGTCCTAAAATGTTTTAGTTGGTCGAGGTTAGTTGGGTTAGAAAATTCGTTCCCATCTAGGTCGGTGATTCTAACCACACCCCATGGAAGTATGGACTTGACCAAGAACGGTCCGGCCCAGTTGGGTTTGAACTTTCCACGTGGATCGACAGGTAGAAGAGCTCTAACTGATTTGAGGACTAAATCTCCTTCTTTGATGTTTCTAGGCTTAACCCTTTTGTTGAAGGCTCGGTTGATGCTTGCTTGATATGTTTGCACATTATGTAATGCGCGCAATCTTCGTTCATCCAAGAGGATGAGTTCTTCATATCTATCTTTCTTCCAACCGGCTTCTGGAATTTGACTTTCGAGTAGAATGCGTAAGGATGGGATTTCTAGATCAACTGGTTGCACAGCTTCCATGCCGTTAGTCAAATAGAAATGAGTAGCCCCAGTGGGCATCCTAACGGATGTGCGATATCCCCATAAGGTGAATGGTATCTTTCTTGGCCAATCTCGATAATTATCGATCATTTTCTTAAGGATTGTGACAACATTCTTGTTGGCTGCCTCCACTGCACCATTAGTTTATGGTCTGTATGGCGAGGAATGGTGGTGTTTGATTTTTTACTTTGTAGCAATTGTTCAGTCTCAGCCTGGAAATGTGACCCATTGTCACTGATAATCTCATGTGGGCAACCATATCGACAAATGATATTGGTTTGTATGAACTTTGCCACGTTCTTGGCTATGAGACTAGTGTAGGATGCTGCTTCTACCCACTTGGTGAAATAGTCGATAACCACCAAAATGAAATAGTGACCTCCTGTTCCGGCTGGGGTGATCTTCCCGATGATGTCAATTCCCCAAGCAGATAATGGCCAAGGAGATGTCATGGTGTAGAGTAGTTAAGGAGGGACGTGTTGCACATTCCCGAAGATTTGGCAGTTGTGACAATGTTTGACATATTGGATGCAATTGGATTCCATTGTGGTCCAGTAATATCCCAGGCGCGTGATTTTCTTTGCCATCATTAGTCCACTCATGTGAGGGCCACATTCTCCATCATGGATGATGTGACCATAATTGGCGCATATTTAGCCCCCGAATTACCATTGTTTCCATGCTTTTTAGTGCCTATTTGGGTCATTTATTATCTTTAGTTCTTTGTTTTGCATATTCTTTGAGATTTTGATCCCTTGGTAGGAAAGGAGTAAGAATCTTGCATTTTCATGGCAAAACGAGACTAAATTGATCATATTCAATGACCAAGCATCAAGGAGAGACAAGACTAGAAGGCCTTTGTACATATTATAGTAGAAGAGCAATGTTGAGAAAAGGATCCTTGAGTCCCCAAGGAAATCCCCAAGGAATTCATGAAGAAAAGGGAAGAAAAGAAGAAGAAAAGATGATGCCAGACAATCCGAACGGATTGTACACAATCCGTCCGTCCGCCCAAGCCCAATCCGAGCGTCCCACCTGGGAATCCGCTCGGATTCCACCTCGCCAATCCGAGCGTCTTGCCCAAGGATCCGCTCGGATTCTCCAGCCCAGATCCGGCCGTCCCGACTCCCATCCGCACGGATTTCAGTACAGCACGTTTTCATTCTTCAAGCCACGATAAGAGAAGCCCTTCTCTCGGAGAATACCGGAGTCTCCTTGCTCAACTTAAAAAGTGTAATTACTAGTTTAGCCCTTAGTTAACCCTAATGCATCCTCCCTAATTTTCACTATAAATACCCCATTAGTCTAATTAGAGGAGCATGTTCTTCTTATCAATAATTAGTGTAGTTAATATTAATCAAATCTCTCTTCAATATTGTAATCAAGTATTAATCAAGTTTTAATCCAAGTTTTAGTTCTTTAATCTCTCTCTTGTTCTTACTTTATTTTGGGTAATTAGAAGATTATTGGGTTTATTGGGAGATTGACAACCTTCCATCAATCATCAAGTTCTTCTATTATTCTTTGCATCATTATTTTGGAATCATTAGTAGGTATAATCTCTTAATCCCTTTTTAATTATTGTTAATTACTTTCATTTATTCATCATGTTTCATTATGTTAGTATGATTGACAACCTTTCTAGCATGATCAATATGATAATGAGTGAGTAGTCTCTTAGCTAGGGTTTAATGGGTGATTAGGGGAAACCAAAATGGGGAATGATTCATGCTTAAATTAATATGCTTTCATATCTTATTTGCTTGCTTGTTTTGATCTTAATACATGCACATGTTATGTTTGATGAAATGCTAAGCCTATGAATCCTTGCATTTACTATCATCTTCTATCCTTTCAACTTGACTTGTAAGACATAACCCAACTCGAGTCTTGTTAGACCATGCATGTGTTAAGTAGGAAAGATTAAGTCGACTTGTAGGTGTTGTACAATCTAATCGATTCGGCTCCGGGACCCAAACTTTCCTAGGATTGTAAGATATAACCCAACTCAATCTATCACAACAATAATTGCTTGTTTATAATTTGAGAACATGTTTGTATGATCATATCCCATGATTCCCCTATGAACCCATGACACCCTAGTGCTTTTAATCAATTGTTTACACCCCTTATTTTATTCATCTTGCTAGTTTATTTTCATTGTTATTTTAGTTTAGTAACCTTCTACATCAACCCAATTTGTGACACCCCTTAGACACTACTAGTTACAATAGAATTCTCATTTCAATACCCGTCCCTTGGGATCCGACCTTTACTTGCCTCTTTACTAATTGTAGAGTTGTTTGTGAACTATAAATTGTGTTTTGTATCGACCATTGACCAACGACCACATATGCTTAAATTGTGAACACCAAATGGACTCGATCAAAAATGGCGCCGTTGCCGGGGACGGTGTTTAATTGATTTAAGATTTCTTTTATTGTTTTTAGTTGTGTCTTTTTCACCTTGGGGAAGTAAAACTCCTCAAGGTTTGTTCTAATTGTTTCCGAGTTGTTTGATATTTTGCATGTCTAGAAGGTTACAAAGAAATTTGTTACCTTTTGACCGTGAAATCGAAAGAACCTTGACGAATAATAGGAGACTTGTTAGGAGGAATTTGGGAGGTGTTGGTGAAGTTGTTCAACCCACTAGTGAGTTTGTCAATCCTTTCGCAATAGAAGGAGAAGAAAACCCATTAAACAATATCCCACAAAATCCACCTACAATGCCTAAATTCTCGTCACACTCTATACCCACCGAGGAGGATCTACCAAATGGTACTCCTACACCACAACATCTCACCGGTAATTTTATTGCCAAGTCCGCCTTCATCCAACTAGTTGAGAGGAGCCAATTCGGGGGAATGCCTAGTGAGGACCCTCATTCTCATATGGAAACCTTTTGCGATTATTGTGAAGCTATCTCTCAAACGGGCGTGACTCAAGACCAAATAAGATGGGTCTTATTTCCTTTTTCGTTAATCGGCACCGCAAAGCAATGGTAGAAGGGCCTTGATAAGGCCACCCTTGGAATAGATTCTTGGAAGAAGTTGGCTCTAGCTTTCTACAAAAATTCTACCCACCGGAAAAGACTAACATGCTAAGAGCTCAAATTACGGGTTTTAAGCAAAGGGATGAAGAATCTTTGTATGAAGCTTGGGAGCGGTTCAAAGGTATTTGTCGCTCATGTCCTCACCATGGACTTAGCGAATGGTTTTTAGTGCAACAATTTTGGAATGGTTTATATGAAGATTCAAGGAACATTCTCAATATTGGATCAAATGGAATGTTCACCGAAGTTGATGACAATCAAACATGGAACAAGATTGAGGAAATGGCGGTCCATAATTCACAATATAGTAGACCTCGCAAGGCTACTAGAGGAGGAAAGTATGAAGTGGACTCCGTTACTCAATTGGGTGCTCAACTTAGTGCTCACATTGACACAATCAACTTGAAGTTTGAACAAGCTATGGCTAGACTTGAGGAAAACTCAAAAACATCAAAACATCATGTCAATGCCATGACGGCATCCTCATCAATCCCAAGTGGGATATGTGAGAATTGTGGAACTTTGGGTCATGACTCAAGTGAGTGTGGGGGAACAACCGAACAAGTTAATGCTTTCCAAGCTTACAAAAGTGGTACCCCTTATTCAAATTTTTACAATGAAAACACCAAGTTCCATCCAAATCTCTCATACAAAAGCCAAAATGTTCAAAACCCTCAAACAACATACACTCCACCACCCATGAGAAATCAAAATCAAAGACCCTTTTACAATCAAAACCAAGGTTACCAAAATCAAAATCCATACAATCACCAAAATGACCAAGGTTTTGATGTCCAAAAAGCGGTCCTCCAAATGCAAAAGAATCAACAAGAATTTTTCACTCAAATGCAAAAAGATAGCCAAGCAAAAGATACCACCATCAACAACATTCTAGCTCACACCAAGATGTTGGAAACACAATTGACCCAACTAGCATCTTCAAGCTCACAAAGACAAAAGGGGCAATTACCACCACAAAGTAATCCCCCTAGACATGTAACGGTTAGTGCCATTCACTTGAGAAGTGGTACAAGATATGAAGCACCGAAGGAGCAAGTTGAGAATGAAGTTGTGAAAGCTAGTGAGAATGAAGTTGTTGTGCAAAGTCACAAAGAAGGGGAATCATCAAAAGAAGAAAGTTCAAAGAAAAATGAAGACAAAGCCAAAGAGAAGGAGCCCATTGTGATTAGACTTCCTTTTCCAAGTCGTCAAGCCAAGCCCAAATTTGATGATCAACTTGGAAAGTTCATGGAAATTGTGAAGAATTTAGAAGTCTCAATTCCTTTCACGGAATTAATCAATCACGTTCCGGCCTATGCAAAGTACATGAATGATATCCTCACAAAGAAGAAGTCGATCCGGAAACTTGAGACTATCGCCTTCACTAAGGTGAGTAGTGCAATACTTCAAGGGAGTTCACCTCCAAAGTTAAAAGATCCGGGAAGCTTCTCAATACCGTGTACCATTGGCGACACGACGATCAACAAAGCCTTATGTGATCTAGGGGCTAGTGTGAGTGTCATGCCGTACTCGGTGAGTAAAAGGTTGGGAATGGGAGAGCTTAAATGCACCAATATCACTCTTCAAATGGCCGATAGATCGACGAAGACACCATTAGGGATATGGGAAGATGTCCCCGTGCGAATTGGGAAGTTTTTCATCCCGGTAGACTTTGTCATTGTTGATATGGAGGAAGATTCCAACATTCCAATCATCTTAGGAAGACCTTTCCTACACACACGGGGTGCGGTGATTGATGTGAAACATGGAGAGCTCACTCTAGAAGTGGGAGATGAAAGCATAACTTTTAATCTTGACAAGACCATGAGATCTCCTCGTTTGCATGAGCCATGTTTCATGATTGATCATTATAGCCGGAAAGATGAAAGGAAGAAATCGGAACTCCAATGGAGGAAGAAAATTAAAGATGCTCCATTCAAAGAGCAAGTGAATTGTGACAAGGAGAGCTTGCAAAGCTCATCAAAATCAACCAAGGAAGAAGATGATGGCCTCATTGGCCAAGAGAAGAAATTGGGAGAGTTGTCTCCATCTAAGGAAGAGATTTTCAATGATCAACTCAATGAAGTTTGTGGTCTTTGGGACGACGAATTTGAAGGGATGTTTAATCCCTACATTGGGCATGCCATCGATCATGATCAACAACCAGGGCCACGGTCTATTGAGGACCTCTACCATAACAATGAACAAGCTTTTGATTACTTCTTCAAGGTGTTGAGCAACATCAACAACACCTTGAACATGCCCCCTTGACATCTCATCAAGAATGAGAGTTTGGTGGAGTCCTCCCTAAACCACCACTTGTAAATATTTCTAACTCCCTAACTTACTTTTCAATTTTTGTATTGCATTTTTTGTCATTTTTGGATTTTATTTACTTTGATCAAAATAATTGTCATGAAAAGAGAGAAGTGAGGGAGGGATTAACAATTTTAATTGATGTGTAGTGCTTTACCTTAGTGTGGGGATGGCAATTGCCTAGGCTATTCATGCCTTAGTAGTGCCCCCACAATGAAGAACACAAGATTTGAAAGAAAGAAAGAAAGAATGATAAGGGAATGCGTTTGTGCACGGATGGAACTGAATCCGTGTACACAAGGATCAATCCGAGCGGATTCCCGAGAATCCGCCCGTCTCAAGAAGAAGATCCGAGCGTCCCCGCCGAGAAGACGCCTGTCTTGGGCTGAGCTGAAATTGCAAAATTCTTGACTGTCAAAGAATCCGAGCGGATTTCTGGAAAGACGCCCGTCTCACAGAATCCGTCCGTCTTGTGAACAAGACGCCCGTCTTGCAGCTGAGAAAAACAAAGAAAAATCTCTGGACTAGAATCCGTCCGTCCTGCACGAAATCCGCCCGTCCCTCAAAAAGAATCCGAGCGGATTCCCCAGAATCCGCCCGTCTCTAGGCGGGATTTTGAAAATTTTGAAGCTGTAGAATCCGCACGGATTGCGCCCAATCCGCACGGATTGTCCCTGCGTTTTGAAAATGCCGAGTTCTTTAAATACCCATCCCACCTTCATTCATTCATTCATTCATTCATAAACACTACCCATAACATCAAAACCCTCATCCTCTCCATCTCAAAAACAAAAACCCTCAACAAAACTCACCAAAATCAAATCAAACCATCCTTCAAACAACAAATCAATCACTCCATCTTCAATAACAATCAAAACCAAGAACAAAAGTTGTCAAGTATTGAAAAGCCAAAAATCAAAAAGAAATGGCAAAGAAAGTGTTCTCAAATGTCAAATGCCAAATGAAATTGGGGGGGAAAAACAAAAATGAAAGCAAACTCCCAAAATGAAACTCAAAAACTATTGGTCCCTTTATCCACCGTATCCATTTTTGTGCATGGTAGAGAGGGGACGACCCTTCTTCTTGTCTAGGCAAGAGGGGGAATTCCGCGATCCTCCAGTGTTTCTAACACCATAGGGAGTCTACTCTTGACAAAAGCATTTAACGATTGAGGACAAAGGTACCCTAGCTTGACACCTTTTGGAGGTGATTTATTGGTATCCTTCTAGGCTTAGTAGTTTGAACAAATTGCATCTATGAAGGATTGTGTACCCTTGAATTGCTTCCCTTGTAGATAATTTCCGCCACTTAGATGAGGAAAGTGGCTATTCTTTTTGTAGGTGCATCCATTACTTGAATTTGTGTGCTTAATGTTTGGATGTGTCGCCATTTTGGCAAGACCCACCTTGCCTTGCAAGAAGGCATCCTACCTCATGGTTGTCTTGTTGTGAGTTGAAGGGGTGGAGTTAGACCCGCTAATTGTCTCATATCGGCTATTATTATTAGGTTAGGTTAGTATTGGTCCTAGTCTTTGTCACCTCTTTACTCGGGACGAGCAAAGGTTCGGTTTGGGGATATTTGATGTGACCATAATTGGCGCATATTTAGCCCCCGAATTACCATTGTTTCCATGCTTTTTAGTGCCTATTTGGGTCATTTCTTATCTTTAGTTCTTTGTTTTGCATATTCTTTGAGATTTTGATCCCTTGGTAGGAAAGGAGTAAGAATCTTGCATTTTCATGGCAAAACGAGACTAAATTGATCATATTCAATGACCAAGCATCAAGGAGAGACAAGACTAGAAGGCCTTTGTACATATTATAGTAGAAGAGCAATGTTGAGAAAAGGATCCTTGAGTCCCCAAGGAAATCCCCAAGGAATTCATGAAGAAAAGGGAAGAAAAGAAGAAGAAAAGATGTTGCCAGACAATCCGAACGGATTGTACACAATCCGTCCGTCCGCCCAAGCCCAATCCGAGCGTCCCACCTGGGAATCCGCTCGGATTCCACCTCGCCAATCCGAGCGTCTTGCCCAAGGATCCGCTCGGATTCTCCAGCCCAGATCCGGCCGTCCCGACTCCCATCCGCACGGATTTCAGTACAACACGTTTTCATTCTTCAAGCCACGATAAGAGAAGCCCTTCTCTCGGAGAATACCGGAGTCTCCTTGCTCAACTTAAAAAGTGTAATTACTAGTTTAGCCCTTAGTTAACCCTAATGCATCCTCCCTAATTTTCACTATAAATACCCCATTAGTCTAATTAGAGGAGCATGTTCTTCTTATCAATAATTAGTGTAGTTAATATTAATCAAATCTCTCTTCAATATTGTAATCAAGTATTAATCAAGTTTTAATCCAAGTTTTAGTTCTTTAATCTCTCTCTTGTTCTTACTTTATTTTGGGTAATTAGAAGATTATTGGGTTTATTGGGTGATGCGACCATAATTGGCGCATATTTAGCCCCCGAATTACCATTGTTTCCATGCTTTTTAGTGCCTATTTGGGTCATTTCTTATCTTTAGTTCTTTGTTTTGCATATTCTTTGAGATTTTGATCCCTTGGTAGGAAAGGAGTAAGAATCTTGCATTTTCATGGCAAAACGAGGCTAAATTGATTGTATTCAATGACCAAGCATCAAGGAGAGACAAGACTAGAAGGCCTTTGTACATATTATAGTAGAAGAGCATTGTTGAGAAAAGGATCCTTGAGTCCCCAAGGAAATCCCCAAGGAATTCATGAAGAAAAGAAGAAGAAAAGTCTGCCGCACAATCCGAACGGATTGTACACAATCCGTCCGTCCGCCCTCGCCAGTCCGAGCGTCCCT
Source organism: Silene latifolia (assembly GCF_048544455.1). Lineage (NCBI taxonomy): Eukaryota > Viridiplantae > Streptophyta > Magnoliopsida > Caryophyllales > Caryophyllaceae > Silene > Silene latifolia. The sequence continues at coordinate 73,610,133 of NC_133534.1, forward strand.
CAAAGGAATCCGCTCGGATTCCACCTCGCCAATCCGAGCGTCTTGACCAAGAATCCGCTCGGATTCTCCAGCCCAGATCTGGCCGTCCCGACTCCCATCCGCACGGATTTCAAGATGACAAGACGTTTCGTTCTTCAAGCCACGATAAGAGAAGCCCTTCTCTCGGACAATACCGAGTCTCCTTGCTCAACTTAAAAAGTGTAATTACTAGTTTAGCCCTCGATTAACCCTAATGCATCCTCCCTAATTTTCACTATAAATACCCCATTAGTCTAATTAGAGGAGCATGTTCTTCTTATCAATAATTAGTGTAGTTAATATCAATCAAATCTCTCTTCAATATTGTAATCAAATATTACTCAAGTTTTAATTCAAGTTTTAGTTCTTTAATCTCTCTCTTGTTCTTCCTTTATTTTGGGTAATTAGAAGATTATTGGGTTTATTGGGAGATTGACAACCTTCCATCAATCATCAAGTTCTTCTATTATTCTTTGCATCTTTATTATTGGAATCATTAGTAGGTATAATCTCTTAATCCCTTTTTAATTATTGCTAATTACTTTCATTTATTCATCATGTTTCATTATGTTAGTATGATTGACAACCTTTCTAGCATGATCAATATGATAATGAGTGAGTAGTCTCTTAGCTAGGGTTTAATGGGTGATTAGGGGAAACCAACATGGGGAATGATTCATGCTTAAATTAATGTGCTTTCATATCTTATTTGCTTGCTTGTTTTGATCTTAATACATGCACATGTTATATTTGATGAAATGCTAAGCCTATGAATCCTTGCATTTACTATCATCTTCTATCCTTTCAACTTGACTTGTAAGACATAACCCAACTCGAGTCTTGTTAGACCATGCATGTGTTGAGTAGGAAAGATTAAGTCGACTTGTAGGTGTTGTACAATCTAATCGATTCGGCTCCGGGACCCAAACTTTCCTAGGATTGTAAGATATAACCCAACTCAATCCATCACAACAATAATTGATTGCTTATAATTTGAGAACATGTTTGTATGATCATATCCCATGAATCCCCTATGAACCCATGACACCCTAGTGCCTTTAATCAATTGTTTACACCCCTTATTTTATTCATCTTGCTAGTTTATTTTCATTGTTATTTTAGTTTAGTGACCTTCTACATCAACCAAATTTGTGACACCCCTAGACACTACTAGTTACAATAGAATTCTCATTTCAATACCCGTCCCTTGGGATCCGACCTTTACTTGCCTCTTTACTAATTGTAGAGTTGCTCGTGGAGTATAAATTGTGTTTTGTATCGACCATTGACCAACGACCACATATGCTTAATTGTGAACACCAAATGGATCCGATCAAAAAATGGCGCCGTTGCCGGGGACGGTGTTTAATTGATTTAAGATTTCTTTTATTGTTTTTAGTTGTGTCTTTTTCACCTTGGGGAAGTAAAACTCCTCAAGGTTTGTTCTAATTTGTTACCTTTTGACCTTGAAATCGAAAGAACCTTGACGAATAATAGGAGACTTGTTAGGAGGAATTTGGGAGGTGTTGGTGAAGTTGTTCAACCCACTAGTGAGTTTGTCAATCCTTTCGCAATAGAAGGAGAAGAGAACCCATTAAACAATACCACACAAAATCCACCTACAATGCCTAAATTCTCGTCACACTCTATACCCACCGAGGAGGATCTACCAAATGGTACTCCTACACCACAACATCTCACCGGTAACTTTATTGCCAAGTCCGCCTTCATCCAACTAGTTGAGAGGAGCCAATTCGGGGGAATGCCTAGTGAGGACCCTCATTCTCATATGGAAACCTTTTGCGATTATTGTGAAGCTATCTCTCAAACGGGCGTGACTCAAGACCAAATAAGATGGGTCTTATTTCCTTTTTCGTTAATCGGCACCGCAAAGCAATGGTTGAAGGGCCTTGATAAGGCCACCCTTGGAATAGATTCTTGGAAAAAGCTAGCTCTAGCTTTCTACAAAAAATTCTACCCACCGGAAAAGACTAACATGCTAAGAGCTCAAATTACGGGTTTTAAGCAAAGGGATGAAGAATCTTTGTATGAAGCTTGGGAGCGGTTCAAAGGTATTTGTCGCTCATGTCCTCACCATGGACTTAGCGAATGGTTTTTAGTGCAACAATTTTGGAATGGTTTATATGAAGATTCAAGGAACATTCTCAATATGGGATCAAATGGAATGTTCACCGAAGTTGATGACAATCAAACATGGAACAAGATTGAGGAAATGGCGGTCCATAATTCACAATATAGTAGGCCTCGCAAGGCTACTAGAGGAGGAAAGTATGAAGTGGACACCGTTACTCAATTAGGTGCTCAACTTAGTGCTCACATTGACACAATCAACTTGAAGTTTGAACAAGCTATGGCTAGGCTTGAGGAAAAATCAAAAACGTCAAAGCATCATGTCAATGCCATGACGGCATCCTCATCAATCCCAAGCGGGATATGTGAGAATTGTGGAACCTTGGGTCATGACTCAAGTGAATGTAGGGGAACAACCGAACAAGTTAATGCTTTCCAAGCTTACAAAAGTGGTACCCCTTATTCAAATTTTTACAATGAAAACACCAAGTTCCATCCAAATCTCTCATACAAAAGCCAAAATGTTCAAAACCCTCAAACAACATACACTCCACCACCCATGAGAAATCAAAATCAAAGACCCTTTTACAATCAAAACCAAGGTTACCAAAATCAAAATCCATACAATCACCAAAATGACCAAGGTTTTGATGTCCAAAAAGCGGTCCTCCAAATGCAAAAGAATCAACAAGAATTTTTCACTCAAATGCAAAAAGATAGCCAAGCAAAAGACACCACCATCAACAACATTCTAGCTCACACCAAGATGTTGGAAACACAATTGACTCAACTAGCATCTTCAAGCTCACAAAGACAAAAGGGGCAATTACCACCTCAAAGTAATCCCCTAGACATGAAACGGTTAGTGCCATTCACTTGAGAAGTGGTACAAGATATGAAGCACCAAAGGAGCAAGTTGAGAATGAAGTTGTGAAAGCTAGTGAAAATGAAGTTGTTGTGCAAAGTCCCAAAGAAGGGGAATCATCAAAAGAAGAAAGTTCAAAGAAAAATGAAGACAAAGCCAAAGAGAAGGAGCCCATTGTGGTTAGACTTCCTTTTCCAAGTCGTCAAGCCAAGCCCAAATTTGATGATCAACTTGGAAAGTTCATGGAAATTGTGAAGAACTTAGAAGTCTCAATTCCTTTCACGGAATTAATCAATCACGTTCCGGCCTATGCAAAGTACATGAAAGATATCCTCACAAAGAAGAAGTCGATCCGGAAACTTGAGACTATCGCCTTCACTAAGGTGAGTAGTGCAATACTTTAAGGGAGTTCACCTCCAAAGTTAAAGGATCCGGGAAGCTTCTCAATACCGTGTACCATTGGCAACACAACGATCAACAAAGCCTTATGTGATCTAGGGGCTAGTGTGAGTGTCATGCCGTACTCGGTAAGTAAAAGGTTGGGAATGGGAGAGCTTAAGTGCACCAATATCACTCTTCAAATGGCCGATAGATCGACGAAGACACCATTAGGGATATGGGAAGATGTCCCCGTGCGAATTGGGAAGTTTTTCATCCCGGTGGACTTTGTCATTGTTGATATGGAGGAAGATTCCAACATTCCAATCATCTTAGGAAGACCTTTCCTACACACCGTCGGTGCGGTGATTGATGTGAAACATGGAGAGCTCACTCTAGAAGTGGGAGATGAAAGCATAACTTTTAATCTTGACAAGACCATGAGAGCTCCTCGTTTGCATGAGCCATGTTTCATGATTGATCATTATAGCCGGAAAGATGAAAGGAAGAAATCGGAACTCCAATGGAGGAAGAAAATTGAAGATGCTCCATTCAAAGAGCAAGTGAATTGTGACAAGGAGAGCTTGCAAAGCTCATCAAAATCAACCAAGGAAGAAGATGATGGCCTCATTGGCCAAGAGAAGAAATTGGGAGAGTTGTCTCCATCTAAGCAAGAGATTTTCAATGATCAACTCAATGAAGTTTGTGGTCTTTGGGACGACGAATTTGAAGGGATCTTTAATCCCTACATTGGGCATGCCATCGATCATGATCAACAACAAGAGTCACGGTCTATTGAGGACCTCTACCACAACAATGAACAAGCTTTTGATTACTTCTTTAAGGTGTTGAGCAACATCAACAACACCTTGAACATGCCCCCTTGACATCTCATCAAGAATGAGAGTTTGGTGGAGTCCTCCCTAAACCACCACTTGTAAATATTTCTAACTCCCTAACTTGCTTTTCAATTTTTGTATTGCATTTTTGTCATTTTTGGATTTTATTTACTTTGATCAAAATAATTGTCATGAAAAGAGAGAAGTGAGGGAGGGATTAACAATTTCAATTGATGTGTAGTGCTTTATATTAGTGTGGGGATGGCAATTGCCTAGGCTATTCATGCCTTAGTAGTGCCCCCACAATGAAGAACACAAGATTTGAAAGAAAGAAAGAATGAATGATAAGGGAATGCGTTTGTGCACGGATGGAACTGAATCCGTGTACACAAGGACCAATCCGAGCGGATTCCTGAGAATCCGCCCGTCTGAAGAAGATCCGAGCGTCCTGCTGAGAAGACGCCCGTCTTGGGCTGAGCTGAAATTGCAAAATTCTTGACTGTTGAAGAATCCGAGCGGATTTCTGGAAAGACGCCCGTCTCACAGAATCCGTCCATCTTGTGAACAATCCGCCCGTCTTGCAGCTGAGAAAAACAAAGAAAAATCTCTGGATAGAAATCCGTCCGTCCTGCACAAAATCCGCCCGTCTCACAAAAAGAATCCGAGCGGATTTCCCAGAATCCGCCCGTCTCTAGGCGGGATTTTGAAATTTTTGCAGCTGAAGAATCCGCACGGATTGCGCCCAATCCGCACGGATTGTCCCTGCGTTTTTGAAAATGTCGAGCTCTTTAAATACCCATCCCACCTTCATTCATTCATTCATTCATTCATAAACACTACCCATAACAACAAAACCCTCATCCTCTCCATCTCAAAAACAAAAACCCTCAACAAAACTCACCAAAATCAAATCAAACCATCCTTCAAACAACAAATCAATCACTCCATCTTCAATAACAATCAAAACCAAGCACAAAATCTTCACCTTTGAGTCGATTTTTTTTTTTTTTGATTTCATAAATGCAAAGCCTTTCACTTCCAAATCGATTTGGGCATTCTACAAATTGAAGAGTTTTGACTCTTTACTTGGTTAGTTCATCAAATGGCAAGAACAAAGGGAGCAACAAAGGCAACAAAGGCACCAAAAGCAAAGGCTCTCTCTCAAAGGCAAAAAGCTCTACAAACAAAGAAAGCTTTGGCAATGGTGGTAGCAACACCAAGCTTGGAAGTGCAACAACAACAAATTTCTATGGGAGCATCACCTTCTACTCCGGTAATCGATCAACTCTTACATTATCCGGAGGTAACTTTCATCTCCGATACCCATAGGAATACATTTGTCAAGTTTGCTATGAAACAAATCCAATCCACCAAATTCATATGTCAAGATGCTTTAGAGAAGTTAGGTGTTCTTGAACAAACAAGAGTCTTTTTCAATGCCATGGGTTTGAAGAAATTGTTTGAAATGAAGGAAGTAACATACCCCTCCCTTGTCTTGGAATTCTTAAGTTCTTTAAAAGTGACAAAAGTTGAGAATAGGGAAAATATTGAGTTTCGTCTAGCTAACACTAGTAGACGCATTACCTTTCCGGAATTGGGTGAAATTTTGGGTCTTAGCGATGAACATAAATATTATAAGCAATATGGGAAGTATGACCCCGAGCCTCTTTGGGAGGCAATCTCCGGGAAGAAATTTGAAGATTTTCATGCTTGTCGTTCTCTTTTGGTCCATCATCCGGGCATAAGAGTATGGCACAAAGTTGTGGGAAATACCATAATTGCTAGGAAAGACACCAATCATTTCACGGGACTCGATTTTATTCTCCTTGAATCAACTTTGAATATTGGAAGAATTCACACCAAGCCTTACAATTCTTTGAGGCTATTGGTTGATAGATGGCTCCATGTAGATAGTGGGAAGAAGGGTCAAACCGTTATTGTTAATGGCGGCCTTGTCACGGTCCTAGCCAAGCACTTTGATCCTAATTTCAATAAGGATAGCAAGTACAAGGCAAAGGAAGGTGGCCATCTTATTGATATGTCCATCATGATTAACAAGTTTAAGTGGGTTGCTGACAATCCCCTTGACAACAAGTATGGGTGGCTTACTAGTGAGGCTCGATCATTCACTTTACCCGCCAAGATTTGCCGTCTTAGTGTCCACCGGGCCAACTATTTACTTCCCCTATCCAAGGAAGCCGAGTACATCATTCAACAACAAAAGGGTGATCATGAAACTCCCTCCTCTTCCATTGTCATACCACCTTACCCCTTTGAATATGAAGAGTTCAAACCGCAAGGAGTTGAAATTGGAAAAGACTATGTCACTCTTCTTATGCAAGCCATGCACAAGCAAGCTTATGAAGATCGGAAGAATGCTTATTTGGCTCAATATCCTCCCCTCTTACATCTAGCTAGGCAAGGACTCCTTGATCCATCTTGTCCTTTGCCTAGTTGGGCGGATAAAGAAGCCTTATTTCCGGGTGCATCTAGGGACGTGGTGGAAGACAATGAGGTTGTTGGAAGTGGTGAAGAATTTGATGATAACATTGAGGAAGAAGCAAGTGGAGATGATGAAGGAGATGATGAAGGAGATGGTGAAGATGATGATGAAGAAAGTGATGAAGAAAGTGCCAAGGAAAGTGGCAATGTGACCACCTCTCATGAGGGAAGTGGTGATGATGATAGCATGATGGAAGACTAGCCTTGGAGACTCCTACACTCCCATGGTATGTCTATATCTCTTTGTATTTTATTTCATTTTGATCATTGTTGGAGGAGTCCTAGCAACAACAAAGGACTCACACCTCGGTACCATTGAGGTGTTCTTTATTGTTCCCATTTTTGAAAATCCAAAATGACAATCTAATTTCATGCATAGCATAGTGTGTGCATGAACTATACCCATCCTTGACATTAGCAATAGTGTCTCATTTGGTTTGGGGAAGTTAATGCATACACAACGGGAGGTAATCTAAATTATCCTCTCCGTCATAACAAAAACCATGCATCATGTAGTGTAGCTTAGTGTAGAATTGCATTTAGTATAGAAATCTTGCATCATTTTGCATAATTTCCATCATTTTGGCCATTGAGGACAATGCCCATATTAGTGTGGGGATGGGAATTCTAACACTTAACTTTTATTCAAAAAACATAAAAATTGAAAAATTTCAAAAAATCAAAAAAATCGAAAAATTGAAAAACCAAAAACAAGTTCATTTCCTTTGTATATATTGTCTTGTATATATTGTGTTTGTTTATCCTTGTTCACTTTGATCGACTACGCCACATCCGAGACATGAGGATATTGAAGACCGCATGGTATGATCTTTCCAATCTCCTTTTTCCTCTCTATGTTAATGACTATGTGGCTTCATTTTGATTGATGCGGTAAAAACAATGTGAACCTAGGACTTGCATTTAGTTTATATGGCATGTTAGTTGGTAGAATCATTTGCATTAGGATGTTTATATGTTAGTTGCATCATGGCATGTAGTTTGCATGTTAGAAAAATTTTGCGAAACCGTCTATTTGGGAAGCTTGACAAGTGTATATAGGCCCTAGTAGATGCTTTTTATTCTTAAGACTTTGCTTGTTAGAATGCTTGTAAAACACCCTAGGATGTGTCATGCTAGTCTAGTATCCTTTGACCCATGGATTAAGGCCTAGTCAAGAGTACCTTGTGGTGTGATAACTCCTTGGCTACCGTTTATTCCAAGGTGACCCTTGAAACCATGCATACTTCTATCATTCATCCATGTTCTACCACATTTTTGTCATCAAAGGGAATGGGCACAAAAAGAAATCAATTTGAGTTCAATGAAATGAAAAGCGAAAGAAAGTTTGCAAAAATGCATCAAATGAAAAGAGGAGCAAAAATAGAACTCCTAAGCTTCAAATACAAGGCACCCTCGTTACTAATTGGGGTGACTTTGAAAATGTTCAAAAAGAAATGCAAAAAAGTTGTCAAGTATTGAAATGCCAAAAATCAAAAGAAATGGCAAAGAAAGTGTTCTCAAAATGTTATATGCCACAAGAAATTGGGGGGAAAAACAAAAACAAAAGCAAACTCCCAAAATGAAACTCAATTACTATCGATCCCTTTATCCATCATATCCATTTTTGTGCATGGTAGAGAGGGGACGACCCTTCTTCTTGTCTAGGCAAGAGGGGGAATTCCGCGATCCTCCAGTTTTTCTAACACCATAGGGAGTCTACTCTTGACAAAAGCATTTAACGATTGAGGACAAAGGTACCCTAGCTTGACACATTTTGGAGGTGATTTATTGGTATCCTTCTAGGCTTAGTAGTTTGAACAAATTGCATCTATGAAGGATTGTGTACCCTTGAATTGCTTCCCTTGTAGATAATTTCCGCCACTTAGATGAGGAAAGTGGCTATTCTTTTGTAGATGCATCCATTATGTGTTTTTGTGTGCTTAATGTTTGGATGTGTCGCCATTTTGGCAAGACCCACCTTGCCTTGCAAGAAGGCATCCTACCTCATGGTTGTCTTGTTGTGAGTTGAAGGGGCAGAGTGAGACCCGCTAATTGTCTCACATCGGCTATTATTATTAGGTTAGGTTAGTATTGGTCCTAGTCTTTGTCACCTCTTTACTCGGGACGAGCAAAGGTTCGGTTTGGGGATATTTGATGCGACCATAATTGGCGCATATTTAGCCCCCCGAATTACCATTGTTTCCATGCTTTTTAGTGCCTATTTGGGTCATTTCTTATCTTTAGTTCTTTGTTTTGCATATTCTTTGAGATTTTGATCCCTTGGTAGGAAAGGAGTAAGAATCTTGCATTTTCATGGCAAAATGAGGCTAAATTGATTGTATTCAATGACCAAGCATCAAGGAGAGACAAGACTAGAAGGCCTTTGTACATATTATAGTAGAAGAGCATTGTTGAGAAAAGGATCCTTGAGTCCCCAAGGAAATCCCCAAGGAATTCATGAAGAAAAGAAGAAAAAAAAGTCTGCCAGACAATCCGAACGGATTGTACACAATCCGTCCGTCCGCCCTCGCCAGTCCGAGCGTCCCTCAAAGGAATCCGCTCGGATTCCACCTCGCCAATCCGAGCGTCTTGACCAAGAATCCGCTCGGATTCTCCAGCCCAGATCCGGCCGTCCCGACTCCCATCCGCACGGATTTCAAAGATGCAAAGACGTTTTTTTCTTCAAGCCACGATAAGAGAAGCCCTTCTCTCGACAATACCGAGTCTCCTTGCTCAACTTAAAAAGTGTAATTACTAGTTTAGCCCTCAGTTAACCCTAATGCATCCTCCCTAATTTTCACTATAAATACCCCATTAGTCTAATTAGAGGAGCATGTTCTTCTTATCAATAATTAGTGTAGTTAATATCAATCAAATCTCTCTTCAATATTGTAATCAAATATTACTCAAGTTTTAATTCAAGTTTTAGTTCTTTAATCTCTCTCTTGTTCTTCCTTTATTTTGGGTAATTAGAAGATTATTGGGTTTATTGGGAGATTGACAACCTTCCATCAATCATCAAGTTCTTCTATTATTCTTTGCATCTTTATTATTGGAATCATTAGTAGGTATAATCTCTTAATCCCTTTTTAATTATTGCTAATTACTTTCATTTATTCATCATGTTTCATTATGTTAGTATGATTGACAACCTTTCTAGCATGATCAATATGATAATGAGTGAGTAGTCTCTTAGCTAGGGTTTAATGGGTGATTAGGGAAACCAAAGCATGGGGAATGATTCATGCTTAAATTAATGTGCTTTCATATCTTATTTGCTTGCTTGTTTTGATCTTAATACATGCACATGTTATATTTGATGAAATGCTAAGCCTATGAATCCTTGCATTTACTATCATCTTCTATCCTTTCAACTTGACTTGTAAGACATAACCCAACTCGAGTCTTGTTAGACCATGCATGTGTTGAGTAGGAAAGATTAAGTCGACTTGTAGGTGTTGTACAATCTAATTGATTCGGCTCCGGGACCCAAACTTTCCTAGGATTGTAAGATATAACCCAACTCAATCCATCACAACAATAATTGCTTGCTTATAATTTGAGAACATGTTTGTATGATCATATCCCATGAATCCCCTATGAACCCATGACACCCTAGTGCCTTTAATCAATTGTTTACACCCCTTATTTTATTCATCTTGCTAGTTTATTTTCATTGTTATTTTAGTTTAGTGACCTTCTACATCAACCAAATTTGTGACACCCCTAGACACTACTAGTTACAATAGAATTCTCATTTCAATACCCGTCCCTTGGGATCCGACCTTTACTTGCCTCTTTACTAATTGTAGAGTTGCTCGTGGAGTATAAATTGTGTTTTGTATCGACCATTGACCAACGACCACATATGCTTAATTGTGAACACCAAATGGATCCGATCATTGGGAGATTGACAACCTTCCATCAATCATCAAGTTCTTCTATTATTCTTTGCATCATTATTTTGGAATCATTAGTAGGTATAATCTCTTAATCCCTTTTTAATTATTGTTAATTACTTTCATTTATTCATCATGTTTCATTATGTTAGTATGATTGACAACCTTTCTAGCATGATCAATATGATAATGAGTGAGTAGTCTCTTAGCTAGGGTTTAATGGGTGATTAGGGGAAACCAAAATGGGGAATGTTTCATGCTTAAATTAATATGCTTTCATATCTTATTTGCTTGCTTGTTTTGATCTTAATACATGCACATGTTATGGTTGATGAAATGCTAAGCCTATGAATCCTTGCATTTACTATCATCTTCTATCCTTTCAACTTGACTTGTAAGACATAACCCAACTCGAGTCTTGTTAGACCATGCATGTGTTAAGTAGGAAAGATTAAGTCGACTTGTAGGTGTTGTACAATCTAATCGATTCGGCTCCGGGACCCAAACTTTCCTAGGATTGTAAGATATAACCCAACTCAATCCATCACAACAATAATTGCTTGTTTATAATTTGAGAACATGTTTGTATGATCATATCCCATGATTCCCCTATGAACCCATGACACCCTAGTGCTTTTAATCAATTGTTTACACCCCTTATTTTATTCATCTTGCTAGTTTATTTTCATTGTTATTTTAGTTTAGTAACCTTCTACATCAACCCAATTTGTGACACCCCTTAGACACTACTAGTTACAATAGAATTCTCATTTCAATACCCGTCCCTTGGGATCCGACCTTTACTTGCCTCTTTACTAATTGTAGAGTTGTTTGTGAAGTATAAATTGTGTTTTGTATCGACCATTGACCAACGACCACATATGCTTAAATTGTGAACACCAAATGGACTCGATCAATGGACTTCTTCCATCACTTTCTATGCCTGTGAATGATCAAGGGAACACAAGACTACACCAAGAGGTGTTCTTTTATACAATTCTCATTCCATAAGGACGTATTGAGAGGCGAGCAGGCGTATAGCACGTTGTCCTCTCTAATCCATATCCGGCGGATAGGTGCCATTGAGCTTGAAGTTTAGAATGGCTTGAAAGCAAGGTTCCCTTGGGTTTTCTTCTTCATCTGTGATTTGGTGCACATAGGCTGGTTCTGACCGTCGTTCGATGCATAAAGGCTTGTCTACTATATTGTCTGGCATGTTAATCACAGATGAAAGTTTTGCAAGAGCGTCTGCAAACTGATTTTCTTCTCGAGGTAGGTGTAGATAAGTCACTTGATCGAAGAATTAGGCAACTTGGTCTATCCTGACCTGATAGGGTGCTAGACTTTCACTTCGAATTTTCCAAGATCCCGTAATTTGGTTGATGATCAAGGATTAATCTCCTTGAACTCGAAGATTCTTGATGCCTAAACCTATTGCCGCTTGTAGCCCAATGAGGTAAGCTTCGTATTCTGCTGCGTTATTTGTCACCTCGAAGTCGAGTTTAACGGAGAGTGGTGTATGCTCGCCTTCAGGAGAAATGAGCAACACTCCTATTCCAAATCCTCTTAGATTCGATGCTCCATCAAAATAAAGGTCCCAAGAGTCTACATTGGTTTGGAGTATATCCTCATCTGGAAATGACCATGTGTCTAATGCTTGGGTGTCGTTGATGGGATTATCTTCGAAGAACTCGGCGACGGCGCGTCCTTTTATAACCTTCAGAGGTACGTATTTGAGGTTGAACTCTGAGAGGATTAAGGTCCATCTTTCCAAGCGTCCGTTGAGAATGGGTTTTTCGAAGAGGCATTTGACAGGATCCATTTTGGAGTACACCTTGACGGAGTAGCTAAACATGTAATGGTGTAGCGTCTTTGTTGCCCACACAAGAGGGAGGCATTTCTTTTAGAGTGGTGTGTATTTGCTTTCATATTCCAAGAACTTCTTACTAAGGTAGTAAATAACTCTCTCTACTTTTTCGACAGCTTGTGCTAGCATAATCCCTATGGCTGTTTCGGTCACTGTGAGATATAAAACAAGAGGTTGATCTCGTTGAGGAGGCATGAGCACTGGTGGTTTGGCTAGTATCTCCTTGATTTTGTCGAACGCCTTTTGACAGTCGTCATCCCATATGGTGTGATCTTTTTTCTTTAGCTTTTTGAAGATAGGTTCACAGATCATGGTAAGTTTCGATATGAATCGACTTATATATTCCACCTTGCCTAAAAATCCTCTAACTTCCATTTATGTCTGAGGTTGTGGCATTTCGATTAGAGCTTTGATTTTGGAAGGGTCGATTTCTATTCCTCGTTGACTGACGACATATCCCAGAAGCTTGCCTGATGTTACCCCAAATGCGCATTTCTGAGGATTGAGCTTCATGTTGTACTTTCGTAGTCTTAGGAAGAATTTGCGAAGGTTATTAATATGCCCACCTCTATCCTTAGACTTGACAATCATATCGTCTACGTACACCTCTACTTCTTTATGCATCATGTCATGTAGGAGTGTGGTTACAGTGCGTTGATACGTAGCTCCAGCATTGATTAATCCGAACGGCATAATAGTGTAGCAATAGGTGCCCCATTGAGTAACAAAGGCAGTCTTATATATGTCTTCTATAGCCATCTTGATCTGATTATATCCCGCGTACCCATCCATGAAGGACAATAACGCGTGATCTGCCGTATTGTCCACTAATATGTCGATATGTGGTAGAGGAAAGTCGTCCTTGGGACTCGCTTTGTTTAAGTCTCTGACATCAACACAAACATGGATTCTCCCATCCTTTTTGGGTACGGGTACTATGTTGGCTACCCAGTCTGAATACTCGGAAACTTTGATGAACCCGGCTTTAAATTGTTTATCGACTTCTTCTTTGATCTTAAGAGCCCATTTTGTCCTCATTCGACGAAGCTTCTTTTTTACAGGTTTGAAACCTGGTTTGATTGGAATTCTACGTTCTGCAATGTCCCTGTCGATCCCTGGCATGTCTTTGTAGGACTAAGCAAAAATGTCTTTAAACTCGTACAGGAGGTCTATGAAACTAGCCCTTTCGGTTGGGCTCAAGTTTGTCCCTATCCTAAGTTCTTGGGGTTCTAGTTCGGTTCCTACGTTGATGGGTTCAGTGTTCTCTATAACTAGTGCCCCTTCCCCCTCTTATAATATTTCTTTAGCTATGTAGGGAGGTAGTTCGATGGAGTCTGAGTCTGGGTCATCCTCATTATCATCGTAAATAGAATTGCATTCAGAATAACACACAGAGTAAGTAGGATTTGATTTATTCATATTAAATTTTGAAAAGAGTTGAAACAAAGAAGCCTTCTGTTCAGTTGTGAGTGGCGGCAAGGGGACAGCTGTTGGGACATTTCACAAACTACTGTTACTACTTAATACTATGCTAGGAGGAACAAGGGGATTGGGAGTGACGACAGGAGGAGACTCTATAGGGACTTCTCTAGACTCCGACTCTGATTCCGACTCTGACTCGAATTCGGGGTCTTCTGGTTCTCCTTTGAACATCTCTCCTTCTTCAGTGGTGAGCTTGAAGAGTCTTCCTATGTTGTTTGTCCATTTGATCGATTTTATCCATCCTTTTTGCTGATTTGAACAGGTTTCGGTGATTAACACGGCAGGGTTAAAATGGTCGTCTTGAAGTATCAAGGTAATGATTTCGTCTGTAAGACTTTCGGCGCTTTTGATCAAGGGAAGATCCCGGAGGTAGACATCTTTATCGATGTCTGCCCATATTCCATTGACTTCCCATTTGATCAGAGAGATAAGATGTGAACAATCTAAGTTAGATTCTTCATTTGTAATCATCAGAACTCCAAGAGGATTCTGAGTATTTTTAGGCTTACCTCTAGGAGGTATGGGTAGGCGACCATCTTCGGTCATATCTTGAAGGACATGCTTTAGCTTGTAACACTTTTCTGTATTATGTCCCTTACCTCTATGGTATTCGCAGTATGAATTTTCGTCCCAGAACTTGGACTTATTTTCTGGATCAGGTGTAGGCCCTATGGGTTGGAGCATACCTATTTTCATTAACCTCTTTAAAGCATTGGAGTACGTGTCACCAATGTTTGTGAACTTGCTTTGGGGGTTATTCTTCTTTGATGATTCAAGAAGGTTAACCTCATAAGTCTTGCTAGTAGAGCCATAAGAACGACTTATTGAGCCTTGATATCCATGACCTACCGTTTTGGACTAGAGTCCTTTACGGATGCCATCCTCAATTCTTGTCCCTAGCACATTTATGTCTTTGAAGGTCTTAATGTTTTGGTATCTCAAGTGATTTGCATAAATGGGCCTTAAATTATCCACGAACTTTTCCACAAGGGTAGCTTCATCCGGACGCTCGACAAGTTGTGTACTAGTTTTCCTCCACCTAGTTAGGAAGTCGGTGAAGCCTTCTTTCTCATTTTGGGTAAGAACCTCTAGAGTGCGCGTATTGACTTGGATTTCAGCATTATCCGCATATTGCTTAGCGAACTCGATTGCGGCATCATCCCAGGTGGCAATCTTCTCGTGCTCTAGGGAATAGAACCATTGCTTTGGAATGGTGTCGAGAGATGAAGGAAATATCCTTAAGAACATCTCGGGTTTGATGCCTTTGATATACATGTAGTTTTTGAAAGCACGAATGTGGTTCAAAGGGTTTTCATGTCCCTTGAATTTCGGGGTATCAGTCATCTGGAATTTGGTTGGCAATTTGGCGCTCAGGGCCTCATACTTGCGATTTTTCTCCCTATAGATGTCATCTCCTTTGAGGTACATTAATTGCTCCTCCAAGTTTTGGAGTCGCTTCTAAGCTTCAGTAAGACCTACTGGAGGGTTGGTTTCTGGTTGTCCAACATAGGGTGGAAGGTTGACATTCACAACTTTATTAGGAATTTCATCTTCTGCATGAGGTAGCCTAGTTTCTACCGCAACAATCCGGTTTTAAATGATATTAAGGCGTTCATAAGCTTGTTCTTGACTTGTTTGGAGCGAGCGAGCGCAGCTAGAATTTGATCATTACCATTTTGGGGTTGTCCATTGACACTTGCATGACTAGTTCCAGACATCTTGGAAACTGGATAAAAGATCAACGATGAATCAAAATACGATCGACCACTCTAGCACACTTACTCAAAGGAAAGACTAGAATTGTGAAGTGGGAGTGTGCCACTTGTGTCAAGTGAGGTTTGAAAATAACAAAGTTTTGAAATGTTTGTCCTAATCAACTGTAGTGTAGTTGTAGGAGTGTTGACTCGAAGTGAGGTTTTGAAATGGGCTTTTGAGGCCCGACTTTTGACTCGATATTCGGTTAGAGTTTCGACTTGTTTTGCACTAATTTGGGCCATTTCTCGAAAATATTTACATTTGAAAGAGGTTTTTGATTTTACAAAATTCGTCATGGTTTTGTTTAGAAAATGGTGATCACATATGATACAAGCATTCAGACACGCATTATAACGGTATGCTGAGTGCATTTAAAAGGGTTTTTGGTTTAAAGGGTGGGTTACCGTACCGAGCCATCAAACCCGGGTCTATGGAGAGGTTCGTGCCAAACAAGAGTAAGGCCGGTTCCTAGTCCATTCCCTCGAGTAGTGAAAGCCCTTGATCCAAACATGAGTAAGTGTGACACCCCCATATACCAAGGAGCCTTAATAAGACCTTCCCTAACATATAACGACATCACCATCTTGGTTGCCCGAGGAAAGTTATCATCAAAGGTCAATAAAAGAACATTTATAATTGTTTTACAAGTGATATAACCGAACTACTAATACAAAAGGTACATCTCATCAAAACTGTATAAACTACTTCTTTCTTTACTCGTGAAGACTCATCCCGCCAAGACTCCAGCTATCATCCAAGACGACACCTGCTAAGACCGACTGCTCACCATAAGGGATCACGTCAGACACAACAGAAGCAAACAAGAAAACAACCACACAAGGTCAGTACTGCGGACAATATAGCAACAACAGCAGACCCACTACAGGCACAACAGAACGCACACACAAGCCACAACACTCCAATCAATCACCGTCACCGACTGTCTACTGGACCAGCCCTGCCAGTGGGGGACCGCAGCCGTTCCCACCAAAGCCCCGCTCATCATACTGAGCGATAAACCTATCTCATTAATGTGCACATCCCCTCCTGTGGCGGGTTCCACGGAGGGCGAAACTAGGGCATGAAGCCACTCCCAAAAGTGACTCCACTCAGACGAGGACGCACCTCGAGAACGACAGACATTCAATCACAATCAGCTGCACTATAACAACAACCAACGAAACAGCACAACACCAATCGATTACCACAATCAATCACAGCGACACTACAAGCAATACCATGACCGTCACACTAAACAACCAACAGAAACTGAGTAGGCGAACCTACCTGTAGCCAACCGCATCGATTCCTTGTTCAACTACATTACATCAACCAGCAAGCAAAACCCCTATACCAATAGTACAAACACCTATTACTACCACCACAATCCTACAAGGAACAACAAAGACAAATATGATGATGAGGACATACCTACGCATCGCATATCGACGTTAAGACCGCTACCCGACTCAAGCAACCCATCCTCAAGTCACTAGCATCCTCAAAGGCTCCCATGGAAGGAATTATGGTGAAGGGAAAAGAGTGTTGGAGCTTGTGTCCTCCACAGTTAGTGTGATAACATATATAAATCTCTTATAGGTTCACAAGGGTATACTTCGTATTGTATCAGTTGATTAACGTTTACTTAATAACGGTTGGCTTGCTAGAAGTTTGACGTTATTATCATACTGATGGCGGTGATCAACTGGTCCCTAAAAGTCACACCTAAAGGATGTGTTTGTGAGATGTGATTGTATGAAAATATAATCACATTGATGCCTTATATGACTAAAAGGTTAGTCCATGTATTTGACTAAACAGTTTGTCAATGTGATGATGAGACGATTATTTAATACAATTAAATAATACCAGCTGAGACGAATTAATTGTTAAATTCGTAAATTGAATATAAACTGCTATATTTAATTAATGTATATAATGTTAGCTTAAACGAATTAAGATGTTAATTCGTAATTAAACGTAACCAGTTATATTTAATTAGCAAATTATAAATATGCGATATTTATAGTTAATGTATATATTATACGAGATTGTCATAATAGATGTTGACAGACCGATATTAATAAATCGACTACAATCTGTTATGTGTGGACAATTTAATACGGGACAACATCTATGACAATTGATAAAATGTACACATAATATATATTTTGATAACTACCTAAAAATAAGAAGATTTTTCTCCTTATTTTGTTGGGTTGTTTGACCGGAAAAAGAAAGAAAAAAAATCTCCCATTATTTTATCCTCTTTCACGGTTTAAGAGGGAGAAAAGGGAGATCATTTTTCTATTATTCTTTTGACCTAATTCTCTCCTTAAAAAAACACAAAACCCTAAAATTAATTTACAATTTTGGGGATCTCTTTCTAGCAAGAACATGGGCATTTCACAAAACATTTTGGGTGCAACGATTAGGAGAATATCGATTTCGATATTGTTCTTAGGCCATCTTTGCTAGGACCGAAGGTTAATTCTTAATCTCTACTCTTTTATTTATGTAAATTCGTTTATGACTAGTTTCATTCATAATTATAATTTCGTTATAATCCGAATTTTAGAGGAAGTATACCGATATTTCCCACAAGTGGTATCAGAGAATAGGCCACGAAATTATTTTGTATGATTTTCATAAATGGATTTAAACAAAAATTTTGAAGAATCGAAAAAAAAAAAATTCGGCCGTGAGTTTTTTTTTTTATTTTTGCCGAAATGTTTTTTGATTTTTGATGTTTTGTTTCCATTTGATTTATTCATATTGTTGTTTTAATTTGTTAAGATGATAATATGATAAATTTGTAGATGTTTTGATTTAATTAGAATTAAACTAAAATGTAAATGGAAATTGTTTTGATATATGATGTTCATTTGTTTTTGCTATTTAGTTTTGGCATACATGAGATTAAATTGTTGTTTAAGAATCATCATTCATTAATTTAAATGTTGATGATTATGCCAATCTTGTTCTAGTAGCAACTTTAAACAAATTGTTTATATATATGGGCTTATTTTTCTCGAAAAAGAAAGATAGAAAAAAAAATGGTTTTTTCTGTTTTAGGTCAATATGCCGAGGGCAATTTTAATAAAAAAAAAATCTGTTTTTTTTGTTTTTGGAATTGCCGAGAGAAAAGAAAAAGAAATCTGATTTTCTTTTTTTTTTGATGCCGTTAGCATTGAAAAAGAAAAAAAAATTCTGGTTTTTTGATTTGCCGAGAGCATTAATTAATTTTTTTTTTTTGTTTATTTTTTGCCAATAATCTTTATACATTATTTATAATGTATAATTGTTTGTTGTGAAAAGGTTCACAAATTCGAGATACCCAAATTATTTTAAAGATGTTTAAAATAATGTTAGATGAATTCATATTATAGGTTAATGTTAATTAAGATTGAAATTATTGTGAGTAATTGAGGAATTGTCACATAATTTGATCATTTAAATAGGTGGTTTGGATAAATTACTCTACATAATTCAGAAATTATGTCTTGAATGATTAATTTATAGTTGATGCATTTTTATTTAGTTGAATGGTTTATTTACGTTTTTTTTTTTTTTTGCAATCGGTTGTAATTTGTAATACCTAGTGTGGCCTTAGTTAATTATGTTTTCGTAATGATGGAAACATAATTTTAATGTAATTTTGAGATCTCGTATCTCCTTTTGGTTTTCTTTAAGTATTATGGTTTTGAAATTAGAATGTAAATAGGTTTATTTTGTAATTTATTAATTGTAATTTCAAGAAGACTAAAGATGGAGATTGGATTGCTCACTTCCACTACATGGACCAAGATGGAACATCAAGACAAGCTTCTCGGGTCCTAGGAAGGATTCCAAAGTTGTATTTATGTTCATTTTAGTAGATAGGCCACACTAGGAATTTATTTTTATTTTTACGTTTTTCCATTCTTGTTGCTTTTCTTCGCTTGATAATTACTGCATCATATTCCGCCTAAACCAAACCGCCTACTAAAATCCATGAAAATTGACTCATATAGTTTGGATCTTAGTTTTCATAGACATACATATGTCACACAATTTTAAGTCATCATCTTAGTTTATTCATTCTCACATGCTAGATATTAGTTCACTTAAAATGAATTAAAATAAAGTTGATGGGATCTTCCTCTAAAACTGAAATTGAGACTAGTCTTTATAGGCCAAACATCTATGAATCTCTTCTTCGTCGGTAGGCATATAGGACCTTACTCTCCATATGACCCCTTCTACGTTGGGTAAGTAGTTTGTGTTGACTTAGTTTACATCAACATTATAATCCGAAGAGTTTCTCGAGATTATGATGGACTATAGATAGAATTTACATAAATTTATCAATTTACAGATAATTGAGTCTTAGGATCATTTATATAATTCTTGAGGGAGGTCAATTGTATAAATGCTTGAGTCTTCGCCTTATAACAGTATTGCATTAGACTTAAATCATAACGATGAGTATGCTTATTATTTTTATTCTTCTCTTTCGCAGTGTAGAATTCGTTTTATATTGATAATACTGTTATAACAAATGGCTGGAAATAACGAAATCCCTATGCCAAGTGCCACACTTGGACGCGAGTCATGGCTAAAAGATTTCATGGACCACATGAATCAGTTCACACGACTGAAGAATGACGGGTCCAACTTTCCGGACTGGGAGGCATCATTGCGGAATGCTGCCATTGCTGACGGTAAGCTCAAGTACTTAACTGAGCCAGTACTACCAAACCCAGGCCCCAATGCAAGACATAACGAGTTAATTGCTTATAGTGACTTCGTTATGGAAGTGGGTGCGATAAAGAACGTACACATTTTTGCAATGGAAACCAATTTGCAAAGACGCTTTATTGCCCCAGCTGCAAACAAGATTTTCACCACGCTCACTAATGAGTTCTCAAAATCACCGAGAATCGTTACTTATGAGCATACCTGACGCTTCTTTGATGCAAAACTCCAGAAGGGCCAACCGGTTAGCCCGCACATTCTTAACATGATTGAGAATGTCGAGAAATTGGAGGCACTTGATTGCAAAATCTGTTGGGAAATGTGTCCTCAACAATAGTGCGATCATATGATTTAAATATCATTATTAAATCTTATTTCAAGAATACGGAAGGGATGATACATTACATATATAGTCAACTGGTCCACACATATCGGTAATGATTGGTCAAGGCTAGAGTTTGACATTACTCGTCGCGACGGTGGTGATCAATTGATCCCTTGAGGTCACACCTAAAGGACGATTCCCTTAATTGAAAAGGTTAATTAGTTGTATACCGTCTGATTAATTAATTCCTTAAAATTGAACAATTTGATTTGTGAGAGAGAAAATTGATATCTTATTATAATGGGATTAAATAAGATTTATTTTAGTAATAAAATGCTTTGTTGCTAAAATTATTTATTGTTTGAGAAACAATAAAGATAAGAATGAATGGTTAATTATAATTACAAGAAGTTGTGAATTATAACTATATGACCCATTTTATTTATGTGATCAAGTATCACTAGTCAATTTGTTGTATGAAATTTAATTAATTCATGAAATGATATTTATGTGATAAATATGCATTAAATTAATTAATAACATGTATTCTACTACATGTGACATATTGTGTGACAAATGACAAATTGACAAAATAAAATGGTAGTCCATTTTAAGTACATGGACCGAAAAATGGAGGGTGTGTTAGTGGGTTTTGGTTGTTTTATTTTATTTGATAAAATAAACATAATGATGCCTACCTACTACTAGTCTTACACATCTTACACACCTACTATTTTTGAAAAGAGTAAAAGAAAATGAAATGATGCCATTTAGGCTCCCTAAAACCGTGTGACTCCATCTAAATGGATGTGAGTTGGTTCTTTTCTTTTTCTAACACACTACCATTCAATACACATGCAAAATGTTCATGTATCCTCTCTTCTCTCTCTTTTATCTTCATCAAAAAGATGAGATTTAATCTAAATTGTTCATATAAGATTACTAAAATTATCAAAGTAATATATGAGTATTAGTAATCAAATTTAAGGTAAACCACAATATAAACATCTAGTGCATGTTAGTTTGTGGGATTAAGGGATTGTCTTGGGTGCTACTAATTGGAGAATCTCTACTTTGGGATTTTTGTATGTTCATCCATTAAAGGAAAGCTCAAGAACAAGTGAGTAGGAGGACTCACTTGTGCCCATAAATCCGAAAATCACATGGTGAGATATAGATTTTTCCATCTCTTTAATTAATGTTTGCATGCATAAAATCCATATTTAATTTTATGACAAATTAAATAAAATCACATATATGAATATGTATGTATATAGATCTACATTTCTTTCAAAATCAGTGAGAGCATAGTCATTGACCGTATGCTTCATTTACTTCATGATGGTTTTGTCCGCTTCAGGGCAAATTACTACATGAATGACATGAAGAAAAGTCCTCATGAGCTACACTCACTTCTCATACAGACCGAGAAGGATATGAAATTGAGTGGGAGCATGAAGCAAGATGTTCTCATGATTTCCAACAAGAATAAGGGTAAGGGCAAGGCTCACGGCGACCTAACTGTAGGAAAGCTGAAGTTTAAAAAGTCAGGAAACGGTAAGAGTGGGCCTGGTGAGACTAGTGGCTCACTAGGCAAGGCAAAGAGCAAGGACGGTAACGTTGAGTGCCACCATTGTCACAAGACTGGACATTGGAGGAGGAACTGTCCCGTGTACCGTGAGGACATAAAAGCAGGCCGCGCCACTCCTGTTCGTATGTCATCTTATACTCATATGATTGAGATTAACCATGCAAGTTTCGGAACTTGGGTAATTGATACTGGTTGTGGTTCTCATCTGTGTAATCATTTGCAGGGCCTAAAAACATCACACCTCTCGCAAAGGGTGATGTGGACCTGTGAGTCGCGAATGGAGCTAGAGTTGCTGCAGTCTCAAGGGGAACATACGTAATCCAACTCCCAAGTGGTTTTGAGTTATATTTATATAACTGTTACTATGTACCCAGTTTATCTAAGAACATTATTTCTTTTTCCGTACTTGATAAAGACGGTTTTTCATTTTGAATAAAGGATAATAGCTGTATTTTCTCTTTTAATGAAATGGTTTATGGCAAAGCAGTTTCCATGAATGGAATTTACATCTTAGATCAAACCACAGATATATTACATGTGAATAATAAAAAATTAAAGGTTGGTGACAAAGATCAAACTTATCTATGGCATTGTCGAATGGGACACATAAATGAAAAACGTGTAAAGAAACTCATCGAGAGTGGAACTATTCCCACATTTGATTTCTCTACTTTTGGCACGTGTGAATCATGTCTTATCGGCAAAATGACTCGAATTTCCTTCAAAGGTGTTGGAATGCGTGCTAGTGACCTATTAGGACTCATACATATTGATGTATGTGGACCTATGTCAATTACCGCTAGAGATGGCTATAGATATTTTATCACTTTCACGGACGATTTGAGTAGATACGGATATGTCTACTTAATGAAGCATAAAAGTGAGTCCTTTGAAAAATTCAAAGAATACCAGAATAAGGTTGAGAACCAACTGGGAAGAAAGGTTAAAGCACTCCATTCAGATCGGGGTGGCGAATATCTTTCAAATGAGTTTGATCAACACCTTAAAGACTGTGGAATAGTTTTACAGTTAACTCCACCTGGAACACCTCAATTAAATGGTGTGTCCGAACGGAGAAATCGAACACTACTTGATATGGTTCGATCCATGATGAGTCACACGGTATTACCAGATTCATTATGGGGCTTTGCTCTTTTGTCAGCTGCTCTTATACTTAACCAAAGTTTGTCTAAAGCTGTCGACAAGACTCCATATGAAATGTGGAAGGGAACGGTCCCTAACTTGTCCTTTATTCGGGTTTGGGGCTGCGAGGCTTATGTCAAGTGGAGACACGAGGATAAGCTCGGCCCGCGATCGGTCAAGACATACTTTATTGGTTATCCAAAAGGGATGTTTGGTCATTACTTCTATTCGCCTACCGAACATCGAGTTTTTGTTGCGGCTAGTGCAAAGTTCTTAGAGAAAGAATTTCTCGAGAACAAGTCAAGTAATAGAACCTTCGAGCTGTCGGATATTCAAGAACCAACAACCGAGGAACAGATGGAGGAAGTTGTTCCTTCAACTGATGATACGGTTAATATTCCTCAGGAACCTAGGAGGTCGGGTAGAATCTCTAATCCTCCAGACAGATACATTGGTATGGTCGAGGAAAATGACGTTTTACTCCTAGAGAGTAATGAACCCGCTACCTATAAAGGTGCCATGGCATGTTCCGACTCTAAGCTATGGCTTGAAGCCATGAAATACGAGATGGACTCCATGTATGTGAATGACGTATGGGATCTTGTTTATTTACCTAATAAGGTAAGACCACTGCAGTGCAAATGGCTTTACAAAATAAAGCATTCTGTAGACGGGCAACCAGATACCTATAAAGCACGACTAGTGGCAAAAGGTTTCACTCAAGTGCACGGATTGCATTATAATGAAATTTTTGCACCCGTAGTTATGCTGCGTTCCATTCAGATAATCTTAGCGATTGCCGCTTTTGATGACTATGAAATTTGGCAGATGGATGTGAAAACCGCCTTCTTAAACGGTTATTTGGAGGAGGAGTTGTACATGGTGAAACCCGAAGGTTTCATAGATCCTGAAAATCCTAAGAAAGTGTGCAAGATTAAGCGTTCCATTTATGGACTTAAGCAAGCTCATGAACTCGAGGGTCTAAAGGCATACGAATGCTTTCGTAGGTGATAAAGTCCGGTGAACCCCAAGGTCTCAAAAATGAGTCGGACGTTAGTCTCAATACACAGATCATCCAAGAGGGTCATGTCAATACAGCGGGTCGGTCTCATCTTATGGGACTGTAAGGCTACAAACTTTCCCCGTTGTGTAAAGTCTGCAAATACCACAGACGGATATTCGGGTACAGCTGGAACTACCGGTCCACTTCCCTCACCAATTTCGGGCTCAGAAGCCCTACCCCTCTTACTCTGTCTGGTCCCTACTGTTGGTCTCGGCATCTGCGTCAACATACGATTTTAATATACCACCACATATACACTAAAACATACAAAGCATACATGTTTGGTCATAGAAGAATCATCTAAGTACACACTATCACCAACAATTCCCAATTTACAAGTAAAATTCCTGATCGAGGCCATTTCGTGTTCACAATTAAGTATATGTGGTCGTTGGTCAATGGTCGATACAAAACACAATTTATACTTCACAAACAACTCTACAATTAGTAAAGAGGCAAGTAAAGGTCGGATCCCAAGGGACGGGTATTGAAATGAGAATTCTATTGTAACTAGTAGTGTCTAGGGGGTGTCACAAATTGGGTTGATGTAGAAGGTTACTAAACTAAAATAACAATGAAAATAAACTAGCAAGATGAATAAAATAAGGGGTGTAAACAATTGATTAAAGGCACTAGGGTGTCATGGGATCATAGGGGAATCATGGGATATGATCATACAAACATGTTCTCAAATTATAAGAAAGCAATTATTGTTGTGATGGATTGAGTTGGGTTATATCTTACAATCCTAGGAAAGTTTGGGTCCCGGAGCCGAATCGATTTGATTGTACAACACCTACAAGTCGACTTAATCTTTCCTACTCAACACATGCATGGTCTAACAAGACTCGAGTTGGGTTATGTCTTACAAGTCTCATTAAAAAGATAGGAGATGATAGTAAATGCAAGGATTCATAGGCTTAGCATTTCATCAAATATAACATGTGCATGTATTAAGATCAAAACAAGCAAGCAAATAAGATATGAAAGCATATTAATTTAAGCATGAATCATTCCCCATGTTGGTTTCCCCTAATCACCCATTAAACCCTAGCTAAGAGACTACTCACTCATTATCATGTTGATCATGCTAGCAAGGTTGTCAATCATACCAACAATATGAAACATGATGAATAAATGAAAGTAATTAACAATAATTAAAAAGGGATTAAGAGATTATACCTACTAATGATTCCAAAATAATAATGCAAAGAATAATAGAAGAACTTGATGATTGATGGAAGGTTGTCAATCTCCCAATAAACCCAATAATCTTCTAATTACCCAAAATAAAGGAAGAATAAGAGAGAGATTAAAGAACTAAAACTTGGATTAAAACTTGATTAATACTTGATTACAATATTGAAGAGAGATTTGATTGATATTAACTACTCTAAATATTGATAAGAAGAACATGCTCCTCTAATTAGACTATTGGGGTATTTATAGTGAAAATTAGGGAGGATGCATTAGGGTTAACTAAGGGCTAAACTAGTAATTACACTTTTTAAGTTGAGCAAGGAGGACCCGGTATTTTCTGAGAGAAGGGCTTCTCTTTTCGTAGCTCGAAGAATGAAATCCGTCTTTGTCTGAGAAATCGTGCGGATTAGAGTCGGGACGGCCGGATTTGGGCTGTGCAATCCGAGCGGATTCGGGAGAGGGACGCTCGGATTGTTGAGGGGAATCCGAGCGGATTCCAAGGAGGGACGGATTGTCTTGGCTGGCCGGCCGGACGGACGGATTATCCGCAATCCGTTCGGATTGTTGGTCGGCTTCAATTCTTCTTCTTTTCTTCCCTTTTCTTCATAAATTCCTTGGGGATTTCCTTGGGGACGCAAGGATCCTTTCTCAACATTGTTCTTCTACTATAATATGTACAAAGGCCTTCTAGTCTTGTCTCTTCTTGATGCTTGGTCATTGAATACAATCAATTTAGCCTCGTTTTGCCATGAAAATGCAAGATTCTTACTCCTTTCCTACCAAGGGATCAAAATCTCAAAGAATATGCAAAACAAAGAACTAGAGATAAGAAATGACCCAAATAGGCACTAAAAAGCATGGAAACAATGGTAATTCGGGGGCTAAATATTCGCCAATTACGGTCACATCAAATATCCCCAAACCGAACCTTTGCTCGTCCCGAGTAAAGAGGTGACAAAGACTAGGACCAAAACTAACCTATCCTAATAATAATAGCCGATATGAGACAATTAGCGGGTCTCACTCCGCCCCTTCAACTCACAACAAGACAACCATGAGGTAGGATGCCTTCTTGCAAGGCAAGGTGGGTCTTGCCAAAATGGCGACACATCCAATCATTAAAGCACATAAAATCACATAATGGATGCATCTACAAAAAGAATAGCCACTTTCCTCATCTAAGTGGCGGAAATTATCTACAAGGGAAGCAATTCAAGGGTACACAATCCTTCATAGATGCAATTTATTCAAACTACTAAGCCTAGAAGGATACCAATAAATCACCTCCAAAGTGTGTAAAGCTAGGGTACCTTTGTCCTCAATCGTTAAATGCTTTTGTCAAGAGTAGACTCCCTATGGTGTTAGAAACACTGGAGGATCGCGGAATTCCCCTTCTTGCCTAGACAAGAAGAAGGGTCGTCCCCTCTCTACCATGCACAAAAATGGGTATGATGGATCAAGGGATCAATAGATATTTGAGTTTCACTTTGGGAGTTTGCTTTTGTTTTTGTTTTTCCCCCCAATTTCATGTGGCATTTGACATTTGAGAACACTTTCTTTTTGCCATTTCTTTTTGATATTTGGCATTTCAATACTTGACAACTTTTTTGCATTTCTTTTTGAACATTTTCAAAGTCACCCCAATTAGTAACGAGGGTGCCTTGTATTTGAAGCTTAGGAGTCTATTTTTGCTCCTCTTTTCTTTTGATGCATTTTTGCAAACTTTCTTTCACTTTTCATTTCATTGAACTCAAATTTTTGAACAATTTCTTTTTGTGCCCATTCCCTTTGATGACAAAAATATGGTAGAACATGGACGAATGATAGATGTATGCATGGTTTCAAGGGTCACCTTGGAATAAACGGTAGCCAAGGAGTTATCACACCACAAGGTACTCTTGACTAGGCCTTAATCCATGGGTCAAAGGATACTAGCATGACACATCCTAGGGTGTTTTACAAGCATTCTAACAAGCAAAGTCTTAAGAATAAAAAGCATCTATTAGGGCCTATATACACTTGTCAAGCTTCCCAAATAGACGGTTTCGCAAAATTTTTCTAATATGCAACTACATGCCATGATGCAACTATCATATATACATCCTAATGCAAATGTTTCTACCAACTAATATGTCATATAAACTAAATGCAAGTCCTAAGTTCACATTATTTTTACCGCATCAATCAAAATAAAGCCACATAGTCATTAACATAAAGAGGAAAAAGGAGATTGGAAAGATCATACCATGCGGTCTTCAATATCCTCATGTCTCGGATGTGGCGTAGTCAATCAATGTGAACAAATATAATATATACAAGACAATATATACAAAGGAAATGAACTTGTTTTTGGATTTTTCAATTTTTCAATTTTTATGATTTTTGAAATTTTTCAATTTTTATGGGTTTTTGAATAAAAGTTAAGTGTTAGAATTCCCATCCCCACACTAATATGGGCATTGACCTCAATGGCCAAAATGATGGAAATTATGCAAAGATGATGCATGATTTCTATACTAAATGCAATTCTACACTAAGCTATACTACATGATGCATGGTTTTTGTTATGACGGAGAGGATAATTTAAATTACCTCCCGTTGTGTATGCATCAACTTCCCCAAACCAAATGAGACACTATTGCTAATGTCAAAGCATTGGGGTAGTTCATGCACACACTATGCTATGCATGAAACTAGATTGTCATTTTGGATTTTACAAATGGGAACAATAAAGAACACCTCAATGGTACCGAGGTGTGAGTCCTTTGATGTTGCTAGGACTAAACCAACAATGATCAAAATGAAATAAAATACAAAGAGATATAGACACAAACCATGGGAGTGTAGGAGTCTCCAAGGCTTGCTAGTCCTCCATCATGCTATCATCATCATCACTTCCCTCATGAGAAGTGGTCACATTGCCACTTTCCTTGTCACCTTCTTCTTCACTTTCTCCATCATCTTGTTCATCATCATCTTCACCATCTCTTTCTTCATCTCCACTTGCTTCTTCCTCAACATTATCATCAATTTCTTCACCATTTCCAACAACCTCATTGTCTTCCACCACGTCCCTAGATGCACCCGGAAACAAGGCTTCTTTATCCGCCCAACTAGGCAAAGGACAAGATGGATCAAGGAGTCCTTGCCTAGCTAAATGTAGGAGGGGAGGATATTGAGCCAAATATGCATTCTTCCGATCTTCATAAGCTTGCTTGTGCATGGCTTGCATAAGAAGAGTGACATAGTCTTTCCCAATTTCAACTCCTTCCGGTTTGAACTCTTCATACACAAAGGGGTAAGGCGGTATAACAATGGAAGAGGAGGGGTTTCATGATCACCCTTTTGTTGTTGAATGATGTACTCGGCTTCTTCGGATAGGGGAAGTAGATAGTTGGTCCGGTGGACACTTAGGCGACAAATCTTCGAGGGTAAGGTGAACGATCTAGCTTCACTTGTTAGCCATCCATATTTAGTGTCAAGGGGGTTATGGGCAACCCACTTGAACTTGTTAATCATAATGTGCATATTAATAAGATGGCCACCTTCCTTTGCCTTGTACTTGCTATCCTTATTGAAATTAGGATCAAAGTGCTTGGCTGGGACCGTGACTAGGCCGCCATTAACAATAACGGTCGTACCCTTCTTCCCATTATCAACATTAAGCCATCTATCAACCAATAGCCTCAAAGAATTGAAAGGCTTGGTGTGAATTCTTCCGACATTCAAAGCCGATTCAAGGAGGATAAAATCAAGTCTTGTGAAATGATTGGTGTCTTTCCTAGCAATTATGGTATTTCCCACAACTTTGTGCCATACTCTTATACCCGGATGATGGACCAAAAGAGCACGACAAGTATGAAAATCATCAAATTTCTTCCCGGAGATTGCCTCCCAAAGAGGCTCGGGGTCATACTTTCCATAATGCTTAAGATATCTTGATTCATCGCTAAGACCCAAAATTTCACCTAATTCCTTAAAGGTAATGCGTCTACTAATGTTAGCTAGACGAAACTCAAGATTTTCCCTATTCTCAACTTTGGTAACTTTTAAAGAACTTAAGAATTCCAAGACAAGGGAAGGGTATGTCGATTCCTTTGTTTCAAACAATTTCTTCAAACCCATGGCATTGAAAAAGGCTTTTGTTTGTTCAAGAACACCCAATTTCTCTAAGGCATCTTCACATATGAATTTGGTGGATTGAATTGATTTCATAGCAAACTTGACGAATGTATTTCTATGGATATCGGAAATAAAGGTTACCTCCGGATAATGTAAGAGTTCATCGATTACCGGAGTAGAAGGTGATGCTCCCATAGAAATTTGTTGTTGTTGTGGTTGCACTTCCAAGTTTGGTGTTGATACCACCATTGCCAAAGCTTTCTTTGTTTGGAGAGCTTTTTGCCTTTGACAGAGAGCCTTTGCCTTTGGTGCCTTTGTTGCTCCCTTTGTCCTTGCCATTTGATGAACTAACCAAGAAAAGAATCAAAAATCTTCAATTTGTAGAATGCCCAAATCGATTTGAAGGTGAAAGGCTTTGCCTTTATGAAATCAAAAATCGACTCAAAGGTTGAAGATTTTGTTCTTGGTTTTGATTTTTATTGGAGATGGAGTGATTGATTTGTTGTTTAAGGATGGTTTGATTTGATTTTGGTGGATTTTGTTGAGGGTTTTTGTTTTTGTGATGGAGAGGATGAGGGTTTTGATGTTGTGGGTAGTGTTTATGAATGAATGAGTGAAGGAATGAAGGTGGGAGGGTATTTAAAGAAGTCGGAATTTTCGAAAACGCAGGGGCAATCCGTGCGGATTAGGCCCAATCCGTGCGGATTCTGCAGCTTCAAAATTTTCAGAAGCTCGCCTAAAGACGGGCGGATTCTGGGGAATCCGCTCGGATTCTTCTGTGATGGGACGGGCGGATTTGCTGCAGGACGGACGGATTTCAGTCCCGAGAAAATTTCTTTGTTTTCTTCAGCAGCAAAGACGGGCGTCTTCTTCACAAGACGGACGGATTCTATGAGACGGCGTCTTTCCGAAATCCGCTCGATTCTTTAACAATCAAGAATTCTCAATTTTCATCTCAGCTCAGGACGGGCGTCTTCTCAGCAGGACGCTCGGATTGTTGAAGACGGGCGGATTTTGTACAATCCGCTCGGATTTTGGTCCTTTGTACCCGGATTCATTCCATTCGTGCACAATGCATTTCCCTTTACCATTCTTCCATTCTTCTTCATTTCTTGTGTTCTTCATTGTGGGGGCACTACTAAGGCATGAATAGCCTAGGCAATTTCCATCCCCACACTAAGGTAAAGCACTACACATCAATTGAAGTCATTAGTCCCTCCCTCACTTCTCTCTTACATGACAATTATTTTGATCAAAGTAAATAAAAATCCAAAAATGACAAAAAATGCAATACAAAAATTGAAATGTAAGTTAGGGAGTTAGAAATATTTACAAGTGGTGGTTTAGGGAGGACTCCACCAAACTCTCATTCTTGATGAGATGTCAAGGGGGCATGTTCAAGGTGTTGTTGATGTTGCTCAACACCTTGAAGAAGTAATCAAAAGCTTGTTCATTATTGTGGTAGAGGTCTTCAATAGACCGTGGCCCTTGTTGTTGATCATGATTGACTGCATGCCCAATGTAGGGATTAAAAATCCCTTCAAACTCGTCGTCCCAAAGACCACAAACTTCATTGAGTTGATCATTGAAAATCTCTTGCTTAGATGGAGACAACTCTCCCAATTTCTTTTCTTGGCCAATGAGGCCATCCTCTTCTTCCTTGGTTGATTTTGATGAGCCTTGCAAGCTCTCCTTGTCACAATTCACTTGCTCTTTGAATGGAGCATCTTCATCTTTCTTCTTCCATTGGAGTTCCGATTTCTTCCTTTCATCTTTCCGGCTATAATGATCAATCATGAAACATGGCTCATGCAAACGAGGAGCTCTCATGGTTTTGTCAAGATTAAAAGTTATGCTTTCATCTCCCACTTCTAGAGTGAGCTCTCCATGTTTCACATCAATCACCGCACCCGCGGTGTGTAGGAAGGGTCTTCCTAAGATGATAGGAATGTTGGAATCTTCCTCCATATCAACAATGACAAAGTCCACCGGGATGAAAAACTTCCCAATTCGCACGGGGACATCTTCCCATATCCCTAATGGTGTCTTCGTCAATCTATCGGCCATTTGGAGTGTGATATTGGTGCATTTAAGCTCTCCCATTCCCAACCTTTTACTTACCGAGTACGGCATGACACTCACACTAGCCCCTAGATCGCATAAGGCTTTGTTGATCGTCGTGTCGCCAATGGTACACGGTATTGAGAAGCTTCCCGGATCCTTTAACTTTGGAGGTGAACTCCCTTGAAGTATTGCACTACTCACCTTAGTGAAGGCGATAGTCTCAAGTTTCCGGATCGACTTCTTCTTTGTGAGGATATCTTTCATATACTTTGCATAGGCCGGAACGTGATTGATTAATTCCGTGAAAGGAATTGAGACTTCTAAATTCTTCACAATCTCCATGAACTTTCCAAGTTGATCATCAAATTTAGGCTTGGCTTGACGACTTGGAAAAGGAAGTCTAAGCACAATGGGCTCCTTCTCTTTGGCCTTGTCTTCATTTTTCTTTGAACTTTCTTCTTTTGATGATTCCCCTTCTTTGGGGCTTTGCACAATTTCTTCCTTTTCACTAGCTTGCACAACTTCATCCTCAACTTGCTTCTTCGGTGCCTCATACCTTGTACCACTTCTCAAGTGAATGGCACTAACCGTTTCATGTCTAGGGGGATTACTTTGAGGTGGTAATTGCCCCTTTTGTCTTTGTGAGCTTGAAGATGCTAGTTGAGTCAATTGTGTTTCCAACATCTTGGTGTGAGCTAGAATGTTGTTGATGGTGGTGTCTTTTGCTTGGCTATCTTTTTGCATTTGAGTGAAAAATTCTTGTTGATTCTTTTGCATTTGGAGGACCGCTTTTTGGACATCAAAACCTTGGTCATTTTGGTGATTGTATGGATTTTGATTTTGGTAACCTTGGTTTTGATTGTAAAAGGGTCTTTGATTTTGGTTTCTCATGGGTGGTGGAGTGTATGTTGTTTGAGGGTTTTGAACATTTTGGCTTTTGTATGAGAGATTTGGATGGAACTTGGTGTTTTCATTGTAAAAATTTGAATAAGGGGTACCACTTTTGTTAGCTTGGAAAGCATTAACTTGTTCGGTTGTTCCCCTACACTCACTTGGGTCATGACCCAAAGTTCCACAATTCTCACATATCCCACTTGGGATTGATCAGGATGCCGTCATGGCATTGACATGATGCTTTGATGATTTTGAGTTTTCCTCAAGTCTAGCCATAGCTTGTTCAAATTTCAAGTTGATTGTGTCAATGTGAGCACTAAGTTGAGCACCCAATTGAGTAACGGAGTCCACTTCATACTTTCCTCCTCTAGTAGCCTTGCGAGGTCTACTATATTGTGAATTATGGACCGTCATTTCCTCAATCTTGTTCCATGTTTGATTGTCATCAACTTCGGTGAACATTCCATTTGATCCCATATTGAGAATGTTCCTTGAATCTTCATATAAACCATTCCAAAATTGTTGTACCAAAAACCATTCGCTAAGTCCATGGTGAGGACATGAGCGACAAACACCTTTGAACCGCTCCCAAGCTTCATACAAAGATTCTTCATCCCTTTGCTTAAAACCCGTAATTTGAGCTCTTAGCATGTTAGTCTTTTCCGGTGGGTAGAATTTTTTGTAGAAAGCTAGAGCTAACTTCTTCCAAGAATCTATTCCAAGGGTGGCCTTATCAAGGCCCTTCAACCATTGCTTTGCGGTGCCGATTAACGAAAAAGGAAATAAGACCCATCTAATTTGGTCTTGAGTCACGCCCGTTTGAGATATAGCATCACAATAATCACAAAAGGTTTCCATATGAGAATGAGGGTCTTCACTTGGCATCCCCCCAAATTGGCTCCTCTAAACTAATTGGATGAAGGCGGACTTGGCAATAAATTTTCCGGTGAGATGTTGCGGTGTAGGAGTACCATTTGGTAGATTCTCCTCGGTGGGTATAGAGTGTGACGAGAATTTAGGCATTGTAGGTGGATTTTGTGGGATATTGTTTAATGGGTTCTCTTCTCCTTCTATTGCGAAAGGATTGACAAACTCACTAGTGGGTTGAACAACTTCACCAACACCTCTCAAATTCCTCCTAACAAGTCTCCTATTATTCGTCAAAGTTCTTTCGATTTCACGGTCAAAAGGTAACAAATCACTTTGTAACCTTCTAGACATGCAAAATATCAAACAACTCAAAAACAATTAGAACAAACCTTGAGGAGTTCTACTTCCCAAAGGTGAAGAAAGACACAACTAATAACAATAAAAGAAATATTAAATCAATTTAAACACCGTCCCCGGCAACGGCGCCATTTTTGATCGAGGCCATTTCGTGTTCACAATTAAGTATATGTGGTCGTTGGTCAATGGTCGATACAAAACACAATTTATACTTCACAAACAACTCTACAATTAGTAAAGAGGCAAGTAAAGGTCGGATCCCAAGGGACGGGTATTGAAATGAGAATTCTATTGTAACTAGTAGTGTCTAGGGGGTGTCACAAATTGGGTTGATGTAGAAGGTTACTAAACTAAAATAACAATGAAAATAAACTAGCAAGATGAATAAAATAAGGGGTGTAAACAATTGATTAAAGGCACTAGGGTGTCATGGGATCATAGGGGAATCATGGGATATGATCATACAAACATGTTCTCAAATTATAAGAAAGCAATTATTGTTGTGATGGATTGAGTTGGGTTATATCTTACAATCCTAGGAAAGTTTGGGTCCCGGAGCCGAATCGATTTGATTGTACAACACCTACAAGTCGACTTAATCTTTCCTACTCAACACATGCATGGTCTAACAAGACTCGAGTTGGGTTATGTCTTACAAGTCTCATTAAAAAGATAGGAGATGATAGTAAATGCAAGGATTCATAGGCTTAGCATTTCATCAGATATAACATGTGCATGTATTAAGATCAAAACAAGCAAGCAAATAAGATATGAAAGCATATTAATTTAAGCATGAATCATTCCCCATGTTGGTTTCTCCTAATCACCCATTAAACCCTAGCTAAGAGACTACTCACTCATTATCATGTTGATCATGCTAGCAAGGTTGTCAATCATACCAACAATATGAAACATGATGAATAAATGAAAGTAATTAACAATAATTAAAAAGGGATTAAGAGATTATACCTACTAATGATTCCAAAATAATAATGCAAAGAATAATAGAAGAACTTGATGATTGATGGAAGGTTGTCAATCTCCCAATAAACCCAATAATCTTCTAATTACCCAAAATAAAGGAAGAACAAGAGAGAGATTAAAGAACTAAAACTTGGATTAAAACTTGATTAATACTTGATTACAATATTGAAGAGAGATTTGATTGATATTAACTACTCTAAATATTGATAAGAAGAACATGCTCCTCTAATTAGACTAATGGGGTATTTATAGTGAAAATTAGGGAGGATGCATTAGGGTTAACTAAGGGCTAAACTAGTAATTACACTTTTTAAGTTGAGCAAGGAGGACCCGGTATTTTTACGAGAGAAGGGCTTCTCTTTTCGTAGCTCGAAGAATGAAATCCGTCTTTGTCTGAGGAATCCGTGCGGATTAGAGTCGGGACGGCCGGATTTGGGCTGTGCAATCCGAGCGGATTCAGGAGAGGGACGCTCGGATTGTTGTAGGGGAATCCGAGCGGATTCCAAGGAGGGACGCTCGGATTGTCTTTGGCCGGACGGACGGATTATCCGCAATCCGTTCGGATTGTTGGTCAGCTTCAATTCTTCTTCTTTTCTTCCCTTTTCTTCATAAATTCCTTGGGGATTTCCTTGGGGACGCAAGGATCCTTTCTCAACATTGTTCTTCTACTATAATATGTACAAAGGCCTTCTAGTCTTGTCTCTTCTTGATGCTTGGTCATTGAATACAATCAATTTAGCCTCGTTTTGCCATGAAAATGCAAGATTCTTACTCCTTTCCTACCAAGGGATCAAAATCTCAAAGAATATGCAAAACAAAGAACTAGAGATAAGAAATGACCCAAATAGGCACTAAAAAGCATGGAAACAATGGTAATTCGGGGGCTAAATATGCGCCAATTACGGTCACATCAATTCCAATTCTTATAGCTCAGACGGTCTCTACAGCTATGAAAATTTTGACATAATTAACATGAATTAACTCATCCACTACTATTTTTAGGACTCAAACCTTCAAAACATATTCATATACCACCCAAATTTGCAATTATATGGGACGAATTTCACTTTGGGGCACTTTTAAAACGGAGTTTTAAGGCAAATTTTAGGGTGAAAATCACAAAAGTTAACTCCACACATGATATATACAACATACATTACTCAATTTTCTTCATTCTCTATGCAATAGTTAATCAAAAATCAATTCAATTCACCAAACCCTAAAATTTCGAGTTATAGAACTCGCCTTTTTAATTCGATTTTTGGCACAATTACATCAATAATCTACAAATTGAAACAACTAGAACATAGGACAACAATTACAAACAAGACTTGACACATTTAAATCGATTTTCCAACAATTTTTATCAACCTATGTGATTCCAATTAACCAAAAAAATTGAATTAAAGGAAACATTCATACCTTTATCAATTAGGAAGTAAAAGAACAAATCAAAGCAAGGAAATCAATAGATTGAGGTACCACAAGTAGCAAGCAACAAGAAATTGGGGGGAAAAGAGTTTAGGGTTTTGCGGGATTAGGAAGGAAAGTGAGAGAATGAACAAAAGAAAGGGGTTTAAACCCACAGATTTTCCGGTACTGTAGCCTTACTCGATCGAGTAGGTAGGGTACTCGATCGAGTGGCCTCTACTCGATCGAGTAGGAGCTATTCGGTCGAGTTTTCGTAGGAAATTCCTACTTCCTCGACGTTATAGCTTTCTAACTAGATCGAGTGAGGTCTACTCGATCTAGTAGTCACTCATACTCGGTCAAGCAAGGTTAGTCACATGGTCGGAAGTACGAGATTTACTAAGATTCCTGCAAAAACAACAACACGTGTCGATTCCAAACCAAATTCGGAAATCGTCACCGGTTACTATAATCATTTACAGCACCTTATTACCATTCAAATGTAACGCAACGGTTTTACCTAACCACGATATATTTCACCCCATTATATAACAACCATCGTACAAAACGATTTACCATGCTATTAAACCATTCACGCATACTATTAACACATTATTTCATGTTTAATCCTTTGTCTATAACTTCACTAATGAACTTATAATCATATTGCTCTAAGCACTCATTTAACATTAAATTATCATGTATCATCCGAGTCTATTAGCAACGCAACTATGCCTCAGCATAAACAAATTAGTCTACTCAAATTAATCATGTCACAAGCGGAAGGTTTCAACCATTCATATATCACATTCATCCATTACTATTTTGATAACTATCATCACAAATCCACAACTCCTTAACTATCATTATTATTACAATTATAAGACTTATAAACTCTTATAGAAGCTACCATTACTAACAACTTGAAGCAACTACGACCATCACCACATTCCATACACTATCCTTGTTGAACCATGTAGTATATATGTTTATGTTTTGATGATGTCAAGGTGCTTTATAATTTATATACTTGTTGCGCGTAATCGTTTGTCTAAGTCTTTTATATTCGATTTACCTAATACAAGTAACAAAGGAATTTGTGATGGAAGTATACAATAGTCAAGCCTCAATTCAAGATCAAACGATGTGAAGATTCATTCAAGAGTTATGTGAAGACGAAGTCCGTCTATAGATTAATCAAACTTGGATGATGACGTAGCCTATACTCGAAGATCTCCCTGAAGATTAGAATAGTATAGGTGATTATCTCGTAATGATAACCAAGAATGAGTTTTTTTAATTAGTAAAGTTATAGCTTTGCAGCTATAACATTACTAGTAAAAGAGCTCAATGTTATAGCTCTCTTACTATAACATTGAGATGCTGAGTTACTATACACGACATATAATGTTTTAAAATTGTTTTTAAAATTGTTTAAAGTTTATTTTAAATGTTTTAATAAAAGTATTTACTTAATATAGCCCGGTTTAGTGCAGAGTTCGGTTCCTTGTTGAACGTTGACTAGTAGTCGTTTTGGGTCAACTTATGAGTTGGACCATGCTACTAATTAGGGTTTCAACAAAGCCTCTCCTAAACCTAAATTCTAACCCATATATTGAGCTAGGATTTGCACGAGTCACGAGGCATATGAGTCGTGACATCTCGTGTAAACTAAGATATATTTGGTAAAGATTTTATATCTTTACATATCTTGTGTATCTTACTTAATATATTTGTTTATGATAAAAGATAATAGAAGATATACATATCTTTTAGGCTTCTAGGAAAGACATAATAGAAGATATGATTTGTTAACATATCTCCTATTTTTGGCCATTAGGGTTTCTAGAAACCGAGTTGCCTTATTCTTTCCTTCCTATAAATACTTTGCTCTTTGCAACATTTAACAGAGGCCTTAAGCATATAAATTGATCTTATTTTCACAAAGCAAAATCGTGTGTTTCAAAGCAGAAAACCGTTTTGTTATTTTTGAAAGGTCGTGTGTTTAAAACTCGTATATTCATTTGTTAAGTTATCATTATAAGATAATAGTGCTTATTTTATTTCTTACTTGTTTTTTTTTTTGATGAAATGTGAGATTGTATTATATCAAAGAATCAAAGAATACAAGGAGGAGAGTCTAGACGATTTTTACAGTGAAAAGAGCATTACATTCCTATGTTCCTCATCCAAAATATAGCATTTTGGTCACTATTCCTGCCTAGCTTAGATTTAAGCCTCTTGACAACCATATCCTTAATCTGTTTAGCAACATGCTCCGGTCTTAGGATCATTGCATTCACATGTGCATTATTTCTTTGCATCCAAACTTTGTAATAGACTGCATTCAGGACCACAGCCAGGACTCTCCATTGCAGCTGCTTTTTATTTCCATTGATAAGGCTATTGAGAGTAGGGAAGGTCGTGCCCATCCAACTCTCCACTTCAGTGCTGACCCTGCAACTGTATTCACAGGCCAAGAACAGATGTTCAGTTGTCTCAATTTCTCTGTGACACATGCAGCACAGTTCATCATCACAACAACCCCATTTAAACAGTTTTTCTTTGACATTTATTCCATCATTCCTTCACTTTGCAGACATTCTTCCAAGACCAGTTTGCATCAGTAGGAGGGGCATAGTCGTGCCAGTCTTGATTCCCGACGTAAAACTGGTTAATCCATCTGATCCATAACCTGTCTGCTTTACAATATACCCAATCAACCAGTTTACCTACAGTAGCAATGTTCCAAAGTTCAGCCTTTTTAATACCCAAACCACCTTCATCTTTTGGGCTAGTAACTTTATCCCATGAAACCATGGGAACTCTATGAAATTCTGAGCTGCCATCCCACAAGAAGTTCCTGCAAATGGCTTCAATCCTTTTAATGACACCCTTTGGCAAGATAAACATAGTGGCCCAGTAATTATACAATATGTTGAGCACTGAGTTGATGAGTGTAATCCTCCCTGCATAGGATAGCTTCTTTGCTCCAAGGCTTCTGATCCTTGCGACCATTTTTTCAGTGATGCAGCTACACTCCTTTTTAGTCAGTGTACCTGCCTGTATTGGAACTCCCAGATATCTAAATGGCATGCTTCCTTCAACAAAACCTATTACTTGCTTGATATCCTACTTTAGGTCATCCTTCACCCCATTAAAGAAGATTTCTGATTTAGTATTGTTCAGATTGAGTCCAGAAGATTGGGAGAAGGTGGAGAATGCTCTCATAAGTAGCATTATAGAAGGAGCATTTCCTTTACAAAACATTAATAGATCATCAGCAAACATTAGGTGGGTAAGCTTCAGGGATTTGCATAAAGGGTGGTACTGGAAGGGCCACCTAGCAGTAGCATACTTAATAGTCCTAGTGAGGTACTCCATACAAATAGTAAAGAGAAGAGAGGAGATAGGATCCCCCTGCCTGAGGCCCCTTTGGCCCTTGAAATATCCAAAAGAGGTACCATTTAAACAAAGAGTAAAAGATGTAATAGTAACACATCTCATAACTTTTTGAGTAAATGCCTCAGGAAAAATTAAGCCCATGGAGCATCTGTTCAACAAACTCCCACTCAACTGTGTCATAGGCCTTTTGCAGGTCAATTTTGAATAAACATCTGGGAGATACTCCTTCTCTAGAATACATCTTCACAATGTCTTGACATATGAGAACATTCTCAATAATAGACCTTCCTCTGATAAAAGCTCCTTGATTATCATGTACAATGTCAGGAAGAACCATTGCTAATCTATTGCAGCGAAGTTTAGATATTACCTTATAGATGAGGTTGCAACATGCAATGGGCCTGAAATGTTTGACTGATGTAGGTCTGTCAATTTTTTGAATCAGAGTGACATTTGTAGCATTGATTTGAGTAAGTAAACTTCCAGTGTCAAAGAAATCCCTAACAGCCTCACAAAAATCCTTCCCAACAACCTCCCAAGAATCCTTAAAAAAGGAACTATTATACCCATCTGGGTCAGGAGCCTTATCATTGGGAATGGCAAATACCACATGTTTTATCTCTTCATTTGTCACTGGAGTCTCAAGGATTGCAGCATGCTCAGTAGTACATGAAGGGCCTTATTGCATCACATCACTCCTGACTGCTAGGGTATCCTTCCTACTACCCAACAAGGACTGGTAGTAGTCTAGAAAAGCAGCTTGAATGATGTGGCTGTCTTTACACATATTACCATACTGATCCTCAATTTGAATGACTTTGTTTCTGATGTACCTCTTTTTGATTGCTCCATGAAGGTAGGCAGTATTGCTATCTCCATCCTCCAACCATTGGACCTTAGCTTTTTGGCTTAAAAAACTATCCCTGGCTTTAGATAACTCCTTTGCAGCTGTTATGGCTTCAATCTCTCTTGCAATAAGATCATCATCTCTGGGATTACTGCTGATTTGTTCCTGAAGTCTTTCCAGAAGCTGCAGTGCACTAGTAGCCTTATTCTCAATATCAGAAAAGCACTCCCTATTCAGGGACTTCAGAACCCTTTTTAAGCTCTTTAGTTTTTTGACAATGCAAAACATCTTGGTACCAGTATACTGCTTATCCCATTCACTTTTAATCCTCTCAAGATAAGAAGGTGCAGTACTCCACATATTAAAATACTTGAAACTGGCCTTTCTGGTTCCCCCAAACTTAGTATTGCTAACAATGCAAGGTGTGTGATCTAGCAGTCCTTCAGGATAAAAGTGTGCTGCCATTTCAGGAAAGGAGTCAAGCCAGTCAGTATTAACCAGGAACCTATCTAGTCTGTTATATCTCCTTTGAGATGGTTCCTGCTTGTTATTCCATGTATAAAATGCCCCTGTTGCTGGTATATCAGTCATACCACAGGCAGAGAGGCAGTTGATGAAATCATCCATGTCCTCTTGCTTTGTATTGCCACCCAATCATTCATCAGGATTAATTACTATGTTAAAATCTCCTGCCAGAGCCCAAGGACCCGAGCATTGCTGGGCAAGAATAGCTAATTTATCCCACATGTCCTTCCCTTCACTTCCTTAATTGAAGGCATAAACCATGGTTAAATAGAAGGTTTTCTGAGTTGCTCTTATTGTAACCTTTGTATGGATAAACTGGGGATCATACTGGAGCACCAGTACATCAAAAATATTTGGCTGCCACAATATCCAAACTCTTCCTCCTTTATGATAATTGCAATTTGTAGTAACACTCCACCCATCAAGCATATTAAGAGAAATATTACTCACATTATGACTACTTATTTTGGTTTCCAACAAGCCAAACAGGCTGGCTTCTTTATTTTGAATAAACCATTTTACATGTTTTTGCTTATTTACATTATTCAAGCCCCTGACATTCCAAAAACCGATGTTATTCATTATGATCAGTGGATTGAGGGTCACCCTGTTGACCAATACCAACCTTAGTAGTCTCAGCTCCTCTCACAACAGTTTTATAAGATACCAGTGGTGAAGTAAAAGATCTTGGTGTGGAGCAACAACTAGACACAGGTTTTATAGGAGAATTAATAGGGGTATGCTCAGGTGTTATCATTTTATGCTGAGTTACCTGTGATGTCTGTGTCACACTCACTACTTTAGGCTTCCAGACCTGCATCACAGGCTTTTTCGTTTGAATTATTGGAGCACCCTTCCTGCAGGTAGCATGTTCATGCCCTATTCCTTTGCATTTAAGACAGATGGAAGGCTTCCATTCATACTCAATCCCAACAGAGATAACCTTCCCATACTCATCCATAAATTTCACTTTGCTAGGAAATTTTTGTCCCACATTCAGTTCAACCATAGCTCTGGCAAACCCTAGTCTTGTTTTATCAGTAGTTTGCTGGTCTGCTCTCTGAAACATTCCAACCAATCTTGCTATAGAGGGTAAACACTTACCCCAAAATATGAGGGGCAAGTCATGAATTCTAACCCAGGCAGGCACAATCTTAACATCTTCTTTTAATAGCTCAACGTTCACGTCCCATGATCTTATTATCAGGGGTTTATTATCAAACATAAAGTGGCCTGCTTGCAGGACGGCCTCTTTATCCTGACTGGATTTGATGTGAACTAGAAATACCCCATTTGGCATGAATGAAACCTTGTCAACGTTATGCTTTTGCGAAATTCTAAGTATAAATCCTTGCAACACCTCCCATGGGAGGGTTTGCTCCCAGAACAAAGTAGTAGACAACATTTTGCCAATATTCAACCTCACCCTTAGTATCCTCTGATGTGAATTTAAGCATATTGGACTCATCTGCCTCCTGATCCTCTATAACCACGTTCTTCTTCCCTCTTTTCGTGATCCAAGCATTGTTCTCAATTTCCTCATCCACTACATCCTCAACAATAACTTCATTTTCAACACGGACATTAATAGATTCATCCTCAAAGGATAAAGCAGGGATCCCTATGACCTCCTGCATAGGTTTAGTTCTGAGCACATCCTCCCCTGATGGACCTTTTTTTGTTGGTTTCTTGCTACTATCACCACTTTTTCTGGCTGCTTTCATCCTCTGAATCCTACTGGACTGTTTTTGTTTTGTTTTGCTCGATGAATTACGTGCCATAATGAAGATTCAAGCAGAAAAACGTGTATGGAAATGCTTGCGTGCAAGGGTTTTGCTAGGGTTCATCGCAGTTTTTTGATTTGTGATTTTTGAATTATTTAAGATTTTTGATTTTATTTATTACTTGTTCATTAACGTGAACCTCTGCATGAATCATTAGTGCTTTCTTATTAGCGTAAGTTAGTCACTCGAGTATTTAATGGTACTCATTGAGTTACAGCTAGAGTTAGTTGTACGAGTTGGGTTAGTAAATTTGTAATCCGTAGAAAGGTACTAAATTAATTAATCGAGAATAGTGGACGTAAGTTTCGATTTGTGAAACTGAACCACTTTAAAAAACCGTGTGTCTCCTCTCTTTCATTCTTTCGTTTACTTTGTTTTAATCGTTCATTAGTTGATTAGTTAAAGTTTAATGAATAAACTTTAAATAATCAATTATATACATATAATCGAAAAAACTTTTAAAAGTTTTAAATCCTCAATTCACCCCCCCCGCCCCTCCCTCTTGAGTATTTTGGATCGATAGACTCTTCAATTGGTATCAGAGCCTCGTGCTCTTGATTGCCTAACCGCAAAGAGGCTGATCTATCTTGTTTTTATTTATCTTATCGTTTTATATTTCGCTGCCTATCACGTGATAAATGGATTCCAAATATCTCAAGTGTCCCGTCTTTGATGGGAAGAATTATGGATTGTGGAAAAACATGATGACTCATTATGTGAGAGGTCACGATTGGGAATGCTGGAGGATTATCCAAAATGGACCACACAAAATTCTTGTAGCATCCGAGGTAGACACTACCTATGAAAAGAAAGAAGAGGACTATGTCGAGGCCGACTACAAGAAGGCCGAAAAGAACTCCAAAGCAATAAGTCTCCTACAAAACGGAATGACTTCTACAGAGTTTGATCGGTTTTCTTCGTGCTCTACGGCCAACGAGATATGGGATGGGCTTGAACTAGCTTATGAAGGTACTTCCATTGTTAGGAAGCACCGAATAGATTTGCTTATGCAAAAATATGAGTTATTCATTATGGAGCCTAATGAGTCCTTAGATAGTATGTCCGCAAGGTTTTCAAGCATCATAAACGAACTGAAAAACCTAGGTAGAAAATTCAGTACTGAGGACATTGCTAGAAACGTTCTTACGAGCCTGACTAAGATGTGGCGTGCTAAAGTCACTGCAATGGAGGAATCACGAGATCTTGAAAACCTATCCTATCA
Source organism: Silene latifolia (assembly GCF_048544455.1). Lineage (NCBI taxonomy): Eukaryota > Viridiplantae > Streptophyta > Magnoliopsida > Caryophyllales > Caryophyllaceae > Silene > Silene latifolia. The sequence goes on from NC_133534.1 coordinate 73,654,372, forward strand.
AGAACTCATCGGTGCTCTCATGGCCCATAAAATTACTCTTAACAAAGATGACATTGAACCTAGCCGAAATAAGAGTATGGCCTTGAAAAGCGAAGAAGTTGACTCTGAATTAGAGGATGAGACTGTTTTGTTTGCACGCCGCTTTAAAAATAAAATATTTCGAAACAAACAAACAAAATCATCCTACAACAACAACAAGTCATCCAACAAAAAGGTTACAGAATCAAAGTCATCTTTCGCAAACAGAAGTTGCTTCAAGTGTGGAGAATCTGATCACATGATCAAGGATTGTCCAACATGGGAGAAGATCAAGGACAAGACAAAACGTGAGAAGAAAAAGAGAGAATTCAAACAGGTTATGATGGCTTCGTGTTGGGGAGACCTTGACTCAGAAGATGACGAGGGATATGAAGATGACGAAGTAGCCAACTTTTCTCTCAGCAGTGTTAGTCTTGACCTAATCTCCGACAGCGACGATGAAAGCACAAACTCACACTCAAACTATTGCTTTATTAGAGAATCAGACGAAGATGACGATGAAGAGGTAAGTTATCTTGAGCTTAAAAACGCGTTAAGAAATTGTCTAAAATTGCTTTAATTGAATTCTTTGAACAATCTCTCGATAAGTGTCACTAACAGGACTTGGAGCTAAAAGATCTAAAAGAACAGATTCGCGAAATTGCAGAAGAGAATCATACTTTGAAGGCCAAAGCTAAGAAGTTAAAATCTAAGGTTATAGCTGAGAAAGCAACAACGTTAGATTCTACTATGGCTGAAAAGAAGGAATTAGAGTCCAAAGTTATAGCTAATGAAGCTATAACTTCAGACCTAAATCTTAACATCAAGCACCTTCAAGCCAAAGTTATAGCTAATGAAGCTATAACTTTAGAACTTAGAAAAGCCAGAGAACGTTTGGAAACTAAGGTCACATATGATGAAGCAGTGATTTTCGACCAAAAGAAAGAGATAGATTCCCTTTCAAAGCAATTAAAGGAATCTAAGACCAACATGATCAATGTTAAGAAACAACATTCCGATGTTGTATTCCTTCTTAACAAACGATTCCAAAACTTTCGTGATAACTTTAAGAAAGATAATGATGTAGATCACACGAAATGTCAAGAGGAAATTAAAACCCTAAAAGATCTACTTCTACATGCTAGGAAGGTCCATGATAAGTGGGAAGGTAGCACAAAAATCCTAAACTTCCTAACCGAACAATCTGACAATAATATGAAGATGGGGTTAGGACATGAGTGCTACAGCCGTAGAGATCACTCTAAATGCAAATAAACACCTTCGGATTTTGATTTCAGAAAAATGAAGTATGCTAATCTTCCTGAATATCTGATTTGCAATTACGGTGGTCATACGTGTCACATCCAAAACAACTGTGTCAAAAAGACTCTTGATATACGAAAAAATGCTGAACATGCTAAAACGGTTGACACAATTGTCGAGGATGATGAAACCCCCATAAATGAACCTAACGAAGAAAGGAATAACAAATTTCGTTGGTTATATGACATGGCCTTTGACTACACCAAGAAACCTAGCACTTCACAAAAACCGTGTCAACCTAAACCTAGTAAACCTATTCACAAGGGAAACAGTCAAGATAGACCAAGAGAAATTCCTAGACCGAGAGAAAACCCTAAACATAGAACTCCTCCCAAGTAAAATAACCCAAGGGTTAGAATATTGGTTATTAGACAAGTTTGGATTCGAAAGGATTTGGTATATAGAGTAACTAATCATAAGGGACCCAACTTAGCTTAGGTACCTAAAAACTGTATCTAATCCCTTATGCAGGAAGTAGTGAAAGAAAACAATCAATGGTATTTTGACAGTGGATGTTCAAGACACATGACCGGAGATAAGAATCTATTTCTTTCACTCAAGCGCTTCAACGGAGGAAAAGTGACGTTCGGGGACAACAAAAAGTGAAAAGTAATCGGCGTTGGCAAAATTGGAATTTCTAAATCTCACGCGATCAGTGATGTTTATCTCGTGGACGGTCTAAAACATAACTTGCTAAGCATGTAACACCCCCATACTCCGAGTGCCTTACCAGGACCACTCAGGTATGAAGACATCACCATCTCGGTCGCCCGAGGTATGATAATCAAATAGACAAAACAGAAACAACATTTATTGTAAATAGTTTAATGAATCAATACAATCCTTGAAACCAAACTGAAAGTACAATACATTATTCCAAACTATCTTTTCAATGAAATGTAAATAAATGCTAAACTACAAATGAAGACTCTATCGTCATGTCGTGGCCATCCCAGCTATCCCAGTACTCATCTCTATACCTGCTCAATATCTGCTCACCATCCCCGAATGGATCACCGCAGGTTTTACAAAACAACACCGGGGTCAGTACTAATCACACAATCAATATAGATAACAATAATAAGACAAACAGAGAGCTGAACTGTCACACACACACACACACCACCAACTCCCATCATCTCAATCTTGATCGTCCCACCGGACCCCGCCAGCGGGGGGGACCGCAGCCGTTCCCACCTAAGCCCCGCTCATCGTACGAGCGATAACCCTGTCCATTAATGTGCACATCCCCTTTCGTGGCGGGTTCCACGAAGGGCGAAACTAGGGCATGAGATCACTCCCGCAAGTGACCCCACTCAGCCGAGAACGCATCTCGAGAGCCATAGAAACCAATCACAATCACAATCACAATCACAATCATCATATTAAACAACTAACTACAGCACATCACCAATATCCCATTATGGGACTAATACTGAGTAGGAAATCCTACCTGGTAAGCACAACACGCAGACGGTATCTACAGCTGTATCAAAACGGCTCCGCTACGAATTCTCCTCCTACCATACACACATAGATGCTACCATTCAATTACTACTCATAAAAACCCCCAATTCCTAAATTAGGGTTTCCTCAATCTTAACAAAACATAATATAAATTATATTAAAAGCTTACCCTCGACGCAAGGAATCCAACGACACGAACTACGATACGAACCGACCGTCTGAACTCCGGGAATTGTCAAGAACGCGATTAGGAAGAAGACTAGTTGCTTTCTCTCTTAAACAGGTTTTAGGTTTTGTAAAAAGTGATTTAGAATAAAGACGAATATGTTTAAATACCTAAATCGCGTAATTAACAAAACCCGAGAAAAACCCCCGCAAAACCGGACACTCGATCGAGTACCCAAGGTACTCGATCGAGTACCCCCCTACTCGATCGAGTGCCCCAGCTACTCGATCGAGTACCCAACAGGTCAGAAACTGTTTTATTCCGCAACTTGCCCTTACTCGACAGTAAAGGGCTACTCGATAGAGTACCCCCCCAAGACCATAAATACGGAGTATTACAGTCTTCCCTCCTTAAAAGGAACTTCGTCCCCGAAGTTCAAACCACTACTAAAACAAAGGTACTCCAAAACATTCCCGACTCAACACCCAAAACAAAACTCAACATAAAACACGCTACTTACCCAACTCATCCCGACAACCTACCGACGCAACATACAAAAAGGTGTATAAAACTCTTAAAAACTGCTCGCGATCATCTCCTACCCCCCTAAAAGAAACAAGGTTACGTCCCCGTAACCATACATACCTGATCAAAAAGGAAGGGGTAACGCTCTTTCATGATATCCTCTGCCTCCCATGTAGCTTCCTCGGTCTCGTGGTTAGACCAAAGGATCTTAAGCAAAACTGTCTCACCACTCCTGGTCTTTCGAACCTTTCGGTCTAGGATCTGCTTAGGCACCTCAAGATATGATAAAGACTCATCTAGCTCTAAGCTCTCTGCCTCCAACACATGTGACGGGTCACTCACATACTTCCGCAGCTGCGATACATGAAACACATTATGCACTCTCTCCAACGCAGCTGGTAAAGCCAAACGATAAGCAACTTCCCCAACTCGCTCTAAGATCTCATAAGGCCCTATAAACTTCTGACTTAGCTTGCCTTTCTTCCCAAATCTCATAACTCCGCGCATAGGAGACACTTTCAGAAGAACCTTGTCCCCAACCTGAAATTCTATGTCCCGACGATGTAGGTCTGCATAACTCTTTTGTCGATCCTGGGCTGCTCTCATCCGTTCCCTGATCATCTTAATCTGTTCCACCATCTCATGCACCATCTCTGGTCCTAAAACCACTGCCTCAGCACTATCGTCCCAACAGATTGGACTCCTACACCTCCTCCCATACAAAGCCTCAAACGGTGCCATACCTATACTGGTGTGATAGCTGTTGTTGTAAGAAAATTCTATCAAGTCCAACCTCTGCTCCCAGCTACCACCAAAATCCATCACACAAGCTCGCAACATATCCTCAAGGGTCTTGATTGTTCTCTCAGTCTGCCCATCTGTCGCGGGGATGAAATGTCGTACTCATCTTCAAAGCTGTTCCCAACGATTCCTGCAACTCCTTCCAAAACCTCGATATAAACCTCGCATCTCTGTCAGACACTATGTCCTTAGGGACTCCATGTAACTTCAGCACGTTCTTTCGATAGGCCATAGCCAATTGTGCCTTAGTCCATGTATCTTTCATTGGAACAAAGTGAGCTGACTTGGTCAGACGATCCACTATCACCCAGATCATATTGTTACCTTGTTGACTCTTCGGCAAACCCACAATGAAATCCATGGAAATGGATTCCCACTTCCACTCAGGCACCTCTAAAGACTGAATCTTACCTTGTGGTCTTCTCTGTTCCCCTTTAACTCTTTGGCATGTCAAACAACGGGACACAAACTCAGCTGTCTCTTTCTTCATCCCAGGCCACCAAAACGTTTTCTTCAAATCCTTGTAAAGCTTGTCTCCACCCGGATGAACTGAATATGGTGTGCAATGCGCCTCTGTCATGATCGTCTTTTTTAACTCCTCATCGTTAGGAACACACCACCTACCATCAAACCTCAAACTACCATCTGTATGAATGGAAAACCGGACACTTTGTCCCTTTCTCTACCCCACTCTCCACTCCACTATCTTAGGATCCAAAGCCTCGCTTATCCCGAATGTCATCATAAAACTCCATATGTCTTTGTCATATCACCCATGGCATCTCCTTTCTGCATCATATGTATCCCAAACCTCGCTACCTCATCTCTCGGCCTCATCAAAGATAGAGCTGTACACGAGAGAATGTACACTCTTTCTACTCAAAGCATCAAAGAACAACATTGGCTTTCCCTTCATGGTAGATGATTTCCATGTCATAGTCGCCAATCAACTCCATCCACCTCCTCTGTCTCATGTTCAACTCCTTCTGCGTGAAGATGTACTTGAGACTCTTGTGATCCGAAAATACCTTAAAGATTGCTCCATAAAGGTAATGTCTCCAAATCTTGAGAGAAAACACCACTGCACCCAACTCCAGATCATGAGTAGGGTAGTTCTCCTCATAAGGCTTCAACTGCCTAGAAGCATAGGCAATCACTTTACCATTCTGCATCAACACACACCCTAGTCCATTCTTCGAGGCATCCGTATAAACCTCGAAATTCTCGCTCCCTTCAGGCAATGCGAGGACAGGGGCTGTGGTCAAACGCTCCTTTAATGTTTGGAACGCCGTCTCACAACTCTCATCCCAACGAAACCTGTTCTCTTTCCTCATAAACGCCGTCATCGGTCTAGCTATCTTGGAGAAATCTTTCACGAACCGTCTGTAATATCCAGCTAAACCCAAGAAACTTCTCACCTCAGCAACATTCTTTGGTGCTTCCCACTTTGTCACTGCCTCAATCTTCGCCGGATCCACAGCTACTCCATCTTTAGAGATTACATGTCCCAGAAAAGCAACTTTCTCTAACCAGAACTCACACTTGGACAGCTTAGCATACAACTCATGATCCCTCAAAGTCTGCAACACGATCCTCAGATGCTCCTCATGCTCCTCCTTAGTCTTAGAGTAGACTAAGATGTCATCGATAAACACTACTACAAACTGATCCAAGAACTGTCTGAAGATTCTATTCATCAAATCCATAAACACTGCCGGTGCTTTAGACAACCCAAATGGCATCACCACATACTCATAATGGCCATACCTCGACGTGAAAGCTGTCTTCGGTATGTCCACATCTCTAATCTTCACCGGATGGTACCCCGACCTCAAATCAATCTTAGAAAAGACTGTTGCACCACTCAACTGATCAAACAGGTCATCTATCCTTGGCAAAGGATACTTGTTCTTTATCGTCACACGGTTCAGCTCCCGGTAATCTATGCACAGCCTCAAACTTCCATCTTTCTTCTTCACGAAAAGAATCGGTGCTCCCAAGGCGATACACTTGGTCTAATGTATCCCTTCTCTATTAAATCATCCAACTGCTTCCTAAGCTCCTCCATCTCCTTAGGACCCATACGGTACGGTGCCTTAGAGATTGGCCCCGTCCCTGGCTTCAACTCAACGGTGAAATCTATCTCCCTCTTCGGTGGTAACCCCGGAATCTCATCGGAAAAACGTCGTGAAAACTCTCCCACCACTGGTATCTCATCAACTGTCGGACTCTCTATCCGGTCATCTCTCACATGGCACAAAATCAGAGGACATCCCTTCCTCAGATACAACTTCAAGGTAACAGCTGCAATCAACTTAACTTTGGGTTTGACTAGAAACCCACGGTAAGACACACTAACACCCTTAGGACCTCTTAGGGACACTTTCTTTTGATGACAGTCTATCTTAGCTTTATACTTTCCTAACCAATCCATCCCAACTATCATCTCAAAACCATTAAAAGGAAACTCTAGCAAGTCTACAGGGAAATCGACTTACCCAACTATCAAAGATACGTCTCTAAACAACCTCCCACACGATACAGACTCACCCGAAGGTATGAAAACTTGCTCCCTAACAGACTCATAAACTCTCAAACCCAACTGTTTTACATGACTCGAAGACACAAACGACTGAGAAGCCCCCGAATCAAACAAAACAAACGTAGGAATACCATTAACAAGGAATGTACCGGTGATAACGTGCGCATCTTCCTCAGCTGCCTTCTTGTCCATCATGAATAACTTGCCACTGGTCTTCTGCCCACCTCCCTGGACAGTACTGGCTGATGCGGTCGGCTTAGCACCCGACCCTTGATTGTTGTTGTTGTTGTTCATTGGTGTCTTCTGATAAGAATTACCACCGTTGCGGTTGCCTCCACTCTGGTAGCTCTGACCTCCCCGGTTTGGCCATGATCCTGCCGGTCTGTTGCTCGCGAAGCTCTGTGCAGGTCTCTGGAAAGATCCTGGTGCACTTGTGCACTCATGTCTCTTGTGGCCTACGCCACCACAACCAAAGCAGGTCACTCCCCAGCTATTGCTCACACTCCCACGGCCTCTCCCAAAGGAAGTTCCCGCACTAAACCCGGACCCAGAAGAAAACCCCTTAGATTGATTGTGGTTGCCTTTCTTGAAATTAGATTGGCCACCACCCTCGCTCTCAGACTTCCTCTTCTCTCCACCTGACCTCTCCTGAGCCATCTCCACTAGTCTCTCAGCTCTCCCAGCCCTCTCATACGCTTCCTTCACATCAGTAAGGACTCCCACGGGTAACTTATCCATAATTTTCGTGGTTAGCCCTCTCTCAAACCTCAAAGCCAAATTCTCCTCACTCAAACCCATATCCTCGGATATCTAGATTTCTCATTGAACTGCTGTAGTACTCGCCCACGGACATCTCGGCGATCATCTTAAACTTGTCGAACTCCTCTCTCAACTTACTCCTCACATGTTCTGGCACGAACTCCTTCCTCACAGCCCTACGAAACTCCTCCCAAGGTATAGCAGGTAACCCCTGGTTGGTATATATCTCCTTGGCACTCACTTTCACTGAATCCCACCACTTGCCAGCTGCCTCCCTCGGATAGACTGCAGCTGATCCACTCTCATCTCATCGGGACGGTGAACTAAATCCGGATGTTCTCCATCTCCCTCAGCCAACTATCAAGAAGGTTAGGCTCCTCAACCCCCTTATACTCCTTCGGGTTAAACCTCGCAATATAGAGGCTGACTTTAGCATGGTCAACCTCCTTCTCCTTACTCTTATCCTTGTCCTCATTCACTCTCTTCGGGTCTCGGTGAGAGCGTCCGGTGCTCTAACATCTTAACGATGTCGTCCGTAGTCATAAGCTCAGCTCTCGCATACAAAGCATTTCTCTTGGGCGGCATCTTGAAGCTATATAAGAAAGGGTAAACATAAACACGCGTACTAAACCTCAAAACACGAAAACGCGTTTCCCAGAACCTACTCGATCGAGTATCCAAACCCACTCGATCGAGTAACGGGCTACTCGATCGAGTGCCACCATGTACTCGATCGAGTACCCAAACTCCAGAACTAAACAGACCTTCTGATCTCTAACCCACTCGATCGAGTATCTAGGCTACTCGATCGAGTGACCCCCTACTCGATCGAGTACCCCTAGTTACTCGATCGAGTGCCCCAAAACGCGATTCGGACTCAAAATCGTCAAAACCTATCCGATCGAGTTAGCCTTACTCGATCAAGTACCACCAAAACGTAAAAGCTACCCGCATATTACGTCATATACTAACATGCTAACCTTATAAATCACATTATATCATACAATCATGCTATTAATTGCCACGTTGTAAAACATTCCATCATGCTATCATTTCATCAACAATGTCTATATATATATAACATCACTTTTCTTTTATCTCATCAACTTCCAATTCGAACATCCAACCATCAACACATTCCATCACATTGTTACGCAAGTTACTAAGCACATACATGACTCAACACACACATTTCCCCCATGTGACCGGTTCAAAGTTGTAGGGCGACCCCCGCGACTTTAGGACGTCTCCCAAGCCTTTGCAATAGCTCCTACAACTTTTACCCCGGGTTCATTTTAATTGACTCCCTATGTTCATTATGTTCATTGGTTATAGGTTTCAGGATCGTCGCTCTGATACCATTTGTAACACCCCCATACTCCGAGTGCCTTACCAGGACCACTCAGGTATGAAGACATCACCATCTCGGTCGCCCGAGGTATGATAATCAAATAGACAAAAACAAAACAACATTTATTGTAAATAGTTTAATGAATCAATACAATCCTTGAAACCAAACTGAAAGTACAATACATTATTCCAAACTATCTCGTTTCTCAATCGAAATGTAAATAAATGCTAAACTACAAATGGAAGACTCTATCGTCATGTCGTGGCCATCCCAGCTATCCCAGTACTCATCTCTATACCTGCTCAATATCTGCTCACCATCCCCGAATGGATCACCGCAGGTTTTACAAAACAACACCGGGGTCAGTACTAATCACACAATCAATATAGATAACAATAATAAGACAAACAGACAGCTGAACTATCACACACACACACACACACACACCACCAACTCCCATCATCTCAATACTTGACCGTCCACTGGACCCACCACGCGATGGGGGACCGCACCGTTCCCACCTAAGCCCCGCTCATCGTACGAGCGATAACCCTGTCCATTAATGTGCACATCCCCTTTCGTGGCGGGTTCCACGAAGGGCGAAACTAGGGCGTGAGATCACTCTCGCAAGTGACCCCACTCAGCCGAGAACGCATCTCGAGAGCCATAGAAACCAATCACAATCACAATCACAATCACAATCATCATATTAAACAACTAACTACAAAGACATCACCAATATCCCATTATGGGACTAATACCGAGTAGAAATCCTACCCGGTAAGCACAACACGCAGACGGTATCTACAAATTTGTATCAAAACGGCTCCGCTACGAATTCTCCTCCTACCATACACACATAGATGCTACCATTCAATTACTACTCATAAAAACCTCCAATTCCTAAATTAGGGTTTCCTCAATCTTAACAAAACATAATATAAATTATATTAAAAGCTTACCCTCGACGCAAGGAATCCAACGACACGAACTACGATACGAACCGACCGTCTGAACCTCCGGAATTGTCAAGAACGCGATTAGGAAGAAGACTAGTTGCTTTCTCTCTTAAACAGGTTTTAGGTTTTGTAAAAAGTGATTTAGAATAAAGACGAATATGTTTAAATACCTAAATCGCGTAATTAACAAAACCCGAGAAAAACCCCCGCAAAACCGGACACTCGATCGAGTACCCAAGGTACTCGATCGAGTACCCCCCTACTCGATCGAGTGCCCCAGCTACTCGATCGAGTACCCAACAGGTCAGAAACTGTTTTATTCCGCAACTTGCCCTTACTCGACAGAGTAAGGGCTACTCGATAGAGTACCCCCCAAGACATAAATACGGAGTATTACAAAGCATATCTCAATTGTGCGACAAAGGTAACAAAGTCGTTTTCCATACTGATAGTTGTCGCATTATTATTGAAGGAACTAGCAATGTTATTCTAGAAGGCCACAGGAAAAGAAATGTCTATATGGTAGATTTAAATGATGTGCCTACTAACTCTTTCTCACGCATGAAAGTTACACTTGATGATCCTTGTTTATGGCATAAACGGTTCGGTCACATTAGCTCACTTTCCTTGAACAAGATCAAAAAGTGGGACTTGGTTGAAGGGTTACCTAAGATCAAGTTCGACCAAGAAAAGATGTGTGACACGTGTGCAAGGTGCAAACAAGATAGATCATCATTCAAACCAAAAAGAGTAATAAGCACAAATCAAGCCTTGGAATTAGTACACATGGATTTATGTGGGCCTATGAAGGTAAGGAGTAGAGGAGGATCAAGGTATGTCTTCGTTCTTGTAGACGATTACTCGAGGTATGTATGGCCTATCTTTCTTCATTCAAAAGATGAAACATTTGATGAATTTGATTATCTTATGAAACGTGTTCAAAACAAATATAACACTAATCTTGTATCTATTCGTACGGATCATGGCACCGAGTTTGACAATCAAGCTTTCATAAAATATTGTAGAGTTAATGGGTAGGGCATAACTTCTCTACACCAAGAACTCCTCAACAAAACGGTGTCGTTGAACGTATGAATAGAACTTTGGAAGATATGGCTCGTACAATGCTTTTGTGTAGTGGTTTACCTTCTAACTTTTGGGCTGAAGCCATTAGTACTTCTTGCTACATCCATAATCGTGCTATGATCCGACCTATTCTTAAGAAAACCCCCTACGAACTCCTTAGAGGTCGAAAACCTAATACCTCCCATATTCGTTCCTTTGGGAGTAAATGTTTTGTTCACAATAACGGTAAAAACCGGTTAAGTTCGACCCTAGGAGTGATGAGGCGATTTTCATAGGATACTCATATCATAGCAAGGCTTACAAGGTCTTCAATAAGAGAACTCTTTGTATTGAAGAAAGTGTCCACGTTATTTTTGATGAAGATAACGTGTTTGATAAGCCTTTACAAGATGAGGAAGAAGACTTGGATGAACCCGACTTTCGTCTTTCAAGAGACGATCCCCCGGAATTGGAATTGGAGGACAATGAGATAGAAGGAACAAGTGATGAACTTGATCGTTCCTCAAAAGATAAAAAGGAGAAAACCAAAGTTATAGTTGATAATACTATAACATTGACTAAAAATAATGACTCCCAAACTAATGTTATAGGTGATGTTACTATAACATTGGATCCAAATCAAGGTCTAGAGTCCGAAGTTATAAACGGCTCTAATACAACGCCCAGATTAGATTCAAGGGGAACTTCCTCCAATTCCGATCCAAATGAAGTTGGGACAAGCTCTAAAAACGATGAAGAACCAAGTTGTTCAACAAAGTGGAAATACAAGAGCTCACACCCCATGGACAATATTCTAGGGAATATTAAGAAGGGTGTTCAAACTAGACGATCCTTGAATAACTTCTACTCTTTCTACTCTTTTCTATCCATGATCGAATCAACAAATATCAATGAAGCTCTTGCAGAATCAGATTGGATTATAGCTATGCAAGAAGAGCTACAACAGTTTGAACGAAACAAGGTTTAGCACTTAGTTCCTGGACCAAAGGATCGATCTGTCATTGGAACAAGGTGGGTCTTTAGGAACAAACTAGATGATGCCGGAGTCCTCATCAGAAACAAAGCAAGATTGGTGGTCCAAGGTTATAATCAACAAGAAGGAATAGATTATGACGAGAATTTCGCACCTGTTGCTCGTCTTGAAGCAATTAGACTTCTGATAGCATTTGAAGCACATAAAGGAATGAAGCTCTTCCAGATGGACGTCTAGGCAACATTTCTAAATGGGTATTTATAGGAAGAAGTCTTCGTTGAATAACCTCCTGGATTTAAGAATGGCAAATTTGCAGATCACGTCTTCAAGTTAGATAAAGCCCTATACAGATTAAAGCAAGCACCAAGGGCATGGTATGACAGATTATCCAAGTTTCTACTTGACAGTGGATTCAGTAGAGGATCTATTGATAAAACCCTATTTCTAAAATCCGAGGGTCTTGACCTTTTAGTTGTTCAAATCTACGTTGATGATATCATATTTGGATCGACCAACCGAAGCCTATGCAAATATTTCTCTGAATTAATGACTTCCGAATTCGAGATGAGTATGATGGGAGAATTGAAATTCTTCTTAGGACTGCAAATACAACAAACTGATGAAGGCATTAAAATCCATCAACAAAAATATATCAAGGAATTGATTCGTAAGTTTGGAATGGAAAATTCTCATGCCATGCCTACACCGATGGTTGCGGATAAGAAATTGACATTAGATGAAGACGGTAAATCAGTTGATGAAACTACTTACCGTGGGATGATTGGGTCACTGTTATATTTGACTGCAAGTAGACCTGATATCAATCATCTCCAAATAAATCGCATATGACGGTAGTAAAACGAATTTTACGATATTTAATTGGAACGGCCAAGCTGTATTTATGGTACCCGATGGAGTGTAACTTCGATCTAGTCGGTTATTCCGATGCCGACTACGCAGGATGTTCTCTAGACAGAAAAAGCACGTCGGGTGTCACCACATTTGTCGGACCGTGTATTATTACGTGGGGTTCGAAGAAAAAAAATTCAGTTGCTCTCTCAACTGCCGAAGCCGAATATATCGCTGCAGGACTGGTATGTACTCAATTGTTATGGCTTAAGCAACAATTACGTGATTATGGTGTTGACGTAGGATGTATTCCTATTTTATGTGATATTACTAGTGCAATAATAATTTCTAAAAATCCCGCACAACATTCACGTACTAAAAACATTGAAATAAGACACCATTTGATTCGAGACGATGGTGAGAAGGGGAATATAAAACTTGAATTTTGTAGTACAGAAAAATAATGGGCAGACATTTTGACAAAATCGTTAGCTAGAGAACGATTTGAGACTTTACGGTTGGAAATTGGTTTAATTGGTGGTACCTAAGCTTCTGTATATGTTTAATTTCCCTATGACTGACTAGTTTAAGTTAAGATTGTATGACTGTGTCCGTATATTGCGTTGCATGAATAATTTCGTTTATAGGAAAATATTTATCATAAATTCTATTTGTTATTTAGAATTTAATTGTTATACAAACTCTATCTTTTGTCAAGATACACCATATTTTTATCTTTCCAAATCACAAAAAATTTTCCTATATTGCTTTACAATATCACACGGCACATATTTCCTATACATACAACAATTTCTAAAACTGTATCCTTATTCTATCACTTACCTTATTTCATATTTACCATAAACTAGGATGCCACTTGCCTTATATCACTAACCCTAGTCCTAGCCTTATAATTACCCCTCTCTTTGCCGTGTAAACCATTACCACACCCCATTTGCATACTTTTTCTCTTCTCAAAAAATTACCACAATCTTATCATCACCTTGTTCACTCAACCATCAACATCACCATGTTCACAACCTGCAAAGACCCGATCATCAACTCGACATCAACAAAACCGCCACTTTCACAAGCCGTCATCACCACTACCAACTCATGATCTTAATTTTTCTAGCTTTCCTTCACCTCAACCAAACTTATCTACACCCCTGTTTCACGGTCGGGACGACACGGTGTCCGAGGGAAAAAGACGCCGCCTTTTTAAAGGGAAGAATAAGGTAGTTGTTGATGAGGGTAATGATATTGAGGAACCCGAGGTTATTGTAAGGAATGGTGTTGCACGAACTTTACTCCGGGATGTTTCAAAAACCGCAACAAAAGAAGGGTTAAATCGAGTCCGTTTGACTCATGACGAAAGCATCCTTGTTTCTCGTGTATTGAAGTATTCTATACATGGAGGAAGGTATTATCCAAAATATTGGTTGGTTAATGTTCCCGCCCTTATGTTTTTTATTGACTTTCATGATTTTCAAGGGTGGAGTCACATTAGTCAATTTTCGGGTCCATTTTATCCGGTTGAAGTTGTTCAATTCTTTGCTAGTGTGTTGATTAAGAAAGGGGTCTTGCATGCATTGGTTAATGGTGTTGAAGTGATGGTTTCTGTTTCGGATTTTTGCTCTGCTTTTTCGGTTCCCGATGACGGAATTGAAATTAATCCGAGTCTTGAATGGTCCAATGTTGTTAGTGACAAGGAGTTGTTGGTTAAAAAGTATTTTGAGGATGTTGAGACGGACGGTGGGAACATTGTTGTTCGTCCTCTCTCGGCAAAAATTAAGTTCCTCTTAAACTTTCTTTGGAACACGGTTGTGCCGAGAAGGGGAGGACGAGACAAGGTTTCGAGTTATGAGGCTATTATTATCTACTCATGTTTGGAAGGACAAAAAATGAATTTAGCGAGTTTTGTTTTACATCGTATAGTCCAAACGAGTCTCACGGTTACCAAGGAGAAATTTAGTACAACAATTGACCTTCCATATGGGATGTGGGTGTCTCGATTGTTAGAAGTGAAACGAGTGGTGGGACGGGATAGCTACGGTGTATGTGCAAAGGAGTGTATGTGTAATCGCTTGATTAAGCTTATGGATCTTGCAATTGATGGACCCGAGTTATTACTTGTCAAGGATGTTGAGAAGATTCTGAGTGATTCGGGTTTGGGGCCAATGGAGGCACAATTGGAATGTCTTATGACTACTTTAATGGAGAAGTTTGAGGAGCAATCCACCAACTTGGCTACGGTTTTATCACAAGTTGGACCATCACAGTCTTTGGAGTTGGGTTTGGATGGTTCTCGAGTTTATTCTTGGATGGATGAGGCGGATAAGAGGTTAATGGGTTTTGAGAGGGAGTTGAAAGCCATCCGTGGGGAAGTGTTCCCACATGGAGATCGTCTTACCTTTCTCACAAGACAAGGCGGTGCTTTGGTTATGCATGGAAAAGCTATGGCAAACGATCAATCACTAACTTTGGAGGCGACTAAAGCTTTGTCCTTGAAGATACTCAACTTTGAACGAAGTATTCAAAGTCTTTCTCAACTTGTGAGGAGCTCCTTTGATCGTCTCGATACCTTGAAACATTCTACTCGTTCCGACTACGTGAACCCATACAAAACCCGAAACATTTGACCTTGTCTCACCTTGCCTTATCTAGCACTTTATCTTTTTAGTATCTTTTCTTTATCTTGATGGTGTATTTTGCACACTTAAATTCGGCCCATTTTGGCATATACTTGTGGATTATGGCCCAAGTATCTCTCTAAACATGTGTTTATTCGGCCCTTTGGCATCAAACATGTTTTCTTAAGTTTGTATGTTAATTAATCCTCTAGATGCTTATAGTTATGCGTGCTAATATTATTTTCTATGACGTTTAATCTCTTGTCTCGTCTTATATTATTCTAGTCATTTTAGTTTTGTTATTAACTTTTCGATGATGTCAAGAGAGGGAAAGAACGTCTATGGTAAACATCTACCTAAGCTTGCTCTTTGTCAAGACCAATTGTCTCTTAAAGTCCTTAAAGTTTCAATTTTATGTTACTCGTCTACGGTATTATATTGAGGGGGAACTATTTACTTAGTCACAAACTAGGAGGCTTGCCATCATCAAAAAGGGGGAATTTGTTGAACCATATAGTATATATGTTTATGTTTTGATGATGTCAAGGTACTTTATAATTTATATACTTGTTGCGCGTAATCGTTTGTCTAAGTCTTTTAGATTTGATTTATCTAATACAAGCAATAAAGGAATATGTGAAGACAAAGTCCGTCTAAAGATTAATCAAACTTGGATGATGACGTAGCCTATACTCGAAGATCTCCTTGAAGATTAGAATAGTATAGGCGATTATCTCGTAATGATAACCAAGAATGAGTTTCTTGAATTAGTAAAGTTATAGCTTTGCAGCTATAACATTACTAGTAAAAGAGCTCAATGTTATAGCTCTCTTACTATAACATTGAGATGCTGAGTTTACTATACACGACATATAATGTTTTAAAATTGTTTTAAAAATTGTTTAAAGTTTATTTTAAATGTTTTAATAAAAGTATTTACTTAATAAAGCCCGGTTTAGTGCGGAGTCCGGTTCCTTGTTGAACGTTGACTAGTAGTCGTTTTGGGTCAACTTATGAGTTGGACCATGCTACTAATTAGGGTTTCAACAAAGCCTCTCTTAAAATCTAAACTTTAACCCATATATTAAGCCAGGTTTGTACGAGTCAGGAGGCATATGAGTCGTGCCATCTCGTGTAAACTATGATATATTTGGTGAAGATTTTATATTTTTACATATCTTGTATATCTTACTTAATATATTTGTTTATGAAAAAAGATATTCTAGTTATAGAAAATCTTATCATATCTTAGAATTTATAGTAAAGATAATAAATGAATAGATTATATTCTATCTTTTGGAATATTCTTTATTATCTTTTAGGCTTTTAGGAAAGAAATAATAGAAGATATGATTTGTTAACATATCTCCTATTTTCGGCCATTAGGGTTTCTAGAAACCGAGTTGCGTTATTATTTCCTTCCTATAAATACTTTGCTCTTTGCAACATTTAACATAGAGACCTTAAGTTTAAAAATTGATCTTATTTTCACAAAGCAAAATCGTGTGTTTCAAAGCAGAAAACCGTTTTGTTATTTTTGAAAGGTCATGTGACACCCTCATTTATCGCGGAAAAGTAAACACGTAATTCTAGAATAAAACTGCATGGATATGTTTGTAATAGGTTCATTTGGGTAAAAACCTGTAATTTTTAAAACTCAACCTGTTATAAAGATATTCAAATTGGAAGGTGTCAAACATACAAGGTCTAACTAGAAGTTTCATAACATAACCATCGCTAAAGTCGCGAATAGCAAATTATACAACCAAATGTAAAGAGGGAGACATATGTCCCTAAAATGTATGTGACATAAAAATATTTAAGGGTTACAATATAATAAAGTCAATCTAGGTCCCAAGGTTACTTTGCTCTCTAGCTCGTCCATGTACCCCATATATGCATCACCTAACTGTCAATCGCATTTTATACAAATACGAAAGCCACAGTCAGTGGGGAGTAACTCCGAGTTCTCCCAGCCACGAAATGTCATAATTAATATAACATGTAAACATAAGAATATGAATACGAATCACACAATGCCTTAGCATATAGATGCTAGACAAATGTGCTTATCATGTGAACAACAATATAACAACACATAGTCCTAGCATGTGAATACTAGACCGACTCATACTACACTATCATGTGAATCACATAACATCCAGGAATCCAAACTCTATCAACCATAGCCGGCTTGCATCTCACCTTCTATGATTCATAGAATCATCAAACAAGAAAGGACAATATATCAAAGACAGGCATAAGTTCTTAGCACGGTCAATAGTCACTTTGTAACTCGAGTCTATACCACGAGGTAGGGAAGGTAATCGAACCGGTATCCTGGCTCAGAGGTTCTATAAAAACATGGCCAAGACACAACACAACCCTAGTCCTAAATCTGCGCAGACCTAGACATGCGGATACACACCACCGCACCCAAGACCCACAATTTTATAAAACCATGTAAGTACCCTAAGGAGTCCACCAAAGGGTTGGCTAGTACTTAAGCTGACCACTTACTCTCAAAATAAGTAACGAGGTCATGCCCCAACTTGGATATAAACCCACCAAGTCGGGAACACAAAGGCTATTGAGCAAAGAACATACACTCGTCAAAGACTATAAAGACCTATCTATGACAAACACAACAATACCATACGTATAAGCGGTGACCGCCAACAACACAATCCTCAATATTAATGGTACTCATAACCTTTATATATTCAATTACCCAAATTGTAAGAATGAGAAACCAACCTGCAAGAAGTATATTCAGGTGACAATCGAACAAAATCTCCAATATCAATAATAATCCAAATTCCAGCTAACCGTTAATCTCATAATTCATGAGAACAAGCTAAAATGGCAACAAGACAAGAAGACTGAAGTATAAGGCAACCAATTCATCCAACAACCAACATGTGAAATGATAGTCACAAATATTAAGGCATCAACGTAAAACATCCAATCTCACCTCAAAGACAAACCCTCGACCCGAGTCCCGCGACGGGTCATCGGTCAAATCGAGGCTGACTGGTTTAAACCTAGTTTGACCAAACTCGTTCGGTCAACTGCCCACTCGAGTCTTGGCCTACTTTGGCCCAAATCACAAATTTTATCGCAATATTATTCTCATGCTATTTCCAATTTCTATCATGTGAAAGACGAAAGTAAAACATTATCAATCACCTAAACACTTATCAAACAACAAACACAACATCAACTACTAATGTGACATTAATTCGTCGAGTAACTCGGAATAGTTACCTTACGCTAGCAAAGAGACAAGTAATAAATTGAGAAAGCTTCTAAAACCCAAAATTACTCTTCATCTTCAACCACATATGAGCCACCTAAAATAATTATGTGAAAGGACGATATTAACGAATTATCGTTATATAAAAATATGAGACGGAAATTAATTTAATTATATTTTAAATAAACCAAACTAGCGTCAAAACAAATTATAGACACGGCTCTAAAATTATTATGACAACCTCAAACTCGGCCTAACCACCAACTACACATGGCCTCAAACTCGTGACTTAGCTAGGCCACTGCCTAGGCCACGGCCAGGCCACTGCTAAGCTATAGCCAAAACAACCAGCTACTACTCCACCTAATGGACCACCCAACCATAAACAAAGGAAAGGAAGAAAGGGGAAAAAACAGGGGTATGAGTACCCCGTGTCCTACCCAACACCACCCCATTCAACTCTCCCTCCCCCCACGGTACCGCTAAGCGACCAAAGAACCATCCCTACCAACACCTATTATGGCTGACCAGACAGGCCATTTCTACCGCCTTCCACCATCCCAAAACAGTCCTAGCAATGTATACAACCATCTCCAAGTCTCAACCAATATTCATCCCAAAACAATCCTCGCATGTCGGATACACCGTCTTAAATATACCACTTACTAGCTAGCATCCCAAATGATCCCTAGAGGTCAGTATACACCGTCTCAATCATCTCCACATATCAGTATACACCGTCTCAACTATACAACAAACTAATTAACATCCATAAGGATCCCTATATATAATTATACACCGTCTCAACTATAAAACAGACTAACCAGCTTTCAAAATACACATATTTAACAAGTAAAATCGAGTAACCTATAATTGTTACCTTTTTCCGATTGAACTTATCATTTATGACTAACAAATCTTCTACAAGACCGTCTATCTTAGCATCTACAACCGTCTTATAATAAATAAAGCTGAAAGTATAAATTGGGTTTGTAAAAATACATGACGAAAATGAATGTTACTTACATCGGAATGACGAGAACGACGAAAGGAGCGCTATGGAACAAAAATAGTTGAAAACGGATAAGGAACGAAGCACCGACGTCGATTAACAGATCAAATTTTAAAAAGGAAAGAAAACTCGCCCAAAAGAAGAAAAAAGAACGAAGAACAAGAAAAGAGTGCGTTCGTGAAATGAGACAGCAGCCTGCTAGCCTGCTATTTATTATACGTACGTTTCTTCGTCGTTAAGAAATTTCGCTCGTTTTTAAAACCGTCTCGAGTTAATAAAATCGGTTTTAGTAAAAGTTTCAGTAATAAAACGGAATCAATAATAAATAAATTTAATGAGTGGAAATAAAATAAACTCAGCCAGCTAACGGAAATAATAGGAATTCGATTCGAATCGGAGTTATTAACGATTTTTACTAAATTAGCGGAGTTTAACGAAATTTGATAATTTAGCAAAATAACTCAAAATAGCTAATTGGATGACTTTTCCTAAATCCGTTTTGAATCCACTAAGGGCCGACTTTCATAAAGGACTCGTAAAAGGATCGGAAATTATTAAATAAATAAACTCGAACTAACTTCAATAAACTCGAACTAACTTTAAATAAACTTATTAATGATTATTAAAATTAACGTATCGAATTATGATGAAATTAATTAATTAGCTAAGCATATATATATAAATCGTTAAATGATGTAATTAAATTCAAAATAGCAATTAAAAGAATTTTATCCAACTTAATAAAATACGGGGTGTTACAGGTCATGTGTTTTAAACTCGTATATTCATTTGTTAAGTTATCGTTATAAGATAATAGTGCTTATTTGATTTATTACTTGTTCATTAACTTGAACATTTGCAAGAATCATTAGTGCTTTCTTATTAGCTAAGTTAGTCACTCGAGTATTTTACGGTACTCATTGAGTTACAGCTAGAGTTAGTTGTACGAGTTAGGTTAGTAAATTTGTAATCCGTAGAAAGGTACTAAATTTATTAATCGAGAATAGTGGACGTAGGTTTCGATTTGTGAAACTGAACCACTTCAAAAACCGTGTGTCTCCTCTCTTTCATTCGTTCGTTTACTTTGTTTTAATCGTTCATTAGTTGATTAGTTAAAGTTTAATCAATAAACTTCAAATAATCAATTATATACACATAATCGAAAAAGCTTTTAAAAGTTTTAAATCCTCAATTCACCCCCCCCCCCCCCCCCTCTTGAGTAATTTGGATCGATAGACTCTTCAATCCCGCACTCCTACACTTTCACACACACTTCTATTCGTGTCCAAACTTTCACATTTCTCATAATCATCACACTCATATTAGCTCCATTAGGAACTTTATCACATATGGTTCTAACATAACCATTTTACACATGTTAACTTAAACAGAAACTTTACCACGAACAATTCTAGTATGACCACTATACACATTAGGCACATAATTGTAGACTCAACATTCCCATACCCAGTGACTGTCTTAAGCACAATGGGGCCATAATTTTGAAATGAGGG
This sequence comes from Silene latifolia, assembly GCF_048544455.1. Lineage (NCBI taxonomy): Eukaryota > Viridiplantae > Streptophyta > Magnoliopsida > Caryophyllales > Caryophyllaceae > Silene > Silene latifolia. The sequence continues at coordinate 73,675,606 of NC_133534.1, forward strand.
CGCCTACTCACCCAAAATCTAGCATCAGCTGGGGCTCCCAATATACATACACGAGGTTCATTTTATTAGACTCACTACGTTCATTAGGCTCATTTGTTACAGGTTCCAAAATCGTCGCTCTGATACCACTTTGTGACACCCCCATATACCAAGGAGCCTTAATAAAACCTTCCCTAGCATATAAGGACATCACCATCTCAGTTGCCCCAGGAAAGAAATCAGCAAAGGTCAATAAAAGAACATTTATAATTGTTTTACAAGTGATATAACCAGACTACTAATACAAAAGGTACCACTCATCAAAAATGTATAAACTACTTCTGTCTTTACTCGTGAAGACTCATACTGCCAAGACTCCAGCTACCATCCAAGACGACACCTGCTAAGACCGACTGCTCACCATAAGGGATCACAGCAGACTCAACAGAAGCAAACAAGAAAACAACCACACAAGGTTAGTACTGCGGACAATATAGCAACAACAACAAACCTACTACAGACACAACAGAACGCACACACAAGCCACAACACTCCAATCAATCAATGTCACTGACTATCCACTGGACCAGCTTTGCCAGTGGGGGACCGCAGCCGTTACCACCTAAGCCCCGCTCATCATACTGAGCGATAACCTTGTCCCATTAATGTGCACATCCCCTCACGTGACGGGTTCCACGGAGGCCGAAACTAGGGCATAAAGCCACTCCCGCAAGTGACTCCACTCAGCCGAGGACGCACCTTGAGAACCACAGACAGTAAATCACAATCAGCTGCACTACAACAACAACCAACGAAACAGCACAGCACCAATCGATTACCACAATCAATCACAACGACACTACAAGCAATACAATGACCGTCACACTAAACAACCAACAGAAACTGAGTAGGCGAACCTACTTGTAGCCAACCGCAACGATTCCTTGTTCAACCACATGAAATCAACCAATCAAGCAAAAACCCCTATATCAACAGTACAAACACCTATTACTACCACCATAATCCTACAAGGAACAACAACGACAAAGATGATGATGAGGACATACCTATACATCACATATCGGCGTTAAGACTAGTACCCGACTCAAGCAACCCATCCTCAAGACACTAGCATCCTCAAAGGCTCCCAGGGAAGGAATTATGGTGAAGGGAAAAGAGGAAGGCGATATCTAGGTTTGAAGGAAGGAGGCGGAAATGATATGCGGTTTTATCAAAACACGATTATAAATCCCCGCTGTAAAGACGCTACTCGATCGAGTAACCCACCTACTCGATCGAGTGGCCCCTACTCGATCGAGTACCCAAGCTACTCGATCGGGTAGCCTCTACTCTATCGAGTACCCCTCATCCCCAAAGCCTAAAAAGCCACAAGGCATCTCTGGCACGCATTCCTAAAGGCTAACACCTTTCCCAAAGGTCGGTCAATATTGGTCAACGGGTCCCTAAAAGGACGGGTATTACAGTAAGCATCATGGTATGGTTGATGTCAATCGCTATCCATCCTTAGGCCCAGATGAGAATTTGGACCGTCCGGACGGGACGATTGGTCGAATGGGTTGGGTTGGGCTTAGGAAGGCCGAATAAAACGATCTAGGAATATCGAGTAATGAAAACCGACAACTGTCTCATATAAACTATTCCATAACCCTGTTCAAGTTTCACCCTTGGCAACACGTAAGTTTACTACTCCCCAGCGGAGTCGCCAAACTGTGGACATAGGGGGCCCACGGGGGTGCTTGGGAAAACAAGCGTTTGCATTTGTGGAGTCACCACCAGTTTTTATGGGAAATTGGAACCGTTCGAATACTTCGCGTCATGTCAAGACACAACGTAGTGACATAGACACTAAGAACTCGTTACCCTTAGCATTCTATGTCTAGAATGACTCTCGTGGATGCTAATGAACATGGATGTTCACAGAGATCTAGAGTAAGGGGTGAGGGTACGTATTAGGAAGCTCTTTTGATCGAACACCTAATCCTGCCCACCTCGATAGCGGCCTCTACTAATGATTAGGGAAATTATCTATACTTGATATTCCGTCGATTATATGCATGTAATGCAACATCCAATAGATTAATCCTAGCATGTGAGAATTAAACTATGTCGGTGAACACGTAATTTAACATACAATAGGGTCAAAGTAAGGATTTAAGGTTGATTACATGTGAGAACAAGCAAACAATACGATAATAAAGAGTATAAATGAAATACGATAATTAAAATTACAATAATTACAAGGGTTACAATGATTTACGTTGAAAATACGTTTAAAACGGATAATTTGAGAAAAGAAAAGGAAAATAATTAAGGTTAGAAAACGGACAGATTATTGGCGATATTACGATTAATAGTCGACTAATACGTAAAGCTAATAAACTAGGTCAAAGCAAGAATAGAAGTTCAGAGACAGAATTCACCCAAGAACAGGCGCATCAGAGCTGCGTCCCTTAGAAGAGGCACAATGGTCACTACGCCTGTTCCTGAGGTGAGTTCTGGCTGTGAAGTCGGAACTGCATATCGTTAATGTTCATTGGTGAATTTAATGATCGATTACTGACATTCGACTCAGGTAGAAATGATTTAACAGGTGATTTACATGTAAATTGGTCATAAAAGCAATAAAGAACAAACTTAAATTTATTAGAACGAATTATGGACTAAATATGAGTGAATTAAAGATTAATAAGAGATTAATTACAACTAATTTAAGTCAAATTACTAAGACGAATGTCAGTAATCGGGATTTTATATGAATGAATCGAGTCTCCAAAATCCGGGTTTGATTTTAATGACGAAAACCCGCAAATATTGATTATAAGGGATTTAAGTCGGGATTTAAAGATGATAATTATACGTATTATGATTATAATTTTTATATACGAATGAAGAAGAAGAAAATAAGAAAGAAAAACGAAAGAAGACGAATTAACAGAAAGGCGAGGAAGAAGAAGAAAAGCAGGAACTGCGGCAGCCTCAGGAAGAGGCGCAGCAGATGCTGCGACTCTTTGAAGAGGCGCAGCAGTTGCTGCGTTTCTTCTCGACTTCTGTCTTCTGTTAATCCGTAAAAATAGGTTTGATAAAACGGGTTTGTAAATCGGTTTTATACATGCTTTCGACATCAACCTTACAATTATTTATACAATAATAAAATACAATAATAAAACATGGGATTTACAACCTCAGACTTACATGTTTGACGAAACGAGATTGACAAAGTTAACGATTAGTGATTGCTCGACTCGAATGTATGATGAAAGTGCCCTCGTAAGAGGAATTAAATTAAATTGATTAGATTGATTGGGTGGAGTTGGTCAAATTGGTCAGTCATGAAAAACGAGGCTGATACTCAAAAGGATCTGAGCTTACGTGGTCGAAAGTTCAAGCACGTAGACGCCAATAAGCAAAGAGCACGGTCTTAGAATGCAAAGGGAGAAGAGAAGGGCGGACACTCGCGTGAGAAATATGAGGAACGAAGGTCCCTATTTATACTAATCACACGGAGGAATTAGGGTTACGGTGAATCTTTGGAAACAAATATCGAAAAGATCTTAAAATACCCATAAAAGAGCTGGGGAAGAGGCGCAACAGCCACTGCGGCTCTTGGAAGAGGCGCTCCAGGTGCTGCGTCCTTTCCTCAGAAGTTTCCTCCTATGGAAGAAAGATTTTCAGCTTTTCTGTTATGGAACTGCGGTAGATCTCAACTTCCTTATTGTTTAAAATATAATTTCGGGATATATTTTGCCAAAAGATTAAAACATTAAAATATGGAATAGAAATATCCGGAATATTCCAAAATATTCCGACTCGGCATTTTAAACGGTTTATTAGAAAATGAAGACGGTTTTTGACCCGGACTCCAAATGAACTATAATTACAGTCAAAGCTACCGTAACGGCGCGTAGATGACGACCAAGGGGTATACACAAGTATTTGAGCTATCACTTGATGATAAACTTACGAATTGTCATAAATCGTTCCGTGTACCAAACATGCTGCCCAATCATCACCAGGTTGTTTGCCGGAGGTGCAGAAATGAGGTATCTACAATATCATGAATACACATACAAGTATAACTGGCCATGCCAGATCACTCAAATTATTACTTTTTGAATATCATTCCATTAGGTTACCTTAACCATCATATATTACAGAACATTCAGATAACAACTTTATAACTATCACACTATACCACTTCTCGTGAGGTCAGAACCACACACAAACGTTTATACACATCATAGACTAGTAATCACATCCAAATAGTCAATCCTGATCACGTAAGTTAGCAATTCATAATGGTTATCTCTCGCCTGAGCTTAACTCGCATGCCCTTCATAACACATTCTCCCGTCCGCATAACTATCACCTCTTGACAAATGTAACCATACCATTAATACTCAACTCCTAGAATTGTCTCCTATAACCACAGCTTATACTCCCTCACAAGTCACAACTGTACATATAAATCCGGCCTCTACAAAATCAACCTCTTTAGAATTGTTATCTTTCTTATCTATCATCACCCTTAACCACTAGTGACAACACCACAACACCACCACTGCTCGTATAACAAATATCTTACACTCACCTCTTAATATAACAGTTCATTTCCTATCTCCGGTTAACATTGCAAATAACGAACATCAAATCCACCAACAAAATTTACCTCAACATTCTTCCCAATACTCTTCTTAATTGTATCGTCATCTAACTCTTCGCCAAAATCTCATATCGTGCAGATACTCTACCAACTTCTTACTCCCTTAATTCCTCGAAACTCATGACTAACATGTTGTCCTGAAACTCCTATATAACCATTAACTCTCATCCTCATGATAGTATCATACATCTCGACAATTCCTTACTTCTATATCACATAACTCCGGTCAACATTCTCCTAGTTTAATCCCTTCATTCTTTTTTTTTTACACTCGCCAAAATAAATGAACAATTCAACTCCTTATTCCTTCTACCTAACTCTTTAGTGCTCCAGTTACCTTCTCATTGCTCCAAAAACTCAAATCCCTTTATTTCATATCAGTACCATCTCACTCTTTCTTACCATGATTCTTCTCTCATCTTGCTATCACTCACACTTATCACCAATCAGTCCAAACCATCTCACTTTAATACCATTAATTGCCCAAGGAAATCACACATTAGTTTCATCTCTTGATAATACAAATCCCGAAACTCGGCCACTACCTACACATCGCGGCATAACTCGATCTCACTATACACCATTCGTTTCGATACCTCTATAATGACCTTCCATCAATTATAACCTTAACCAACACAATCTTAACCATCTCCCTCCATAAATCCTCACGCATCCCAATTTACCACTATTTGCATCCCTCATTTCAATCTTTTCATTCTCACGTGCCATAAAGTTACACCACCCCCTTACCCATATTTACTTACTTTTACATTACTCAACACGCAGCTATATCACTCCCCACATCTCACAAAACATGCTCCCTGCCTCGATAAGCTCATCAATCTCCCTTTCCGATTTTCCACTATCCATCACAACCACATATCACTCATGTTCTCCCCACTGAACTCATATCCATCACAAGGTGTTACTCATTACATCATAAGATCTGGTAACATACACATCCGAACCAACACATACGTAAAATAATGCATAAAGAAGCAAAAGAACACCTTTGAATTAAACATGATATGCGACGAGGTAAAAAGATAAGCATATGACCCAAAACAGGGGTCACTAGATCGAGTACAACCTACTCGATCGAGTAGGTGAAGGTCAGAAGCACGTATAAGAAATTACGGGGGTTACTCGATCGAGTAAGGGTTACTCGATCGAGTAACAAGAGGTGCACTCGATCGAGTAAGGGCCACTCGTTCGAGTACCCTACGCAATTCTCCGCATTGTCCAATTTTCGTAAAACGGTCATATCTCACTTGTTTCTTTGTTATTTTGGGTGTGTGACCTATCGTTAGAATCGTAAAAGAACAAGCTATCACCTCCAATTGAAATCACATAAATATCAGTTATACATCTCAAGTTATAACAGTTTAAATACAACTTCTCTATAATCGGACAACATAACTATTTGATTTTTACTTCCAAACAACTTAAATAACAACAAAGTAAACAAAAACAACTCAATGCGCATAAAACCAGTATCCCTAATCACATGTTACTATCTTCAAAAGCCAAGCAAAAACATCCATCATGCACATATATTATTCAACTTGTTAATCATGTATTACCCACATGCTATTATTCTATAATTTTACGTAAGAACAGTAACATAATATATAACATCAAATTATCCATTCATATGTTACTAGCATAACAACATTATAAAAATTCACTTCCGTCATATAACCATGCTTAAATCATGAAATCATTATAACAACATTATTTCACCTTTTCCACCGAATCATCCATCATACACTTTATCCAACATATGCATATGAAATAACAGTAACCAAGTAGCTTAACGACTAATCATATTACCATATACGATTACTTTCATCCTTTCCACCACATCCTCAATTCAACCACATACCATTCATCCAACAAATTCATATATACATATTCATCCAACATATGCAATTGAATATTAGTAACCACATAGCAATCCCATGACACCCCATAGTGACCAGTTTAAAGTTGTAGGGCGAGTTCGCGACTTTAGGACGTCACCCAAGTCTTTGCATTAGCTCCTAACAGCTCCTACCCGGGTTCATTTTAATTTGACACCTTATATTCATTGAGCTCATTAGTTACAGGTTCAAAGATTGTCGCTCTGATACCACTTTGTAACACCTCCATACTCTAAGTGCCTTACCAGGACCACTTAAGGCATGGGAATGCTACCATCTCGGTTTCCCGAGGCAATGTATATCAAATAGAAAATAACGAAATGTACTTTAATAAATAAATTTAAAGTGATACATGTCCAAACCAAAACTGTTAAAAGGAAATACAATAACTGTTCCAAAATGCAAACTCAAATAAAGTAAATAAATGTTCAAAACACAGCGGAAGACTTCTAGACATCTCGTGGTGATTCAACCCAGCTATCCCATGTGCTTCCATCTCATACCTGCTCAATAACTGCTCACCACCCCCGAATGGATCACCACAGTTTTCTAAACATTTAAACGGGGTCAGTTACTGATTACACACAAAAACAATATAACAGAAACAATAAACAATTATCCAAACTCCATCATAACTCCACACACCTGACTACACACTAAAGTGTGTAGTCCTGTTATAATAGTCATCGTAACAAGTATTCCACACTCCCAGTGGGGGACCGCAGCCGTTCCCACCTAAGCCACGCTCATCTCTTCCGAGCGATACCCATGTTCCTTAATGTGCTCATCCCCTTCTGTTGCGGGTTCCACAGAGGGCGAATCAAGGGCGTGAAGCCATTCCCGCAAGTAACTCCACTCAGCTGAGGACGCACCTCGAGAACCACTTACAAACAATCACAATCAACCACATTATACAACAATAATTACCAATCACCAATTCCATCACGATATGAGTCAACAGCAATAAACAACCATCAACAACACTATGTAATTAATAACCGAGTAGGGAAACCCTACCTGGAAAGGAAAACATCAAGATCATCACAATCAGCAAATTAAAACCGTTCTTAAACGCAATCACCTCTTATAATCACACAATTATACAATCACTATCTAATACACATCATACTCCCAAAAAACCCCAAAATACCCAATTAGGGTTTCAACCAAGCTCAATAAAATGACATAAAAACTGTACAAGGATCTTACCCGCAATGCGATGGTCTCAACGGCGTAAAGAACTCAACGATCCGACGACTCTAGCCCTTCGGATTTGATAGCAATGTGAGAAGGGAAAGCTATGTAACTTGTGTTCTCTTGTGAAAATTTTAGAATGAAGTAAGAGTGAAAAAGAAATGACGAAATATGTTTTTATAATCTTCTCGCGTTGCTATCAAACCCCGACAAATAACCCGTAAAAAGTAACTTACTCGATCCAGTAAGTAACTTACTCGATCAAGTGACCCTTACTCGATCGAGTCCCCAACTTACTCGATCGAGTACCCATCAGCAGAACACTGTTTCGTAGACCAAACATACTTACTCGACAGAGTAAGCCCCACTCGATAGAGTACCCAAAGACATAGAAATTTTAGTATTACAATTAGTCCTTGGGTGTAGCATTTTAAATGAGGTTAATATACTACCACCTGGTGAATAAAAAAAACAAGGGTAACGGGAAGAGGCTGTTCAATAAGAAAGAATAGTGCATTGCAAAGGCACAAAAGCCGAAAATGTTTTGAAATAATTGTAAACAAATAGCACAAACTGATAAGCTTAGTTGTCCTAATAAGCCGCTGAGTATACTAAATTACAGCAATATGGGGATAACGTCCCCAAGATTATTAAATTTTATTACAACTTTCATTTATGTTTCTTCTTCTTATTTTTTTTATACATTTTCTTTTGTCTGAGAGATGATACTAAGATGATGTTTTGTACTTTGTTTTTTTGGCAGATTTCTTCGCTTTATAAGGTTACTTAAGAGTGTGTGTGCATGCAGACGAAGTCTATAGTACATCATCAACTGAGCAAATCATGTTTTTTTATTCATTTCTTTTATAAATACAAATTATGTATTCTTAGATATCGTTCCAAGCGGTTATAAATTTGTATTCTTTTTCTATTTTTTGAGTTGGCGCAAAAAAAATCATAGTAACAATATTTATAGTTGTATCAAGATTTGCCATTTTAATTTTTTTATGTTATTAAATAAACAATATATGTTTCTAAAGTATTTCGTTTTTTGGTAAACAATATCACATGATTGTTTTAACAATATCTCAAGTTGTAGTAAACAATATCACACTGTTGGTTTAACAGTATCACATGATATTGAAAAAAATATTACACGTTATAAGAAACAATATCGCATGATGTGGATAACAATATTACACGATTGAATTAACAATATCACAATGTGTCATTAACAATATTACATAGTGCAATTAACAATATCACCATTTTGAAAGGATTCAATAACCCTCTAATTAAACTCTTTAATTATTTATCTAAATTACTCATTAAATTAGATGTTTATCTAGTGCATGCAAAACATAATATAAATAGAAAAGTATGTATAATGTTCCTTACATTATTAAAAATCGGTCTAAGGGCACAAGTAAGGACTCCTTCCTTCACTTGTTCTTGAGCTACAAATTAAAGGATGTTCCTCCAAAACCCCAATATTAGAGATTCTCCTCTTCATGGCACCAAGACAACCCCTTAATTCTAATTAATATATTAACTAGATATATAATTAGAGACCTTAAAATTAATCTTATTATTATTTCTATTACTACCTTTAGTAATCTAGATATAAGATTCTGTACAATTTATTTCCTAAAACTTATTTTTGAAAGATAATGAGAGTAGTGAGAAGTGAATCATGTAAGAATGAATTAGAGACCATAAGAACAATTCGTATGCAAGTAATGAGGGGGAAAAACTGGTGGGTGTGGGGTGGTCGAATGACCCAATGCATGCCCTTTCACTTTTGCAATTTGTTCATCTTAAAAACAAGCCAGAGTGTAGATTAGGTTAAATGGTAATCATTATGTTTTCTATAATTAAAAACAACTTAACCATTTCTCCCTAAACACCCCTTTAAAACCGGTCCATATATATAATATGGAGTCCATTTTATTTTTGTCAATTGTCACTTTGTCATATAATGTGTAACATGTAACATGTAACATGTTATTAATAATATTAATGCATATTTAACAATTAAATATCATTACATATATTAATACAATTATATATAATAATTGACTGGTAATTCTTGATTACAAGTGTATAAAATGGTCCTTGTTAATATAATCTACAACAAATTGTAATTATAATTAACCGATCATTCTTAATTTAATTGTTTCATAAACAATGTTTTAGTAATATATAACATTTTATTTACTAAAACGAATCTTATTTAATCGAATTATAATAAGATACCTATTCTTACACACATATGTAAATTGTTGAATTTTAAGGAATTAATTAATCTGTATTAATATACAATTAATTAATTTGTCTATTAAGGGAATCGTCCTTTAGGTGTGACCTTAAGGGATCAACTGATCACCACCGTCAGACGACAGTAATGTCAAACTCTAGTCAGCCAATCATTACCTATTAATGTTGATCAGTTGACGTATAAAAATGAATCATCCCTTGTGTATTCTTATCATGAATTTTAATAATGTGATCGCACTATTGTTGAGGACACATACTCCAACACATTTGCCAATAACAATATCACAATAATATGGTATGCGTTTTCCAGCCTGTTGATAATGAAGTAGTAGAACCCTTAACAAAGAATATCACACTTCACGTAAAACAATATCACACTTTACCAAAAAACAATATCATAGTTATAAATATTATGTTCATACAAGATGTTCAAGAAACAAAATCACTACATACATGACACAAAATCATTACTGCTCTTAAACAATATCACAAAATACCAGCATCAATACTAGTTTATGCCACCTACATTAGACTACTTATCCTACCAACATTACATCAATTCTTTTTCAATGAAAGCTTTCTATCAATATATTCTTAGTAGTCATTTAAGTTCTTTCCCCTATCTCTACCTCTACCCCTATCACTTGCAACTACTTTTGTATCGTCTTTTTTGTGTCTTGACCTCTTGTCCATCATCATCACCATCATCATCATCATCATCATCATCATCATCATCATCATCATCATCATCATCATCATCATCATCATCATCATCATCATCATCATCATCATCGTGTCCACAAGCAGCTCCTCTATAAATAAACGCAAATAAAACTCGGTTAGTATAATTTAGATCATTCTTTACAATAGGATAACAACATCAAATACCCACCTAACAAACACTACCACTTTTGGTAGGTCTGCAGTCAGTGTAAAACAAGTCACGGTTTATGGACATTAATCAATACTTGATGTGACTCTTAATTGCGCATATTTAGTCCCTTAATTGAACCAATTTTGCATACTATTATAACATTTCATCGCCATTTTATCCATCAAATCCTTTCTATTTTGCTTTCCTAGTGCATTTTATATGTCTTATAGGAAAGAAGATAATGAGGCGGAATTCCCGTCTATCGCGCATATTCGGAAGCTTGTTGACGATCTTGGATGGACTAGGTATGAAGTGGAGGTAAGAATGATAACCAATGAAGTAGGAATAAAGAGTATATAGAAGCATCTTAGGCTTAAAAGCAAGAAAAAGGGAAACAACAGCTCAACCCGCGCGGGTCAAGCTCAAGTAGAGCGGGATACAGCTCAACCCGCTCGGGACAGAAGCAACCCGCTCGGGTTGAGGCTCAGGTTGCACGTTTTTTAGTCGGGACGAGCAGATTGCTTGACAGAATGCTTTTCCTTGCTACGTGATCCGCGCATATCCCTCGAGAGTTGCAATTCCGTAATCAACACTTAGCAATGTTATTTACTAATCTACCCTTACTTAACCTAATGATGTACCACTATATATACTGCATTTGTAATAATCAAAGGATCAAGTTCTCTTAGATTATATTAAGCTTTCATTAGGAGTAGATTAGAATAGATTAATCTCAATTATTCCACAAAATTACATATTAATCTTTCCTTAGTCACTGTTCAAGTTTATTATTATTGGGTAATTGAAGATTATTAGGTTATTATTGGAGAATTGACAACTCTTCATCAATCAATCAAGTTCTCTTATTTTATTCTTTGCTTTATTATTTGGATCATCTCAAGTAGGTATAATCTCTTTTACTCTTGTTTAATTATTGTTAATCACATCATTTACTCATCAAGTTTTGATTTGTTAGTATGATTGACAACCTTATTAACATATTAAACTTGATCATGAGTGAGTAGTTATTTAGCTAGGATTAATGTGGAATTAAGGGAAACAAACATGGGGAATGATTCATGCTTAATCTAATATGTTTTCATAATTAAATTGCTTGCTTTGTTATGATTTCAACTTATGCACATGTTATGTTTGATGAAATGCGAGCTTATGAATCCTTGCAATTTTTACCCATCACCTATCTTTTCAATGAGGCTTGTAAGCTTATACACCAACTCGAGCCTCATTAGACCATGCATATAGTTGAATAGGAAGGATTAAATCGACTTGTAGGTATTGTACAATCTAATCGATTTGGCTCCGGGACCCAAATCTTCTTAGGGATTGTAAGCCTATACACCAACTCGATCCCATCACAACAATAAGTGCTTGCTATATAATTGAGAACATGTTTGTATGATCAACTACCATGAATCCCCTATGAACCTATGATATCCTAGCATTTTTAGTCATTTGTTTACATCTTTCCCTTTGTTGTTTGTTTACTTTCCATTGCTTTTATTATATTAGAATCATCAACCCTTTACAATTGTGACAACCCTTAAGCACAATTACAATTAGATTGAATTATTTGAATACCCCCGTCCCGTGGATTGACCCCGACTTGCTTGCTATGCTAATAGTTGCGTATAAATGTGTTTGAGGGCGTACAGCGACACGCTTATCAAAACGGCGTCGTTGCCGGGGACGGTGTTGTGTATTTGAATCGTTCTTTTGTCTAATTCTAGTTGTGCTTCTTCTTGAGGAATCTTGGTTCCTTGGGAATTTAATTTCTTGTACTTGTTCTATTTCATATCTTTATCATGTCTACATTCACTTTTTGGCAATATGAAAATGGGTCATTTGATAAATATGTTACAAGATTTGAATATTATATGACTCATGCTTGGCATCATGGTTTTACTCTTTCAAATTATAAAGCATGTTGTGTTTTCTATAATGGCATGAACCTTGAAACCCGCAACTTGGCATTTTACTTGAGTGGTGGTAGGATATGTGAGATGAGTTGTGAGGAATTTTGGGAGTTTGTTGAGTTCATGACCATCCATTGTCTTAAGCAAATTGTACATGACATCTTTGAAAGTGCCAAGGAAGGTATGAAAGCGATAAAAACCACATTTCAAAAATTCATTGAGAAAAACTATGTTGAAAATGAGATTTGTGAGAATGAGACACCTTCCTATAACATTGAGCCTACCCACTATGTTCACTAATTTGCTCCTCCTTGGGAAGATGGTGTGATAGATGAAGAGAGTGTGATGAAGAGGAGTACATTCTTGATTGTGAAACCAATGCTTGGATACCATCATCCTACTCTTCTTGTGTAACAATGAAACCAACTTCCATGGAATTTGATGTTAATAGGCAAAGTGAGAGTGATATGGATGTGAACTTGAGTGAAAGCTCACCCTTTAAGGATGATTTTTTAGAGGTAGATAATTATGTTGAACTTGGTGAGCCTTGTTATGACAACCCTTTTGATAATGGACCTTGTTGGGATGAAGAGTATGAGGACATTTGGGAATCCCAATTAGACACCCTTGAAATCACCTTAGATGATAATGAGAGTGCTTGCATTAAATGTGGTGATTTTGATTATTTGGAGGACGAGTTGAGTGAATTGCCAACCAACTACCCATTTCATGTTCCTACCCTCCATCACATCTCTTATAATTTTTTTCATAACATTCTTCACATGCTTGTTCGGTCTATTGCTTGGGTATTATTTCATTGCATAATCTTGTGTTGTTATTCATGCCTATTTATATCTCACTCACAAGAATTTGACCGACTTCTACGTGGTTTGAGTGCTAGTGATAACTTCCTATGAAACTGTTTATTGACAATGTTTGGTTTGATGGAGTTCCTCAATAACCATTAATTTGTATATATTCATTTAGTGTAGACTTGCATTCATTTAATAAATTGCATGAGAGATGAAAGGGTGGGATCTTATATTTTAATTGAGATTTTTGAAGGAAATTAAAGAAAAAGAGAAGATGAAAAATGTAAAGAAATGAAGAAAATGGAGAATTTGGGCTTGTGAGCACCTTTGTTATCATTAAAAAGTTGTTGGGTCATAATTTTTTGAAATCTACGCATCCCGAGTCCAACCCGCGCGGATTGAAAGACAAGAAAAAAGAAAAAGCTCTCTGATCAAGAATCTGCGCGGATTCTCAAGAAAACCCGCATCCCAACTCCCTACCCGCGCGAGTTCAGATCAACCCGAGCGTGTCCACTGTCAACCCGAGCGTGTCCTTTTCAACCTGAGCGGGTTCAGCTCCAATTTGCAAAATTTGCTCAGGAATCCGGGCAGATCACCTTTAACCCACCCGTGTTCAGTTACTAACCCGTGTATGCTCTTTATTTCAGCCACAACTTTGCTCTACACTGAAATCTCACCTACCATCTTCATCTTCTACCTTCAAGCTCAACCCCAACTCACAAAAATCACTCAAATATCCATCAAATCCAACCAAATCACCATCAAATTACTCTACAAATCATTCTAATCCATTTCCACACAATAAAAACCAACTTTCCAACCTTCTACATACTCAAAATCAACCATTTTCATCATTTTAAAAATTGGAGCTCCAAAAATCCGTGAGCTACAATTGTGTTTCGGGTTTGATTTTTGCCTTCTAGCTTCACTATCAAGGCTTCTAGTGTTCTAGTAAGGCATTTTCAAGGTTGTTTGGCTCTTATTTGTGGAGAATTGAAGCATTCTTAAGTAGTGATACTTGGTGGATTTTAAGAGTACAACAATGAGTTTTTGGGGGCAAGAGTAAGACTACTACTACTACTACTAAGTGGTCAAAGAGGAGAAAAGGAAGTAATTCTAATGCTCCACCGGAGTTCTAAATGCAAGAAGAGGAGCGAGTACCGGAGGTAGAGCAACTTGATGATTTTCCGGAGGTAGTATTCATCAAAAATGAGCATAGGAGGCGATTTGTGAAACTACTAGGTAAGGAATTCGAGCCTACTCGTTTCATTTGTCGTCAAATTTTGGATAAACTTGGTATTGAAGGACAAACCGAGTCTTTCTCTAGAGGAATGGGTCTTGAGACTTTATTTAATATGCATGAGGAAACATATCTTAGCCTCACATTGGAATTCTTGTGTAGTCTCAAAGTTTTTGAAGCAAAAAGATATGGGGTGTCTTTGGAATTTAGGTTGTGTAATGAGACCCACCAAATACATTTGGGTACCTTTGGTAAAATTTTTGGACTTGTGATACCCAAGACCGACCTTGAGAAACCCGTGGGGTTCACGGAGTCACACTTGTGGAGAGCGATCACCGGATTGGAATTAAATGGCTTTAAGAGGTGTCATGCCTTTTACATTCATCATCCGGCTATTAGAGTGTGGCGTCAATTTATAGCGGGGACTATCATTGGTAGGAGTGACACGGGAAGTATGTGTCAACTTGACATGACTTTTCTTGAGTCATATTTGAATATCCAAGGTTTGCCAAAGTACAACTTTAATCCCGCACTTGAATTACTCGTCCGGTTTCAAAATATAGCAAAGGGTGCGACAAAGTCAAAGGGAATTGTGATGGGTGGTCTTGTGACTAGGATGGCCAATGATTTATGTCCAGGGTTTATTGATGATGAAAGGTATGTGGCTCTACCCGGAGATACTTTGCTTGATGAGAAGGCTATCTTTAGGCATCACAAATGGTGCAAGTATAATGATTTGGAAGGCATTGATTGGTACACCAAGGGAAGCCCTACATTCACCCTTCCTTGTTAGGACCTTCCTCCTACCACGCCTAGGTCGAGCTATTTTGCACCTATGCCTAGCTACCTCCTCCTCATTGAGAGGATTGCAGCTCCACCACCAAGGAGACGTGAGGAGGAACCTTCTACTCCTTCCCATGCACCATCACCGTCCCAGGGTCCAAGCCTTGGATTTCCACAGTTCCTTCATGGTGTTCGGCCCTCTTATGCGGAGATACCTCCATACCCCCATATCTATCTCACCCTACTCACCTCCTCCTCCTCATCCTCCTCCCGACACCCCGCCATCGGCCATCGATATCTTGATGGGTATGATGAGCAACATGAATTTTAGGATCCATCGAGGGCAAGAAGACAACTATTTGGCCCTTTATCCTCAATACTACCATATGGCGCAACAAGGGTTTATTGATCGTAATGGCCCTAGACCTTCTTGGGTGCAACCACACCTTGTGTTCCCAAACCAAGGCATGAATGAAGATGACCAAAGAGGAGGAGAGGAAGAAGAATAAAGTGAAGATGATGATAGCCTTAATGTTAGAGGCTTTGATTGAGATCGTGATTGTAAGACCCTTTCTTTCCCTATCTCTCATGTATAGTTTGCATTGTATTATATCTCACATGATTCATGTAGTTAGTTGCATATAGACTAAAATTCATACATAGTCACTAATGACCAAACCTATTCCTTTCTACACTAGAAATACTGCTTAAATCGGTTTGGGGAGGTTTGATCATAGGTAAAGAACATGCATCATTTAATGTAGCTTAGATTGCATTTATATGTTATATATATCATATAGAATTGCATTTAATTAAAGCATGCCTTCATTCATATCATTGCATTTGTATTTCAATTTCCATTAAACTTTAAAAATCCAAAAATATGTATTTCTTTTTCTTTCCTACTCCTACATGTACATTGAGGACAATGTCCAAAAACAAGTGGGGGATGGGAATTTATATTCCAAAATGCATAAAAATTGAAAAATTTCGAAAAATCCCAAAAAAATGTTCTTTAATTTCATTAAAACAAAATCCATAAAAATTTGAAAATTTCAAAAAACCAAACACATGTTCTTTAATTTAGTAGTGTAGAATTGTATATACTTGTGTTTTTTGTTCTCTTCTCACATAGATACAACACTAAATTTGAGGCATTGGCAAGGGAATATAAAGACTGCTTAGTATGATCGTTCTAATCCCTATTTCCCTTCCATTTCTTTTTCATTATTCATATGAGGAGGATGGGCTTACATGTCATGGAGGATGTAGTGTATTTTGTTGTTGCGGTTTGTGTATCTATGCGTTGTTAGGAGTTGCATCTATATTATATGGCATACTAGTTGATAGAAGCATATGCATTAGGATGTATATATGTTAGTTGCATCATGGCACGTAGTTGCATTTTAGGAAAATTTTTGTGAAAGCATCTATTTGGGAAGCTTGACAAGTGTATATAAGGCCCTTGTAGATACTTTTTCTTCTTAACACTTTGCTCGTTAGAATCCTTCTAAAACACCCTAGGATGTGTCAAGCTAGTATCCTTTGACCCATGGATTAAGGCCTAGTCAAAAGTACCTTGTGGTGTGATAACTCCTTGGCTCCCGTTTATTCCAAGGTGACCCTTGAAACCATGCAACCATCTTCCACATTCTACCACATTTTGTCAACAAAAGGGAATGGGCACAAAAATTGTTCAAATTTGAGTTCAAGCATTGAAATGAAAGTAAAAAAGTTTGCAATTGCATCAGAAGAAAATAGGGGTAAAAAAAAATATATACTCCTATGCTTCAAATATAAGCACTCTTACTACAAATGGGGTAGCTTTGAAAATGTTCAAAAGAAAATGCAAAAAGTTGAAAGTTGTCAAGTATTGAAATGCCAAACATCAAAAGAAATGGCAAAAAGAAAGTGTTCTCATGTCAAATGCCACAAGAAATTGAGGGGAATAACAACAACAAAAGCAAACTCCCACATGAAACTCCAAATCTATTGATCCCTTTTTCATCAAATCCACTTTTGTGCGTGGTAGAGAGGGGACGACCCTTCTTCTTGTCTAGGCAAGAAGGGGAATTCCGCAATATTCCAGTGTTTTTAACACCATAGGGAGTCTACTCTTGACGAAAGCATTTAACAATGGAGGACAAAGGTACCCTAGCTTGACAAAACTTGGAGGTGATTTATTGGTATCCTTCTAGGCTTAGTAGTTTGAAGAAACCGTGTCTATGATGGAATGTGTACCCTTAGATTGCTTCCCTTTTAGATAATTTTCGCCACTTAGATGAGGAAAGTGGCTATTCATTTTTGTAGATGCATCCATTACTTGTTTTGTGTGCTTAATGCTTGGATGTATCGCCATTTTGGCAAGCCCCACCTTGCCTTGCAAGAAGGCATCTTACCTCATCGATGTCTTGTTGTGAGTTGAAGGGGCGGAGTGAGACGCGCTAATTGTCTCACATCGGTTATATTACTAGGATAGTTTAAATAAAGATCTAGTTCTAGTCACCTCTTTACTCGGGACGAGTAAAGGTTCGGTTTGGGGATGTTTGATGTGACTCTTAATTGCGCACATTTAATCCCTTATTTGAACCTATTTTGCATACTATTATAACATTTCATGGCCATTTTATCCGTCAAATCCTTTCTTTTTTGCTTTCCTAGTGCATTTTATATGTCTTATAGGAAAGGAGATAATGAGGCAGAATTCCTCTCTCTCTCGCATATTCAGAAGCTTCTTGACGATCTTAAATGGACTAGGTATAAAGAGGAGGAAAGAATGATGACCAAGGAAGTAGGAATAAAGAGTATATAGAAGCATCTTAGGCTCAAAAGCAAGAAAAAGGGAAATAGCAGCTCAACCCGCGTGGGTCAAGTTCAAGTAGAGCGGGATAGAGCTCAACCCGCTCGGGACAGAATCAACCAGCTCGGGTTGCACGTTTTTCAGTCGGGACGAGCGGATTGCTTGACACAATGCTTTTCCTTGCTACGTGATCTGAGCATATCCCTCGGGAGTTGCAATTCCGTACTGAACACTTAGCATTGTTATTTACTAATCTACCCTTGCTTAACCTAATGATGTACCACTATATATACTCCATTTGTAATAGTCAAAGGATCAAGTTCTCTTAGATTAGATTAAGCTTTCATTTGGAGTAGATTAGAATAGATTAATCTCAATCATACCACAAAATTACATATTAATCTTTCCTTAATCATTTTTCAAGTTTATTATTATTGGGTAATCGAAGATTATTGGGTTATTATTGGAGAATTGACAACTCTTCATCAATCAATCAAGTTCTCTTCTTTTATTCTTTGCTTTATTATTTGGATCATCTCAAGTAGGTATAATCTCTTTTACTCTTGTTTAATTATTGTTAATCACATCATTTATTCATCATGTATTGCTTTGTTAGTATGATTGACAACCTTATTAACATGTTAAACTTGATCATGAGTGAGTAGTCATTTAGCTAGGATTAATGGGGAATTAGGGGAAATAAACATGGGGAATGATTCATGATTAATCTAATATGTTTTCATAATTAAATTGCTTGCTTGTTATCATTTCAATTTATGCACATGTTATGTTTGATAAAATGCGAGCCTAAAAATCCTTGCATTTTTTACCCATCACCTATCTTTTCAATGAGGCTTGTAAGCTTATACACCAACTCGAGCCTCATTTTTTACACCCTCATTTATTGCGGAAAAATAAACACGTAATTCTAGAATAAAACTGCATGGATATGTTTGTAATAGGTTCATTTGGGTAAAAACCTGTAATTTTTAAAACCTGAACCTGTTATAAAGATATCCAAATTGGAAGGTGTCAAACATACAAGGTCTAACTAGAAGTTTCACAACATAACCATCGCTAAAGTCGCGAATAGCAAATTATACAACCAAATGTAAAGAGGGAGACATATGTCCCTAAAATGTATGTGACATAAAAATATTTAAGGGTCACAATATAATAAAGTCAATCTAGGTTCCAAGGTTACTTTGCTCGCTAGCTCGTCCATGTACCCCATATATGCATCACCTACCTGTCATTCGCATTTTATACAAATACGAAAGCCACGGTCGTGGGGAGTAACTCCGAGTTCTCCCGACCACGAAATGTCATAATTAATATAACATGTAAACATAAGAATATGAATATGAATAACACATAGCCTTAGCATATAGATGCTAGACAATCGTGCTTATCATGTGAACAACAATATAACAACACATAGTCCTAGCATGTGAATACTAGACCGACTCATACTACACTATCATGTGAATCACATAACATCCAGGAATCCAAACTCTATCAACCATAGCCGGCTTGCATCTCACCTTCTACGATTCAAAGAATCATCAAACAAGAAAGGGCAATATATCAAAGACAGGCATAAGTTCTTAGTCCCGTCAATAGTCACTCTGTAACTCGAGTCTATACCACGAGGTAGGGAAGGTAATCGAACCGGTATCTTGGCTCAGAGGTTCTATCAAAACATGGCCAAGACACAATACAACCCTAGCCTAAAATCTGCCTTGAGACCTAGACATGCGGATACACACCACCGCACCCAAGACCCACAATTTTTCTAAAACAAAGTGAGTACCCTAAGGAGTCCACCAAAGGGTTGGCTAGTACTTAAGCTGACCACTTACTCTCAAAATAAGTAACGAGGTCATGCCCCAACTTGGATATAAACCCACCAAGTCAGGAACACAAAGGCTATTTAGCAGTGAACATACACTCGTCAAAGACTATAATGGCCTATCTATGATGAAGGCCGAAATACTCACCTAGGACCTAGTCCCAGCTAGTCCCAGCTTGAATACTTTAGCCCACACCACACAAGACAAGTAGGATACCCAATTAACCATAAGAGGGGCAAAGAGTCCAACTTACCAACATAAATGCTAACATTCTATCATGTGAAAAGCTATATAAATGTCTATTCAATGAGACAATCCAACAATATCTCCAATATCAATAATAATCCAAATTCCAGCTAACCGTTAATCTCATAATTTATGAGAACAAGCTAAAATGGCAACAAGGCAAGAAGACTCAAGTATAAGGCAACCAATTCATCCAACAACTAACATGTGAAATGATAATTACAAATATCAAGGCATAACATAAAATTTCCAATAACAACCAATCTCACCTCAAAGACAAACCCTCGACCCGAGTCCCGCGACGGGTCATCGGTCAAATCGAGGCTGACTGGTTTAAACCTAGCTCGACCAAACTCGTTCGGTCAATCTGGCCCAGCTCAGAGTCTTGGCCTACTTTGGCCCAAATTACAAATTTTATCGCAATATTATTCTCATGCTATTTCCAATTTCTATCATGTGAAAAACGAAAGTAAAACATTATCAATCACCTAAACACTTATCAAACAACAAACACAACATCAACTACTAATGTGACATTAATTCGTCGAGTAACTCGGAATAGTTACCTTACGCTAGCAAAGAGACAAGTAATAACTTGAGAAAGCTTCTAAAACCCAAAATTACTCTTCATCTTCAACCACATATGAGTCACCTAAAATAATTATGTGAAAGGACGATATTAACGAATTATCTTTATATAAAATATGAGACGGAAATTAATTTAATTATATTTTAAATAAACCAAACTAGCGTCAAAACAATTTATGGACACGGCTCAAAAGTTATTATGACAACCTCAAACTCGGCCTAACCACCAACTACACATGGCCTCAAACTCGTGACTTAGCTAGGCCACTGCCTAGGCCACGGCGAGGCCACTGCTAAGCTACAACCAGGCCACTGCCAGGCCATCAGACTCGCCTAAAAGCAAGCCACAAAGAGTCCGACACGACCACCACCCGACTACCCATAGCCACCCTTCACCCTACTTCATAACCTGACCCAAATATCAGTCCAAAACAGAACCCAAAAGATGCCTAAGTTCGACCCCAACTCCAGTCCTCAAATGCAAAGTGAAAACCCACGATGACAGCTCTCGTTCCTGCCCAAAACAGAGTACCAATCGTCCCCTTAAGACTACATTCTCGCGCCTAAAAAAAAAAGTCCTAGCTGAGCCAACTAAGTCAGCATTTAAAACGGTTTTAGAGCGGAAATCCTCAAGTATAAAGCAACTCAAAAACAGACCCTAAAGACTACAAAAATCGCCCCAACACAGAGTCCAAATTAGTCCAAAACAATCCCTACATGTCAGTATACACCGTCTCAACTATAAAACACACCAATTATCACCCAAAACAATCCATACATGTCAGCATACACCGTCTTAAATATACCACTTACTAGCTAGCATCCCAAATGATCCCTAGAGGTCAGTATACACCGTCTCAATCATCTCCACATATCAGTATACACCGTCTTAATTATAAAACAGACTAACCAGCATTCGTAATAAACATATTTTACAAGTAATATCGAGTAATCCGTTATCGTTACCTTTTTAATCTTCTACCAGACCGTCTATTTTAGTACATACAACCGTCTTATAATAAATAAAGCTGAAAATATAAATGGGTTTGTAAAAATACATGACGAAAATGAATTTTACTTACAACGGATTGACGGAAACGACGAGAGGAATGCTATGGAACGAAAATCGTCGAAAACGGATGAGAAACGGACGACCGAAAATCGATTTTACGAAAGAAGAAAAAAAAATGAAACGTGAAAAAGAAGAACAAAGAAGGAAGTAGAAGAAAGGAGAAGACGTGAGGAAAATGAGGCAGCAGCCTGCCAGCCTGCTATTTATTATACGTACGTTTCTTCGTCGTTAAGAAACTTCGATAGTTATTAAAACCGTTTCGAGTTAAATTTAACCGGTTTAAGAAAGAGTCTCATAAATGAAACAAAATCAATAATAAATAAATTTAACGAATGAAAAATAAAATAAACTCAAATTTATTAACGTAAATAATACAATATCAGCTTGAATCGGAATTATTAGCGATTTTTACAAAACTAACGGATATTAATAAAAATTGCTAATTTAGTGAAATAAGCTCAAAATAGCTAATTGGACGGTTTTGTTCCCCAAAATCCATCTCGGGTTCACTTAAAACAACTTTCATAAGGACTCGTAAAGAAACGGAAATTATTAAATAAATAAACTCGAACTAATTTCAATAAACTCGAAATAACTTTAAATAAACTTATTAATGATTATTAAAATTAACGTATCGAATTATGATGAAATTAATTAATTAGCTAAGCATATATATATATAAATCGTTAAATGATGTAATTAAATTCAAAATAGCAATTAAAAGAATTTTATCCAACTTAATAAAATACGGGGTGTTACATCATTAGACCATGCATATAGTTGAATAGGAAGGATTAAGTTGACTTGTAGGTGTTTTACAATTCAATCGATTCGGCTCCGGGACCCAAACCTTCTTAGGGATTGTAAGCTTATACATCAACTCGATCCCATCAAAACAATAAGTGCTGGCTATATAATTGAGAAAATGTTTGTATGATCAACTTCCATGAATCCCCTATGAACCCATAATATCCTAGCATTTTTAGTCATTTGTTTACATCTTTCCCTTTGTTGCTTGTTTACTTTCCATTGCTTTTATTAGATTCGAATCATCAACCCTTTATAATTGTCACAACCCTTAAGCACAACTACAGTTAGATTGAATAATTTGAATACCCCCGTCCCGTGGATCGACCCCGACTTGCTTGCTATGCTAATAATTGGGTATAAATGAGTTTGAGGGCGTCCAACGACACGCTCATCAATACTATTATCGTAACACCCCAATTTATCTAGGAGTCTCAACTAGACATTTCAGGATAATAAGACAGTTACCATCTCAGTTTCCATAGGCAGTAATAACAAAGTATAGCAATCCAAAGTACTTTATTTAAATAATTAACTCAAATGGTTTTTACAACTGTTCAAATAAATAACTTCATAACTTAAATTACAAAACTCGCAGCGGAAAAATAAATAAGTAGTTAACATGGAATTAAATAAACGTCTGAACTAGTAGACTCGAGGATATGTCACTCTCTACTCCATACGTCGAAAGCTCCCTAGTCCAGCTAAACCTGCCAATCAAATTGCTCCCCAATAATTGGTTCATCACAGGTGTTTAACGAATACACGTCAACCCAAGGTTGAGTAGGAATAGCCAAACAACAACAATAAATGAATACAAGAACAATATTAAATGCAAATGCAATGCATGCTCATGATCAATCCTCTGATGCTCCCGTTCATCCCGCCAATCCCTGGCCGGGGTAGTCTCATCATCCCAACCGAAGTTGAGGTAGTCTCATCATCCCAGAAACGGGTCCTGCAGAACCAGTTCTGAGGTATCCAACGTAAGTGCTCATGATATAAAAATGCAAACAATTGACCAACACAATTTCTTACCTTTTCAGACACGAAGCTGAGGAATCCAATATTCAATAAAATTATCTCAGTCACGAGATAAGGTAGTCATTAAAGAATTAATATCAGTCACGAGCTTAGGAATACAATCGATATAGTCATCTCAACCCAATAATTCAACAATAATAATTCATCCAACACAATTTAATCAAACAATCGTATAACATTATCCAACTAATCATTAAAGTGATTGAGTAGCTATCCTACCTCGATAGCGAATTCCGAGTCCAAGCAATATAATACTAAATATAGTCAGAAGCAGTCTTCCGTAAGTCCAATACCTATCCAATTATAACATAATAGTTATAAACATGCCTCTCTTAATTAATTGTTTAATTAATTATAAATTCATGACTCAATTATTTAAAATCCGTCACCTAAGCAAATGGGGTAATATTAATAATATAATTATCCCCAAAAGCCAATTAATTAATTAAGTAATTATATAAGATTTACGACTTCACTACATAAACCAGTCATCAAAAATACACACTCCCCAAACCTTCTCTCTCACTCGGCCTAATACCCACAACCATTATCCCAGTGAAACCCACCACCAAGCCTCACCAAAACCGTGACCATCACCACCTCTCACCTCACCTGCCACTCGTCACCACCAGCACAACCACCATCCTCAACACCACCTACATCCTGCCTTCTCTCTCGACATAACCCACAACAACATCGAACCAGAAACACCATCGACATCCTCCCTT
Organism: Silene latifolia; assembly: GCF_048544455.1. Lineage (NCBI taxonomy): Eukaryota > Viridiplantae > Streptophyta > Magnoliopsida > Caryophyllales > Caryophyllaceae > Silene > Silene latifolia. Next base: position 73,700,440 of record NC_133534.1, read on the forward strand.
TCATCACTGTCCTCGACACAACCAGGCTCACCACCTGGCCTGCCACTGTGCCTGACCCACGGTGGAGCCTAGTGTGGCCCCTGGTTCTGCCGAACCCAGTGGATGCACCCACAAACGCGAAATATAACGAACCCAGCAATAACAGCAAAACACGACCTCAACAACCCTTGAAACCGCCTTCAACCAACACGCCTCCACCCCAAAGACAACCCTAGACCTACCCTAGACCACCCTAACCACCGCCCATAACTCCTGGATCACTCGAGTCGGGTACACGGGTCATAAAAGGTATGAGAGCCTCAGTTTAATTACAATGACCTGTACCTGCAAAACACCTCGCGGCCACCGACTGCCACCCCTATCTTCGCCGACAACACTACCAACACAACCCTCACACGATGCCCTAATCCCTGTTTACAAGTCAGTTGGGTCGAGTCACTATTTGGGTCCGGGTCAATAGTCTTAAGATGGTTTCCCTTTAGAAAGTTATACGATAAACCACACCCGTATTTATTTTGGGTCAAACAACGGTTAACGGGTCAAAGTCAACGGTGAAATACTACGGTTTTCTATGTCTATGGTGTTGGAGTATGTGTCCTCAACAATAGTGTCATCACATGTTTAAATCTCATATTAAGAATACGTGAGGATGATTTATTATATAATCAACTGATCCTCATTAATCGGTAATGATTGGCTGACTAGAGTTTGACATTACTGTCGTATGACGGTGGTGGTCAGTTGATCCCTTACGGTCACACCTAAAGGACAATTCCCTTAATGGATAAATTGATTAATTGTATGACGATACAAGGTGATCAATTCCTTAAAATTCAACAATTCACTTGTGAGAGAGAATATTGAGATTTTATTATAATGGGATTAAATAAGATTTATTTTAGTAATAAAAATGCTTTATTAACTAAAATTGTTTATTGTTTGAGAAACAATAGAGATAAGAATGAATGGTTAATTATAATTACAAGATGTTGTGAATTATAATTATATGACCCTTTTTTTTATGTGATCAAGTATCACTAGTCTATTTGTTGTATGTAATTTAATTAATTTGTAAAATGATACTTATGTGATAAATATGCATTAAATTAATTAATAACATGTAACATACTACATGTGACATATTGTGTGACAAATGACAAATTGACAAAATAAAATGGTAGTCCATTTTAAGTGTGTTGGACCAAAATGGAGGGAGTATTAGTGGGTTGTGATTTTTTATTTTATGTGATGAAATAATAAATAATTGAACCTATGCATACTATCCTTACACAACTAAATTGGTGGTAAAAGTAAAAGGAAAGGATATTCTAATTCTTGGCACTACTCCCTTGCCCTCCACCGATTTTCCTCTTCTCTTTTTAGAGAATTTTATTCTCTTATCACACTTACACATTCACTCATTCATTAACAAATCTTCTACATGCAAATACTCTCATATTCTCTCAATCTCTCTAAAACAAGGTTTTTAGATAAACAAGCATTTGTTCATCCATTCTAATATCAAATAAAGATTACTAGTGTAGTAATAGTAATAATATTAAAATTAATTTAATGATACTAGTTTATTAATCTAGTTAATTAGTATACTAGTTTAAGGGATAAGTCTTCGGTGAAATCTAAGGAGGATCTCTGCTTTGGAATTTTGGAGGATCATCCATCACATTAAGCTCAAGAACAAGTGAAGGAAGGTGACCTTACTTGTGCCCTATATTTCGAACCATCTTACAATGTAAGGGACATTGTTTTTCCTCATAAATCTCTTATTTTGTTATGCATGCACTAGATCTAAAGAACAAATAATTAAGAAGTCAATTAGTTCACTATTAGAGGAGTCTAATAATAGGTCAAGAAAGCTAACAAGTGGTATTAGAGCATAGGATGTTGCATGCATAATCGGTTATTGTTTTTCCGAGTTAAAATGTTAACATATGAAACTAAAAATTTGAGTTTTGTGAAGATAAACCCACGAAATTTTTTGCATGTTATATATTCTGGTCCTAAAATGTTTTTAGGTCATTTTTATGATTTATGGAAATTTATTGCTCATTTTAATGATTTTTAGTGATTTTATTATATTTTTATGATTGAAATGAACTTTTATTCACCAAAATAAGTTAACCTTCACTACTGGCCATGGTATTTTAGTATGACCTCACATGAATATTTTATGTATTGCATGTAAAATATCATATTAATGTGATTAATATTTTATGATTTATGAATTTTTAGTGTAAAAATGGCATAAATGGAGGTTAAAATGACTAAAAATAGTGAAACTTACTCCCTGACCTTTAATTTTATATGACCTCACATACATATTTTACAAGTTGTGTGTAAAATCTCGTACTAATTGGATTAATATTGCATGATTTATGATTTTTATGAGGATAAAAATGGATTAAAAGAGGTAAAATGGTTAAAAATAGTTAAATTTCGAATTAGGCCATGAAACTTTAATATGTTGTCACATGCATTATTTACAGAGTGTATATAAATTTTGAGATGAAATGATCTCATTTAGCATGATTTATGAATTTTTAGTGTAAAAATGGCATAAATAGTGACTATTTTAGCATAAATGGGTAAAACGAATTGCATGGCATGAGAAAATTATTTTAGGTTGCATAAATATCCCACTAATCAGATCTAAAGTTGTAAAATTGATTAGATTGATTTTTTTATACTTTAGATGTTTTAACTATATTTTCTCGAAATTAATTCGAAAATTTTAACCATGATTTTTGACATTATGAGTGTCATGGATTTATTCTAGAATGTTCAAAAATTTAAAATTCAAATTTTGAAATTAATGTAATTTAAGTTGGATTTATTTCATAAATGTTATGTTTTTAAGGTAAAAAATGAGCATAAAAATTAAATCAAGTTGAATTATTGTCAAAAATTGAGTGATGACTAATGTTTGAGTCCTAAGAGTGTTATGATAATTAACTTGAGCTTAGATGTGATTTAGGTGTTAATTTGTGATTTTAAGAAGTTATTATCACGCATTTCCATAAAACCGGGTTATATATACGATATAAATTAAATAGGGCGATTTGGCACATAATTTGGCATGAGAAGTCCATATTATAATGCTGCATATTTCAATTGTTGAATGTCTGTTATTTATATAATTTTGAATTATGTAATTTTATCTTAGTATGGCCTTAGTTTTAATCGATATTACCCGTAATGAAAGGTAATATTGATTCGGTTGTAATTTAATGTGATCTCGTATCAGTTTTATTTTTACTAGTTTTTCCATTTTACAAATGTATAATAGGAATAGCTTTGTATTTTTTTTATTATTATTTGTAATCATGGAGTTTCTTCAAGACGGTGCCATTCGGAAAGACGTTCCAACAAAGACGGTGTTCTTGGAAGGCGTGCCACTTGAAGATTCAAGGGACCAAAGGAGTTGGTTTCCGAATATGTAAAAGATTATTTGATTTTCTATTTTAGGAAGGCCATACTAGGAATTTATTATTATTTCTTTGCATTTATTTTAATATGTTACATGCATTGCCAAATCGCCATAACAACACATGCATATCATATTGAGTCATCGACCGTGTCAATTATAATTATTGTAGTTCACTGCTTTAGTTCACTTAAAACGTGATAGATAATAAATTGACAAGACCTCTCACTTATAATAATTAAGAATTAGCCTTGCCAAATAGTAGAAACCATGAGTCCAAATTTCATAAGGAAGTAGATTCGGCTCACCGGGGTACTAAACTTGTTACGTTGGGTAAGTGGGTAATAAAATGTTATCACATCGAAATTTGGATTGAGCTCAACGGAAGTATTCGTGACCGTAGTCGCATGTGTTCCGGGCTAAAGATAAATATTAATGTAATTTTATCGACCGAGAGTTCTAGAGGTAGAATCGATTAAGAGGTTAATCCACCGAGTTATATTAATAATGGATGAATCGGCTCACCGTGCCCGAATTAATATGAATTTGGATCTCGGAATCATTTATAATAGTTGGGTAGAGGTCACTATATAAATGCAATACTTGTTTACAAGTATTATTAAAACGATAGATGTTAACTATTTCCTTCATTTCCGTTTTTGTGGTTTTTTATACGCAATGGATTCATCTAATACTCTTACACCAATCACCATTAATTCATGGCTCCAATCATTCGATGAAAAATGCTCCGAGTATGACAATGATAGGATTAGGGAATTACGCATTGGCATTGGTCAGGATGGAAATCTTTTCTTCTTTACCAACTCCACACCACCCACTCCAATATTAATGCCCACCACTTTGGTAAGAAAATCTTGTGAAGAAAATCTCGGTAAACCTAAGGCATCCTTGTTTGAAGAAACAAGGAGAAGTATTAAATTCAGTGGGAGTTCTAGCAACAGTGTCCTTGCAACTGAAAGGAGTATTTGTATTACTAATGGGAAGGCAAAGATGGGTGAGAAACCCAAACCTGATAATGAATTGGAAATAGATAGTGGGACTACCAAAACCAAGACCAAGAAGGGTGCCCAATCATATGAGGAATGTCATTATTGTAATGTCATGCATGGGCCATTGGAAGCGAAATTGCCCAAAGTATTTGGGAGATATCAAAGTTGGACTTGTTACTCCAAGTGGGACTTGGAAATATAGAAAAGCTAAACAAGAGTGATATAAATCTCCGATAAGGAAATGGAGCTAGGCTAGCCGCCACTTCAAGAGGGACTTGTGTACTTGTTTTAGCTAATAACTTTTAGTTGTAATCAACATAATGGTGATTATGTAACCATTTTGCCTAAAACATTATTTCCATTTCTATGTTAGACATGAAAGGATTTGTATTTTGTTGAAAATAGACATGGCTGTGAGCCATGTCACTTATCTTTATGATATACAAGTTTTAGACACTTCCAACTCAATCAAAGATATCTTCATAATACAATTGAAAAGACTTAAAACTAGTAATCCAAATGATTTGTACATTTGGCTTTTTCAATTAGGTTACATAAATCAGAAACACATTAAAGGCTGGTGTCGACTAGATTTAATGAACCATTTGTTTTCAATCATATGGAATATGCGAATCTTTTCTCCTTTGCAAAATGATTTGTACTTCCTTTAGTGGTAAAGGGACACGAGCAAGTGATTTGTTGGGACTAATACATGCCAATGTATGTGTTCTAATGAGCATAACTGCAAAGGGAATTTATGACTACTTCGTCACTTTTACCGATGATTTAAGTAGATATGGGTATATTTACTAAATAAAATATTAAGTGAAGCATTTGAGAAATTTAAAGAATTTCTAAATGATGTAGAGAACCAATTGAACAAAGTACTAAAGCATTACGATCCGATCGTAGTGGCAAAGATCTAAGTAATAAATTTGATTTATTAAAATATGGATTATGACCTAGTGTCACTACCTATAAGATCAAACTAATATTAGTCGATTTGAGTTATTGAACTCAATTTTGGGAATTTGCAATCCAAAATAGACATGTAATGCTGAAACAGATGGTCAACCAGGAGATACCTGAAATAGAGAGTCTATTTAACAAATCACATGGATCAGACACGCATATGACATGAATCAAGCTGCCCTGATAGGGCTGGTCTTTTATGTGCTAACACGTCAGTCTAGACAAACTTCCAATTACTTCACCACATATGTTTGTAACTCACAAAACTATCTCTTAAGAAGATAGATGTATTTCTAAGAGATAGAGTGGGAGTAGATTAGATCGTTACAGACATGTTTTATAGTTAATGTGTTACTTTGGGAAAGTAATGGAACTATAATCTATAAAGATAGAGTGGGAGTATTGCTCATCGGGAGTTTAGCACACATGTCTTGTTGTTAAAATATTGCTTTGCGAAAGTAATGATATTATGACGTTATCCCAAATCGACCTTGTTACAAACGAGTCATTGCATTACAATCCAAAGATTGTTACTCAAGAGTAGATTTACTTTAAGGTGAGGGTCTCTTTAAAGTAAATAGAGCTTTAGAGTACTTAAATGCATAGATTGACATGAAGATGTTGATAAATTATATTAGAAATCACCACATTTCATTTTGATGAAGAATGGCAAATGATATTAAAAATTCGCTTTTCTAAAATGGGAATTTAGAGAAGGATGTGTTTGGAACACAAAACCATAGATGAAGATCTAATAATCCTAACATCTTATGCGTAGCTTTCTTTAGTGATCCCAGAATGGTCTTAAACAAGCATTAAAGGATTATACTTTTCGTTCATGTGATAATAGTGAATGGTTTCATCCACATAATTGAAGAATCATGATTATACATGAAGTTAAGTGGGAGCAGAATTGTTTCTCCATGTCATGTATGTTGATAACATATTACTTATTGAGAATATTGTACCAATGCTCTTTTCTGTGAAAAGTGATTGGGAGACTTGGAAAAGGGTGAAAAGTATTCTAGATTTTTGAATCTATGAGAGAGAATATTGGCATAGAGTTGAGAGTCTTATGAGGATAAGATCTTTCGTATCTGTTTAACATCAAGAAGGTCGAATAGGTTATTCATGTTGATGGAAGTGGAATTACTATGACGGAGTCATAGTCGTTCACTGTACCTATTAAGTTGTTGATTACATGAAATCGATTCCTAATGCTTCCGCCATTAGAATGATCATGTATGCCAACAGACGTACACGCTGTGATGAAGTATATGCTAGAAGCATAATAAGTCAATAATAGGTTAATTCATAAGATGGTCTTGTGAAAGCCTTAAAGAACAATTGAGGATTTGTTCAATTGTTTGGATGATAAACTAAGTTATGTTGAAGGGTTGCACAAACTTTAGTATCCAAACTGAAAAGGATTTGTTGAAATCCTAGGATGTCTTATTGACTTAGGAGTAAGAGACTAGAAAAGTGTTTTAGTTTCGTGCATTGCAACTTCTACAAAAGGAATCTAAGTAAATTGTGATAAAATGGTCAATGTAGGGATTAAGGGTGAATCCATATACAAATGACTTTATCACATGTTATGCGATAACAGTGGGAGCATCTTTCAAGTTAAAGAGCCCAAGTCTGGTAAGAAGACTAGACAAATACTTGGAGATAAATTAAAGTTATTAGAAATAACATTGAATAGAAGGGAAGCAATTGACAAAGTTGGAATATATGGATATAGGGTATATCCACTTGCCAAGCTTTTATTGCATTTCGACTAGTGTAAAAGGTACACTAAAGATTATAAGATATGAAGTAGTAATAGTATATTGACTATTCATATGTGATAATCGCATTTATCGTTTGAGTTTTATTAAACTCACCCATTACTTTGTTAAATCCAAATGTGTTGTAGAGACAAATTGAACCCCATTAAAGTGAACTGGATTGACATGGTATTCGCCCCTAGTTACTTATATGAGGTGACGTCTCAAAGTGACTAGAGTGTGATGCGATTGATGGCAAGTTCAAGTGCCATAGAGTCATACGGGATGACTAGTCGATCACATAGACAGACTGTATGAGACACTCTGTCGGGCAGTGACCGCTTATAGAGTTCTGGTAATTCGTAAAGCCTGGTCGTGGCAAGAGATACTATAATATTCTTATGAGTCAATTCTTTTGACTAGACACTATTCGTCCAAGTTGGCACAAATTTCAGATTAGCTTTGATTTATGCTCTACGACTGTCGTAAATGAGGTCAAATGGGTATATTTTGGGTTATTTTGAACTGTGGCTGAATGAAGGGAATAGTGCGATAGGAATTGTCCACCCCCTTGTCAGGGTCGTTCGAAATCTCAAGGCCACTCGAGGAGTAGTGAACTAGAAATGCGTGGCCACGCTCGGAAGGTATCTATGGTAGATAATTCTGGTCAGAAAGTTACACTCCAGATCGAGGAAACCACTCAAGATATGATCAAGTGCAAGTACGACCTGCGAGACACCTTACATTGAGTGGGAGATTGTAATCGGACAAGAGAATTGGTGATGCACACTTGTCTCAGACAAGTGGGAGATTGTTGGAGTATGTGTCCTCAACAATAGTGCGATCACATCTTTAAATCTCATATTAAGAAAACGTGAGGGATGATTTATTATATAATCAACTGATCATCATTAATCGGTAATGATTGGCTGACTAGAGTTTGACATTACTGTCGTATGACGGTGGTTGTCAGTTGATCCCTTAAGGTCACACCTAAAGGACAATTCCCTTAATAGATAAATTGATTAATTGTATGACGATACAAGGTGATCAATTCCTTAAAATTGAACATTTCACTTGTGAGAGAGAATATTGATATCTTAATATAAAGGGATTAAAAAGGTTTATTTTAGTAATAAAAATGCTTTATTAACTAAAATTGTTTATTTTTTGAGAAAAAATAGAGATAAGAATGAATGGTTAATTATAATTACAAGATGTTGTGAACTATAATTATATGACCCATTTTATTTATGTGATCAAGTATCACTAGTGAATTTGTTGTATGTAATTTAATTAATTTGTAAAATGATATTTATGTGATAAATATGCATTAAATTAATTATTAACATGTAAATACTACATGTGACATATTGTGTGACAAATGACAAATTGACAAAATAAAATGGTAGTCCATTTTAAGTGTGTTGGACCGAAATGTAGGTAGTATTAGTGGGTTGTGATTATTTTATTTTATGTGATGAAATATTAAATAATTGAACCTATGTATACTAGCCTTACACACCTAAATTGTTGGTAAGAGTAAAAGGAAAAGGAGATTCCAATTCTTGGCACTACTCCCTTACCCTCCACCGGTTTTCCACTTCTCTTTTTATAGAATTTTGTTCTCTTATCACACTTACACATTCACTCATTCATTAACAAATCTTCTACATGCAAATACTATCATATTCTCTCAATCTCTCTAAAACAAGGTTTTTAGATACACAAGCATTTGTTCATCCATTCCAATATCAAATAAAGATTACTAGTGTAGTAATAGTAATAATATTAGAATTAATTTAAGGATTCTAGTTTATTAATCTAGTTAATTAGTATACTAGTTTAAGGGATAAGTCTTGGGTGAAATCTAAGGAGGTTCTCTACTTTGGGATTTTGGAGGATCATCCAACACATTAAGCTCAAGAACAAGTGAAGGAAGGTGACCTTACTTTTGCCCTATATTTCGAACCATCTTACAATGTAAGGGACATTGTTTTTCCTCATAAATCTCTTATTTTGTTATGCATGCACTAGATCTAAAGAACAAATTATTAAAATGTTAATTAGCTCACTATTAGAGGAGTCTAATAATAGGTAAAGAAACCTAACATATGGGTACTCAATCGAGTGGGGCTTCCTCTGTCGAGTAAGTATGTTTTTACGCAAAACAGTAGTCTGCGCTTTGGTTACTCGAACGAGTACGTGTGACGCTCGATCGAGTAAGTCACTTACTCGATCGATTAAGTGAGTCTTACGGGTTATTTTGCCGAGTTTTGATAGTAACGCGAGAAGGATATAAAAGCATCTTTCGTCAGTTTCTTGTCATTTTACCCTATTCTAAGTTTCATAAGAAAATAAAACCAGTTACGCTACTCTCCTCTTTCGCATTGCTATCAAATCCTAAGGCCTAAAGTCGTCGGATCGTTGAGTTCTTTACGCCGTTGAGACCGTCGCATTGTGGGTAAGCTTCTAGTATGATTTTTATATCGTTTCATTGATTTTAGTTGAAACCCTAATTGGGTAAATTGGGGGTTTTGGGGAGTATAGTTGATGTTAGATTGTGATTGTATGATTGTGTGTTTATAGGAGGTGATTTCGTTGAAGAACGATTATGATTAGCTGGTTATGACGATCTTAGTGATTGCTTTTCCTGGTAAGGTTTCCCTACTCAGTATTATTTACATGGCATTGTTGGTAATCAATTGTTGTTATTGTTGTTTTATATCATATTGGTATTGGATTTGGAATTGGTGATTGTTGATAGTATATTGTGATTGTCGTACAATTGTCTGTGGTTTGCGAGGTACGTCCTCGGCTGAGTGGATTCACTTGTGGGATTGGCTTCACGCCCTTGATTTGACTTCTATGGAACCCGCCACAGAAGGGATGTGCACATTTAGGAACCTGGGTTTATCGCTCGGATGTGATTAGCGGGGCTTAGGTGGGAACGGCTACGGTCCCTCACTGGCGGTGTGGAATACTTGTTGCGATGAGTGTTCTGGCAGGACTACACACTTTAGTGTGTAGTCAGGTCTGTGGTGATTTGAAGGAGATTGGTTTGGTTGGTTTGGATTGTTGTATTTATTTTGTTATATTGTTTGTGTAGTCAGTACTGACCCCGTTTAAATCTTTTGAAAACTGTGGTGATCCATTTGGGGATGGTGAGTAGTTATTGAGCAGGTATGAGTTCATGCGCATGAGATAGCTTGGTTGAGTCGCCACGAGCTGTTTAGATGTCTTCCGCAGTGTCATAAACATTCTTTTATATTGTTTCTGTTAGTTTGACAGTTTTGAGAAACAGTTGTATTTACTTATCAGTTTTGGTTTTTTGACTTGTATCACTTTAAACGTATTTAATAAAGTATGTTTCTTTATTGTCTATTTGATATGCATTGCTTCGGGTAACCAAGATGGTAGCATTCCCATGCATTAGGTTATCCTGGTAAGGCACTTGGTGCATGGGGGTGTTACAAAGTGGTATCAGAGCGACGATTTTGGAACCTGTAACTAATGAACCCAATGAACTTAGGGAGTCAAAAAAAAATGAACCCGGGTAGGTGTTGCTAGGAGCTAATGGAAAGACATGGGAGACGTCCTAAAGTCGCGAACTCGCCCTACAACTTTAAACCAGTCACTATGGGGTGTCATGGGATCGCTATGTTTTTACTAATGTTCTATTGCGGATGTTGGATGATATGTTGTATAGAAATGTTGGATGAATGATTTTGGTGGATTGGTGAATATGGTGGAAAAAGGGTGAAGAAGAAGTATATAGTTATATGTTATGGGTGATCATGTTGTATGGTGGAACTGATTTATAATGTGGCAATCTTAGTAACATGAGATTAGTTGATGTGATATGATTATACATGATTTTGTTTGCGTAAAGTTATATAATAAAGTTATATACTTGTTTATTGCTATTTCATATGCATTTGTTGGATGAATGGTATGTGGTTGAATGGAGAATGTGGTAGAAAGGATGAAAGTACTCGTATGTGGTAATATGATTAGTGGTTAAGCTACTTGTTTACTGTTATTTCATATGCATATATTGGATAAGGTGTATGATTGGTGATTTGATGGAAAAGGTGAAGTAATATTGCATAAGAATATGATTTCATGATTTAAGCATGTTTATATGATGGAAGTGAATTTTTTTTTATAAAGTTGTTATGTTATGTAACATGTGAATATAATGTTGGTGTCGATGTGTGTGTGTGTGTATATATATATATATATATATATATATATATATATATATATATATATATATATATATATATATATATATATATATATATATATATATATATATATATATATATATATATATATATATATATATATATATAGATTTAGGATCCGGTGAGAACGAACACTCGGTGAGAACGAACCAATATAAAAAATTAATAACAAAGACAATATACTCTTGCCTCCTCAAACTAAACGACCCCCAAAAACATTCAAACAAAACCTCCCCTTATCCTCTACATTACCACCCATCACATGCCGTCGCCGCCAATAGCAACCACCAGCAACGCCGGAGAATCACCAGCGAAAGTCCATGATACCGGCGCAAATCCAGCGAGACCAGTGAGCATCACCGACCCTAAATTTCCCGATTTGCAAAGGGTAGATTTGGATTCTCCATCAACCGATTGTTGCCGTCGATGACCACTACCAGAAACATCGGCGATCATCCATGATTCCGGCACAGCATCACCTCATCACGAATCCCAAAAATTCCTGATTTACCGAAGCCCCAAAATAATGATCCTTCCTCTGATTTTGAGTTCCACCTCCTCCAACCACCACCTCCAACAACAATTCACAGACAATTATCACTACCCCAAAGTCGTCGGTGGCGACATCTCATCATATGTGGCAATTAGTGGATTTCTTACATGACTTGTTGTTCGATCCAGCTCGGTTCCCAATGTGTCGATTATGGAGTTTGAGCTTGACTTGTGGCAGTTTCAATTACATCAATCGACTCAATATGACGGTCGTACTCCGCTGGGTTTGTGTCTAATCGTCTTCGACGGCCTGGAAATGTTGATTTGTGTTGGAAATATGTGGATTTGTTCAATCTAGGATTCCTTCTAGTTGAACTGGTAGATTGATAATTTTATCGTTCAAACTGTTGTTACAGTCTGAGATATTCTTCAGACTATTGTCTACCATTTAGAGCTGTATGATTATTTATTTCGAGCATCACATATTTTATCTCAAGGATTTTATATCTTAATTAAGTGGCTAGTTGTTTTGCCATTAAACTCTCAGAGTATCTAAACCCTTAAAGGGCCCTAATATCCATAGGCCTCTTGAAGAGTTAAGAACGATAAACACCTAAGAGGGGGAGGGGGTGAATTAGGTGTACCTTTTAAAATTTTTCTCATTTACTTGGTTAATGACTAACACAAGTAAGATCTATTAAGTACGGGTTTGAGAAACTTAATGGATTGTAAGTTCACAAACGGTACAGCAGGTCTATGCAACAGTATGAGAGACTGTTGCACAGCACTGGGAGCGAGATTACGTATAAAATAAGAATGATAAGAAAACGTGAAAGTAAATAAACAAACAAGACGATGTTTAAAAATTGGTTCAGCTCCTACTCCGGAGCTTACGTCCAACCGTTATTTTATTGCTTGTATAGAAATTTACTCAAACTTAACTAAACCATTACAATGAAAACAACTCGCCAACTTACTCCGGTTGCAATTGCTTAAAGCTACTCTGCTTCAAGACTTTCTCTTGCTCAAAGCTACTCCGCTTCAAGACTTAAGGTTATATCTCAACGGTTTACAGAGTCAGAATCTCAGTGGTTCACTTAAGAACATGGAGATTACAATTAAGACTTAAACACGAGAATCATTGAACATATTCTTTATGCAACAGTTAAGCGAACTGATACTTGGAGATTTTACAGCTTTGAAAAACAATTGAAGACTTTTGAAAAACAGAAAACGGTTTTGCAAATGATTGAAGAACAAAGCTTTTAATGCTGAAAAGATTTGCAAAGTGTTTACAATGAATGCTCTTTCAAAGTCTTACAATAAATGATAAATGAAGTGGCTATTTATAGAGAAAGGTAGTGTGTAAGAGAAGGGTCTTAACACTACATTAATCTAATATCCATAAGTTTGTAGTATGCATTTTTATTTAAAATTATAAAAGAACAACCAGGTTTGTGAGGCTCAAGGTGGCTGCAATTTTCAGAGGCAAAGGAGTGTTTTCCATAAAATTAATGGTAACTCACAATTTTGCCACAAATAGAAAAAACATAAGACCTATTTTTAGCATGAAAAACAACTTGCACAAATGGGATTGACATCTTTTAAATTATTGTGCAAGTATATTCTTTTTGTTCTTTTTGTTCTTCAGTTTTGAAATAATGTTCCTCTTCAGCATAGAAAAGCTTTTTAAAGAATTTCAAACACTTGTGAATTTTTTCCGAAAATTCTCCAAACGTTAGTACTAGAAACCTTGGTGCAACAGTCACAGCACCTGTTTCACGGTTTTGCCATAACTTATGCATAAAAAGAATATGTTAAACTACCTCGTTTACAACATTCGTTCTAGACTATGGGCATGCTTGACTTGTCCTTCATCTTGATCATCTTTGAACTTCTTTGATCTATCATTGGATGCTTCAATTTGCTAAACATTAAACTAAGAGGCAAACAATTAAATCATAATGAAACTTGGCATCATCAACCAAGTGTGTTCTAACACCTCTGATTTAATATAGTCAGCTTTATTGTTTTCAAATCTGTAACCTTATGCCTTGTTACCAGAAAAGGGCAGAAACTGTGACACCCCGCGATAAAGCGGAAAATATAACTAATAAATTAATGCGGAAATTAGTGAGATTTTAAGAACTTTTAAATTACTAGTTAAAGATTAGCACGCGGGTGCCAAAAACGAAATGAAACAAATACTACAATAGACATTAATAGGTCATTACAACCCAAGTCTAGAAAGCGGGGAAAAGATATCCCACGAATAAACAGATAAAAGGTTTCTAAATTAGAAACTAAGGTCCAAGGGTTTAGTTCTCGCTAGCCCACACGTCTTCCCCACGTAAGCATCTTCAAAACCCGTCATTCATGTAAACATGAACGCCACGATCGGTGGGGAGTAACTCAAGGTTCTCCCAGCCACAATATGTCGAAATGCAGGTAACAAACAACATTTAATCAAACATGTTAATCATGCAACATATACGAACAATAAAGAATAAGGAGATATGATGAACAATCATGGTGAAACAGGCATAATACTTTCTTAATAGAATAGGCATGGTATATGAGGATGAATGTACAATCAAGGAATAGAATCACCAAGTCAACCCACTCATGTGGACACGACTCAACAAGTGTAAGATATATACTTAGTATGAACTCAAACAAGACAACCCTCTAGACTCCAACCTCTTGGTAGGACGACGATCATAATACGGTCCTAGTCTAAACCTGGCCAGACTCTCGGGATGGACGACACCCGATTCGACACACGATACCAAATCGTATCCAAGACTCGAAACATGGTACACCTAACCGTGCCCGGAAGTCGAGTAACCCCAAATCGGAACCTTGTCACCTAACCGTGACCCCCGGTCCGAAGAGGCGGAAGGAAAAATAGCCCAACTCGGAAACAATGGCACCTAACCGTGACCCAATGTCCGAGGGCAAATAAATAGGGAATGTCAAGTAGTCACACAATGTAAAATGTCACACTTGAGTCACAATAGGAGTAAGAATGATCATGCAAACATCATATGATACGGGACTATAAATGTCACATTCATACTCATGGCTTGCATCTCACCATGAGTACAGATGGGAACATTAATTCCAACGATCATATCGCAACTAGAGGGCTTCTAGCTCACCCCTAGTATCCGATAGGACCCGACTCTCTCAAAGAACAATATACAAGGCATTATCAAGAATATGACCCTTCCCAAATAACTATTTGATAATGATACTCATGCTTGTCTTATATTAATAGATATTCCGTATTCTAATTTAACATGCCGGTTGAATATAATATCATGAGTGACAATGAATAATTTATGTATATGAAATTACGGAATAAAATGTGACTAAGTCCAAGTGACCCATTTAGGAGCCCAATAGATAAATCATGTGAAATCCAAGGAATGGACTAGGATAAGCCCAATTATAAACATGTGACAAGCCCGATTGACTTAACAAATCAAGCCCAACAGATATGATGCAACAAGCTCACTTGCTAAGTATAACTAGTTCAATTCGTTAACCTAACTAGTCCAATTTATCAAACATTACTAGCCCAATTTAAAATAAAGGTGAAGTGTCCCAATGGATAAATATGACAAATGAACAATATTTAAGGGGTTCGTTATATATAGCGTGAGTCGGAAATTTAAACACTCGCAACGAAATATTCACAAGGTCAAGCCCTCTTATAGACCGGCCCAATATCTAATGGCATGAACCAGCCCAAATTGAATAACCCAAGCAACCAATGAAAACAAAGGAAGGGAAACCAAAGGGGTGTATCCCATCACCTATCCCGTGACCACCCCACAAGCCACCAGGTCGTGGTCGTACCACCACCCCACGGCCACCCGCCGGTCCACGGCCAAACCCACCACGGCCACTTGCCACCGAGTCCAACGACCCTTTCGAGACCACGAAACAGAGTCCCAAAAACAATCAAGTCGACTCAAAGTTTATACAAAAATGAAAGCAAATGGAGACGGAAATAAAGCACGTTAATTACAGGGTTATCGGTCACTGCAATTACTCCAACAATACTCGAGTTTATCGTGTAAAACAACCAATCTTATCCATCATTGAGAGCCATCATCCGAGCTCAAACCACCGAAGCTCACGATGGAGCCCGGGACTCAAACAGCTTCAACCCAACACCAATACAACACGCAAAATTTATCATACAAACGAAATAAAAGTAAAGAATTAAACTTTATTCGAAAGGAACATATAAAACGACGCAATAAGACGGAAATATCGACTTATTGTCGAGTAACCTATCACCGTTACCTGTCTTTGATCTCTTAAACGTCCAAAAGTACGAACCTTTCTTCAACCTTCAGCTTAAAAGAGGGAAAAACGAGTCGATTAAGACAAGAAACCGAGTTGTCATTTGAGACGGTATTTTCGAACTTCTACAAAATCAAGACTTTATTACCTTAAAATGAGGAGGAAGAAGAGAGGAAGCTAAAGGTGTAAAAATCATGAAATTTGGTTGAGAAACGAGGGAGATAACGGAGGTTGAAGGAGGCGGAAATGGTGGTTGGCGTTTGATTATTCTTTCTTCTTTTGTTTTTGTTGTTGTTCTTTGTTTTACGCAGAAAGGAAGAAGAAGGGAAATGGGGGGTGGGTCATACCGATGGTACTACTACCAACTACACTATATATAATAATAATAATAATAATAATAATAATAATAATAATAATAATAATAATAATAGGAGATATTTTGAATGTGTTGTTGGTTTTTAATTGGTCCAGATTAAAGTAGGTACAACATGAAATGTGACGGTCTAAAGTTTAGACGGAAATTAAGACGGAGGTTAAGATTATTACAGTCATTATTATTATCCGACCAAAAATACGTATACATATATTATTATATAAATTGTGCCTTAAAAATATAATTTAATCGTACGTATTTTTATAAAAATGAGCTTTTATATAATACGTTTATAAAAATCTTGTTTGACATAAAATTAATTAAATTGAACAATTCAAAAATATTTAATAAAGTAATTCAAATGGCTTAATAAATTTTAAATGTCAAAATGGGAAATTCGCAGGTGTTACAATCACCCCACCTTTTAAAAAGTTTCGTCCTCGAAACTTGAAAGTAGAAATGAAAGGTTATATAAAATAAAACTGGGACTTTGGAATCGGTAACCAAAACATTTAAAAGGTTACTTATCGTAAGGATTAAAAATTCTTTCGAAGTTTCAAATAAAATTTTAAATGAGAACCATATTCTCATCAAAGGAACGAAAGTGTTCTCGTTACGTATTCAAGAATATCACATTCCAAATCAAAGATAAGGTAAAAAGGCAAATCATTTGTATAAATCAAAATCTCAAAACTCTTTCAAAAACATTAATGAAGAGTTTTCAAAAGTATAAGTCTCATTCATGGAACGAAATTGCTCTTGTCGTGCACACAAGAACGCTAACTTTCCAAGTCAAAGACAGATTTAAAACAAAAATCATTCGCCGACAAGCGTAGAACAAGTTATCAAACGTCTCCAATAACGAGTTCTAACATCCGATCAACGTTAAAATCAAGAGAAAAGGTAATCTACTCAAATTTTCCTTTGCAAAAGTCCAAATAGAAATGAAGATTTCACTTATAAACTCAAAAAGGAATCAAGTTCCTGAAATATAACATTATACTTTGACAAAGAAATCATAAATAGGTCAAAGTTAACAGAAATTGGATAAAATTTAAAGAAATCTCGGGTTCAGCAATTAAAATCATGTTAAAGAAGTCCACGCTCAAGGGACAATTATGGAATTAAATCAAATTTTCATTTTCAAATCCTTAAAATAGGTAAGGTTTTTCAAAAGTAATATCAACTTTTAACAACGAATCGAAACTGGTAGCTTGAAGGTTTAGAAATTGGACAAAAGAAAAGTAACTTAGATATCATAGATACAAGTATGCTAACAGGACTCAAACTTAACTAATCAAAAGAGCTACGACGAATTTCATAGAGCAAGAATTGAAGTCAATTTAACAAGGATGTCAAAGACAGAGTTTTTATAGGCCACTAGCATCAAACTTAAGGGAGGAGCAAGATGAAGCGAGGAAAGGAGGTATGGATGGTAACGCTTATGATCAAGGAGAAAGGGAAATTAGACGACAAGGAAATGCCAGATATTCAAACCTCAAATAACAACATCATCCAAACGATTCTGAAAACCTCCTAGTAATAAAACTTATAATCACAACACTCCCAAGAATCTCCTCAAATCACTCATGTTACTTCGTCTTAAGCTATTCCTTGAAACCAAGTACTCTACTATAAGTGTAATCTCATCACTCCAAACCCTCAAACATCTACAAACGACTTCCATAGGATCAGGATCAAAACTACTAAAAGAGGTACACTCATAACCAACTATCGACCACTAGGAGTTCTCACTATGGTAAAATCCTTAATCAAAGATCATAATCCCAAGTTCTTTATACATTTCTAACACTCCAAACAAAATCTTATTCACACCCGAATTCACAAGCATAGATGATCACATTCCCCAAATTATAAAGATCACCAACCCAAAAGATAAATAGGTATCTCATACGAATTTTCCTACTCAACCTAACTTAAGTTCTACTAATCCAACTTCGACGAAAACAAGACTCACAAAGAATCCTCAAGGAGCATCTCACTCACTCTACAACGTAGCCAACAATGCCATCACTCCACTAAGGAAACAAGAGTAATAACCAGGTTCGGAAATGATAGGAAATTCCAAGAGGGATATATGAACATGTCAAGATGTGAGACTAAAAGAGTCGAATCATAAAGATAACTAGTTAACGACCAGTAAGAGATATTAGAATTAGGGAGGTCTTCAAGACAAGGAAATAACGAGTAAACTTTTATACTTAAGAATCAAATCCAACCAAGGTATGAAAGAAAAGGAGGAAAACGATTAATGGTACGAAAGAGGATTTTAAGGCTTAATCCATACGCTTCCTAAAACCTAAGTATCTCTCTAACAAGGTCACGCCTATTAGGGTGTTGTACCTTCATAACAAAACGACCAAATCTCAAAACAAGGGTTAAGGTAAAATTAACGCTCGCTTAAGGGTTGATAAATTGGTTAGATACCTCTTCCACCCATCTGATCACATGTTAGGATTTCCCTAAAGCAAATCTACCACTCAAGTATAAAAGCATCTCTTTATCTCAAGCGCTTGACACAACCTCAATGTTTTTTTAAAAATCAAAAATGAATTAACGAAGACTTCTCAACAAAATTATTAAGGAACAACTAACATCAAATCACATCACCAATCTATACGGGATCATTAACATCTAAAAATGGGTTTCCTTCCAAATTCATATCCTAAACTTATCTCATGTCTACTCCTAAAGTGACGACGTTCAACCTACTAAGCTTTCAGATCCCAAACATAAACAACAAAGCCAAGTTCTATAACTTTAATCACATAGGCAACTCATTCCTAACACAAGGATTCCACCAATCAATTATACTCACTTGGTCAAGGAGCTAGGTATAAGAATCACTAAGTATGTCTCATCACATTACCTAAGGCCTTCTAACATCACAACATCTCAAAACTAGGGTTATTGGTCAAATACAAACAAACTCCATAAAAGCCAAATTATTCAACCAAGGCTAATATCCTACAAAAGAAAGAAAACTATCAAAAGGTGTTAAGGGAGGATAAGCAAGGAACAAAGCACAAGTTAAGAGGGTATAAGGGGAATTCCCAAGGAATAAGAAAAGAGAGTTTAGAAGAAGCAGACATTAAGAAGTAAAGAGCAAGGCAAGGTACATAAAGATGGAGGAAAAACTCCGAGGGAGAAGAAGCGTTCTTCAAAAGTTGAACAAATCTTCAATGCTCGACAATAGGCACCAAATCTTGATCTTCATGTAGGTAAGCTCACGGTCATTGATCCAGGGACACAACAATTATTAAATGACAATCAACAAACATGTTAAAACCTAACAAAGAGCAAACACACCACAGACTACCACCTTAGGTCCTTAAGTCTACCCATCTCTCATTCATTATTCAAGGTCAAGTTCAGTTTAAATTTGGGGTACACGTGTGTGCGTCGGGAGCAACATATGCTCTGATACCAACTGTGACACCCCGCGATAAAGCGGAAAATATAACTAATAAATTAATGCGGAAATTAGTGAGATTTTAAGAACTTTTAAATTACTAGTTAAAGATTAGCATGCGGGTGCCAAAAACGAAATGAAACAAATACTACAATAGACATTAATAGGTCATTACAACCCAAGTCTAGAAAGCGGGGAAAAGATATCCCACGAATAAACAGATAAAAGGTTTCTAAATTAGAAACTAAGGTCCAAGGGTTTAGTTCTCGCTAGCCCACACGTCTTCCCCACGTAAGCATCTTCAAAACCTGTCATTCATGTAAACATGAACGCCACGGTCGGGGGAGTAACTCAAGGTTCTCTCAGCCACAATATGTCGAAATGCAGGTAACAAACAACATTTAATCGAACATGTTAATCATGCAACATATACGAACAATAAAGAATAAGGAGATATGATGAACAATCATGGTGAAACAGGCATAATACTTTCTTAATAGAATAGGCATGGTATATGAGGATGAATGTACAATCAAGGAATAGAATCACCAAGTCAACCCACTCATGTGGACACGACTCAACAAGTGTAAGACATATACTTAGTATGAACTCAAACAAGACAACCCTCTAGACTCCAACCTCTTGGTAGGACGACGATCATAATACGGTCCTAGTCTAAACCCGGCCGACGCTCGGGATGGACGACACCCGATTCGACACACGATACCAAATCGTATCCAAGACTCGAAACATGGTACACCTAACCGTGCCCGAAGTCGAGTAACCCCAAATCGGAACCTTGTCACCTAACCGTGACCCCCGGTCCGAAGAGGCGGAAGGAAAAATAGCCCAACTCGGAAACAATGGCACCTAACCGTGACCCAATGTCCGAGGGCAAATAAATAGGGAATGTCAAGTAGTCACACAATGTAAAATGTCACACTTGAGTCACAATAGGAGTAAGAATGATCATGCAAACATCATATGATACGGGACTATAAATGTCACATTCATACTCATGGCTTGCATCTCACCATGAGTACAGATGGGAACATTAATTCCAACGATCATATCGCAACTAGAGGGCTTCTAGCTCACCCCTAGTATCCGATAGGACCCAGACTCTCACAACAGAACAATATACAAGGCATTATCAAGAATATGACCCTTCCCAAATAACTATTTAATAATGATACTCATGCTTGTCTTATATTAATAGATATTCCGTATTCTAATTTAACATGCCGGTTGAATATAATATCATGAGTGACAATGAATAATTTACGTATATGAAATTACGGAATAAAATGTGACTAAGTCCAAGTGACCCATTTAGGAGCCCAATAGATAAATCATGTGAAATCCAAGGAATGGACTAGGATAAGCCCAATTATAAACATGTGACAAGCCCGATTGACTTAACAAATCAAGCCCAACAGATATGATGCAACAAGCTCACTTGCTAAGTATAACTAGTTCAATTCGTTAACCTAACTAGTCCAATTTATCAAACATTACTAGCCCAATTTAAAATAAAGGTGAAGTGTCCCAATGGATAAATATGACAAATGAACAATATTTAAGGGGTTCGTTATATATAGCGTGAGTCGGAAATTTAAACACTCGCAACGAAATATTCACAAGGTCAAGCCCTCTTATAGACCGGCCCAATATCTAATGGCATGAACCAGCCCAAATTGAATAACCCAAGCAACCAATGAAAACAAAGGAAGGGAAACCAAAGGGGTGTATCCCATCACCTATCCCGTGACCACCTCACAAGCCACCAGGTCGTGGTCGTACCACCACCCACGGCCACCGCGGTCCACGGCCAAACCCCCACGGCCACCACCACCGAGTCCAACGACCCTTTCGAGACCACGAAACGAGTCCCAAAAACAATCAGTCGACTCAAAGTTTATACAAAAATGAAAGCGGCGTGGAGACGGAAATAAAGCACGTTAATTACGGGGTTATCGGTCACACGAATTACTCCAACAATACTCGAGTTTATCGTGTAAAACAACCAATCTTATCCATCATTGAGAGCCATCATCCGAGCTCAAACCACCGAAGCTCACGATGGAACCCGGACTCAAATAACTTCAACCCAACACCAATACAACACGCAAAATTTATCATACAAACGAAATAAAAGTAAAGAATTAAACTTTATTCGAAAGGAACATATAAAACGACGCAATAAGACGGAAATATCGACTTATTGTCGAGTAACCTATCACCGTTACCTGTCTTTGATCTCTTAAACGTCCAAAAGTACGAACCTTTCTTCAACCTTCAGCTTAAAAGAGGGAAAAACGAGTCGATTAAGACAAGAAACCGAGTTGTCATTTGAGACGGTATTTTCGAACTTCTACAAAATCAAGACTTTATTACATTAAAATGAGGAGGAAGAAGAGAGGAAGCTAAAGGTGTAAAAATCATGAAATTTGGTTGAGAAACGAGGGAGATAACGGAGGTTGAAGGAGGCGGAAATGGTGGTTGGCGTTTGATTGTTGCTGCTGCTGCGTTTTTGTTGTTGTTGCTGTTTTACGCAGAAAGGAAGAAGAAGGGAAATGGGGGGTGGGTCATACCGATGGTACTACTACCAACTACACTATATATAATAATAATAATAATAATAATAATAATAATAATAATAATAATAATAGGAGATATTTTGAATGTGTTGTTGGTTTTTAATTGGTCCAGATTAAAGTAGACAAACATGAAATGTGATTTCTAAAGTTTAGACGGAAATTAAGACGGAGGTTAAGATTATTACAGTCATTATTATTATCCGACCAAAAATACGTATACATATATTATTATATAAATTGTGCCTTAAAAATATAATTTAATCGTACGTATTTTTATAAAAATGAGCTTTTATATAATACGTTTATAAAAATCTTGTTTGACATAAAATTAATTAAATTGAACAATTCAAAAATATTTAATAAAGTAATTCAAATGGCTTAATAAATTTTAAATGTCAAAATGGGAAATTCGCGGGTGTTACAGAAACTATAGCTTAGTCTTCCTTCTCCCCCTGTCTGGGAATAACACATCTTTGGTCAGCATCATATGTGATTCATGTGATCCAATTAGAAGACTCAGATAACCTGAGCTCAGGAGGAAATCTTGCGGCATTCAGAAACGTTGGCCAATCCAGTAATATGAAAGCGTGATACTTTGCTTTGACACATCACCTACGTAATACTATAATTTACACAACTGGCTTTCATGTTGAATAGTTGTATTTTAAGATATAGACTTGTGGGACCAGAGACGCAAAATGGTGCAAAGAATCTGCTCTCAAGCAAAGTTGAGAGTCAGGAGTAAACGGAAGTTTTGTGCTGCAACGATGGGTCCGTTTTTGGTTTTTATTTTTTCTCACTAAACTAGCAAGTAGCAAGTGTTCTTTACACTGTATCATATTAGTGTCATGGCTTTTGTTAATTTGTTATACTTGAGTCATTTTGACATTAATAAAATTACTAAAAGTAAAAAAGAACGGTTGAGGGGTGGCCAACGACTCTTTGGCATCTTATAATCTCTAGTCGACTCAATACTACTATTAGATACGTTAATTATGATATCAGATACATTAAATATATCTCGTAAAAAGTGTATCTATGATATAAAAAAGTGTATATACATCCATAAAAAGTGTATATAGGTTTCTGATAAAAAGTGTATCTAGGATAGAAAAAAGTGTATCTAGAAAAAAGTGTATCTACCTCCTGAAAAAGCGTGTATAGAATTCAGGTAAAAAGCATACCTAGGATATTCACAAGTGTACCTGAGATTTGGTAAAAAAAAAAGTGTACCTAGTATACATATTTCAGTGTGTATAGTGTGTTCTTACCGTTCTCACCGAATGATTATTCTCACCGGATCTTGACTCTATATATATATATATATATATAGAATTAGGATCACATGAGTCCACCCTATCTTTTTGAGTCCAGTGAGTCCACTTATGTATCACACGTTGTACACAAAAATATCACGTTTTTTACACCAAAAAAAAAAAAAAAAAAATTTAAAAAAAAAAAAAAAAAATTAAACTGTGATATTGTTTAGTATAACCTGTGATATTGTATATGAGTTTTGTGATTTCAGTAAAGGAGTCTCACAAGTTATACAAAACAATATCACAATTTACGATAAATAATACCACTGGTTGTACTAAATAATATCACGAGTTATACTATACAATATCACACCACTAAACCTAATTTACGTGCAGCAAATTGTTCAGCCTCTCTCTTGCTTAAGATGCATTCATAAGCAAGTTTGGCTGCATCTTGCTCAGCTTCTCTTAGGCGTCGAAAGGTACAATTAGATGTATACTCCACTCCATCCACATAGACTGTCGTCCTGAACTTGGGTGCATGTTGAAACCCCTCATTAGTTGTTTGATAAGACGGGAATGGCTGACACTGCTTTTGCGTATACTCTTGTAATTTGTTCTTGTACATGCCTATATCTGCCAAATTAACAACAAATTAAAACTTCCATCATCTTTAACTCATCACTTTGACTTGAATTGAAATGATTAACACAAAATTGAATATTAACGGATAGAAACCTACTAGCAAATGTGGAATGAGATGAAGGATTGTTGGCCATGCTTTCGTCGTATGTTAACTTCAACTCTGTAATTAATAAAGTTTCACGTCAAATTTGTGAAGGCTTACTTGTTCTATAAAGCTAGACAAAGGCTGTAGTTTTTATTCCCATGCTTTTAGAGGGAGGGAATATGTATGTACTTTGGGTGAATTTGGATGATATACATATATGATGATTGCATGTACTAGCTCGATGATTTGTGTTATTCTGCTGTGACTAGCTTGCCAATTGGCATAATCCTATTCACAATCTCATTCTACTAGGGAATAATATGAATATTAATTAATATTTTCAATTTTATTATGTGACCAACAGACCCATTTTGGATCTTATCATCTTTAGTCTCCTCGCTTCTATCAGGCTTCACAACCAACAAGTTGAAATATGGAAAACCATATGACCATCAAGGCAAGGACAAGTTACCACAAGTTGAAATAAATTTTTCGAAAGAAAAATATCCGTGATATTGTTATGTGTAGTGCGTGATATATAAGTGGACTCATGGGACTCAAATATATAGGTGGACTCACCGGATCTTGCCTCTATATATATATATATATATATATATATAGTCGGGACCCGGTGAGAACTCCTAAATATTTGAGAATTGAGGATTAGTGAATACAATATCACGAAAAAATCTGACCTTTGACAAATTTTTTTTTTTTTTAAATAAAAATTATAATTTTTTTTTTCTGTACAGGTATTTTTTTTTTGTGTGATATTTTATCGAATAACCTGTGATATTGTATTGAACAACCTCTGATATTGTAACGAAATCCTCCATCCTCAAAAAGATAGTGTATCCTCACATGATCCCATTCCTATATATATATATATATATATATATATATATATATATATATATATATATATATATATATATATATATATAAATATAGATTTAGGATCCGGTGAGAACACACTATATACATTAGAATATATATACAAGGTATACTTTTTTTTTTTTTTATCAAATCTCAGATACACTTTTGACTATCGTAGATACACTTTTTACCAAAATTCTATATACACTTTTTAATAATGTAGATACACTTTTTTTTTAGCAAATCTCAGATACACTTTTGACTATCGTAGGTACACTTTTACCAGAATTCTATATACGCTTTTTAATTATGTGGATACACTTTTTTTTTTACCAAATCTCAGATACACTTTTAACTATCGTAAATACACTTTTTACCAGAATTCTATATACACTTTTTTTACCAAATCTCAGATACACTTTTAACTATCGTATGTACACTTTTTACGAAATCCTATATACACTTTTTAAGAATGTAGATAAACTTTTTTTTATCCTATATACACTTTTTACTTGAATTCTATATACTCTTTTTATGAATGTAGATACACTTTTTTTATCCTATATACACTTTTTACTTGAATTCTATATACACTTTCTTAGAATGTAGATACACTTTTTTTTATCATAGGTACATTTTTTACCCGAATTCTATAAACACTTTTTTAATGTATCTAATATTACCATTAATGTATCTAATAGTATTTTTAATGTCCCCGAATGAAATTCTTTTTAATCAAATTTGCCCAACCAGCTCTCGTTCCTTCACCACACGCTTTACGAAACCTTAGTACAATCACATGATTGTATTTAAATTAAATTAAAAAAATGCAACTCACACATACATAATCACAAGCAAATATAACACATACATACTGATTACTATGTTGTAAGTTATATCGTTCCAAAGCTTAAAATAAAAGTCGTGCCAATCAAAATGTGCAAAGTGCACAAATGAGAAAAGCAGAATTTGTGTAAAGTGAACAAATGAGAAAAGCAGTGCAAAGTGCTATGGACCATGGTTATACGACATACTATACAATGCAGATCGGTCATGCATTTTATAACAATGCAGCGATAATCGATCTAATTTAGAGATTCGAATTTCTTATAATTCCATCGTTATAACATTCGTCGTTCGTGGTGGTCCGTGACTTCATCGGTAAATTCAACCAGCATGACGACCACCATGGGAATTGAGAT
Organism: Silene latifolia; assembly: GCF_048544455.1. Classification (NCBI taxonomy): domain Eukaryota; kingdom Viridiplantae; phylum Streptophyta; class Magnoliopsida; order Caryophyllales; family Caryophyllaceae; genus Silene; species Silene latifolia. The sequence continues at coordinate 73,727,165 of NC_133534.1, forward strand.
ATGGGTTTGCGAATCAGAATTTTGGGGATTGGCGGTGTTCAATGGCGTCGTCGAATGTTCGACTGTGGTTCGCCAGTCTTGCTAGTAGTCGATGTCGACGGCGACGATATGTGTTTGGGAAGATGACGGGTGATTGTGGTTTGAGGATGGAGGGACAATTTGCGATGGTTCAACCGGAATTCTTGGTGATCGTTTCCAGCAAAGACGACATGTACTAGATGGTGACGACAGATGAGGGTGGTGGTGGTCACGCAATAAGTGGCAACTGGTGGTCGTCGTCGTGAGTGTTGATTGGGATGTTGGAGATATAGTGGTCGCCGGTGAGGAGGATGGTGGAGATAGTGTGGTTGAGGAAAAAGAATAATCGGGATCTGGGATTTGGGCTCGTGGTGTTCAATGGTTTCGTCGGAGTTGCGCCGGCGTCGGGATATTCGTCAGTGCTTTGTCAGTGTTGTGGTGATTGGTGATGGCATTGGCAGATGATAGGGAAGATTAGATGGGATGGCAAGGAGTTTTGTGGAAATTGGATGATAAAGGAGATAAAGAAATAGCAGAAAGTTACCAGGAATGGGTTAAATCAGTTTGTTCTGACTTTTTGCATCGAATGGTCCTTTGCACCGGATCTTGACTCTATATATATATATTGTTGCGAAAAGTTGTAGAATAAAAGCATGTGGGTAATACATGATTGACAAGTTGAATAATATATGTGCATGATGGATGTTGTTGCTTGGCTTTTGAAGATAGTAACATGTGGTTAGGGATACTGGTTTTATACGCATTAAGTTGTTTTTGTTTACTTTGTTGTTATTTAAGTTGTTTGGAAGTAAAAATCAAATAGTTATGTTGTCCGATTACAGCGAAGTGATCTTTAAACTGCTATAACTTAAGATGTATATATAACTTTGTTGTGATTCTAATTATAGGTGAGAGCTTGTCCTTTTATGATTCTAACAATAGGTCACACGCCCGAAATGACCAAGAAACGAGTGAGATATGACCGTTTTACGAAAATTAGACATTGCTGAAAAATGCGTATGGTACTCGATCGAGTGGCCCTTACTCGATCGAGTGGACCTCTTGTTACTCGATCGAGTAACCCTTACTCAATCGAGTAGCCCTGGTAATTTATGATACGTGCTTCTGACCTTCACCTACTGGACCTCTTCGTCGCATATTATGTTTGATTCAAAGGTGTTCTTTTACTTCTTTATGCACTGTTTTACGTATGTTTTATACCTAATGCGTAAGTTACCCAATCTTATGATGTAAGGAGTGACACCTTATGGTGGGTATGAGTTCGGTGGGGAGTACATGAGTTATATGTGGTTGTGATAGATAGTGAAAAAGGAAGAGGAAGATTGGTAAGGCTTATTGAGGCATGGTGCAAGTTTTGTGAGACGTGGTGAGTGATATAATTGTGAATTTGAGTATGTAATGTAAAGGTAAGTGTATATGAGCAAGGAGTGATTTAAGTTTATAGAACATGAGAATGAAAAGATTGAAATGAGGGATGTAAATAGTGGTAAATTGAGATGTGTGAGGATTTATGGAGGGGGGTAGTTAGGATTGTGTTGGTTACGGTTATGATTGATGGAAGGTCGTTATAGAGGTATGGAAACAAAAGGTGTATAGTGAGATCGAGTTATGCCGCGATGTGAAGGTAGTGGCTGAGTTTGGGAATTTGTATTATCAAGAGGCGAAACCAATGTGTGATTTCCTTGGGCAATTAACGGCATGAAATGAGTTTTTGGTAAAACAAAAATGAGATGGTGTGGACTGACCGTGTGAAGTGATTGGTGATAAGTGGGAGAGATAGCATAATAAGAGAAGATCCATGGTAACAAAGAGTGAGATGGTACTGATATGAAATAATGGGATTTGAGTTTTGGAGCAATGAGACGGTAACCGGAACACTAAAGAGTTAGGTAGAAGGAATAAGGAGTTGAATTATTAATTAGTATTATTGAGTGTAAAGAGGAAAGAAGGATGGAAGTAAGCTGAGAGATCGTCAACCAGATTTAAGAAACATGAAGGTAAGAAAACATGGAAATGTGTGATAGTATCAGGAGAAGGCGTGAGTTAGTGGTTATATAGGAGTTTCAGGACAACATGTTAGCCATGAGCTTCGAGGAATTAAGGGGAGTAAAAGTTGGAAGAGTATTTGCACGATATGAGATTTTGAAGGTGAGTTAGGTGGCGATACAATTAAAGGCAAAATTGGGATGAATGTTCAGGTAAATTTTGTGGATGGGTTTGATGTTCGTCATTTGGGTTGTTAACCGAGTTGGGGAAGAACCGTGATATTTATCGGTGAGTGTAAGAGATTTGTTATACAAACAGTGGTGGTGTTGTGGTGTTGTCAGTAGTGGTTAAGGGTGGTGATTAGTAGGAAAGGTAGCCATTTTAAAGAGGTTGATTTTGTAGAGGCCGGATTGGTATGTATGGTTGTGAGAGGGTATACGATGTGATTATAGAAGGCGGTTACTAGTACTTGGGTACTAATGGTATGGTTACATTTGGCAGGAGGTGATAGTTATGCGAATGGGAGAATGTGTTACGAAGGGCATGCGAGTTAAGCTCGGGAGAGAGATAATCTTTATCAAGTGGTAACTTACGTGATCAGGATTGACTGGTTGGATGTGATTACGGGTCTATGATGTGTATAAATGTTTGTGTCAGGTTCTGACCTCACGAGAAGTGGTATGATGTGATAGTTATACAGTTGTTATCTGAATGTTCTGTAATATATGTTGGGTACGGTAACCTAATGGAATGATATTCAAAAAGAAATAATTTGAGTGATCTGGCATGGCTAGTTATACTTGTATGTGTATTCATGACATATGTTTATTCCGTGAAAAGGTATGGATGATATTCATGAGGTTCTTATCTGTTTATTCCGTATGATTTATTGCATTGTGATCTAGTAGAGCGGTTTTAATAAAGTTTTCTTGTTATGGAAGTTTTACTGAGTCAGCGTTTATGGGATTGTATGAGTTGCGATGACTATCGATGTGGCTGTTGTGCCACCGGTGGTGAACCGGGCATGGTATTTCGTGTTGTGATGCGGGTATTTTCGCGCTGCAGTGCGACTGTTGGTGGCGGTGTTGCGATGCCGTCATTGGTTGTGGTGGAGTATGTGGGATGAGTACGTTTTTGAATGAGTATACCAGTCATATAGATTATTGTTTTGTTTACAACTGTTTCTTTTGAGTTTCGTTTGGACATATAGACCATTGTTTTGTTTATTGATGTTTCTTGCTCATTTCAGCTTGAGAGTGAGGGTAGAATATGATACGGAAGAGAGTTGTGTATGTTTCCGTTGTTGTCATGGTATAGTGATATCCTGTTGATGGGACACAATTGTGAGAGGTTGTGACGGTACTTTTGACCTTGTTTTGGATGAGCCATTGGTTAACATAGTAATGGCAAGTGATTTGTGGAACATGTGTTGTACTGATCTGGAAGCTGCAAGTAGTTCATAATCTTTTATAGAGACAGTGAACATATGGTGTTAGGAATTAGTATCATGTTAAGTTAGGAATGAGTTTTGCGGTAATGAAAGAAAAGAACTTCAGAATCTAGTTTCAGGGTCGGTAATAAGTGTGGATCGTGAGTTATGTTTTTGGAGATAGTTGCTTTGTATAGAGGAGTATGTCGTTTTACATTAATGTGGAAGAATTGGAGTATTGGTTATGCTAAGGTTTTTGTGGTAGAGGTTACGTGGTGTACCGAATGAATTAAGGTATGAGAACTGTTTAAGTAAGAGAGCCTTGGAAATATGAATGGTTATAGATGTTGAGGTTATAGGCGGTTATCTTTGACATGTGGTGGTGATGAGGATAAGGAGAAGATACAGCTAAGGATCTAGTATTAGTGAGTTACGAGGACGTAACATTTATCTTAAGAGGAGTAGGATGCGGCAAAGAGAGTTTGATGGTTGTACATGTTGTAGTATAATTGGAAGTAGAGCGTTGGTGTAGCATAAAGAATGGATTTGTATTGTGGTTGATATCTTTAAAAGGTCATGGCCGTGCTTGAAGTAGTTCGATGTTTAGGAATACTTCGATATTGTTGACAGTTGGATGATGATGTTTATGAGTTCGATAGTGTTGATAGTTGGATGATGATGTTTATGAGTGTGAGTAAACTTCGAGGACGAAGTTCCTTTTAAGGGTGGTAGAATGTAACATTCCGTTTCATGTGTATGAGTGTCTTGATATTGGAGATTGTAGTGGATAATATGTAGTGAGACGAAGCTAGCGACGCTGGTGGATGGTATTTGGAAATGTATGGAATTAGTGTCGACAGACTATAATGTGGTGGATACGATATCGTGAGTCATGTTGTGGAGGTAGGCATAGTTAGTGGAGTCGGTGTTAAGAGTTCATGTTTTATAGGTTGGGGTTTCGTTTTGAGTTCTTAGTTGCGTTGTTGTGTCTTGGTCGACTTAGTATATTTGTTTTGAGTATGGGTTGAACTTCGGGGTCGAAGTTCTTTTTCAGGAGGGAAGACTGTAATACTACGGTTTTCTATGTCTATGGGTACTCTATCGAGTGGGGCTTAGTCTGTCGAGTAAGTATGTTTTTACGCAAAATAGTAGTCTGCCTGTTGGGTACTCAATCGAGTGCGTGTGACACTCGATTGAGTAGGGGGCACTCGATCAAGTAAGTTACTTACTCGATCGAGTAAGTGAGTCTTACGAGTTAATTTGCCGGGATTTGTTAGTAACGCTAGAAGGATATAAAAGCATCTTTCGTTAGTTTCTTGTCATTTTACCCTATTCTAAGTTTCATAAGAAATAAAAACAAGTTATGTCACTCTCCTCTTTTGCATTGCTATCAAATCCTAAGGGCTAGAGTCGTTGGATCGTTGAGTTCTTTACGCCGTTGAGACCGTCGCATTGTGGGTATGGTTCAAGTATGATTTTTATCTCATTTCATTGATTTTAGTTGAAACCCTAACTGGGTAAATTGGGGGTTTTGGGGAGTATTGTTGATGTTAGATTGTGATTATATGATTGTGTGTTTATAGGAGGTGATTTCGTTGAAGAACGATTATGATTAGCTGATTGTGACGATCATGATGACTGCTTTTCCATGTAGGGTTTCCCTACTAAGTATTGTTTACATGGCATTGTTGGTAATCGATTGTTGTTTTGTTGTATATCATATTGGTATTGGATTTGGAATTGGTGATTGTTGATAGTATATTGTGATTGTCGTATAATTGTCTGTGGTTTGCGAGGTACGGCCTCGGCTGAGTGGAGTCACTTGCGGAAGTGGCTTCACGCTCTTGATTCGCCTTCTGTGGAACCCGCCACAGAAGGTATGTGCATATTTAGGAACTTGGGTTTATCGCTCGGATGAGATTAGCGGGGCTTAGCTGGAAACGGCTACGGCCCCCCACTGGCGGTGTGGAATACTTGTTGCGATGAGTATTCTCGCATGACTACACACTTTAGTGTGTAGTCAGGTGTGTGGTGATATGATGGAGATTGGTTTGGTTGGATTGGATTGTTTTATTGCTTTTGTTATATTGATTGTGTAATCAGTACTGACCCCGTTTAAATGTTTTGAAATTTGTGGTGATCCATTCGGCGATGGTGAGCAGTTATTGAGGAGGTATGAGTTGATGCGCATGAGATAACTGGGTTGAGTCGCCACGAACTTTTTAGATGTCTTCCGCTGTGTCATAAAAATTCTTTTATATATTTTCAGTTGGTTTGACAGTTTTGTGAAACAGTTGTGTTTACTTCTCAGTTTTGGTTTTTGGACTTGTATCACTTTAAACGTATTTAATAAAGTATGTTTCTTTATTATCTATTTGATATGCATTGCCTCGGGTAACCGAGATGGTAGTATTCCCATGCATTAGGTGGTCTTGGTAAGGTACTTGGTGCATGGGGGTGTTACAAAAGGGTCATACTAAGTCGGGTCAATGGTCAAGGTCGGGTCTTGAGTCGAGTCAACATATTATTTTATCAATTCAATTATAAGAAAGAGTTTATGAGACGGTTACCTTAAGACGGTTGTAAGATAGATGTAAAGCTCCCTTTTTCTTCTTATTCTCTCTCTTACTTTTAATTGTGATTTATGTGAATACAAGTGACAAAAGAATAGCTAGAGGGTCCTATTTCTATTAATAGGTAGGTGGAGGAACTTTCCTTATCTTATTAGGTAATATTATTATTATTATTATTATTATTATCTCATATTAATACCGTATAAAATACTTGTTACCTTATTTATCGTATAATACCGTCACCATATATGCTTATACTAGTATGTGTTATATGTATACATCCTCCGTCATATATTATTTTGTATTATTTAATTATTATTTCCCGTCTCATAATTACATGTCTCAATAATTAATAAATAATTAATATAAAATATTCATTTCCATAAATCATATTTTAATAAAATTATGTTGACCAAACCTTTGACCATCCTCTAAAATACGGGGTATTACAGTCTTCCCTCCTTAAAAAGAACTTCGTCCCGAAGTTGACCCAAACATACTCAACAAACCTCTAGCAATACAAATTCCCAACATAAACCAACAAACTCGCCAAAGATCACAATATACTTAAAACGCGTATCCAAATGTATTATTAATATACCCAAAATGTATCACCAAATTGTATATGAAGTAACAAGAAATAACCATTAATAAGAAGAAATAAAGGGGTATTATATCCTACCCCCCAAAAATAAAGGGTTACGTCCCCGTAACCAACATACTTAATCAAACAACGTCATTAGTCTTAGCTCTTCTCTGCCCTGTCCCATTGGATTCAGCTACGCTCTTGCCTACACTCTCGTGGTTCCCACCATTTCCCTGCCTCCGATAAGACTCATTCCTAGAGATCTGATTGGTATAGTTGTTGTAACGGTCCTGGTTCATGTAGTTTTTGTAACTCCCCTGGTTACTCCAACCTCTGAACTGCTGGTTGCTCCCCTGACTAGGTGCAGATGTATGGAAACCTCCTCCCTGGCTCCTATGCTCTGCACTCGGACAATCAATAACCACTCTACAAGTAAAGGCTTTGTGGCCCATCTTCCCACATCTAAAGCATTGAATACCACTAGGCTCACTAAAAGAACCTCGACTCTCACCATGACTAACACTACCCCCAAATGTTGCACCACAACCTATGTAAGATCTAAGCTGGTTAGTGTTTTCCTTCTTACTTCCCCCAGCTCTCTCACTCACAACCTCAGACTTTCTCTTCTTTTCTCCTTTTTTCTTTCTTCGCCTCCATTACCATCTCCGTATTCCTCTCAGCATGATTTGCTCTCTGGTATACCTCCTCAACAGTGGTAGGTACACCTGCAGTAAGTCTCATTTTAATAGCCAAAGTCAACCCCTTCTCGAATCTCATTGCCAACACTTCATCATTATAATTCAAATATGCCACATACTCATCTAACTCCATGAAGTTGTTATGATAATCCTCCGTTGTCATCTCATCGGTCATCTTAAAAGAATCAAACTGAACTCTCATCTTACTCCTAATGTGTTCAGGTATAAAGGTATCTCTCAAAATGTTTTTGAAATTCTTCCATGGCACATATGGTTCCTCAGTCAACTGAAATGCCTCTCTTATAGTCGCCTTATTCTTAGTCAACCACCTCCCAGCTTTCCCTCTCAAATAAAACACAGCCTGGTCAACTTGCATTTCCTCTGGACAAGCTATTAACTCAAAAATATTATCGAACTCCCTACACCACTACCCTAGCAAGGATGGTTCCCTAACTCCCTCGTACTTTCTGGCTTATATCGAGCCACTGATGCTCCCACCTTAGAAGGATTCATCTCATCTTTCTTCCCCTTTACAATCTCTAATAATGCAGCATTCAAGTCCTGCATCCTCTTAATCTCCTCATCGGTCATGGTAGAAGCTCTAGCTCTCTTTGGTGGCATATTGTCTATAAAAAATAAAAGAAAGGGTATAAGTCTCCATACTATGAAAATTATAGGGTAACAAACTAATTCCTCCAAAATAAGATCATGTGTCATGTGATTAGTTGAATTGAACTAGGTTCATCCTACCACCAATGTCTTAGTCAAAACTGTCACCCCTCCTAGGTCAATATTCAAATCTATGGTTTATATTCCCCCTTTATGACCCCATATCTTCACTTCTGTCATAAAATACATGGTTCAGGAAATGATAAAGTAATTATGTTGAAACTTTTGTAAAACTTGCATTTTCAGAAACCCAAAATCAAGTTATATCTTTCAAAAAATCACTATTAAATAACCGTTAAGTTTCTTCTGGAGTTTTTATACTTTACGGAAAATATAAAGAGTTTTAAAAACATGAGAAAAAGAATCAAGTCTAAAACTTAAAAGATCAATTTATAAAGATTTTTACAATCCGGTTGGTCAAAATAAAAACGGGTCAGCAATTTGCTAATAACTTAGGTCAATTTTTAAAAATCACAATTAAATATCAAAATAAGATCTTGCAACATGGTTTATCAATTTAAAAACATATATCGATATTTTAAATAATAGAGTTAGAATCATTCATAAAGCTTAAGCACGTTTTAAATGAGAAAGTTTACAAAAACATGGGTTGAACACAAAACTGTACAGGAACAATCAGACCACTGTCCACTAAAATATTTATCCCTCCCAAACCGTAAAAAATTTAAGCATAAAACCAACGGCATTGGAAGCCAACCGTAAAACATTTAGATGATAAATAGAGAACAAATGGCAGCCAGATCAAAAAGGGCTAAAAATCAGACAAAATGAGTTTCAGCTCTAGGTTACCTTTTACTAATTCATAAGTCCTTACAAGAATCCTCCTATACCCAATTTATCTTAACTCGGTCATCCCACTCCACACATGGCTAGGCATCTAACTTTATCATTCCTTATATTAATCCTATTCCTTATATCACAAGTATATAAATCTATATTCTATCTAATCATTGCAAAAACATTGTAAGAAGCATGGTTTCGGGGAACATGTACCGCATATCACTAGACCTGATTTCTAATTCATACAATCATCACAATTACATCCATCATCCATCATCCATCATATGTTAACAAACATCTCATAAGGCAATATTCATTCAATTCTTAACCATTCTTACTTACCTTGCAATCCTTCATCCCGTAACGAGATTATTAATGATAATTAATTACCCACTCTCTTATTCTTTCCCGCGGTGACTGGTTCAAAGCTGAGATGGGCCAGGATACGAATTAAGGCGCGCTTCTTAACCGCATTAGGGGCTCCTAACAGTTTCTACCCGGGGTTAATTTTATTTAGACTCATCCTAAGTTCATTGGGTTCATTTGTTTAGGCCTGAGGAACCTGGCTCTTATACCACTTTGTAACACCCCCATTTATCTAGGAGGCTTAACTAGACATCTCAGGATAAATAAGAGAGTTACGATCTCAGTTTCCAGAGGCAGTAATAACAAAGTATAGCAATCCAAATTAAAGTACTTTATTTAAATAATTAACTCAAATGGTTTATTACAACTGTTAAAATAAATAACTTAATAACTTAAATTACAAAACTCGCAGCGGAAAAATAAATAAGTAGTTAACATGGAATTAAATAAACGTCTGAATTAGTAGACTCGAGGCTATGTCATTCTCTACTTCACACGTCCCAAGCTCCCCAATCCAGCTAAACCTGCCAATCAAACTGCTCCCCAATAGTTGGTTCATCACAGGTGTTTAACGAGTACACGTTAACCCAAGGTTGAGTAGGAATAGCCAAACAACAACAATAAATGAATACAAGAACAATATTAAATAAAAATGCAATGCATGCTCATGATCAATCCTCCGACGCTCTCGTTCATCCCGCCAATTCTTGGTCGGGGTAGTCTCATCATCCCAACCGAAGTTGAGTAGTCTAATAATCCCAGAAATGGGTCCTACAGAACCAGTTCTGAGGTATCCAACGCAAGTTCTCATGATATAAAAATGCGAACAATTGAGCAACACAATTTCTTACTTTCTCAGACACGAAGCTGAGGAGTCCAATATTCAATAAAATCATCTCAGTCACGAGCTGAGGTAGTCATTAAACAATTAATCTCAGTCACGAGCTTAGGAATACAATCGATATAGTCATCTCAACCCAACAATTCAACAATAATAATTCATCCAACAAAATTCAATCAAACAATCATATAACATTATCCAAGGAATCATTAAATTGATTGAGTAGCTATCCTACCTCGATAGCGAATTCCGAGTCCAAGCAATATAATAATAATAAATATAGTCACAATCGGTCTTCCGTAAGTTCAATACCTATCCAATTATAACAATTTAATTATAAACATGCCTCGTTTAATTAATTATAAGTTCACGACTCAATTATTTAAAACCCGTCACCTAAGCAAATGGGGTAATATTAATAATTATAATTAGGCCCAAAAGCCAATTAATTATTTAAGTAATTATATAAGATTTACGACTTGAATACATTAACCCGTTATTAAAAATACACACTCCCCAAACCTTCTCTTTCACTCGGCCTAATACCCGCAACCATTATCCCAATCAAACCCACCACCAAGCCTCACCAAAACCATGACCATCACCACCTCTCACCTCACCTGCCACCCATCACCACCAACAAGACCACCACCTACACCCTGCCTCCTCTCTCTACAAAACCCACAACAACACTCCTTAACAACAACACCGAACCACAAACACCATCGACATCCTCCCTTTCCTCACTGTCCTAGACACAACCAGGCTCCACCACCTGGCCTGCCACCGTGCTTGACCCACGGTGGAGCCTAGTGTGGCCCCTGGTTCTCCGAACCCAGTGGATGCACCCACAAACGTGAAATAAAAGAACCCAGCAACAACAGCAGAATACGACCTCAACAACCCTTAAAACTGCCTTCACCCAACACGCCTTTGCCCCAAATACCACCCTAGACCTACCCTCGACCACCCTAACCACCGCCCATAACCCTGGGTCAATCGAGTCGGGTACACGGGTAATAAAAGGTACGAGAACCTCAGTTTAATTACAATGACATGTACTTGCAAAACACCTCGCCACCACTGACTGCCACCCCTATCTCTGCTGACAACACTACCAACACAACCCCCACGCGATGCCCTAACCCCTGTCCACAAGTCAGTCAGGTCGAGTCACTATTTGGGTCCGGGATAATAGTCTTAAGATGGTTTCCCTTTAGCAAGTTATACGATAAACCACACCTAAATTTATTTTGTGTCAAACTACAGTCGACGGGTCATACTAAGTCGGGTCAATGGTCAAGGTCGGGTCTTGAGTCTAGTCAACATATTATTTTATCAATTCAATTATAAGAAAGAGTTTATGAGACAGTTACCTTAAGACGGTTGTAAAATAGATGTAATGCTCCCTTTTTCTTCTTACTTCTCTCTCTTACTTTTAATTGTGATTTATGTGAATACAAGTGACAAAAGAATAGCTAGGGGGTCCTATTTATACTAATAGGTAGGTGCAGTAACTTTTCTTATCTTATTAGGTAATATTATTATTATTATTATCTCATATTAATACCGTATTAATACCGTATAAAATACTTGGTACCTTATTTATCGTATAATACCGTCACCATATATACTTATACTAGTATGCGTTATATGTATACATCCTCTGTCATATATTATTTTGTATTATTTAATTATTATTTCCCGTCTCATAATTACACGTCTCAATAATTAATAAATAATTAATATAAAATATCCATTTCCATTTCCATAAATAACATTTTAATAAAATGATGTTGACCAAACCTTTGACCATCCTCTAAAATACGGGGTATTACAGTTATCCCTGTTCAGGCCGAGTGAATGAGACAACATCGGGCTAACAAAAGTGAGCAAACAACCTTTATCAATTCAACAATGTCGCTAATGCTACCCTTACCCCCAAAAGAGTATGAGAGGAGCTATTCAACAAAACAAAGTCCTTCATAATCTTAAGGAATACTACGCCAACATGAATAATATCGACAAATGCTCACTCGAGTTGCTTTGTTGGTTATTCATACATATAGGCAAAACAAATAATGAACGAAGGAAAAAACTAAAATGAAGTCAAATAAGCAAAAGATCTACAAGTCTAACTCGAGAAATGTTTACTGGCATGACTGGGTAAATATATGGATTGATAGTTGAAACAAAACACAGCTTAAATGGATGATTTATAGGTTGTGAATAAAAGACAGTCAACAAACAAATTTAAGATTGGAAGAACAACACATGTACCCTCTATAAAATCCAATTGGATTTCTAGGAAAGACATTAAATACTACTGGAAGTACTCATGCACTCTCAACATTAGTGCCAACAATATCATTTTTCATAGGCTTCCAATCAAGCTTGACATTATTATACCTCTTGACAACAAGTAGAGCATCATTATTCAGTAGTTCCCTGATACAATAACTTAATCTGAAAACAACTAATAATGAAAGATGAATGGACATGTATGAGATTTGAGAGAAATCTAGTGATACTATTTAGTTATAGTGATCGAATTAACAAAGAATATTATACTTCACCAATATCACAACCCTTAACAAAGAATATAGCACAACATCAAAACAATAAACAAGAATATCACACTTCGAGTTTGTGATTTTAAGAAACAATATCATAGTAAGAAAGAATATCACATTCAATATCACAAAATAAAAATAAAAATTGAATGTGCTTTATAACTAACATGTAGGTCTACATTACTCAGTTAGTTCTATTTCTGAAATCCTAATTTTCAAAATTAAACAATATTAAACCCTAATCTTCACAATTAAACGAAGAAAATATCTAATAAACAACTACAACTAAATTCGATTATACTAATTAGTTCAATTTGTCAAAATAGTCAGAAAAAAAAAACGTTTAAAATCATGTATAACTAAGATATTTAGAATTTTAAAAAAAGAAAATGAAAGTACCACAAATTAGTCGACTATTAGTTCGATTTTTTTCATTTAATCCCTATGAAATTCATCGAATTAAACATATATACAATAATTTCAAACAGAATTAACATTCATAATCAATTTAATACTACATAAGTTTAACTAAAATCGCAGAAATTTTAAAAAAAAAAACAACGAATTTACCTGTACGATTTTGGAGAGAAATCTAGTGATATTATTCAATGTAGTGAACGAATTAATCAACAAAGTTGAAATAGAGATAAAATTTTACGATTTTAGCAAGATTTTAGAGATTTATGTGAGATTTTCGTTTGAAATGTTTGACAGTGTGTTTGGTATTTTTTTAGAGAGAGAAACCGTTGAATGTTTTTGGTGTTTTAGGGTTTTTGTTTATCAATTTCCCTCGCGATATTGTTTTGTATATGGTATGATCACTACTACATAAGCACTTGGGCCACGACTAAATTCGTGGCGCAAGTGCCAAATTTCTGTGGCTAAATCATTTTGCTGCGGGAATATCTTCCGTGACGCAAGTGGTCGTGGCAAAGAGATAGCCACAGGTAAAACAAGAACGCGGCTATTATTGAATTTTGGGCCACGAATTCTGTCGTGGCTAATAACTCCCGTGGCCAAAAAAAATTCCTGTGGCGAAAAAACAATTCCCGTGGCAAACAATATATCTGAAAATTAAATAAACAAAACCTAAAATAATTTTCTTTTTTCACAATCGATATTTTATCATATATGCAACCGTGAAAATGTAGGTACTTGCTTCGCTAGTTAACTTGATTCATTTGAACGTTATTTGGTTTCACCAGTCATGGATTCATGCATATCGGAGAGTCTTCCTAGGAGGTCACCCACCCCAACACTACTCTCACCCAAGCACGCTTAACTGTAAAGCTCTTTTGATATGCTACCGAAATTGAAAGTTAAATTTGTTGATATAATTACCACTTTGAATCCTTTTAAGTTTATTTTTTTCTTTCGAAACTTACCTTTAGTACTTTTATTTAATTACAAAAATGTTATATGATTTACAAATTTTTTGCGGGAAAAACATTATTTTTGCCAAAACAATCAAATTTTCGACGTTAACCTCCCGACTAATGATTTTGACGTCATTTTTTTTTGCTGAAGTCAGCAAAACCATTTTGTACAGAAAGTAAACTTAATCTTGTTTTCCTAGCATTTTTATTTCTTTAGTTTATCGATATTCTTATTTTCATTTCTCTTGTACTCATTTTTTCGTATATTTTTCTATGCAAATTCTATAGTATGACCATCGTACCTGCAATAAGAAAAATGTGACCAATATTTTGTAAAATAACGACCACTTTTTATAACTAATGGTCTTTTTCCCTAAAGTGGTCACTATTAACCAAAAACTAGTCATTGTTTATCTAAAAAACACGAAAAAGACTGTCGTACAACAGAATTACTTATCTTTCTAAACTGATTTATCTTTGTTATGATTTATTATCTCTTTTCTCAAAATTTTCACATTATTTGAACATGTGACTTTAAATTATTATAATTTGTATATTTTCCCTGAGATGCGCTGATATTCAATGAAATAATTCTCCATATTGAATTTTTATATTACTCATTTTTCCAATATATATTTTTTAATTGATTTGTGGGAGATCATTTTTTTTAATTTCATTTCTTAGCGTATCTATTTTATTTAATCAATTTTGTAATCTAATTGTTTTTTCTTTTTCACTCCTAATAAAAATTTCAAAATTTTTTTCCTCAACAAGTTGAATTTTATATCAAATTCAATTTTTTCTCTAAATATCTTACAAGTGAATTTGTAAATCTAATTTTGAATAAAACGGTTTGACAAGATATTAACTTTAGATTTCTCTAAGATAGATACTAAATAACTTATTTATTTAATTTGATATGCTATGTCTTTAAATGTAATACGATCATTTAAGATTTTTATTCAAGATTATAAAATTTTAATTTAAAAAATATAAGAAATTACCTACTTTAATAAACAAATTTATATATCAAAATAAATTTCTTAATTATCAATGTTTCGAAAAACCTACAAACATAACTGTGATTAGTAAAAAAAATTAAAAAATTTAGACGATAAACTTTTCTTTGCTTACATATAAGTTTATAAAATTTCAAAATTTCTTAAGAAAGTAAATAAAACAATAAAAAATATTAATTAAATTAAACAAAATGTTTCCAAAATTTTATATTTAAATGTATTTTCATATTATTTATAGTTGATTAAATTTCATTCAGATTTTGTATTTTTTTTAAGCAAGCAATTTTTAGGTTTTCCTTAACATGAAAATATCTTAATTTAACTCGGAAAAGATACTCGTCACGGGTGTTTGTTAGTTCGTGGCTAAAAAATTTTTGCCACGGAACATTTCGTGGCTAAATAAAATTTCGCCACCGGTGTGACATAGCTCGTGGCTAAAATGATTATTTGCCACAGGTGTAGCCTAATTCGTGGCGCAAGTGACTTTTTGCCACGGGAAATGTTATCCCGTGGCATAATTTTTTTTCCAAAATAATGAATAAGTTTTTCCCGTGGCTAAGCAAAATTTAGCCACGAATATAAATTCCCATGGCATAATTCGTGACGCAAGTGACAATTTGTTGTAGTGAATATTTCATTCGTTACTCAATCCTTAAATATTTAGTAGTTCTCATTGGATCCCGACTGTATATATATTGTTGGGCCTGATATTTCCAAGCTATGTTCAGGACATACCTTCACCCTGGCCTGACTGTATATATATTGTTGTTTGAACTAAAACTCAAGGAGATTAAAGTGAGAAAAGAGTAAGAGAGATTAACATTAAAGGAAGAGAACTAGGATTGTCGGGTCATCAATGAATGTCAGATAATTGCAGCTAATGTCACAGATCGATCAGTTGTATCAGTCTAAGGGGCAACGAATATCTCCTTCCGGTCTCAATTCGCCCTAAAATACTATTAGCTTAGCTTCCGCCCTCACTAAATCATCCTATTGTTCACTGCAGGTCTCAACCCATCCAACCTTCCGGTCTAGGTTAAGGCTTACCAAGATTAATTAAGCTAAATGCATCGATTCAAGTAGCTAGTTACAGTTAATTGCAGTGATTAACAACACAAACATGATAACAACGAAAGACCTGTAAACCTAATTAGCAACTAACAACAGTTCATCGAATCCTCTAAATCCTAGCAATTAAATTAGCTAGACATAATAGTGATAGAACAAGAGAAAAAGAATAGAGGAATAATAAGCATCACAAATTAAGGAGAGAGTAAAAGAAAAAGAAAGAGAAAGAGTAAAAGGAAGAATTACAGATTAAGAGATCCGGGAAAAACAAGAGAAGCAGCGTTCCACAGAGAAAAAGGGAAAAAAAGTAATGTATGAAGTTCCACCTTATTCTAACCTGATTATCTCTTATATAGTAGAAGATATATTTATTATAAGATAAAACTAAATATAAGATAGTCTAACCATAAAATAAGCTGCGTCCGACTCGATTAGCTCGATCGAACAACATAAAGTTGTTCGATAGAGAGGTTTCCTCAGCGAAAGTTCTCGATCGAATTATAAGGACCTCGATCGAACACATTAAGAGCTCAAGGTGGTCGATCCAAAAGAGTATCTGGTCATTCGAAATGTAAAGAGGTCGATCGAAATGTATATATTACAGAGCTCTCGATCGAGAGCTTCAGCGCGTAATTTCCTGCTTTGCGCACTGAACTTCAAACGGCTTCCAATTCTTCGTTACTTGGGCAAACAGAGCGTTTCCGGTGGCGTTGGAAAGCTAAGAGAACAGGTTTTGATCTACAATTGGAATCACCTAAAAATAAGTTATAGAACTCGAGATATGGCTATTCAAATTAGGCACTAGTATTTTGAAGTTCTTCCTTTGCTCGCCTAGCTATCTTACTCCTTTGCGCATCTCAAAATAATAGTCTTAAAACTCCGACTTAACTCATCTCCTAAATACATACATAGGGACATGTATTGAGCTTGATTTAGCTTCTCTCCAGGTCATACCTGCAAATAATACAAGACAAACCAAAGTAGTCTATTCGTGGGACATTTGTAGCTCAACACTACTAAATAAGCATCGGAATGCGTGCAAATGAAGTACGAAATGCTTATATAAAATGCACACATCAAACTTCCTCAAACAAAACCTTTACTTGTCCCCAAGAAAACTATATGCAAAACTAATGGAACAGAAAAGAAAACTCAGACCTAGCTACAAATTGTCCACTTAAACCGATTTAATGCAACAAACTAACACTTATAGCAAAAACTGTCAAAAGCAAACGAGTTGTAAGGTGTTTATAATAAAGCTGAACCGTCGACCTTGCAAGACCATTAATGATGGACTCTCACGGGTCATTCTTCTCTCATGAAGCAAAGGGTGAAAGTATATGTGTAAGAGAAGAAGAGAAAAACAGTCACTCACTTAAACTGCGACCTGCATAACATGCATGCAACTAATATGATAGACAATTCAAATACCATATATACATTCCAACCAACAATGTCCGTCACAGCCGAGGGCTTACAAATGATATGGGAAAGTGAGGTTACAGGTGAGAAAAGACAAAACAGATTATGGAAATGTGGAGGTAAAGCGTCAAGCTAGCACCTAAACAGGACCATATAAAACCATCCAATTCTCAGCTGACTAGAAAATTAAGTACAAGTGCCCTTATTTGGCACAAAACTCACTACCCAATACACAATCTCCTCAAAAAGATATAAATAAAAACGGAGGAGCAGACTGTCACAAAATCAAACTAAGCACAAATGGTCTCTTTTTCTCAAACCAACTCAACTTTTTCTTTCTTTTTTTTCTCTTGTTCCTTCTTCTGTTTTCATGTGTTTCTTCTTTTTTTCATTTTTTCATTTTTTTTTCATTTTTCTTTTTCCACGTTCCTTTTCTCATTTTCTTTCCACGTTCTTTCTTTTCTACCAATTCCGTACAAATAAGGAATAAGGAATGAGCCAAACTCGCATCAATGAACGATATACCACAAGAATTACACTAAACTAGCTTGACTGGCAGGCTAAATTTGGGTGTAGCTAATGGGTAAAAAGGCTATATTTGCCTAAAGTGGAGCTAAATGGGTGAAAATGAAAGAAAGGGAAATTGTAAGCACCTCCCTGCATGTGACATCGACCACAAACCCGAATGTATGCAAGTGACAAGAAATCGAATTTCATAATCGTGCAAAAGTGATAAGCATGATATGCAAGGAGTATACTACTCACAATCCTACATGAAACTGGTCATAAATGACACAAGTTTATAAGGATCTAAATCTTAGAATATATAAGTAGTTTGCCAAAATCTCAGGTCAACTCTATTTGTTCAGCTAAATTAAACATTAACTCGTAGATATGCAATAAGACAAAGCTAAAAGATAATAGTTTTATGCAAGGCTTAAGCAAAAAGACAAATAATAGTGCAATTTCATCATCGAAAACTACCGTTCCGACTCGACCTATATGCGAAAATAAACGTGAAATTTTTTTTGAAAATTTTCTACTTTTATGAGATTTTTGAATTTTATAAAAATAAACAACAATGCATACAGAAATTAAACATGATAACAGAAATGCAATAAAAACATAAATGCAGACACAGATATGGATGCATAACCTCCCTAAACCAAACCGTACAATGCCCTCATTGTACTTAAAAATAAGGAAAGGAAATGCAAACTAAAAAGGAGGGAGTGAAAATGGGGAAAATTTACAAGATAACGCGAAGTAGGGACCTCCCCAAACCAGCCAGAAACATGGGATGTCACAAACAGCTTCAAAGTGGCGTCACAAGAAACGAATCAGAACGAATCTACTCGATCGAGAGGGAGAAGGACTCGATCGAGTAGAATGGGCTGCAACATTGTTCAATCGAGGAAACAGAAGGTCTTGATCGAATGGTCATTATTTGTGGTCGCTCTATCGCGGAAGATTATCATTCGACCAATAGAGGTAAACACTCGATCGAGTAGAATGGCACTCGATCAAGAGCTCTCTATTGTGCGCTCTCCTAGGCGACAGTTTGACACCTACAAAGACGCAAAAGCAACCACAAATACGACAAAAGACCAAGTCTAAATATTGTTCCACAGAGTCTATGGTTTAAAAATCAATTATTACACACACAGCTGAAATGTAAAACAGCTAAAAATTTAAACTCCGGGTTGCCTCCCGGGTAGCGCTAGTTTCAGACAGGTCCCAACTCGACCATCTTTTTCTTCATCCAGCCATTTCAATTAGCCCCAGTCAAAACAGCTCAAAGCACGCAGCAACCGATCAAATAACGGCGCATGTGCTACACAAAACTGTAAGTACCACCATAATAAAGAAAGAGCATATGAAAGCAATATAAAGTACCGTCTCAGTCTAACAAATTTTCGATGACAAATACGGTGAAACATTATTAAATTGTTTGTCCAACAGGGAGGGGGTAAAGCATCAAAATAAGAAGCAGAAATCATATGAGATAGTGTACTATTAATATCAACAATAATGAAATAACTACCTCAGGTTGGCTGCTCCTAACGTTGGAATCATTGACAAAAGAGTATATTACCTCCTCCGTGCTAGGAACAATCACTGACTCAGCTGTTTTCTCATTCTCCTCCTTGGTGGGTTCTGTCCCATATATCGCAGCCTCCAAGGCATCGAGCTCGGCTTTGAAAAGGGAAGATTCACCGTAACCATTATCTTCATCAAAAACGTCATCCAAAACCAACCAAGATGACATTTCATTGCTCTCCGTGGCCGAAATGGTCGATCGAGTAAAGATAGTAATCGATCAAAATCTCTCCTCTTGAATATCACTCGATCGAACACAAGAATCTGCTCGATCGAGAACTTCCTCATAACAGCTGTTCGATCGAGTGGTATTTTCTGTTCGATCGAACACTTCCTCAGACATATCACACGATCGAGCACTATAATCAGTTTGATCGAGCATTTGTTGCTGTCCAGTGTAGAAATCCTCGTATGAAGCTTCGTTTTCAGATAGACTTTCATACTCCGAGTCATATAAATCATCAATATCGATAGGCAACTCGGGTCCTTCATGGGAAAGACCACTCTCTACGTGCCTAAAGTTCGTCTCAGCAGCTAACTGAGCTATTTCAGACTCAAGCTCATTAATTTGAGCGTAATTAAATCTATCATGTTCCTGCAATTGGAGTGCAAGCGCCTTAACCAAAGATTTCAGTTCAGCAATCTCTTCTTTCTGTTTATCAGGAGGAGGAGTAGCTTGTTGTTGCGGTGGCCAAACAAATGGAGGCTTTTGATAGCCTTGTTGATAAGGTGGATGTGGCGGCACAATTGCAGTAGGACGACTATCTTGTCTACGCTGCTTAAACGCATATACCTCATCGTTCCCCGCCAAGCAATTAGCGGCATTGTGCCCAGCATCACAACATCTCTCACAGTAAGCCACCTGCTGCGCCATAGGATGGAACATAGGTGGAAGATCAAAGGTACTCAAGCCTTTCCTTTGACGATCTTTTACCTAGAACTGTCTAGGTAGGATCTGTAGGACCTATCAAAACAACACTAAGAAAAAAGATAAGAACTGCCTCAGGGAATAAATCCCTTGAGGCTAAAGACAAACAAAAATAAAACAAGCAGATAAAATAGTTGCCTCCCCGGCAACGGCGCCAAAATTTGATACGGTTGTTACAGTAACAAAAATAAATACCTAAGTACTACTAACAGAAGTCAGCAGTCAGTAGGGTCGATCTCCACAGGGAGGCAGTCACTATCTACTTCTTAATTCAGTCTGTCTATGGTCACAATTGGGGATTTAAGTTGTTTGAACTAAAACTAAAGGAGATTAAAGTGAGAAAAGAGTAAGAGAGATTAACAGTAAAGGAAGAGAACTAGGATTGTCGGGTCATCAATGAATGTCAGATAATTACAGCTAAGGTCACAGATCGATCAGTTGTATCAGTCTAAGGGGCAATGAATATCTCCTTCCGGTCTCAATTCGCCCTAAAATACTATTAGCTTAGCGTCCGCCCTCACTTAAGCATCCTATTGTTCACTGCAGGTCTCACCCCTTCCAACCTTCCGGTCTAAGTTAAGGCTTACCAAGATTAATTAAGCTAAATGCATTGATTCAAGTAGCTAGTTATAGTTAATTACAGTGATTAACAACATAAACATGATAACAACAAAAGATCTGTAAACCTAATTAGCAACAAACAACAGTTCATCGAATCCCCTAAATCCTAGCAATTAAATTAGCTAGACATAATAGTGATAGAACAAGAGTGAAAGAATAGAGGAATAATAAGCATCACAAATTAATGAGAGAGTAAAAGAAAAAGAAAGAGAAAGAGTAAAAGGAAGAATTACAGATTAAGAGATCCGGGAAAAAGAAGAGAAGCAGCGTTCCACAGAGAAAAAGGGAAAAAAAGTAATGTATAAAGTTCTCCCTTATTCTAACCTAATTATCTCTTATATAGTAGAAGAGATGTTTATTATAAGATAAAACTAAATATAAGATAGTCTAACCATAAAATAAGCTGCGTCCGATTCGATTAGCTCGATCGAACAACATAAAGTTATTCGATAGAGAGGTTTCCTCAGCGAAAGTTCTTGATCGAATGATAAGGACCTCGATCGAACACATTAAGGGCTTAAGGTGGTCGATCTAAAAGAGTATCTTGTCAATCGATATGTAAAGAGGTCGATCGAAATGTATATATTACAGAGCTCTCGATCGAGAGCTTCAGCGCGTAATTTCCTGCTTTGCGCACTGAACTTCAAACGGCTGCCAATTCTTCGTTACTTGGGCAAACAGAGCGTTTCCGGTGGCGTTGGAAAGCTAAGAGGACACGATTTCATCTGCTATTGAAATCACCTGAATATATTTTATAGAACTATAGATATGGCTTTTCAAATTAGGCACTAGTATTTTGAAGTTCTTCCTTTGCTCGCCTAGCTATCTTACTCCTTTGCGCATCTCAAAATAATAGTCTTAAAGCTCCGACTCAACTCATCTCTTAAATGCATGCATAGGGACATGTATTAAGCTTGATTTAGCTTCTCTCTAGTTCATACCTGCAAATAATATAAGACAAACCAAAGTAGCCTATTCGGGGGACATTTGTAGCTAAACACTACTAAATAAGCATAGGAATGCGTGCAAATGAAGTACGAAATGCCTATATAAAATGCACGCATCAGCCACCTCCACCATACCAAGGCTACCAATAATTCTATCTCGACGCTCCCTAGACACCCCCTTGCAAAACGAAACCGTGGTCTTCTCCATATTCACGAGTTGTCCGGATGCCTCCTCATACCGGCGGATAATGTTTGTGACAACCTCAGCTTCACTCAAGTTTTCGTTCTATAGAAAATATATTATCGTCCACAAAAACTAAATGGGAGACCATCGGGGCTGACTGTGAGATGCGAATGCCATGAAGCGAGTTATTAATCACAGCTCGACGGATAAGATTAGAAAGTGCTTCATCACAAAGGATGAATAAATAAGGAGAAAGAGGATCCCCTTGTCGTAGCCCTCTCAACGGTTGAAATTCTCTTGACGGTAACCCATTAATGAGCACAGAAAAGGACACAGTCGAAATACATCATTTTCAAACAATAACAAAATAGCGAAACACAAATACGTTATTTTTATCAAATTCAAACGACGGAATTAAAAACCGTTATTTTCAAACACAAATATCAAAATGGCGAAATTCAAAATTTGTTATTTCCCACAAATTGCAAACGTCGGAATTAAAAACCGTCATTTTCTTTAAACAAAAACAAAATAGGGAAACACAAATTCGTAAAGAGAAATAGAGATAGGATGACTAGGTAGCTAAAAGGCCCCCAGTTAGTTGACTAGCCTTGTCATGGATTTAGTTTATTGGGTGGCCTTCGGAGCACTACACGAGTGTGCCGGCCTTTGTCAGGGAACGCTTACGGCCCCGTATTTGCCAGCGTTTGTACCTAGAGACGACGATCGACCCGGTTTGATACCTTGGCGAGCGTTTGGCTCGTCAGTGCTTTAGTGAGACTTTCATAGTGCCGGTCGACCCGCCTAGGGTGTTTCTCCAGGAGTCGACGCCTGACGAGGTTAAGGAGCACCTTCACGGTCGTGGAGGCGAGGAGCTACTTTTGCGGGAGGCTGACCACAACACCTTCCAATTGTCGAGGCTAGCTTGGTACCTGATCGAGGTATGTTTCCCTCGGCTTTTTGCTCATTGCCACTCTTAGCTTTTCGGTGGAAGGATTTGTTACCTTTGACATGGTTTCTCATTGTAGGATGTTGACGACCTCATGAGGACCCAACACCCAGCTTTCACCACACAGACCACTTTTCAGGGGCCGAGTGGTGAGGAGCTGCAGTTGCGTCTGCCAAAGTCCGCGGTTCTTGAGGTGACCGACGCCGGCATGGAGTGGAGGTTGACGGTTTTGAGGGTGATATTCTAGTTTAAGGCCTCCTTCCTGTTTGTTTTTTGCCTCGTGTGTTGTTGATGTTTTGTTGAAAGGTTTTGTTTTATTGTGTAGGTTTCAGCCGTTAGTCATCAGGCTTTGTGGCAGATGGCTAACCGGTGGAGAGCACTTGCTGGTGACCTGGCTGCGAGGGAGTCTCGACTTGTGCAGGTGCTTTTGCTGGTTGTTTTTTGCGTTTTTGTCTTGCATTTCATGTTTAGATCTTACCGACTTGTGTTGTGATTTGCAGAGTACTGCGGATCTGGAGGAGCTTGCTCGGGTCCATGCTGAGTTCCCCTGAGAGGACGCTAGAGCAGGAGGTGGTGTCTGCTTTGCCCGCGACTCCTCATGAGACCGAGGCTGGCTCGCCGTGAGGCGCTGAGTAGTTGTAGTTGTTTCTCCGTGTTTTGGATCTTGATTTGTATGTGTTGTATATTTTGCTTGAGCCGGTTTGTATATATGTGTTTTTTGGTTTGTAGTTTGTTTTTGTTTGGCTTTTTTGTGTTGTGTTTCGGAAAAGCACGGTCAACGGATGATTTCCCATTTGCTTCGGCTTTTGTTACTGCATCGTTAGTGTAGAAAACAGGCAACAGGTAGCACATACGCATGCACGTAAACACGCAACGTTATATGTTGAAAATAAAAATAACCACGATGACTCGAAGTTAAAATTTTAAATTGTTTGTTAAAAGGGAGTTTTGAAAATTCCGCGACAAGGTGTCACATTTGGATTTTTCAAATGGAAATGTTTCAAAATTTCGAGGGATTAATTCGTGTTTGAATTAAATCGCATCGAATTTTGCCAAAATTGATTTGCAACTCGAAAATTAAAATTCAAACCGTCATGGATGAATTTCAGAAGAGATTTTTGTAATTATGTTTGTTTTGATTTTTGTGAGATCAAGACTCGGGTTTGCAAAAGCGTTTTGAGAAAAATTGATGCTATGTTATCAATTTTGATTTTTGTGGATGTGCTGATTTTTATTTTTGCGAGATCTAGACTCGGTTTTGCAGAAGCGTTTTGAGAAAAATTGATGTCATGTTATCAATTTTGCGGAAATGCGAAAAATTATTTGTGAAATTGATATGGAAACGATCCGTCGCAGATCGAGGCGACTAGCCCCCCCCCCCCCCCTCTAAAAAAAAGAAGAGAAAAACCCGTATGTATAAAGCCGCGTCATGGAAACCGTGCGTGTCGGATTTCGTAAAACGTGAATTCAAGGAAAATGTGAGTGTGAGAAAACACAAAAATTTCGAAGATGTATTTGCCGAGCATAGGGTCGTGTAAGAGCCCGGGTGCCTGTTCCTGTTGTGGATCCGTTGAGGATCCGTTCCGAGGAGGAAGCCCATGCTAGGCGGGCTAGAAAGAAGAACAAGGGGAAGATGCATCTCGAAGGCAAAGGCAAGGGTAGAATGTAAGAGTGATGATCTCCATTACCCATTTTGTTATTATGTTGTATTAGCGTTTGTGTGTGTTTTTATTTTGTTGTACTAGCTATGTATTGTGTGCTTTGTGTGCTAGGATTACTATGTGTGATGTCTTGGTCGACACTCTAGCTCGGCAAGTTGTGGACTCGCCTAACTTTATTTGTTGTCAAGTTTGTAATCCTTCATATTATTAATTAAATAAGAGGATTGCTTTTTGCTAAGGAAAAGTTGTGAACACTCGTTGTTTCTCCATCCATCTTGTAGAGGTAATTCGGTTTGAATTATTCTAAACATTGCACATGTAAAAGGGATTTTTGTGGGAAGGGAGAAAGGCTTTTTTTTTTGTTCTGTTTTCCGTTTCTTTTTTGTTGTGAGAAAATGGATACTTTTTTTTTAAAGTTTGTATGGGTTATTGTTTTTTTGTGTGACAAAAGGATTGCCTACGTATCCACCAGTGAAATCAAACCATGCTCGTAGTTCTGGTGTTTTGTTAATTTTTGTTTGGGTGTTGTGGTTCTATCCTTCTTGCGTAAGAAAGGAATGCCTAAGTATTCACATGATGAGGTGAAATCAAACCATGCTCGTAGTTCAGGTGTTTTGTGAATTTTGTGCAAATGGATGGGGCCTTTGATAGATCAAAGGTTGTTTGAAACATGTCAAGGTGCCGTAACTTAGACTCGCTAAAACATCCAATTTCAAAACAGAACTTTTGAGGAATTGACTTGAAAGGGAAATTGTGGTCACTAGTCGTGAAACTAGGGAAAGGTTGTTTGTTTGGATTGCGGTCACAAGTTGTGAAACTAGGGAAAGGTTGTTGGTTGTTAAGGTTCAAGGGTAGTATTCCTTGAGTTGGTCTAAGTTGGTCGAGTTTTTGAAATCCTCCCCGTCTAGGTCAATCAGTCTTACTGCGCCCCTCGAAAGTATTTTCTTGACCAGGTATGACCCGACCCAATTAGGTTTGAATTTTCCCGTCGGATCGACGGCTACCGACTTGAAGACCAAGTCGCCTTCTTTAATGCTTCTAGTAAGATACGTAGAGATGGAACTTCCAACTCCACTGGTTGTACTGCCTCCATACCATATGCTAGGTAGAAGGGTGTTGCTCCTGTTGATGTTCGAATGGAGGTTCGGTATCCCCAGAGTGCGAAAGGGAGTTTGCTCAGCCAATCGCAGTAATTGTCTTGCATCTTTTTGATGATGGTGACTAGTGTTTTGTTTGCTACCTCTACCGCTCCTTTGGATTGGGGATGATAGGGGGATGATCGGTGTTGTTTGATTTTGTATTTGTCCAACAAGGTTTGTGTTGTGGCCCGGAAGTGGGAGCCTTGGTCGCTGATGATTTCTTGGGGTACCCCATATTTGCAGATGATGTTGTCTTGGATGAACTTGGCCACTTGTTTGGCGGTCAAGTGATGAGGGTCGTAATGTCGTCTATTCATGACGCGTGTATTTTACATAGGTTTTTTATCCTATATTTACACGCATTTCTACGTTATTTATGTAGCATCTAGCTACAATGGCCCTCGAATAGTCTACTTTGTTTTGTTTGGCGTTATTTGCAGGTTTGGACCTGAATGAGCTGAATCAAGCCTGAACCTGTCCCGTTTGCATGCATTTTGAAGAAACAAGAATTGGAGCCTAGAATTTGTCACCTAGGGATGCGTGAAGTGGTTTCGGAAGGGGTTTCGAGTTCATTCATGCTGACACAGTGGTAGCTAACTTGATCGACTAAGTTGACTGATTAACACTGGTCGATCGAGTACCATTTTGTGCCGAGAACTCTCGATCGAGTACCCTCTTTGCTCAATCGAGAGGGGTGGTTGATGAGTTCCTCAATCAAGTACCTGCTGATGTGACCATAATTAGCGCATATTTAGCCCCCGAATTAGCCTTGTTCCCATGCTTTTTAGTGCATATTTGGGTCATTTATTATCTTTAGTTCTTTGTTTTGCATATTCTTTGAGATTTTGATCCCTTGGTAGGAAAGGAGTAAAAATCTTGCATTTTCATGGCAAACGAGACTAAATTGATCGAATTCAATGACCAAGCATCAAGGAGAGACAAGATTAGAAGGCCTTTGTATATATGATAGTAGATGGGCAATGTTGAGAAAGGATCCTTGAGTCCCCAAAGAAAATCCCCAAGGAATTTATGAAGAAAAGGGAAGAAAAGAAGAAGAAATCTTGCTGAGGCACAATCCGTGCGGATTGCCTACAATCCGGCCGTCCTCACCATGCACAATCCGTGCGGTTTCACCACAAGACGCTCGGGTTTAGCCACCACACTCCGCCCGGATTCACCTGAATCCGCTCGTGTTCCATCGCCAGAATCCGCCCGTCCCGACTCTAATCCGCTCGGATTCCAGCACAGCGCAATTTCGTCTTCTCCAAGCTACAAAGAAAGAAGCCCTTCCTTCGAAAAATACCGGCTCCTCCCTGCTCAATCTACAAAGTGTAATTACTAGTTTAGCCCTTAGTTAACCCTAATGCATCCCCCTAATTTCCACTATAAATACCCCATTAGTCTAATTAGAAGAGCATGTTCTTCTTATCAATAATTAGAGTAGTTAATATCAATCAAATCTCTCTTTAGTTTTGTAATCAACAATTAATCAAGTTCTAATACAAGTTTTATTTCCTTAATCTCTCTCTTGTTCATCCTTTATTTTGGGTAATTGAAGATTATTTGGGTTATTATTGGGAGATTGACAACCTCTCAATCAAGCATCAAGTACTTCTTTTATCTTTGCTTTATTATTGGAATCATTAGTAGGTATAATTCTCTTAATCCCTTTTTAATTATTGTTAATTACTTTCATTTATTCATCATGTTTCCTTTTGTTGGTATGATTGACAACCTTGCTAGCATGATCAACATGATAATGAGTGAGTAGTCTCTTAGCTAGGGTTAATGGGTGATTAGGGGAAACCAACATGGGGAATGATTCATGCTTAATTTAATATGCTTTCATGTTTTATTTGCTTGCTTGTTTTGATCTTAACTCATGCACATGTTATGTTTGATGAAATGCGAGCCTATGAATCCTTGAATTTTTTACCCATCACCTATCTTTTCAATGAGACTTGTAAGACATAAACCAACTCGAGTCTCATTAGACCATGCATGTTGTTGAGTAGGGAAGATTAAGTCGACTTGTAGGTGTTGTACAATCTAATCGATTCGGCTCCGGGACCCAAACTTTCCTAGGATTGTAAGATATAACCCAACTCAATCCATCACAACAATAATTGCTTGCTTATAATTTGAGAACATGTTTGTATGATCAATTCCCATGATTCCCCTATGACCCTAAGACACCCTAGTGCTTTTTATCAATTGTTTACAACCCTTTTAATTCATCTTGCTTGTTTATTTTCATTGCTATTTTAGTTAGTGATCTTCTACATCAACCCAAATTGTGACACCCCTAAGACACCACTAGTTTCAATAGAAATCTCATTTCAATACCCGTCCCTTGGGATCCGACCTTTACTTGCCTCTTTACTAATTGTAGAGTTGTTTGTGAAGCTATAAATTGTGTTTTGATTTGGACGTGACCCAACGACCACACCTTTAATTGTGAACACGAAACGGACCGATCAAAAATGGCGCCGTTGCCGGGGACGGTGTTTGCTTGATTTAGATTTCTTACATTGTTATTAGTTGTATCTTTCTTTGCCTTGGGGAAGTAAAACTCCTCAAGATTTTTTCTAATTGTTTTCAAGTTGTTTGATATTTTTCATGTCTAGAAGGTCACAAGGTGATTTGTTACCTTTTGATCGTGAAATTGAAAGAACCTTAACAAACAATAGGAGACTTGCTAGGAGGAATTTGAGAGGTATTAGTGAGGTTATTCAACCAACTATTGAGTTCATCAACCCTTTTGCAAGAGAAGGAGAGGAGAACCCATTACACAATACCACCCAAGATCAACCTACAATGCCTAAATTCTCGTCACATTCCGTACCCACCGAGGAGAACCTACACAATGGTACTCCTACACCACAACATCTAACCGGAAATTTTATTGCCAAATCCGCCTTTATCCAATTAGTCGAAAGGAGCCAATTTGGGGGGATGCCTAATGAAGACCCTCATTCTCATATGGAAACCTTTTGTGACTATTGTGATGCGATTTCTCAAACCGGTGTAACTCAAGACCAAATTCGATGGGTCTTATTTCCTTTTTCTCTAATTAGCACCGCAAAGCAATGGTTGAAGGGCCTTGATAAGGCCACTCTCGGAATTGATTCTTGGAAGAAGTTGGCTCTAGCTTTCTACAAAAAATTCTACCCACCGGAAAAGACTAACATGCTAAGAGCTCAAATTACGGGTTTTAAGCAAAGGGGTGAAGAATCTTTGTATGAAGCTTGGGATCGGTTCAAGGGAATTTGTCGCTCATGTCCTCACCATGGACTTAGCGAATGGTTCTTGGTACAACAATTTTGGAATGGTTTATATGAAGATTCAAGGAACATTCTCAACATGGGATCAAATGGAATGTTCACCGAAGTTTATGACAATCAAACATGGAACAAGATTGAGGAAATGGTGGTCCATAACTCACAATATAATTGACCTCGCAAGGCTACTAGAGGACGAAAGCATGAAGTGGACTCTGTTACTCAATTGGGTGCTCAACTTAGTGCTCACATCGACACAATCAATTTGAAGTTTGAAAAAGCTATGGCTAGACTTGAAGAAGTCTCAAAATCACCAAAGCATCATGTTAATGCCATGACGGCATCTTCATCAATCCCAAGTGGGATATGTGAGAATTGTGGAACTTTGGGACATGACCAAAGTGAATGTAGGGGAACAAATGAACAAGTGAATGCTTTCCAAGCATACAAGAGTGGTACCCCTTATTCCAACTATTACAATGAGAACACCAAATTCCATCCAAATCTCTCATACAAAAGCCAAAATGTTCAAAACCCTCAAATAACATACACCCCACCTCCCATGAGAAACCAAAATCAAAGACCCTTTTACAATCAAAACCAAGGTTACCAAAATCAAAATCCATACAATCACCAAAATGACCAAGGTTTTGATGTCCAAAAAGTGGTCCTCCAAATGCAAAAGAATCAACAAGAATTTTTCACTCAAATGCAAAAAGATAGACAAGCAAAGGAAACCACCATCAACAACATCCTAGCTCACACCAAGATGTTGGAAACCCAATTGACTCAACTAGCATCTTCAAGCTCACAAAGACAAAAGGGGCAATTACCACCTCAAAGTAATCCCCCAAGACATGAAACGGTTAGTGCCATTCACTTGAGAAGTGGTACAAGGTATGAAGCACCGAGGAAGCAAGTTGAGGATGAAGTTGTGGAAGCTAATGATAAGGAAGAAATTGTGCAAAACTCCAAAGATGGAGAATCATCAAAAGAAGAAAGTTCAAAGAAAAATGAAGACAACGTCAAGGAGAAGGAGCCCATTGTGATTATACTTCCTTTTCCAAGTCGTCAAGCCAAGCCCAAATTTGATGACCAACTTGGAAAGTTTATGGAAATTGTGAATAATTTGGAAGTCTCGATTCCTTTCACGGAATTAATCAATCACGTGCCGGCCTATGCGAAATACATGAAAGATATCCTCACAAAGAAGAAGTCAATCCGGAAACCTGAGACCATCGCCTTCACTAAGGTGAGTAGTGCAATACTTCAAGGGAGTTCACCTCCAAAACTAAAGGATCCGAGAAGCTTCTCAATACCGTGTACGATTGGCGACACAACGATCAACAAAGCCTTATGTGATCTAGGGGCTAGTGTGAGTGTCATGCCGTACTCGGTGAGTAAAAGGTTGGGGATGGGAGAGCTTAAATGCACCAATATCACACTCCAAGTGGCCGATAGATCGACGAAGACACCATTAGGGATATGGGAAGATGTCGCCGTACGAATTGGGAAGTTTTTCATCCCGGTGGACTTTGTCATTGTTGATATGGAGGAAGATTCCAACATTCCAATCATTCTAGGAAGACCTTTCCTACACACCGCGGGTGCGGTAATTGATGTGAAACATGGTGAGCTCACTCTAGAAGTGGGAGATGAAAGCATAACCTTTAATCTTGACAAGACTATGAGAGATCCTCATTTGCATGAACCGTGTTTCATGATTGATCATTATAGCCGAAAGGATGAAAGGAAGAAGTCGGAACTCCAATGGAAGAAGAAAATTGAAGATGCACCATTCAAAGAGCAAGTGAATTGTGACAAGGAGAGCTTGCAATGCTCATCAAAATCAATCGAAGAAGAAAAGGATGGCCTCATTGGCCAAGAGAAGAAATTGGGAGAGTTGTCTCCATCAAATCAAGAGATTTTCAATGATCAATTTAATGAAGTTTGTGGTCTTTGGGACGACGAATTTGAAGGGATTTTTAATCCCTACATTGGTAATACCATCGATCAAGACTAACAACGAGGGAAAAGGTCTATTGAAGAACTTTATAACGATAATGAACAAGCTTTTGATTATTTCTTCAAGGTGTTGAGCAACATCAACAACACCTTGAACATGCCCCCTTGACATCTCATCAAGAATGAGAGTTTGGTGGAGTCCTCCCTAAACCACCATTTGTAAATATTTCTAACTCCCTAACTCGCATTTCAATTCTTGTATTGCATTTTTGTCATCTTTGGATTTTTATTTACTTTGATCAAGATAATTGTCAAGTTTGAGAGAAGTGAGGGAGGGACTAATAATTTCAATTGATGTGTAGTGCTTTAGCTTAGTGTGGGGATGGGAATTGCCTAGGCTATTCATGCCTTAGTAATGCCCCCACAATGAAGAACACAAGATATGAAGAAGAATGGAAGAATGATAAGGGAAATGCATTGTACATGGATGGAACTGAATCCGGGTACAAAGGGTCGAATCCGAGCTGATTCAGGAGAATCCGCCCGTTTTCATGCAATCCGAGCGTACTGGGTAGAAGACGCACATCCCTATGAGCTGAAATTTTGAAATATTTTTGACTGTAAGAGAATTCGGGCGTCCTGAACAGCAATCCGCCCGTCTCTGAAAATCCGTCCTTCTTGAAAAGAAGACGCTCGTCTTCTAAGCTAAGGAAAACAAGAAAAATTCCTGGACTGAAATCCGTCCGTCTTCTGGAGAATCCGCCCGTCCCGTATCAGCAAATCCGAGCGTCTTCTCTTAAAGATGCCCGTCTTTAGGCGATTTTTTCCCAACCCAGAAAGTGCAGAATCCGCCCGTCTTGGGCATAAACCGCACGGATTGCCCCTACAGTTCGAATTTTTCGGTCTTTATAAAACCCCTCCCACCTTCATTCATTCATTCATAACACTACTTCAAAACATCAAAACCCTCATCCTCTCCATCACAAAAACAAAATCCCTCAACTACATTCACCAAAATCAAATCAAAACATCCTTTCAACAACAAATTAATCACTCCTTTTTCAATAAAAATCAAAACCAAGCACAAAATCTTCAACCTTTGAGTCGATTTTTGAATTCATAAAGGCAAAGCCTTTCACCTTTAAATCGATTTGGGTACACTACAAATTGAAGATTTTTCATTCTTTTCTTGGTTATTTCATCAATGGCAAGGACTAAGGGAGCAACAAAGGCACCAAAGACACTTTCACAAAGGCAAAAGACTCTTCAAGCAAAGAAAGCATTGGCTATAGTGGTAGCAACCCCAAACTTGGAAGTGCAACAACAACAACAACCTTCTATGGGAGCAACAACATCTTCTACTCCGGAAATCGATCAACTTTTGCATTATCCGGAGGTAACTTTTATTTCCAAAACCCATAGAGATACTTTTGCCAAGTTTGCTAGAAAATCATTTCAATACACCAAATTTATTTGTGAAGACACCTTGGATAAGTTGGGTGTCCTTGAGCAAACTAGAGCCTTTTTCAAAGCAATGGGGTTGAAGAAATTGTTTGAATCAAAAGAATTGACATACCCCTCCCTTACCTTGGAGTTTTTGAGTTCTTTGAAAGTCACCAAAGTTGAGACTAGGGAGAATCTCGAGTTTCGTCTAGCTAATGTTAGTAGATGCATTTCCTTTAGGGAATTGGGTGAAATTTTGGGTCTTAGTGATGAACCGAGTTATTTTAAGAATTATGGAAAGTATGACCCCGACCCTCTTTGGGAGACAATTTCCGGAAGGAAATTTGAGGACTTTCATGCGAGTCGTGCTCTTTTAGTCCATCATTCGGGCATAAGAGTATGGCACAAGGTCATAGGAAACACCATTATTGCAAGGAAAGATACCAACCATTTCACCAAACTTGATTTTATTCTTCTTGAATCGGCTTTGAACATTGGAAGAGTACACACCAAGCCTTTCAACTCTTTAAGACTTTTGGTAGATAGATGGCTCAACATTGATTGTGGGAAGAAAGGCACTACCGTTATTGTCAATGGCGGCCTAGTCACTATCCTAGCTAAGTACTTTGATCCCAACTTCAACAAGGATAACAAGTATGAAGCAAAGGAGGGTGGTCATCTTGTTGATATGCATACTATGATACACAAGTACAAGTGGGTTGTCCATAATCCTCTTGACACCAAGTACGGATGGCTCACTAGTGAAGCTAGATCGTTCACTTTGCCTTCAAAGATTTGTCGTCTAAGCGTCCACCGGACCAATTATCTACTTTCCCTTTCTAAAGAGGCCGAGTATATTATCCAACAACAAAAGGGTGAACTTGAAATGCCCTCCTCTTCCATTGTCATACCACCTTACCCTTTTGAGTACCAAGAGTTCAAGCCGGAAGGTGTTGAAGCTAGAAATGATTATTTGACTCTTCTAATGCAAGCAATGCACAAGCAAACCTTTGAGGATCGGAAAAATGCTTACTTGGCTCAATATCCACCCCTCCTACACTTAGCTAGGCAAGGACTACTTGATCCATCATGTCCTTTGCCTAGTTGGGCGGATAGAGAAGTCCTTTTTCCGGGTGCATCTAGGGTCGTTTCGGGTGACAATGAGGTTGTTGGTAATGAAGAAGTTGAATATAACATTGATGAGGAAGCAAGTGAAGAAGGAGAAAAGGATGGTGAGCAAGATGATGAGCAAGGTGAAGAGGAAAGTGAAGAAGCAAATGAAGAGGGAAGTGGCAATGAGACCACTTCTAATGAGGAAAGTGATGATGGAGATGATATGATGGAAGATTAGCAAGCCTTGGAGGCTTCTACCCTCTCATGGTTTGTCTATTTCTCTCTTTGTTTTAATTATTTTCTTGATCATTGTTGGAGTAGTCCTAGTACCATAGAGGACTCACACCTCGGTACCATTGAGGTGTTCTCATTTTATTGTTCCCATTTTCAAAATCCAAAATGACAAATTAGTTTCATGCATTGCATAGTGTGTGCATGAACTACACCCATCCTTAGACATTAGCAATAGTGTCTCACTCGGTTTGGGGAAGTTAATGCATACACAACGGGAGGTAATCTAAATTATCCTCTCCGTCATAACAAAAACCATGCATCATGTAGTGTAGACTAGTGTAGATTGCATTTAGTATAAAATTCATGCATCATCTTTGCATAATTTCCATCATTTTGGCCATTGAGGACAATGCCCATATTAGTGTGGGGATGGGAATTCTAACATTTGACTCTTATTCAAAAAATCCAAAAAAATTGAAAAAATTTCGAAAATCATAAAAATTTGAAAATTGAAAAACCAAAAACATGTTTATTTCCTTTTGTAGTGTAGTCTTGTATATATTGTGTTTGTTCTATCCTTGTTCACATTGATCGACTACGCCACATCCGAGACATGAGGATCATGAAGACCGCATGGTATGATCTTTCCAATCTCCTTTTTCCTCTTTATGTTAATGACTACTCTTTATGTTAATGACTATGTGGCTTTATTTTGATTGATGCGGTATAACAATGTGAACTTAGGACTTGCATTTAGTTTATATGTCATATTAGTTGATAGAATCACTTGCATTAGGATGTTTATATTAGTTGCATCATAGCATATAGTTGAATTTAGATAAAAGTTTTGAAAAATGCCTAATTAGGAACTTTGACAAGAGCAACTAAGCCATTACAAATACTTGTTCAACTTAAGACTTTGCCTACTAGAATGGTTGTAAAACACCCTAGATAGTGTCATACTAGTGTCTTTTGACCCATGACCCAAAGCCTAGTCAAGGGTTTGCATGTGAGTCACCTATCCAACTCCGTGATGCGATGTGGACTTGGTTAACTTGTCTAGGTGACCTTGATTGACCTTGTGGTAAGGCAACCCAAAAATATTTTCTATCAATAAGTTTGAAGTGCTCATTTCAAGGAATTTTGTCATATGGAAGTAATTTAATGCCAAGGAAACCTCAAATGTTATGAAATGTTGAGAAATTTTAAGTTGTTTTGATGGAGGCGTACCACTTCGATGTGCTTTGGAGCGGGATCCATTGAATTGGGCCCCCACACGGTTGTGAATTCGGCCGCCCAGAGACAGAGTGACTATCACCCCGAAAAGTTATTGTCTAGAGGTTAACCGGTTGCCTAATAAGCGATTGGCGAAAGCAAAGGACACTAGCCCGGAAGGGACAAACCCCATCAAAAATTTTTGAAATGTGAAAGTAAATGAGGTCAATTTTTGAATACTAGTCATATCCACCCGTTGTGTATAAATATTTGAGCATTTCATTCCCAAAAAGCCTTTTTGTCAAGCCACTTTGTTGAGCTTGGGACGATCCATGATCTTTACTTTTGTAGAGAATTCGAGACTTGTCATGTCATATGCTACTAGCATCATAGGGATCATCATTCCACCACCATCCGATCGCTCTTGACGAAAGCATTTGGAAATTGAGGACAAAAGTAGTCTAGTTTAACACCATTTGGAGGTGATTTAGTGCCATCCTCTTAGCCTTAGTAATTTGTTGAACTAGTATTTGTGAAGGATTACATGCTCTTAAATTTGTTCCTCTTTAGGGCCTCCGCCACTTGATGAGGAAGTGGCTATTCCTTTTGTAGATGCATCCATTATGTGATTTTGTGTGCTTAATGTTTGGATGTGTCGCCATTTTGGCAAGACCCACCTTGCCTTGCAAGAAGGCATCCTACCTCATGGTTGTCTTGTTGTGAGTTGAAGGGGCGGAGTGAGACCCGCTAATTGTCTCATATCGGCTAGGATATTAGGTTAGTTTAAATAATGGTCCTAGTCTTTGTCACCTCTTTACTCGGGACGAGCAAAGGTTCGGTTTGGGGATATTTGATGTGACCATAATTAGCGCATATTTAGCCCCCGAATTAGCCTTGTTCCCATGCTTTTTAGTGCATATTTGGGTCATTTATTATCTTTAGTTCTTTGTTTTGCATATTCTTTGAGATTTTGATCCCTTGGTAGGAAAGGAGTAAGAATCTTGCATTTTCATGGCAAAACGAGACTAAATCGATCGAATTCAATGACCAAGCATCAAGGAGAGACAAGATTAGAAGGCCTTTATACATATGATAGTAGATGGGCAATGTTGAGAAAGGATCCTTGAGTCCCCAAGGAAATCCCCAAGGAATTTATGAAGAAAAGGGAAGAAAAGAAGAAGAAATCTTGCTGAGGCACAATCCGTGCGGATTGCCTACAATCCGGCCGTCCTCACCATGCACAATCCGTGCGGTTTCACCACAAGACGCTCGGGTTTAGCCACCACAATCCACCCGGATTCACCTGAATCCGCTCGTGTTCCATCGCCAGAATCCGCCCGTCCCGACTCTAATCCGCTCGGATTCCAGCACAGCGCAATTTCGTCATCTCCAAGCTACAAAGAAAGAAGCCCTTCCCTCGAAAAATACCGGCTCCTCCCTGCTCAATCTAAAAAGTGTAATTACTAGTTTAGCCCTTAGTTAACCCTAATGCATCCCCTTAATTTCCACTATAAATACCCCATTAGTCTAATTAGAAGAGCATGTTCTTCTTATCAATAATTAGAGTAGTTAATATCAATCAAATCTCTCTTTAGTTTTGTAATCAACAATTAATCAAGTTCTAATACAAGTTTTATTTCCTTAATCTCTCTCTTGTTCATCCTTTATTTTGGGTAATTGAAGATTATTTGGGTTATTATTGGGAGATTGACAACCTCTCAATCAAGCATCAAGTACTTCTTTTATCTTTGCTTTATTATTGGAATCATTAGTAGGTATAATTCTCTTAATCCCTTTTTAATTATTGTTAATTACTTTCATTTATTCATCATGTTTCCTTTTGTTGGTATGATTGACAACCTTGCTAGCATGATCAACATGATAATGAGTGAGTAGTCTCTTAGCTAGGGTTAATGGGTGATTAGGGGAAACCAACATGGGGAATGATTCATGCTTAAATTAATATGCTTTCATGTTTTATTTGCTTGCTTGTTTTGATCTCAACTCATGCACATGTTATGTTTGATGAAATGCGAGCCTATGAATCCTTGCATTTTTTACCCATCACCTATATTTTCAATGAGACTTGTAAGACATAAACCAACTCGAGTCTCATTAGACCTTGCATGTTGTTGAGTAGGGAAGAGTAAGTCGACTTGTAGGTGTTGTACAATCTAATCGATTCGGCTCCAGGACCCAAACTTTCCTAGGATTGTAAGATATAACCCAACTCAATCCATCTCAACAATAATTGCTTGCTTATAATTTGAGAACATGTTTGTATGATCAATTCCCATGATTCCCCTATGACCCCATGACACCCTAGTGCTTTTTATCAATTGTTTACAACCCTTTTAATTCATCTTGCTTGTTTATTTTCATTGCTATTTTAGTTAGTGATCTTCTACATCAACCCAAATTGTGATACCCCTAAGACACCACTAGTTTCAATAGAAATCTCATTTCAATACCCGTCCCATGGGATCCGACCTTTACTTGCCTCTTTACTAATTGTAGAGTTGTTTGTAAAGCTATAAATTGTGTTTTGATTCGGACGTGACCCAACGACCACACCTTTAATTGTGAACACGAAACGGACCGATCACCTGCTTTGCTCGATCGAATGGTTTGACCTTCATTATGCTCGATCGAGCAGTTTGCTTTTGCTCGATCGAGAGGTTTTAACGCTAGAATATTTACACGCAATCTTTACGATTTACCTTTTTGGGTATTTTAATTTTATTCTAGAATAAAAAGAGGCAGGGATGACAGGTAGAATGGCTCTTCCCTCCTCTCTCTCTTTTGCTCTTTACTCCTTAGACCTAAAACTCTAGTTTTTGGAATTCATTGTATTGGGTATTTTTCCATCCTTAATTTCAATTATTAGTTATTGCAATTGTTATTGTTTGCCATCTCCATCTTCTATTACTTTAGTTCTTGTCTTCTTTAGTACTTGATTTCTGTCATTAAGGTTCATTTTATTAGCATGTTCAATTTAATTGTTTCATTTGTTATTGTTAATTTCTCAATCTTCATTATGCATAACTAATCTCCTAATGCTAGGACTTAGGGGAGCCATGGTAATGAAGAAAGTTAAAATGAGGTGATTAGGCTTGGCTAGAATTAGGTTTGTGTTGTTAATCACTGCAATTAATAGCAGTTAGCTACTTGAGTTGACACATTTAGCTAGTTGATTTGGTACACCTTGACCTAGATCAGAAGATTGGGAGGGGTAAGACCTGCAGTGAACATTAGGACATTCTAATGAGGGCGGAAGCTAAGTTAGTAATGTTTTAGGGTGAATAGCAGACCGGAAGGACCTTTTCATTGCCCTGCAGGCCGAGTTCGTGTTGACCTTTGACCTTGGATTAGACCTCTAGGAAAACCATGGTGAACCGATTGTCCTAGCTTTTTCTCTTTATCTGGTAATTTCATTAGAACTCTTTGCCTATTTCTTTGTCGTTCCTTTTCTCTGGACCTCTGTAGTTTAGAATAAAACAATTAACCCCCAAGAAACGGTTACCTAGATAGACTTAGTTTAGGATACAGAATTCTCATGTCCCTGTGGATACAATACCCAACTGCCTCTACTACAATTTATAGAGACCGGTTGGTTTTATTTTTAATAGGGTTGTGACAGCCGTGTCAAATTTTGGCGCCGTTGCTGGGCAGACGGTGTTATTTTGTTTGCTTTATATTAAGTTTGTCTCTAGTCTCAAAGAATTTATTTTTGAAGACAGTTCTCATATTTTTCTCTAGTGCTATAGTTGTTTTGCAGGTGATCCATCCTAGAAGAGGGCATTGAAAGATCTGCTATTCTTAAAATTTTATTTGCTAAAATGCCTAACACCGCTAGTCATTCGGAACCTACTGTAGATTCCATACCCAATGGTTTCCTACTTCCTACTACAGATGCCGATACCTTTGGAATTCATCAATCTTACATTCAGTTGGTTGAGAAGAATCTTTTCAGGGGAGTAGCTGGTGAGGATCTAGGCAAGCATATTGAGTTGTTCACTGATTATTGATCCGCCATTCCTTTAGTTGCTGGAGTGACACAAGATAGGTTCAAAGAAATTCTTTTTCCTTTTTCTTTGACTGATGACGCCCGGGATTGGTTGAGAAATCTAGATAGGGAAGCTGCTGGTGTGACTAACTGGAATTCTCTAGCGTTAGCCTTTTACAAAAGGTACTTTCCTCAATAGCGCACCAACGCATTAAGAGGCCAAATCACTAATTTCACACAATTGGCCACTTCAGATTTTAGTGAATCTTGAACTAGGTTCAAGAAGCTGGTTCGCTCTGTACCTCATCATGGCTTTCAACAATGGTTCCTTTGTAACCAATTTTACAATGAGTTGTATGACGATCAAAGAACCATATTGGATGTTGTAGCCAAAGGGAGATTTCAGAAAAATATTGAAGAATATATAGGATGGCATCTTATTGAAGACATGGCCATTCATGTAGCGGAGTATGGGAATCCCGGAGGAGGTAGGCGAGTGAGCGGAAGGGATGGTGAAAACCTTGTACCTGAATTAGAAGTTCTTAATGCTGGGTGTGACAAGTCAGAGAGTCCGCCAATTTTGGGTGATCAACAGCAGGTCCATGCTATGATTGAGCAAGAGGTGTTTTGTGGTAGATGTGGCGCGGAAGGACATGATCCTATTACTTGTATGGTGGAAGTAGAGTGAGTCCATGGCTGCCAACAATATAAGCGAGGAATTCCGTTCTCAAAATTTTATGAAGATGTAACCATATCAAGTATTTCTAGTCCTATCAATTCAATGCCGCAACATGATAATTCTTCTTCTACAAATACAGAGATAGCGGAGTTGAAATTCTTGGTGCTATCTTTGGCATTCCAATTCCATAAAAATGTGCAGGACAATGAGAATTCTTTGCAGAAGTTGAAAGATCAATTCACACAATTTGCATCCGAGCAGATGAATCAAGAAAATCAGTCACCTTCTTGTGACCCGATTAATGCAAATAATCTCCAAATCGGTCTTACTTACGATGGACCAAAAATGTCGGAAAATGCTGATTTACCTGTTGATGGAAATCCAGAATCTGTTTTGGAAGAGCATTTTGACGTTGACGCTGCTGAACCTCGTCAAAGTGCTCGGTCGAGTGGTTTGGATACTCAATCGAGCACTTCTCCCTCTGGAAGTGCCCGATCGAACACCCCAAAAAATAACGAGTTCGATCGAGCATGTTGTGTCCCTCGATCGACCATAACCCATGAGCAAAGTGCTCGATCGAGTGGTAAAGTTACTCGATCGAATGCACACGATGGCGGAGACACTGTTTTGAGGTCTAAACACGTTGATGTATCATCTTCCTCTGCTGCGGAGATGCCAAGTTTAGACAAAGGTAAAGGGAAAGTCCCAGACCCGCTCATTGTTACCAGGACTCCTTATCCGGGACGACTGAAGGATGCTAAGGTCGAGTGACAGTTCGGTAAGTTTGAGGAGGTGGTCAAGAACCTTCAGGTGACCGTTCCTTTTACCGAGCTAATTACCCAGGTACCTTCTTATGCGAAATTTATGAAAGATATTTTGACGCGTAAGAGAGAGCTTAGTGAGTTTGAGACTGTCGATTTCATGGAAGAGTCTAGCAGTTTAATTCATAATAAGGCTGCACCCAAACTGAAAGACTCGGGTAGTTTTTCTATTACCTGTGTAATAGGGAATTAAGTGATAGAAAAGGCTCTTTGTGATATCCTAGAAGACGTGCCAGTCAAGGTCGGCAAGTTCTTTATTCCAGTAGATTTTATTTTCTTAGACATAGCTGAGGATACCCGGACCCCGATTATATTGGGAAGACCATTCTTGTGTAGAGCTGGGGCTATTATAGATGTCAAACAAGGGCGTTTGACTCTTGCGGTGGGGGACGACACTATCACTTTCAGTTTGCCTGGTACACTTGCTAGACCAAGGATATAGGATACTTTCTATTTAGTTGATATCATTGATGAGTCTGTTTATGAGGTCTGGTCGGATTCCTTGATAAGGGATCCACTGGAAGCTTTGATGTTGTTAGATGAGTGTGTAGATAACCCGGAGAACAATGATGCTGTGTTGGATCTGGTTGAAGCTGCAATAGATGAGCGTGAACTCACCAATGCTGAAGGAGAGAAGGTAAAACAGCTGGTAAACACTTCTTGCGCTATTGAGGTAAAGGTACCTGAGCGTAAGCCTCTTCTTTCTCATCTTAGATATGCATTTTTAGATGATACTGAGCAGTATCCAGTCATTGTTAGTGCTAACCTTAATGATAACTAGCTAACTGCTTTGTTAGCTGTTCTTAAGAGAAACAGGAAAGCCATGGGTTATTCTTTGGATAATATTAAGGGCATCAGCCCTGATATTTGCATGTACAAGATTGAGCTAGAGGAAGATCACAAGCCTTACAAACAAGGTCAGCGCAAGCTGAATCAGAAGATGCAGGATGTCGTGATGGCTGAGGTAATGAAGCTACTTGATGCAGGTATTATCTATTCTGTTGGTCATTCTA
Organism: Silene latifolia; assembly: GCF_048544455.1. NCBI lineage: Eukaryota > Viridiplantae > Streptophyta > Magnoliopsida > Caryophyllales > Caryophyllaceae > Silene > Silene latifolia. Next base: position 73,768,910 of record NC_133534.1, read on the forward strand.
AATAGGTGAGTCTAGTTCAGGTAGTTCCTAAGAAAGGAGGAACTACTGTGGTTCAGAATGATAAAAATGAGTTGAGACCTACTAGAGTTGTGACTGGTTTGCGGATATGTATAGACAATGGACAATTGAATGTCGCCATAAAGAAAGATCGTTTCCCCCTTCCTTTTGATGATCAGATGGTAGAAAGGTTAGCCTCTCATAAGTTTTTCTGTTATTTAGATGGATACTCAGGGTTCTTTCAGATCCCTATTCATCCGGATGATCAGGAAAAGACTACTTTCACTTGCCCTCAAGGTGTTTTTGCTTATCGTAGAATGCCTTTTGGTTTGTGTAATGCCCCAGCTACCTTCCAATGGTGCATGATGGGGATATTTTCTGAGTATATAGAGTCTATTATGGAGGTCTTTATGGACGATTTCTACGTCTATGGGAGTGATTTTGATAACTGTTTGTCTAACCTTGATAAAGTGTTGCAGCGCAGCATTAAGGTTAATCTTGTGCTTAACTGGGAAAAGTGTCACTTTATGGTCAACGAGGGAGTTGTCTTAGGGCACTTAGTTTTTGATGGGGCATCGAGGTCGATAAAGCAAAAGTGCAAGTGATTAAGCAATTACCTCCTCCTGTTAATGTTAAAGGAGTGAGGAGTTTCCTTGGACATGCTGGCTTTTACCGCCGGTTCATCAAGGACTTTGATCTGCAAATTGAAGACAAGAAGGGCGCGGAGAATGTAGTAGATGATCATCTGTCACGATTACCGCAACCGGAGGGAGAGGATCCTTTACCTATAGATGATTTGTTTCCTGATGATACATTATTTGCAGTTACTACTAACACAAGTGTTGACCCGTGGTATGCAGATTTTGCTAACTACGTTGTAGGTGGTAAGCTGCCACCTAACATGTCTTATCAGTAGAGGAAGCGATTTCTTCATGATGTGAGGCGATATTTCTGGGATGATCCTTATTTATTTAAGGAGTGTGCTGACGGTCTTTATAGACGGTGTATTCCGCAGTGGGAAACTAGAGCAATCCTAGAGGGATGTCAATCTTCCTCTTTTGGCGGTCACCATGTTCCGTCGCGAACCATTGCCAAGGTACTTCAGTCTGGTTTTTTCTGGCCTACTTTGTTTGCAGATGCTAAAGTGTTTGTTTCAGCTTGTGATGCTTGCCAGCTCTCGGAAAATATTTCTAGGAGACATGAGATGCCCCAAAATGGCATTCTAGCGGTCGAGGTTTTTGATGTCTGGGGCATTGATTTCCAAGGACCTTTTCCGTCCAGTAAAGGTAACAAGGACCTTTTCCGTCGAGGTTTTTGATGCTTGCCAGCGCTCGGGAAATATTTCTAGGAGACATGAGATGCCCCAAAATGGCATTCTAGCGGTCGAGGTTTTTGATGTCTGGGGCATTGATTTCCAAGGACCTTTTCCGTCCAGTAAAGGTAACAGGTATATTCTAGTAGCCGTAGACTACGTGTCTAAGTGGGTAGAGGCTGTTGCTTCACCTAACTGTGATGCCAAGACCGTGATTAAACTGTTAAAAAAGATTATTTTCCCCTGATTTGATGTCGCTAGGGTCGTCATTAGTGATATGGGCATGCATTTTAAAGAAAAGCAACTTACAGCTTTATTGTCCAAATTCGGTGTCCAACATCGTAGAGGTCTGGGGTATCATCCCCAAACTAGTGGGCAGGTTGAGGTCTCTAATAGGGAACTAAAAGAGATCTTGGCTATAGTTGTTTCTAAATCACAGAAGTATTAGAGCGTAAAATTAGATGACACATTATGGGCATATCGGAATGCCTTTAAAACACCGATTGGTGCATCACCATATCGGTTGGTTTATGGGAAGTCTTGTCATTTACCTGTTGAACTAGAATATAAGGCTTGGCGGGCCATACGTGAATTGAATTATGATTCTAACTTTTGCGGTGAGAAATGTTTATTGCAGCTAGATGAGCTAGAAGAGTTTAGGCTAAATACATATGACAGCTCACGCATCTACAAGGAGAAGACAAAGAGATGGCACGACAAAAGAATCATACCACGGGAATTCCATGTCGGGCAGAAGGTGTTGCTGTTTAATGCCCGACTGCGCTTGTTTCCTGGTAAGTCAAGTCCGGTGGAGTGGTTATACGATGGACGGTGTCACTAAGTTTGGGTCCGTTGATTTAGAGAATTCCGAGGGCAGAAGATTTAAAGTGAATGGCCATCATGTGAAGCATTACTATGGAGCAAATGATTTTGTTGGAAACGTTGAAGTTTTCTACTTCAACCATGTTGTTGAGCAAGATAATTGAACCCAGAAGGTCGTGCGGGACCTCTTAAACCTGCGCTATCCGGGATGCAACCCGGCTTGTAATTTATTGTACTTTGCTTAAAACATTTAGTTAGTTTCGTGTGCCTTAGTTGTTAGTTTTACAGACGATAGACTGGAACATTTAGACTTGTTTTGTTAGTTCTGTAGGTCGTTTGTTGCGTGTTTGCAGGTGCCTCAAGAATATGCCTCGATCGAGTACTTTGGTCTCTCGATCGAGTACCCTCAGACGATGACCTTTCGATCGAGTGCTCCACTCTCTCGATCGAGCACTTCCGCAGTCCCATTCTACTCGATCGAGTACTTTGTTCTCTCGATCGAGTTCGCTTGTCTTGACACGCGTCCTGCGATGTGTTATGGGGCTATTTATGACCTCCCTTGTTGCTGGCTGGTTTGGGGAGGTCCTTTCTTCGCGTTATATTGTAAGCTTTCCGAGGCTACACTCTTCTTTTTAGTTTGCATTTCCTTTTCTTATTTTTGGGTACAATGAGGGCATTGTACGGTTTCATTTGAGGAGGGTATATGAATCCATATCCTTGTATCTGCATATTGTTTTTATTGCATTTTAGTTTGCACGTTTATTTCCGTATGCATTGTTTATTTTAATTTCAAAATTCAAAAATCTCATAAAAATTAAATTTTTTTGGATATATTAAAAAAATCCACGTTTTTTTTTGCATATAGGTTGAGTCGGAACGGTAAGCCTTTTATGATACATTGAGTCTTTTTACCTTTGCCCTGCAACTTTTAACATTTTATTGGCATAGTTATTTGCATAATCTATGAGTTTTTGTTTAAACTTGGCTGAACGAATAGACTTGACTCTAATATTGGCAAACTACTTATACATTCTAAGATTTAGAGCTTGATAAAATGGTGACATTCATGACCGGTTTCATTTAGGATGTGAGTAGTACTCCTTATAAGTCATGTAACATCAAATTGCACAAACATGGCACTCTTTTCTTAGTACCTATATGCATTCGGGGTTGTGGCGGTGACACATGTGGAGAGGTAACCTACGACCCCTTCTTTCATTTCTACCCATGAGCCTCACATAGCCAAATTGACATGTTTTGACCCATTACTTAACTACGATCCTAAATTTAACCTACCCTAGTTAAGCTAGTTTAGCAGTTATTTTGGGTATGTTATGATTATCAATTTGGTATTTTGTCTTGAATAAAGAAGATGAGGAGAATGAAAAGAAAAAAAAAATGAAATGGAAAAGAGTGAATAAAAAAGAAAAGAAAAATAATGAAAGAAAGTTGAAAGAAGAAGAAAAATATTGAAACATATGAAAAGGATTGCTGAATATTACTCCCATGCTTATTATTATATTTTTTGGGGAGTCTTTTGATTGTGTGGGTGATATTTTGCCACAATGGCACTATCTTAAGTTTTGTATATTGAGTAGTGAAGCGGAATGGTTTATTATTTGGTTACGGTTGTACTAGCTTGGCTTTACCTCCACATATCCAAATTGTTTTGCCCCTTCTTACCCAATTACCTCACCTCACACTATATGTAAGTCCTCGGCATGTGTCTTGGTCCTGTTTTGTTGGAATTCATACGTATGGTCGGTAGGAATCGGTTTCATGTTAGGTTGCATTCATGTTCTTATAGGTCGAAGTTAGGTGAGCGGCTTTATTTCTTTCTATCTAACGAAATTATACTCACCTTATGCTTGAACTGTGTGATGAGCGACCCGTGAGAGTTCGATATATATGAGTTTTGCAAGGTCGACATTTCAGTAGTTTTAAAACAATGATTTAACTCGTTTGCATCTGACCCATTGCCACTTTGTTAACTTGTTGCATTAAAATTGGTTTAGGTGGACAATTTGTAGCTGGCTTAAGTTAGTCCCGTTCCACTAGTTGTTTTAGTTGCATTTATAGTTTGCTTGGGGACAAGCAAAGGTTTGGTTTACTGCCTCCATACCGTATGCTAGGTAGAAGGGCGTTGCTCCTGTTGATGTTCGAATGGAGGTTCGGTATCCCCAGCGTGCGAAAGGGAGTTTGCTTAGCCAATCGCGGTAATTGTCTTGCATATTTTTGATGATGGTGACGAGTGTTTTGTTTGATGCCTCTACCGCTCCGTTGGATTGGGGACGATAAGGGGATGATCAGTGTCGTTTGATTTTTTATTTGTCCAACAAGGTTTGTGTTCCGGCCCGGAAGTGGGAGCCTTGGTCGCTGATGATTTCATGGGGTACCCCATATTTGCAGATGATGGTGTCTTGGATGAACTTGGCCACTTGTTTGGTGGTCAAGTGACGAGGGTCGTAACGTCGTCTATTCTCCCTATCAAACTCAATATATAATCTCAACAAACTACTCTTAGTAGAGTGGTAAGTAAAGGTCATATCCCAAAGGACGGGTATTGTATTGATTTATCGGTTGTTGAAAGCTATGTCTTTGGTGTCAGAATTTGGGTTGAGTTTGAGGTTTGCAATCTAAACTACCTAACAAAGGAAATGCAAACAAATGAAAGTAAAGCAAAGCATGCAAATGAGGTTTGTAAACAATTCATTAAAGCACTAGTGTGTCATGGGTTTATAGGGGAATCATGATGAGATCACATAAACAAGTTTCATAGATGCAAGCAATTTATTGTTGTAGTGGAATCGAGTTAGTTTATATCTTACAATTCCTAGGAATTTTGGGTCTCGGAGCCGAGTCGGTCAAGACTTTACAACACCTACAAGTAGAATTAATTCTCCTATTCAACTATATGCATGGTCTAACAAGCCTTGAGTTAGTTTATGTCTTACAAGTCTTGTTGAAAGGATAAGAGATTCGTGCTAGGTTGTCAATCAAGCATTTCATCAAGCATAACATGTGCATAAGTTGAAACTACAACAAGCAAGCATTCATATGAACTTATTAAGTAAAGATACCCCATGATTAATTCCCCTAATCCCCCATTAACCCTAGCTAGGAGACTACTCACTCATGATCATGGAAAACATTCTAACAATGGTGTCAATCATATTAACAAGTCTAAACATGATGAAAGAGTAAAACAATAAACAAGGATTAAGTAAAGGCTAGAGAAATTGTACCAACTTAGGATGATCAAATATAAAGCAAAGAATAATAGAAGAAAACTTGATGAATGATGAAGAGTTGTCAATTCTCCAATAAACCCCAAATAGTCTTCAAATTACCCAACTAAATCTAAGAACACTTGAATAATTAAGTAAAGAATAAGATGTGATTAAGATTGAATTATGTAATTGGAATGTATTAATAACTTGGATTAATCTAAGATAACCTCCAAATAAAACTTGATTAAAGCTTGATAACATTTGATGATAATCTCCTAATACAATGAAGTATTTATACTAAGTGCAAGTATTAGGGTAACTAAAAGGGCTTAAATGACGATTAAGTCCCTAAAATAAAGATTAACGCCTTGCAAGTCCTTCATGGGGACGCCCGACTTGCCCCTCTTGGACGCTCGTGCTGTAAGGAAAAACGTCCGTCCTGCTCAAGGGATGCTCGGGCTGAGTCTTAGGACGCCCGTCCTCTGCTTTGGGACGCTCGGGTCGTGCTTGGGACGCCCGTCCCTAGGGTCATCTTGGCTTCTTCTTCATTTGGCTGCCTTATGATCCGTGGGGATCATTGAGGAGCCGTGGGGGTCTTTCATCATTTCCCAAATTCTTGTTTTATTGACTTAGGCCTTTAGTATTGGTCTCCTCTTTGTTGCTTCACTAGTAGAAAAAGTCTCATTGACATCGGTTATTTTACCCCATTTACATCGCTTTTGTGGCGATGTTTCTGGGGGCGACGTATTTAGTATTTTTACCTTAACATCGGTTTTAGAACCGATGTAAATAGTATACAATTAACATCGGTTATAGGTGAAAACCGATGTTAATTGTGTTTCAATTACATCGGTTTTGGTCTAAAACCGATGTAAATAGTATATTATTAACATTGGTTATAGGTGAAAAACGATGTTAATAGTGTCTCAATTACATCGGTTTTGGTGCATAACCGATGTAAATATTACCTTATTTACATCATTTATTAAGTAAAACCGATGTTAATAGGTATTTTTTTACATCATTTATTAATTCAAACTGATGTTAATAGGCCGTTTTTAATTAAAAAAAAAAATATTTTGAGGCGTTTCTTATGGGTAGAACGCCTCAAATGAGAGTTGTCATCAATTAAGAAAAATTTCACTTCTAAATGTAATAATTTATAAATAAATACTCCAAACTTATAAATATACATGTGTTTTGAACATAAATAATTAGATATACACATAAACATGATACCTATAGATATAAAATGTCATAAAAAAAACTAACATAATAGTTTAATATTCCTCGTTAGTTCCTTATATCCGAGCTCCTTCTAACTAGCAACATTGCATCCAGTTTTCAGCTTGGAAAGGCTCGTAGCTCGTCATCAGTATCAATAATATATCTGTCATGCACAACACCTGTATACCTAGTTCAGGACAGGCTACCCATGCCTAAAAAAGCTGAGTAATGTCGAGTTCAGGCTCAGCAGACTCGTGTCCCGAATCAAATTAAAATAGATAGTATGTATAAGTGTATAACGAGTGTATATCTCAGCATCAAGTATTTCAGAAGAATATCAAAACAGATTCCAAATCACGCAATCAACGTACAAAGTCCAAAGATTGTACTACTACAAGATAGTCAAGGATCGCCAAATGTTGCGATATGTCAATGAGTATGAATGGTACCTGGACACCCTTGTATTTAGTAATCCTTTTAAACCAATCAAGTATGTAAACTAACCATCATGATCCCAGTACGCTTTATCCCCTGTTCATAACATGGTTAAACATACGATGCATAAGAAGCATATTTTAATAAGAACATTGCTAAACTGTCAGAATCTTTTGCTTGCTTCTCAGTACTTGAACCCTTCCTAACAATCCTAATCAACCTTCGTTATCCTTCTTCCCTTGTCAAGCCATAAATTAAGATCCTAAGTTTCGACTACACCACAAATTGAATCCAAAATTAACCATCCTAATTTACGCAACAAGATCCTAATACGCCGAAACACATAAACAATGAGCAGAAATTGTCATGATATCATTGACGCCTTACCATAACTATTAACTCTGAAAGTTACGGCATTGATTACTCTAAGAAAAAATGCACTCGCAATTCAATTGATATAATCTACGATGTCCATGCTTCTCCAATCTGAGTCTGGAACGTTTCGGCGGCAAAATTTTATAATAACGATTCCAGTGACATTAATCTATCAATTTTGCATTCAAACCTATGCTACTCAGACCGAGCTGCAACAGTGGGACACAAGTTAATGTCAAGAGTGTTGAAAACAGTTGCTTTGGGAAAAAAAAATACAAATGTATTAGGCTTAAAGTGAAGTGCCCAACTGTCGTGCACTCGTGCATGAACAAGTGTCCTGCCTGAACAACCGGAAAATGTGACATACTCAGCTGCAAGAATCATTTTCGACTATTTTGTGAATTGTAATTTTGTAGTCAATTTTAGAAACTAACGGTCAACAAATAGTATGTTCAACAAACAGTGAAACAACTAAAAAAATTGTGGGAATACAATAAGCAAACAACAAGCCTATGTGAAGAAGTTGGCCATCTAACCTATCTCACACTCTGAAGCTTGAAACATATCTCAATCTGACAAAAAGAAAAAAAAAAGTCAATCCGAAATTAGGCTCTATCAACTGATACTAATTTGGACTGCATTCAACCGAACTAACCTCAATAGATTCTTACTACAAGAAAAAAGGTTTTGTGCAACAAAACTTTTCATCGCCCAAAGTCAATTTTCCATCGCCCATACACTTGTACGATGAAACTTTGAGTGCACAAATCACTTTCAGAACACAAAAATTAAGACAACAAATTTCATTTGGAAATCGCATGAAATGCTCCAAATGTTTATCAAAGTGAAAAATCGCAGTTTTATCAGCCTTATAAAAAGAAAAGAAAGGTTTATGCATTCTGTCAGTCTCTTGTGTTTAGTTGGTATCATGTCGACGCAGAAAAGCCCCGACATACCAGATGCAAGGTTGAAGAAAAATAAGATTTTGATGGCACCAATTTGATATTCCTAAGATAAAGAAAAATATTTACGGTAAACATAGTTACAAACAAAAGAAAGTGTACACGGTAAAGCATAATTGTGTGTTAAATAAATCATCTTACAGGCTCACCCATGCCTAGCGAAAACTATAAAGGAATAGTGTATCACAGGAGAAACAATTTCGCCTATCCAATGAAAATTGTGGGACAAAGTCATATTGCATACTGTATCAAAATGCTAAGTTATATACCTATGTGTCATATAACACTATTCAGCCTGATCGAATGTGTCCATTTAAAGACGATTTTTTTACCTTTAATGGGATCTCTTTTTTCACTATCAGATATGACAGAGTTCATCTTGATTCATTTTCAACATAGCCAGCTGCACGATAAATGAAATTGATGAGCCATAGTGGAATTGAGGAAGGATAGATCTTAATCACTTACATCGCCAGCTTTGAGACTAAAATCGTGAAATACTCCGAGACTTCTTTGTAAAATACTTTTTGGTGTTGAGAGCGAACAGAGGAGTTGACTTAGATCAGACCTCACAGAAAAATGGTTACTGTTGAAGCTGTTTGTTACTTCACTTTAAAAAAAATTGACATTTTTGTTACTGAAGGACATGAGATGAAGCAATTCAAATTCCCTTATTTGGTTACCATATAGAGTTGGAAGGAAATAGAAGGAGAGGGATTGAGAGGGATCTATTTTCCCTCCACCCAAGTCTTTTCAAAATCCTTCCAACATAGAAGATATTTGGAAGAAAACTCTCTTGTTCTGCCCCCATTCCCCTTCCTTTCCCTCCCTTTCCTATCCTTCCAACTCCCTCTCATAGAAGTACATCCAAACATGCTTAACGATTAATTGGATCTGTCTATAAACGGCTCATAAGAAAAAAACAAAAGCAAGGAGCCAGAGTTGGGCACTGTCATTCAAGTGGATATCAACAAGAGATTCATAACATAAGATAATTGAAATTCTGGAATTGAACGACTTGTTTATAATTAAAAAAAAAATTGTAGCAACAATCAGAACTATTAACATATGACGAGTACTTTACGTATAAGATTCAGCGTGTACTGAAATGCATATCAAAATCGATTCAGTTTACGACTAAAAACATTATTTAGTATAATAGATATCAAATGACGAGAGCAAAGCCACATAACCATCGAAATATATTAATCAAAATATCCAATTCAACTACAGAGAAGAATTAGGTTGTTTAAAACATAAATACTAGCATTATAATGTCGAGACGTGGCGATTGAACCTCTACGATGGCAGTTGCTTACCATCAGCGGTAGGAGAGGTGTGGCGATTGAACCTCTACGATGGTTTCAACAGGCATGATGCAAGTTTGGTGAGATAGAAGGACAAACAGATGAGACAGAAATCGGCGGTGGAGGAAGTGAAATCGGTGCGGTGGTGAACGATGGTGAAGTCTACAGAGAAGAGAGAGGCAAGTAGAGAGAAAAATAGAGGTATTGTGAGAGATGAATGGTACACTGGACAGTAAAGGAAAGGGAAAGGTCTTGTGAACAGGAGAGGCTAGGGTTTGTCTATTAATTTTTGGAATTAATGAGAACTCTCTTACATCGGTCATTTAAAAATTAAAACCGATGTTAATGATACCCCATTTTAGTCATTTACATCGTTTATGTTAAAACCGATGGCATAAATATTTTTGTACATCGTTTTTTAAAAATAACTGATGTAAGAGAAAAAAATTGTACATATTTTACATCGGTTTTTTTAAGAACCGATGTTATCTATAAACATTTACATCGTTTCAATTAAAACCGATGTCTTTGTGGCGATGTCAATAGGAGTTTTTCTACTAGTGCTTGGTCGTTAGATGCGATCCATTTAGCTCCGTTTTGCTCCATATAAACAAGGTTAGCATTCCTCTCCTACTAAGGACACAAAATCTCATTGAATATGCAAAGTAGGAAGCCAAAGATAAGAAATGACCCCAATACATGCAAGAAAACATAGAAACAAGGCTAGTTAGGGGACTAAATGTGTGTAAATACGAGTCACATCAAATATCCCCAAACCGAACCTTTGCTCGTCCCGAGTAAAGAGGTGACTAAAACTATGACCTTTATTTATAACCTAGCCGATGTGAGACAATTAGCGGGTCTCACTCCGCCCCTTCAACTCACAACAAGACATCTATGAGGTAAGATGCCTTCTTGCAAGTCAAGGCGGGGCTTTCCAAAATGGCGATGCATCCATACATTAAGCACACAATCACAAGTAAAAGGATGCATCTACAAAAGAATAGCCACTTTCCTCATCTAAGTGATGGAAATCATATATAAGGGAAGCAATTTAAGGGTACACACTCCACCATATTTATTAGTTATCCTAGTTACTAAGTCTAAGAGGATACAAACAAGTCACCACCAAGTTATGTTAAACTAGGCTACTTTTGTCCACAATTGCTAAATGCCTTTGTCAAGGGCGATCGGATGGGGGTGAAATGATGATCCTAATGATGTTAGTGGCATATGATATGACAAATCTCGGATTCTCTAAAAGTGTAAAGGCCAAGAATCGTCCCAAGCTCAACAAGGTGGCATAACAAAAAAGATTTTTGGGAATGAAGTGCTCAAGTCAATTAAAACAAGAATAGTGGATTTAATTAACATTCAAAATTTGACCCCAATTCAATTTCCGCGTTTCACATTTCAAAACTTTGAGATGGGGTTTGTCCCTCATTTGCTAGTGTCATTTGCTTTCGCCGATCGCTTATTAGGCAACCGGTTAACCTCTAGACAATAGGTCTTGGGGTGATAGTCACTTTGTCTTTGGGCGGCCGAATTCATAATCGTGTGGGGGCCCAATTCAATGGATCTGCACCAAAGCACATTGAAGTGGTACTCCTCCATCAAATTTCTCGGCATTTCAATAATTCAAAACATTTAGAGGTTTCCTTGGCAATAAAAATGATTCCACATCACAAAAACTTTTAAAATGAACACTTTCAAACTTGTTAGAGAAAAGTATTTTTGGGTTGCCAAACCACCAAGTCAATCAAGGTCCCCTAGATAAGTGGATCAAGTCCATATCACATCATAAGGTTGGATAAATGACACACATGCAAACCCTTGACTTGGCCTTAGACCATGGGACAAAAGATACTAGTATGACACATCCTAGGATGTCTTGTGAGTATTCTAGCAAACAAATTATCAAGGAGAAAAATCATCTACAAGGGCCTTATATACACTTGTCAAGCTTCCCAAATAGGCATTTTCACAAAATTTTCTACTATGCAACTACATGCCATGATGCAACTAACATATATATAAATCTAATGCGTATGCTACTACCAACTAATATGCCATATAAACTAAATGCAAACTCTTAACACATAGGTTCATACCGCATCAATCAAAATGTAGCTACATTGTCATTAACATATAAGAAGGAGGCATGAGATTTGGAAAGATCATACCATGCGGTCTTCTATATCCTTCATGCCTCGAATGTGGCGTAGTCATCCCAATGTGAAAAGAGTGACAAACAAACAAACAAATATATACAATTCTACACTACAAAGGAAAGAACATGTTTTTGGATTTTTAAATTTTTCAAATTTTTATCATTTTTTGAAATAAGGGTTAGATGTTCGAATGTTATATGTTAGAATTTTCCATCCCCACACTAGTATGGACATTGTCCTCAATGGACAAAACGATTGGAAATTATGCAAATACATGATATTATATGCAATGCATGATTCTACACTAAATGCACACTACATGTGAAATATTTACATATAATATGATGAGTATTTACATGTGATGTAAACTAAACTATGTTATATGATGCATGCTTTCGATTGTTCGGAGCGCTAATTTAAATTAACTCGGGTTGCCTATGAACGAGCTTCCCCAAATAGAACAAAACACTATTTCTAGTGCAAAAAATAGGGAAGTTTATTCACAAGGCATGCAATGCAATGCATGAAAAGTCACTTTGTCATTTTGGATTCTTTATGGTGGAAGCAAAAAAGATAGTCACCTCAATATTTCCGAGGTGTGAGTCCTTTGATGGTGCTAGGACTCAAAAACTCTTAGCCATCAAAGAGTCCAAAATGACTCTCCAAATGCTCTAAACTAAGTGTTATACAAATTATGGAATTTATTTTAACATGATAAAAACAAAGCAAAAAGAGGGGTAGGAGACTCACAATGGTTGATTGAGATGCTAATGTAAGCCATCGACCGCCTAGTTGGTCGTCCTCCTTCATGCTTTGTCAACAATCAACTTTCACTCATTTCATCATCATCATCGTCATTATCCTCCATAGACCCGGAGGCTTCATCATCCTCTTATTCTTCTTCACTTGAGCTTTGCTCATTATCATCATTACTTGATTCACTACCTTCCCCTTCCCCATCCTCATCATCAACATCCTCCTCACTCCTAGTTGTCCGGACATCCCTTTCTTCATCTTGAGAAGCTTGAGGAAATAACACTTTCTTATCCACCCAATCCGGCAAAGAACTCTTAGGATCAAGGAGTCCTTGCCTCGAAAGATGGTAGAGGGGTGGATATTGGGCGTAGTAAGCATTCACCCGATCTTTGTAAGCTTCTCTATGGATATGCTTTATTAACTTCTTCATATAATCATTGCCTTCCACAACACTAGGATCATTTGTTGTTAATTCTTGGTAGGCAAAGGGATAAGGTGGTGTAACAATGGAGGAGGGCTCTTCAATCTGATTTTGTTGTTGGTTGATGATGTTCTTGGCAAGCTTGGAGACGGGGAGAAGGTAGTGCCTTCGGCGAGTCAAAATTCGGCATATTTTCCTGGGCAAGATAAACGAATTGGCATCCTTGATCATCCATTCATACCCTTGGGCGGAGTTGTCGTGCCTTACCCAATGGAACTTGTGAATCAAAGTACTCATGTCAAGGAGGTTGCAACCTTTAACTGGTTTGTAGGTATTGTTGTCATTGAATGTCGGGTTAAAGTGCTTGGCCAATCTCGTTATCAAGCCTCCATTCACAATGAAAGCCGTCTTTTATTTATCCACTTTGATATCCAACCATCTCTCAATCAACAATTGGAGGATATTATAGTCTTGTTTTGGTTTGTCATGGGCATTCACTTTGGAATCCAAGTATGTGAGGTCGAGTTCGGTCATGTGGGTAGCTTCTTTTCTGGCAATCAAGGTGTTGGAAACGGACCTATGCCAATACCGTATACCCGAATGGTGGATATACAAGGCAATGCATTCTCTAAATGTAGTCAACTCCCTTCCGGTAATTACCTCCCAAAGGGGCTTGGCGTAAAAGTTGTGGGGTTTCTTGTGGAAATCTGTAGATACCTCATTTCCGCACCTCCCGCAAACCACGCGGTGATGATTGGGCCGCATGTTTGGTACGCGGATCGATTTGTGACAGTTCGTAAGTTTATCGTCAAGTGATTTCTCAAACATTTGTGTCTACCTCTTAATTGTCATCTACGCGCCGATACGGTCGTTTTGACAGTAATTAGAGCACATTTGGAGTCCGGGCCTAAAACTGTCTTCATTTTCTGATAACCGGTAAAATCCCGAGTCAGAATGTTCTGGAATGTTCCGGATATTTCTATTCCATATTTCACAATATTTTAATCTTTGGTAAAGAATTTCCCGTAATATTCATACAAAATATTAAGGAAAACAAGATTAATCCGTTATTCCATAAATTAAACACGGAAATCTTTCTTCCGCAGAAGGAAACCACTTGGGAACAGACGCAGCAGGTGTTGCGCCTCTTCCAAGGGACGCAGTGCCTGCTGCGCCTCTTCCCAAGTCCTTTTCTGCGTATTATTCGTATCTTTTCATATCTTTTCGAGATTCACTTCCAAAGTTTCTCCGAAAATCCTAATTCCTTCACGTGATTAGTATAAATAGGAGCCTTCGCTCCTCATATTTCTCACGCGAGTGTCCGCCCTTCTCTTCTCCCTTTGCATTCTAGACCACGTTCTTACTTTTTGGCGCCTACGTGCTTGAACTTTCGACCATCTTTCTGAGTACCAACCTCGTTTGCATGACCGGCCAATTTGACAAACTCCACAACAATCAACATTAATTAATCTGTTCGTTTTCCTCTTACGAGGGCACTTTTGTTACATTCGAGTCGAGCATCAGCAAAACATAAACTTAGTTCATCTCGTTTCGTCAAACATGTAAGTCTGAGGGTGTAAATCCTTCTTTATTTATTGTTATTTACTTTTTGTAATCATCATGTAAGATTTATGTCGAAAGTACTTCTAAAACCGATTTGTAAAACCATGTTTAAAACCCTTTTTTACGGATTATCAAGAGACAGACGTCGAGAAAGGACGCAGCAACTGTTGCGCCTCTTCGAAGGGACGCAGCAACTACTGCGCCTCTTCGTGAGGCTGCCGCAGTTCCTGCTTCCTTTCTTCTTCCTTCATCTTTTGATAATTCGATTGTTTTGTTTCGTTATCAATTGTTCATTGTTTCTTTAACACGATAATTTGAAGTATAATAATTTTAACATGTAAGTAATTTATTATTATTTAATTCATCATTAAATCCCAACTTTAATCCCTTATAACCAATATTTGCGGATTTTCGTCAGTAAAATCAATCCGGGTTGTAGAGATTCGATTCTTTCATATCGAGTTTCTGGAACTCGATCTTTGATATATTCCCATCTGTTTATCCGTCATTAGTTCTTCATTAATTCGCCATATTTAACTTAATTAGTTCGCCCATGTCACTAATCAATCTTTCATTCATGTAATTAATTCGTTTGCATTCGTTTCATCCATGTTTTATCGTTTTTATGACTCATTCACATGTAATTAATGTATTAAATCACTTTCATCCGAGTCAAATATCATAATCAATCATTAAACTCACCCACAAATACTAACGATTTGCGCTTCGGCTACGGCGAACTCGACCTTGGAACAGATTTACGCAAGAATCGCTGCGCGCCTCTTCCGAGGGCGTAGTCTGCTGCGCTGTTCAGTTGATTTCTGTCTCTGAACTTCCGTTCGGCCTTGACCTAGTTTAATTAGTTTACGTATGTAATTAACTATTATTCGTATTATCGCCTAATTCCTGTTCGTTAATTCGTTTGTTTATTCTTTCCCAAATTATCCGTTTTAAAGGTATTTTCGACATAGATCATTAATCCATTGTAATTATTGTATTTTCATTATTGTATTTACCATTGTATTATTGTATTGCATCACTTGTATGTTTTCACATGTAATTAAATCTAAATTCCGATTCGACTCAATTGTATGTTAAATTAGTTGTTTACCGACTTAGTTTAATTCTCACATGTTAGGATTAAAACGTTGGATGTTGCATTGCATGCATATAATCGACAATATATCGAGTATAGATAATTTCCCTAATCATTAGTAGAGGCCGCTATCGAGGCGGGCGGGATTAGGTGTTCGATCAAAAGAGCTTCCTAATACATACCCTCACCCCTTACTCCAGATCTCTGTGAACATCCGTGTTCATTGGCATCCACGAGAGTCATTCTAGACATAGAATGTTAAGGGTAACGAGTTCTTGGTGTTCATGTCACTACTTTGTGTCTTCACATGACACGATGTATTCGAACGGTTTCCAATTATCCACAATAAATTGGTGGCGACTCCAAAAATGCAAATGCTTGTTTCCCAAGCGCCCTCGTGGCCCATGTCCACAGTTTGGCGACTCCGCTGGGGATAATACACTTACGTGTAGCCAAAAGGGTGAAACTTGAACAAGGTTAGGGAATAGTTTGTACAAGACAATTGTCGGTTTTTATAACTCTGTCTTCCTAGATCGTTTATTCGGCCTTCCTAGGCCCAACCCAACCCATTCGACCAATCGTCCCGTCTAAACGGTCCTAATTCTTATTTGGGCCTAAGGATGGATAGCGATTGACGTCATCCATATTGTGGTACTTACTCTTGTTTGTATCAAGTACTTTCACTACTTGAGGAAATGGACTAGGAATCGGCCTTACTCTAGTTTGGTACGAGCCTCTCCACAGACTTCGGGTTTGATTGTTCGGTATGGCAACCCACCCTTAAACCAAAACCCTTTTAAATGCACTCAGCATCCCGTTATAATGCTTGTACCTTACGTGATCACCATTTCTAAACGAAACCATGACGATTTTTGTAAAATCAAAATCCCTTTAAAATGTAAATTTCGAAAAAGCCAATGATTAGCGCAAAACCGAGTCAAAACTCTGTCCATTTGTCGAGTCAAAATTCCGGGCCCAAGCCCATTTCAAAACCTCACTTCGAGTCCACTCCTACAACTACACTATAGTTGACTAGGACACACATTTTCAAACTTTGTCATCTTTTCAAAACTCACTCGACACAAGTGGCACACACCCACTTCATAAGTCAAAACATTTCTCTCTTAGCAAGTGTGTTAGAATGGTCGATCGTGTTTTGATTCGTCGTCGATCTCTTATCCAGTTTCCAAGATGCCTGAAACAAGCGACTTAAGCACCGACCAACCCCAGAATGGTAATGATCAAATCCTAACCGCGCTAGCTCGCCTCCAAGTCACTCAAGATCAAGTGCACGACCGCCTCGATACAATCGAAGGTCGAATTTATACCGTAAAAACGAGGCTGTCTCCTCGGGAAAGTGAAGTAGATGATGGCTTTGTGAACACCTTCGGGGAAGAAAACCCTCCCATAGGAATGACTGCAGCTGAGAAACGACTCCAATATTTGGAGGAACAATTGATGTATCTCAAAGGGGATGACATTTATAGGGAAAATAACCGTAAGTATGAGGCCGTGAGTTCCAAGTTGCCAACCAACTGCAACATGACGGATATCGCTAGGTTCAAGGGACACGAAAACCCTTTGAATCACATCCGTGCTTTCAAGGACTACATGTCTATCAAAGGCATCAAACCCAAGATGTTCTTAAGGATCTTTCCTTCATCTCTTGACACCAACCCAAAGCAATGGTTCTACTCTCTAGAAGATAAGAAGATCGCTACTTGGGAAGATGCCGCGATCGAGTTTGCTAAGCAATATGCGGATAATGCTGAAATCCAAGTTAACATGCGCACTTTAGAGGTTCTTGCCCAAAATGACAAAGAAGGTTTCACCGACTTCCTAAGTAGGTGGAGGAAGACTAGTACCCAACTAGTTGAACGCCCAGACGAAGCCACCCTTGTGGAAAAGTTCGTGGACAACTTAAAACCCATCTATGCGAGTCATTTGAGGTACCAAAACATCAAAACTTTCAAAGACTTAACCGTGCTAGGAACAAGGATCGAAGATGACATCCGTAAAGGGCTCTTGTCCAAAACGGTAGGCCGAGGATATCAAGGCTCAACAAGTCGTTCTTACGGCTCCACTAGCAAGACCGATGAAGTTAACCTCCTCGAGCCATCCAAGAAGAGTACCCCACCGAGGAAATTTACAAATCTTGGGGACACTTATTCCAATGCTCCAAAAAGGTTAATGAAACAAGGCAAACTCCAACCCATAGGCCCTACACCCAAACCTGAAAAGAAATCCAAGTTCTGGGACGAGAATTCATACTGCGAATATCATAGGGGTAAGGGACATGACGCAGAAAAATGCTACAAATTGAAAAATGTGCTTCAAGACATGATTGAGGATGGTCGACTACCAATACCGCCAGGAGGTAAGCCCGACAACACTCAGAATCCTCTTGGAATTCTAGTGATCACAAGTGAAGAATCTACCTTAGATTGTTCACACCTCATTTCTCCAGTCGAAGATGAGCTCCACGCGATTGAGAATGAAGGGTTCTACTCTACCATTTCCCCTACCATTACCGACTTCATCGCATGGGCAAGGAGTGTGGATAGGCAAGTTTCAGAATTGGAAAATGTGTTGACAACTTTACACGACCCCAATGCAACACCTAAGGAACATGCGCCACTAATTCTCTCCCAAAATGCTACTATGCAAGAAGTAGTCGCCGTGGTTGATAAACTAATCGACCAAATTACACAATTAGAGGACGAGATCATGAGAATGAGGGAACTAGCTACAGTCAATGGAGTATGGGCCGACGATGATGAGGACGAGTATCTCATTGAACACTCCCTAGTCAAGGAAATAGTCCAAAATGCTGAAGACCAAGATGTGGACCACCTAACTCGTTCGGGGCGTCCATATCAAAGTACTACTCAAAATGGTCCAACCAACGTTATCACACCAAATGATAACGAAGATGACTCTACTGATCATTTGCTAAAGCAATTATAGAAGACAAAGGCTAATCTTTCAGTCTGGCAACTAGTAGCAAGCTGATTCCCACATCGCCAAGCTTTACTGCAAGCTTTGGCCAAACTAAACGTAGCACATAACTCCACACCCGACAATGTAGTCAACTTGGTCCTCCAAGAATCACCGAAGCTAAGTAATCCT
The DNA here is from genome assembly GCF_048544455.1 of Silene latifolia. Taxonomy (NCBI): domain Eukaryota; kingdom Viridiplantae; phylum Streptophyta; class Magnoliopsida; order Caryophyllales; family Caryophyllaceae; genus Silene; species Silene latifolia. Next base: position 73,787,713 of record NC_133534.1, read on the forward strand.
ATTACTTTCTCAGATGAAGATTTGCCACCCTTTGGCGCTAGTCACAACTTGGCTCTTTACATCACTGTCGTTTGCTTAAAGAAGAATGTGCCAATGACCTTAGTAGATGATGGCTCCGCGGTCAACGTCATACCCTTGAAAACGGCATACAAACTAGGCATGAAAGAGTCGGATTGGATCCCTACCAATCAAGGTGTTCGCGCATATGATGGTACACGACGAAAGATAGTAGGACTCGTTAACCTAACCATAGCCATAGGGCTAATTGAACGAAAGTTTAACTTCCAAATAGTGGACATTGAAGCTTCCTTCAACATACTTCTGGGAAGACCTTGGATTCACGCTTCCAAAGCGGTAACATCCACCCTTCACCAAAAGATCAAAATTCCACTAAATGGCAAAGTGGTGACGATCACTTCGTCGCCATCAAGGCAATAATCGAAAAGAAGTCAAATAATCAAGTCCTTCCGGATCCAGTATATGAACTTGGGGGCTTTCATAGCATAAGTGTCATAGAAAGTGAGTTGGCACCCCTATACTACGATCCCTACTCCAACTTGGTGGTCAACCACATACTCAAATCCCAGGGATACTTCCCGGGAATGACTTTGAACCCTGCCCGAAGAAACACCTTCGAACCCTACAAGGAAGGCAACTAAAAAAGAACACCACTTAGCCAAGGATACAAACCCACTAAAGAGGAAGTTCTCGAGATGCTCGCCCAAGTTCAAAGCCGTAAGCACGTAGGAGTCCAAATGCGACCATATCTCCCTACCCTAAATGGATACTTCGTTAGGGAAGGAAGTCAAGAACTCTTTCACGGATTTCCCGAACCTTGGCACTACCTCGGAAGGAAGCTAGCCGGAATCGAGATCTTTCACGATTGCTACTTCATTCCTCCAGAAACGGTTCCCACCGTCAAGGCTCGTCAAGCACCTTGCTTAGACGAACAAGCTGTTAGTCTACTATTTGGAGAAGATCGATTTGTTAGAGCCGCGCAGGATGAGATCATTACCATGATACTTCAAGACGACCACTTCAACCCTACCGCGTTAATCACAGAAACAAACGCGAACCAGCAGAAAGGATGGAGAAAATCAATCAAGTGGACCAACAATCAAGGAAGACTCTTCAAGCTCACCACTGGAGAAGGAGAGATGTTCAAAGGAGAACCAGAAGACGATGAATTCGAGTCAGAGTCAGAGTCGGAGTCTAGAGAAGTTACTAGGGAGTCTCCTCCTGTCGTCGTTCCCACTCCCCTCGTTTCTCCTAGCTTAGCCTCAAGTAGTAACAGTAGTTCGGGAAATGTCCCAACAACTGTCCGTTTACCGCCGCTGACCACAGATCAGATGGCTTCTTTGTTTCAACTTTTCTCAAACTTTAATATGAATAAATCAGGTTCTGCTTACTCTTTGTGTTATCTTGAATGCAATTCTGTTTACGATGATACTGAGGATGACACAGACCCGGACTCAATTGAGATACCTCCCTACATAGCCAAGAAAATACTACAAGAGGGGGAAGAGGGACCAGTAATAGAGAACGCCGAACACATCAATGTAGGAACCGAACTAGAACCCCAAGAACTTAGGATAGGGACTACCTTGAGCTCTACCGAAAGGGCCAGTTTCATAGACCTCCTACACGAGTTCAAAGACGTTTTCGCTTGGTCCTACAAAGACATGCCAATAATCGACAGGGATATCGCCGAACATAGAATCCCAATTAAGCCAGGTTTCAAGCCCTTGAAACAGAAGCTTCGTTGAATGAGGACAGAATGGGCTTTCAAGATTAAGGAAGAAGTCGATAACCAATTCAAAGCCGAGTTCATCAAAGTTTCCGAGTACTCTGACTGGGTAGCCAACATAGTACCCGTACCCAAAAAGGATGGGAGAATCCGTGTTTGTGTTGATTTTAGAGACTTAAACAAAGCAAGTCCTAAAGATGACTTTCCTCTACCACATATCGACCTATTGGTGGACAATACCGCAGATCACGCGTTACTATCCTTCATGGATGGGTACGCGGGATACAACCAAATCCAGATGGCCATAGAAGACATGCATAAGACCTCCTTTGTCACTCAATGGGGAACCTATTGCTACACGGTCATGCCGTTTGGGTTAGTTAACGCCGGAGCTACATATCAACGCACCGCAACTACACTCCTACATGACATGATGCATAAAGAAGTTGAGGTATACGTGGACGACATGATCGTCAAGTCCAAGGATAGAGAGGGGCATATCGCGAACCTTCGCAAATTATTCTCAAGGCTACGAAAGTACAACATAAGGCTCAATCCTCAGAAGTGCGCATTCGGAGTAACATCTGGCAAACTCCTGGGATACGTCATTAGCCAACGAGGTATAGAAATAGACCCTTCTAAGATCAAAGCTTTGATCGAAATGCCACAACCTCAAACGGAAAAAGAAGTCAGAGGATTCCTGGGAAAAGTGCAATATATAAGTCGATTCATATCGAAACTCACCATGATCTGTGAAGCTATCTTCAAAAAGCTCAAGAAAACAGACCACACCATGTGGGATGATGACTGTCAAAAGGCATTCGACCAAATCAAGGAGATATTAGCTAAACCACCAGTGCTCATGCCACCTCAACGAGATCAACCTCTTGGTTTATATCTCACAGTAACCGAAACAGCCATGGGCGCCATGCTAGCTCAAACCGTAGGAAAGGAAGAAAGGGCTATCTACTACCTTAGTAAGAAGTTCTTGGAGTACGAGTGCAAATACTCACAACTCGAAAAGACATGCCTCGCTCTTGTGTGGGCAACGAAGAAGCTACGTCATTACATGCTTAGCTACTCCGTAAAAATATACTCCAAAATGGATCCTGTCAAATACCTCTTCGAGAAACCCGTCCTCAACGGACGCCTAGCGAGATGGACTTTGATGCTCTCAGAGTTCGATCTCAAATACGTACCTCTGAAAGTTATAAAAGGGCGCGCCGTTGCCGAATTCTTTGCAGAAAATCCCATTAATGATGCACAAATAATAGATACTTGGTCATTTCCAGACGAGGATAAACTCTGATGTAGAATCCTGGGACCTTTACTTTGATGGAGCATCAAACTTCAGTGGATTTGTGATAGGAGTGTTGCTCATTTCTCCCGAAGGAGAGCATACACCGATCTCTGTCAAACTCGACTTCGAGGTGACAAATAATGCTGCAGAATACGAAGCTTGTCTCATTGGACTACAAGCGGCAGTGAGCTTGAAGGATAAGTAGATCTATATACTCAACATATTCATATATGTTTTAGGTTAATTTAATCATAAAATTAATTGGTGATCTTATGCATGCAAACTATAAACAATATAAAGAAGAAATCTTTATCTTACATTGGAATTTCGGTTTATAAGGGCACAAGAGAGATCTCCTTCTCTCTTGTTCTTGTGCTTTCCTCAATGGAAGAACTAAGATCCAAGTATAGGATCTCTCCCAAAGTATAATACCCAAGGCACACTCTTAATAAAATTAATATTATGAATACTAGGACAAACCCAAAAATCTTTGGTTTTGGACTCTTAAAACCGGTTAAGAGGAGAAGAAGAAGAAGAAAATATTTTATCTCTCTAAAATATTTTTGATGAATGAAAAATGAATGAATGAAGAACAAAAACATTTTGTGTATATTAGGTAAAATAAGAGGAAAAACCAAAGTGGTTTTTCCTCTCAAAAACCGGGTGGAAGAGGGGATTAGAGGAAGCCAATGCATGCTTGAGTTGTTCTTCACAATGAACACTAGGTTTGCATGGCTAGTCAATTAGGGTAATCATCATGCTCTCCACAAATATAATCAACACAATATTAACTTAATCCTCCTCTTAATTTCGGCACTTTTATAAAATGGAATCCATTTTATTTTTGTCAATTTGTCAATATGTCACATGTCATATGTCACATAAAATTGTTATGTATTTTTAACATATTAAAAATCAACGTATTAATAAAATACGTCATATACAAAAATTGACCTAGTAATTCATAATTACTTGTACCAAAATATTTTACCAATTATAAATCACAACAATTTGTATTTATAATAATTTATTCAATTTCAATTGTTTCTTTAAACAATAATTTCATCTGAGTAATGAAACAAATCGATTATTCAGACCGTATCTCATTTAATCAAATTTCAATGAGACACGTAAATATTACTTCCAAAATCGTCCGTCAATTTTAAATAATTTAATTGACTCGTAACGTTATACGATCAATTAATTGATCAATTAAGAGTGTTGCCCTTTAGGTATTACCTAGGGGATCAGCTGATCACCGCCGTCGCACGACAGTAATGTCAAACTCTAGTCAGCCAATCATTACCGATATGTGTGGACCAGTTGACAGTAAATATTACTTCCCAATTGTATTCTTTATAATGAGACTTGAACATGTGATCATCATGATCAACAGCCAGATCGCATTATTGTCGGAGGACACATATTCCAACAATCTCCCACTTGTCCTCGACAAGTGTGCGTCACCAATTCTCTTGTCCTATTACTATCTCCCACTCAATGCAAGGTGTCTTTCAGGTCGTACTTGCAACTGATCATAGATCTGGAGAATAACTGATTGACCGGATTTATCCACCATGGATACATTCCGAGCGTGGCCACGCATTTCCAGTTCATTACTCCTCAAGTGGCCCTGAGATATTTTCATAACCCTGACTAGGGGTGGACAATTCCTATCGCACTCATTCCCTTCGAGTAGCCACAACCATCATAACCCAAAATATGCCCATTTGACCCCATTTACGAAGGTCGTAGTAACACAAATCAAAGTTAATCTGAAACTGTGCCATCTTAGGCGAATAGTCTTTAGTCAAAAGAATCGACTCATTTGAATACTATTGCAGCTCTCGCCACGACCATGCTATATAAATTTGCCAGAACTCTATAAGCGGTCATTAGGCCCGACAAAAAGTTCCTAACAGTCTGCCTATGTGATCGACTAGTCATCTCACATGACTCTATGGCACTTGAACTTGCCATCAATCGCATCACACTCTAGTCACTTCGAGACGTCACCTCATACAAGTGACTATGGGCAAATACAATGCTAATCCATGTTAACTTTAACGGGGTTCAATTGTCTCCACAACCCGTTTGGATGTAACAAACTATATGGTGAGTTAATAATAACTCAAACGACAAATGTCGACATCACACTCGGGTAGTCAATACAAGATTACAACCTTGTGATGCATATCGTAAGTGTGTAAACACTTGTTGATTTCAATAGAAGTTTTAACATGTTACGTGTCCATGTGTTCAAACTTCTTAATCGTATTATCCTTTACATTCATGTTATCACTCATAGCATGAACCTTACCAAGTACACATCAAGGTTCCCGACCTTGGTTTCGGTTCTTTATCTTGAAAGAACTTCCTTATCGATTATCACATAACGAACGAATTTGTGGTGAATGATATAACTTGTACTGATCAAGTGCTTCATCCACACACAATGCACTAGGTATATGTTTTGTAGAGTCTTGCAACAATTTGTCAAGATGATTAGTCTAGCACTTCTCACAAGTCCTAGCATATTAGGAAAGATTAGTTTTGAGCAACTTCTTATTCAACTAAGTATCTTTCCAAACTTCTTATTTCTCTTTTTAGCTTGAAAGGCTTAGGATTCTCATAAATCCTTACATGTGCTCGGATTTTCATTAATATGTGCAACCTCTTGTCACACAACAGAGCATTCTATCAAACACCGAAATCGCTCATCGGATTCTACTCGAGAATTCATGACGTTTCTATTATGGCTTACAAATGAATCATCATGCTCTTATGCATATGATTCACCATTGGACATGTGCATGATTATTCTAATGGCGGAAACATTAGTTAGTAATGATCATGAGATCAACCGTTCTTAGGTTCAATGAACGACCATGACTACTAATGGCAATTCCATTTTCATTTACATGAATAACCTATGTGTATGTTGATACGATGTGTATTTCTTAATACTAATCCAATATTTCTTGATGTAATTGGGTTCATCATAGTCCATATTCATCCAGAATTGAAAACTCAAATCCTTCTTTGTAAAAGAAGATATTAGCTCGTCATTCCTAATGAGTAATGAGTTGTAAACACTCAAAGGATGATAGCTCCCACTAAATTCCATGTCTTCACATGATAATTTCTAAACTCCCACTTAATTCCACATGTTTCGAATTGATTACTCAATCGAAAACATTTCAAAATTGGAATGTATGTTGCTTTGCAAAGTTATTAAGATGAAGCCATATATGTTCCCATCATATCCTTTCAAAATTCCTATTTTGAAGAGGTCTCATCTTAACCTTATGGAAAGAGATTTTAATCTCTAATTCGTTCATGTCATAATGATACGTAGCAATGTCATTGTTTAAATATAAAAAAAAATCTAATACACGTCCTTGAAAATATCCCTTTCAGAAGGAGGTTTAACCAATTCATTTTCATAATGTGGTTAAGTAATGACTTTTGCGAGGTTAAAAACTTAGCTATTGAAGATATCGGTATATCAATCCTTGCAACTCGTTTATTACTAGTATGTTACTTTGATTCATTTAGGCTCTTAAGTAAAGTTTGAAACTATTGGTCAAAATTTTATCATGAACTAGTCAATTAAGACTTTACATTAGTCATTCTTGTTCCAAAACTTTCTTTTGGTCTCCTCGTGTAGTTATCTTGAGAACATACTCTTATGATTACTTCACTTGGTCTCTTTAGTCATATAGAACTTACTTGAGACCATAGATCTCATCTATTGGGTATACTATATAAATAGATATACCTTCATTCAAATCATTCTACCTTGCGTAGATCTCATTTACACAAGTACACAAATTTATCTTGCCTCGTGTGATGTGTTCTCATTTTTCTCCCACTCTATCTTTAGAATAAATACACTATAGATTCAAAGATAGCATATGAGACACAAATAATGAATTTGAAGTATGAGGAGAACTATCTTATAGGTTGACTAATAGTTTTAGATTTCGTAAGTGTACTTGGTGATTGACATTCCTTTAAAAGAGTTCATAGACTCAAAATCACTTTGTAAATGATCATACACAAGCCTTAAGCATGTGGACATATAATGAATCCCGTCATTATATTTGTCTGTTAGATCACTTTAAGTGAATAATCATATGTTTCTAAGAGCAAGCATTTAAATACGAATTTTAGAACAAAGGATAAAATGATAAAACGGGTGACTTGGGTTGCAAACCAAGCCAGCATTATCCAAAATACAACCAATTATCCAAAATACCTTTCCATGTCGAACACGGAAACTTAAAGGTTCTAAAATCCAAAACATGAATAAAATAAGACAATAAAAAGCAAAGCTCCATGAAAGCTATTCCTAGCTTCTTGATGGTTTCTCATGCTTGCTTTTCTTTTCCCTTGTCTTTGCTTGGTGGAGGCCCTATTTACAATAAAAAGGGAGATACATTATCACAAATTTGTATCACAATACCATAGTTGAATTAGAAACATAAAAGAAAGGATAGTCATTTACCTACTGGAGTGATCTTTCCAGCCTTAATATCACCAAGGTACTTGGAACAATTTCTTTTCCAATGTCCAACACCATTACAATAATGGCATTTGTCAAGAGGACCCTTCTTGATTTTTGAAGTGCTAGCTTCATTAGTCTTAGTCTTGGTGAAAGTGGGAGCTTGTTTCTTACCCTTCCTCCCATTCTTCTTGAACTTCCCCTTGCTCTTAGTGCTTATGTTAAGCACATCCTTTGGTGGGTTCACATTTAATCCCATGTCCCTCTCAGCTTGCACAATTAACTTGTGCAATTCTTCAAGAGACACATCCTTGTCTTGCATGTTAAAATTCACCTGGAATTGAACATACGCATTGACTTTGGATAAGGAGTGTAGAATCCTATCTACAATGAGTTCTTTGGGGATTTCAACCTTTTGAATCTTCAAGGTCTCTCCTAGCTCCATAAGTTTGAGCACATGAGGGCTAACCTTTTGGCCCTCTTTGAAGTCGAGATCAAAGAATGCCGCGGCCGCCTCATATTGGACGATGCGCGGAGTTTGTGAAAACATTGTCACAAGCTTGGAGTAAATCTCATTAGCGGTGCCCATTTTAAAGGCTCTCCTTTGGAGATCCGCCTCCATCGCAAATATCAACACGGTTTTCATTGCGGCGGACTCCTTATGGAAAGCCTCATATGCTTCCCTAGTGGCGGCGGTCGACCTAGTAGTAGGTTCGGGTGGAGAGGCCTCGGTAAGGTAACGAAGCTTGTCGTCACCTTGGGCGGCTAATTTGAGTTGGGCATCCCAATCGGAGAAATTTGACCCATTCTTTTCAAGTTTACATCGATCCATGAAGGATCGGAGCCATGATGAATTAGCAAGAGGCGTGGCGTTAGGGGTTGGTGTTGCCATTTGTTATGAGAAAAAGAAGTGGTCTACAAAACAAAATAGAAGGAGTAAAACAAATGTCGTTTTAATAATACTCGTGAAAACTAATTTAAACAAGTTTTATTGCATTTATCTAGTGACCTCTACCCAACTTAGATAAATGATTCCAAGACCCAAATTCATATCGATTTAGGCACGGTAGGGCCGATACATCCTTTATCAATATAACTCGGTGGATTAACGTTTAATCGATTCTACTTTTAGAACTCTTGGTCGATAAAATTACTCTAATAATTATCTATAGCCCGGAACACATGCGACTACGGTCACGAATACTTCCGTTGAGCTCAATCCAAATTTCGAATAGATGTGTCCATGATCCAAATCCACATCAACTTGGGCACGGTATGGCCGATGAAACCCTCATTAACATGAACTCGGTGGATAAACATTCATCACCCACTTCCCCTACGTAACAAGGTTTGTACCCCGGTAGGGTCGAGTGCACTCCCTCACGAAATAGGTTTTCATGGTTTCTACTCTTTGGTAAGGCTATGTCTCAATTGTTTATTTTAGCGAGAGGTCATGTCAATTTATTATCTATCACGTTTTAAGTGAACTAAAGCGGTGAACTACGATAATTGTAATTGACACGGTCGATAAACTCGATGAAAGATGATGCATGTTTTAGTTATGGCGATTTAGCGATGCATGCGACATATAAATAAAATGCAAAGCATAAAAATAAATCCTAGTATGGCCTTCCTAAAATAGAAAAATATTTAACTATTACATATTCGGAAACCAACTCCATTGGTCCCTTGAACTTCGGTTGTGGCACGCATCTCGAGGTAACATCGTCTTTATGTATCGCCATCTTGAAGAAATCCGTCTTTGGGAACTCCGAAATAAATAAAATTACATAACAAATTACATAATTTCCTATTATACATTTGTAACTAAAATAAAATAAATCTATTAAATTACAAAACGGTGATACGAGATCACAATAAATTACAACCGAATCGATATTCCCATACATTTCGGGTAATACAAATTAAAAACTAAGGCCATACTAAGTAAAATTACATAATTCAAAAATACATAAAATAAAATTATGACAATCATAAAGAAAATGCAGCATTATAATATGTATGAACATGTCCAATTTTATGCTAAATCGCCTTTAAGTAGCCAATATCGTATATTACTCGGTTTTTACGGATTTGCGTGATTTCAACATTTTGTAATCACAAAAATTACATAAATTCATATTTATGCATAATTTAATTACCCTAACCTCTTAGGACTCAAAATTTAGTCTTCACTAATTATTTGACCATAATTAACTCATATTTCTAAAAAAATTGTTCATTAATGGACTTAAAATTACAAAAATAAGCTATAAACTTCAAATAAATCACAAAATTTCAAATAAATTCAAAATTTGAAATTTAAACTCATGAACATTCTGGAAAAATACCATGACACTCATAATATTCAATAAACCTAGGTTAAAAATTTCGAAATTTATCCGGAAAAACAATGTTGCGATTTATCGGTTTTAACAAAATAATCATAAAAACATGAGGAAAATTATATTCATCAAATTTTCAATTTTAGATCTGAAAAAGATAATAAAATGCAACATATGATGTTTTTCCTTAGTCATAGAGTATGTTTTATTAATATTTCACTAATTAAGTCACTATTTATGCTATTTTTCTTCAAAAAATCATAAATCATGCATAAAGACTTCAATATAGCCTATTATTTTACACACATCTTGTAAAATTGCATGTGACAACATACTAAATTTCTATGACCAGATTCGAAATTTATCTCATATTAACCTATTTTTCATCTAAATCCTATTTTAATAATGAAAAATCCATTTTTCGAGCATAAGAAGTCCAAAAATTATGATAATTTACAGGTCATCTCTAAATAATATATGTGATAACATATCCAAAAATCACTGTAAAATTCGAAGTTTAGCTAATTTTAGTCCGAAAATGACATTTTATTCATAAAATCATATTTTAATGCCATTATTATATAATATGAACAATAAAAATCCATAAATTAACCAAAATATCCGAAAAACATTTTTGGACCAGAAATTTTAACATGCATAATGTTTTTCGTGATATATCATAATAACACAAATTTAACAAGTTTTATATGTTAATCGTATAACTCGGAAAAACTTTTAACCGATTTGCATGCAAACAACCAAGGCTCTTGATACCGATTGAAGGAAAAGTAGATCTATATACTCAACATATTCATATATGTTTTATGTTAATTTAATCATAAAATTAATTGGTGATCTTTTGCATGCAAACTATAAACAATATAAAGAAGAAATCTTTATCTTACATTGGAATTTCGGTTTATAAGGGCACAAGAGAGATCTCCTTCTCTCTTGTTCTTGTGCTTTCCTCAATGGAAGAACTAAGATCCAAGTATAGGATCTCTCCCAAAGTATAATACCCAAGGCACACTCTTAATAAAATTAATATAATGAATACTAGTACAATATTAATTTAGCATAAAATTGACCCAAAAATCTTTGGTTTTGGACTTTTAAAACCGGTTAAGAGGAGAAGAAGAAGAAGAAGAAGAAAATATTTTATCTCTCTAAAATATTTTTGATGAATGAAAAATGAATGAATGAACAACAAAAACATTTTGTGTATATTAGGTAAAATAAGAGGAAAAACCAAAGTGGTTTTTCGTCTCAAAAACCGGGTGGAAGAGGGGATTAGAGGGAGCCAATGCATGCTTGAGTTGTTCTTCACAATGAACACTAGGTTTGCATGGCTAGTCAATTAGGGTACTCATCATGCTCTCCACTAATATAATCAACACAATATTAGCTTAATCCTCCTCTTAATTTCGGCACTTTTATAAAATGGAATCCATTTTATTTTTGTCAATTTGTCAATATGACATGTCATATGTCACATAAAATTGTTATGTATTTTTAACATATTAAAAATCAACGTATTAATAAAATACGTTATATACAAAAATTGACCTAGTAATTCATAATTACTTGTACCAAAATATTTTACCAATTATAAATCACAACAATTTGTATTTATAATAATTTATTCAATTTCAATTGTTTCTTTAAACAATAATTTCATCTGAGTAATGAAACAATTCGATTATTCAGACCGTATCTCATTTAATCAAATTTCAATGAGACACGTAAATATTACTTCCAAAATCGTCCGTCAATTTTAAATAATTTAATTGACTCGTAACGTTATACGATCAATTAATTGATCAATTAAGAGTGTTGCCCTTTAGGTATGACCTAGGGGATCAACTGATCACCACTGTCGCACGACAGTAATGTCAAACTCTAGTCAACCAATCATTATCGATATGTGTGGACCAGTTGACAGTAAATATTACTTCCCAATTGTATTCTTTATAATGAGAATTGAACATGTGATCATCATGATCAACAATTGTGATCGCATTATTGTCGGAGGACACATATTCCAACAGCTTAGGCATTAAAAACCTCCGAGTGCATGGGGATTCGTCCCTGATCATCAATCAAGTTACAGGATCTTGGAAAATCCGAAGCGAAAGCTTAGCACCTTATCAAGCCAGAATAGACCAGGTTGCCCAATTCTTTGATTACGTGACCTATCTACACCTACCTCGAGAAGAAAATCAATTTGCAGATGCTCTTGCAAAACTTGCATCTTTGATTAATATGCCAGATAACATGGTGGAAATGCCTTTATGTATCGAACGACGATCAGAGCCAGCTTATGTCCACCAAATCACCGATGAAGAGGAAATCACAGAAGAACCTTGGTTCCAAGCAATCCTAATCTTCAAGCTCAACGGTACCTATCCAACAGATATGGACAAAAGGGGACAACGTGCTATACGCCTACTAGCTTCCCAATACGTTCTCATGCAAGGAGAGTTGTACAAAAGAACACCTCTTGGTGTATTCCTACGTTGCCTTGATCATTCACAGGCGCGGAAAGTGATGGAAGAGGTCCATGATGGAGAATGCGGTCCTCACATGAGTGGGCCCATGATGGCAAATAAAATCACACGTTTGGGGTATTATTGGACCACAATGGAATCCGATTGCATCAAATACGTAAGACATTGCCACAACTGCCAAATCTTCGGGAATGTACAACATGTCCCTCCTTCATTGCTCTATACGATGACATCTCCTTGGCCATTTTCTTCCTGGGGAATTGATATAATCGGGAAGATTACTCCAGCTGGAACAGGAGATCACTGTTTCATCCTAGTGGCAATTGACTATTTCACCAAATGGGTAGAAGCGGCTTCCTACACTAGTCTCACGGCTAAAAACGTAGCAAAGTTCATACAAAACAACATCATCTGTCGGTACGGTTGCCCACATGAGATCATTAGTGATAACGGATCACATTTCCAAGCTGAGACTGAGCAATTGCTAGCCAAGTACAAAATTAGTCATCACCACTCTTCGCCATATAGACCACAGACTAATGGCGCGGTAGAGGCGGCAAACAAGAACGTTGTCACAATTCTCAAGAAAATGATTGACAACTATCGAGATTGGCCAAGCAAGATACCTTTTGCTTTGTGGGGATATCGTACATCTGTTAGGACGCCCACTGGGGCCACCCCTTTCTATTTGACCTACGGCATGGAAGGTGTACAGTCAGTCGAGTTAGAAATACCATCATTACGTATCTTACTCGAAAGTCAAATCCCGGAAGCCAATTGGAAGAGGGATAGATATGAAGAACTCATCCTCCTGGATGAACGTAGGCTACGCGCATAACATAATGTCCAAACATATCAAGCACGTATCAAACGAGCCTTCAACAAAAGGGTTAAGCCAAGGAACATCAAGGAAGGAGACTTAGTACTCAAGTCGATTAGAGCTCTTTTACCTGTCGACCCACGAGGAAAATTCAAACCTAATTGGGCTGGGCCATTTCTAGTCAAGTCCATACTTCCAGGGGGTGTGGTTAGAATCACAGACCTAGATGGGAATGAATTTGCCAACCCAAGGAACCTTGACCAACTAAAGCGCTATTATGCTTAGAATAGGAACAAAAAACGCGCCTCGCGTAACCTCATGTGTCGCTCTTGTGGCGCTAAATAAACGGCCCATGGCCAAGCTGAAATAAGCTGATGTCACCATGCTCTTGCATTTTGACAATCTGTCATCCTCATATCATCAAATAAACTAAATTCCACCTTAAGAGTAAGTAAAAAGCTCATGCTTATTTTTTCTAAGTTCATTACAAGCTCTTGCTTAGAACAATTATTCTTTTACATTTACTCGAACTACGCACAAGGGTTTGATTTCATTTTTTTAATTAATACGTAGGCAATCCTTCGCAGGATACAACCCATTAATTTTAAAATGTAAATAGAAGGACATTTGCAGTTGCATTTGGAATTCGACAAGAATAATAAATAGAAAATCACAACGGTTTCATAACCAATTAACCTCCTTTGTTTCATTCATTTTCTAATAATAATAATAGTACGCTACATAATAATAATGCTAAAGATAAACAAAAAAAAATAAAATAGGCTAGGATTATAAAAACCCCACCTTCTTACTACAATAATAATAATAAATAATAATAAAGACTTGGGCTATTCCTCCATTTTCCCTTTGCCCTTGTCATTTTTGTCATATTTCTTGTCACGACCTCGAGCCGGACGCTCTTGCGCCACTTCGGACCTAATCACCAACGGTCTTTCTCGAGGTCTAGCCTTCCCATTCTTGTCAATCACTTTGTCCACGGCAGGAGAGGTCTTCGGTTTCTTTGAAGGATAAACAACTCGAAACCCGGCTTCTTCCTCTCCCTCAGTCAGATGCTTCTCTTTCTCCTTTTCCACCTCGCGCACCTTGTAGTCAATAGGCTCGCGCTTCCTCAATCTCTCACGCTCCTCCGGAGTAGTAGCTTTCCTCCACCGCAGATAGGAGTCCGACACCCATAAGGCACTAACAGAAGAGTTCAAGAACCATACGTTTCTTTGAGCCCATTTAATGGCCCACTCCCTTCGACTCTCGGTAGTAGCGCCACGGCGATCTGGGGACAAGTGTCAAGCTTCGGGATTGTCTGCTTCAGTCCAACCTGTCTCATCAGCCTCTCCGGGAAGATGCATACCATGAATTCCAAGCCGGGAATGCGCACAGATCCGGTAGTATCCAAGGAAGATACTCTAATTACAGATTTGAGATGCCACCATGGTACGATCCATCTAATCAAGGGGCCATCATCACTCTTCAATTTGTTTTCCCAATAATTGCAGACTCGAGTGAAGTCAACCATGTAGAGCCTAGTCCTCATAGTAATTGAGCGAGCATGATAGGCAGGAACATTAACTAAGGGCTCGATCAATCGAAGACGATCCATAAGCCAAACCTACCAAAAAGCAGGTGTTAAAAAAAACGAAAAAAAAAAACAAAAAAAAAAACAAAAAAACGAAAAAACGAAAAAAACGAAAAAAAAAAGACGAAAAAAAAAACAAGAAAAAGAAGAGAAGAAATTCTTTACCTGCAAGATAATGGGACTTTCCAAATAAGGTAGGTCACGATTGGCTTTCCTGTTATCCAAACCCAATAGGATCTCTCCTAAACATAAACAGGCTGGGCTCCTGCGCAGTTCCATTTGCTCAACTAGGCCCAGGAAACGGGATCACCTCTCAAATCCTCATCAACGTGCCCTTGAAGGACATATACATATAACAAGCAAAATCCGAATGCCCTTCGCCTAGCAACATAAGAGATGGCGGGGTCGGCCTTGTTAATGAATCGGTCAATAAAGTCCAACATTCGCACTCCTTTCGAGGTCACTAGACGGTCCACCTCAATTCTTGTCAACCCAAGCAAGTCTCTAAATTTGTTCTTATACCCTTGTGAAGTAGAAGGAATAGCAGGCAAGTGTTCTGGGTCCCACCCACCAATCGCAGCAATTTTTTCAGGAAATGGGCAAATGTCACCTCAGGGGAAAGCAAAAACGTGATAATTCGGGTCCCAATAATCAAGACAAGCATCTAGGAATGGTTTGACCACCTTTATAAGCTTCAAACTCAACAACGATCCAAGGTTATAGGCACCCATGTCGTGTTTCTCCATGCTAGAGAACTCATTTGTCCACTCTTTCAGACGAATCTCTAAAGTATTCATGATGAAGGATTATTTTGAGAGTTTTATGTAATAAGACGAAGGAAGAGACGGAAGAATTGTGTGAATAAAACCTCTATCGACGTTTCTATTTATACTAAAATCTGTTTCCTAAAATCCGCCAGGACGAATACACCGGGGAACAGGCGCAGCGCCTGCTGCGCCTCTTCAAAGGGACGCAGCGCCTGCTGCGCCTCTTCAAAGGGACGCAGCTCCTGCTGCGCCTCTTCCTCAGCAACGTTTCCGTGATTTTCTGCATTGGATCTTTCCTAAATTCCTTAGCGAATAATTTCCTATTCATACGGGTCATTATTTTGGTAAATACGTCAAAGTTACCATATTTCGTGTTTTCTAATTTCGCAAACGCGCATCTCGAGACGATATCGACATTTTCGTCATTTTAGCACACTTGTACATTTCTTTTAATTTTCTTTTTTTGGGGAATCATTTCACCAATTTAATTTAATATATCTTTTTTTCAAACCTATACATTTTTCTATTTAATTTCATTATATCAGTTTTTTAAACTTATACATTTCTTTTTTTACATTTTCTTTTTGGGGAATCATTTCACTCTCCATTTCAAACTTATATGTTTTTTTTTCTTTTTTTAGGGGGTAACCCTCCCTACCGTCCGGTCATTTACGACCAAATTTTTGCATTTTTGCATTTTCGAGTCATTGTTTTGCGCTAATTTAGGCCTTGTTCTTGTTCATTCCTATCGCAACAAGATGGACTTTACCTAGACTGAGAATGGACCAATTATTAAATCTTGGATGGAAATTTCTTTTACCTATTTCTTTGGGTAATCTATTATTAACAACTTCTTCCCAACTTCTTTCATTATAAAAAAACGATAATATTTGATACTCACTAGAATTATTATTTGTCTAAAACAAGAGAAAGAAACAAAATCTTATTTTTTATTTTGATATTTACTATATGTTCCCTATGGTAACCGGGTTCATCAATTATGGTCAACAAACAAGATTTAGAGCGGCAAGGTATATAGGTCAAGGTTTTATGATTACCTTATCTCATGCCAATCGTTTACCTGTAACTATTCAATATCCTTATGAAAAATTGATAACCTCAGAGCGGTTTCGTGGTCGAATACACTTTGAGTTTGATAAATGTATTGCTTGTGAAGTATGTGTTCGTGTATGTCCGATAGATTTACCTGTTGTTGATTGGAAATTAGAAAAAGATATTCGAAAAAAACGTTTGCTTAATTACGATTGATTTCGAATCAGTATATTTTGTGGTAATTGTGTTGAGTATTGTCCAACAAATTGTTTATCAATGACTGAAGAATATGAGCTTTCTACTTATGATCGTCATGAATTAAATTATAATCAAATTGCTCTAGGTCGTTTACCAATACCAATAACTGATGATTACACAATTCGAACTTTTTTGAATTCACCTCAAACAAAATAAAAATCTAGGGATTAAAAAATAATTATTAAATAACTCAATTTTTAACGCTACTTTATTTTATTTTAAAATACTAAATTAAATATAAATAGTGAATTTAAATTCAAAAAGCTTTTTTTCTTGGTCAATAATTAAAAAATCTAATGAGTCGCTATTCTATTGATTGGTGAAAATAAAAGTTTGTATTAAAAATATGATTACTATAATAGTTTTAAATAGTTGTTATTTTGAACTACTTTAATTAGTTACAAAAAAAAACAGAAAAAATGCAATGGGTCCAAAAATATGTACGCATACATGTTCTATGTTGATTTCTATTTAAATTTCGGCAGCATGATGGCGTAAACCGTCATATACCAAACCTGTTCAAAGCTAACCTGCAGGAACAAACAACGCAACCCAGCCGCAAAGGCACTCAGGCCATCATATATACAACCAAAAGAGGGACATGTACAACAAACTGGGGGCTCGAGCCCCGAGCAAAATCCAAAATCCAAAATGTAGGTCCTAAAATATACAAATGTGCAAGATACAGCCAACAACAAACAAACAAACAACAACGAAAACTACTGCTGGTCGCCGCCTAACTCCGCAACTCTCGCCTCGAGAGCAGCAACCTCGGCGTCGCGGACCTCGAGCTCCCTCAACAAACGAGCTGTCTCCTCCCGAGACTGAGCCAACTCTCGCTCCAGCTCGCGCTCCCTTTGCAAATAACAAATTGGCTCACGTCAATCATTTCAAGCAATCATAAGAAAATTAGAAAGTTCAAAAACGAAGTAGACGAAAGGTTCATACCTGACGACCTCGACCGCCGACAAATGCCTCGACGGCAGTAGCTCGCAGCCGGTTGGCCACCCTCCTTAACGCCACAAACCGAGACGGCGCAACCAGCATTTTCAAATAATAAGTTCTCAATAATTGGATAAGTTCAATCAAATGTATTCTTACACAAAAATCATACAAATTAGAGGCTCACCCACCGAATAAGATGTTGCCAATCGTCCAAGCCAGCATCGGTCACAGCCACGTCAAAGTCATGCAGCTCGGAGATCGTCATCCTCCCGGTCGCGTCAGTGTATTCGAGAGTCTCAGGGTACTCTGGGGGCTCAATACCCGCCGCCTCAACCTCCTGCAAAGACAAAGGATTGCCATTAAATCGATGATCATTCATCATACTTTCGAAATGGTCATAAGGAGAGTAAATGCTCACCACAACCGGCCAGTACGCCAACCTCCCGTAGAGGAACACCGAGTAGTCCTCATCCGGAAGCAGAAGGGCGTCGCCACCAACACCAGCCAAGTCAGTCTCCCTCTCAGCCTCAGATGGCTCCCTGAACATCGTCCTGGGAGGATCGATGAGAACAGTCAAGACATCCCAAGAGCACTGACGAGTCAAGCGCTCGCCCAAGTACCACACGGGACCCATCGACGTCCTCAGCAGCAACTGGATCGAGCTCCTAGGTCGAAGGACCTCAGCCACAAAAGGAGGAGCGTCAGCGTACTCCGCCCAAGGCCTGGGCACCCACTGGGAAAAGACAAGCAAGAAATCATTCTTATGATCGGTTAAAAAGTAATAAAGAAGCAAAACGTATATAAGTGAGATGCTCACGCTGTCCAGCGGAAGAGCGTTCACGTACCTCCGGTAGACACCATGAGAGGAACACTTGCTCCTCGTGCGACACATCACCCAATCCCTCACAACTGGATAGGCCTTCTCAAGCGGCTCCGTCCTCTTGGGCGAGAGGCTCGGAAAGTAGGAGTACACCCACGCCTATGAAGCAAGGTAGTCAATAACGATCTTTCGTAATTCGATAAGGAAAGGAAGTGATTTTAGTCTAAATGAAGGTTCATACCTCCAACAGTAGTCCAGGGCCGACAGCACCAGGAGAAGTCCCCTTCTCCATCAAATCCGGATGAACCATGGCCCTCATGAAGCGGATGAGGACCGCAAAACCAGCAGTGACCCAGTCCCAACGTCCTAGGGAGCTTAGGTCAGAAAGAAAGGGAAGAAGCTTCGTCGACAGCCTCTCTACCTTGTTTCCGAGGTAAATCGAAGACAGAAACCACCAGAGCCACAAGCGGGCCCTCTGCTCAGCTGTACAGGGAGGAGGAGCCGTCTATCTCCCGTCAATCATCACCGACGTCGGGGTCTTCCCCGCAAAGTAGTCTCGGACATAAGAACTAGGCACCAAACCAGGCACTGCAGCAGCCTTCGGCGCCAAGTTCCAGCCGATCAACCTCCTAGCCTCGGCCGAGTCTACCCTCATGGTAGTCTCCGGCCACTCCACCGCCTCGGTCCCACACGGAAGACCAGAAATCATGCCGTAGTCCTCCAACGTGACTCCCACCTCACCAAAAGGCATGTAAAAAGTGAAAGTCGTGTCCCAGAATCGGTCCAATAAAGCGCGGACCAGGCTAAGGTTAGCCCGCAGCTTCCTCTTCGCGATATCCCTCCAAGCCTGCACCAGGGCGCCAAATGCTCCCCGCTCAATCATGGCTCGCTCCTCCGCCGATAGCCTCTCGTAGCACGCCATCGTCGTCATGTAGCCCGAGAACGATCTGATATTCCCGGCCTCCTATTGTGATTTGAAACAAAAGCTATCTTTAGTTTGAATGAAATTAGAAAAGATATGAGCAAATGAAATGAAAAAAGATGAATGATGAGTAATGAATCCAAGATTACCAAGCTCTTCACCGTCCTATAGGACAGGTGACCCTCCACAGCCCAAAGCAAGTGCCTGCTGTCCCAGGTCTCTGCCCACACAGGTGCTCCGCTCAGCTGACGACCACCTCGGCCAACGTTGGCCCGCCTCGGGGCCTCCTCCTCCTCCTCCTCGAAGACCTCATCCTCAGCAGCTGCCCCAACAGCAGTGAATGCCTCCTCGAGAGCACGAGAACCGTCAACGGCTGTGTCTATGTCCATGGGAGCTGTCCCAGAAGTAGAAGCCTCGTCACCTGCAACGTTAAAGTAATTTTAGGTCGCGTCAAGTGACGACGAACCTTGATTAGGGGATTTTCGAGTTTTAGAAGCCCCGAAGTCGCTCTTTTCTCGATATCTTTGGCCGTATTCCCACAAACCCGATCACTCATGTGGTAATTTGGGTTAAGTCAAGCCTAAGTTGAAGCCTAGTCATGGGTTCGAGTCGGAATTTCGATAGCATTTCGTTATAACGGCGATTATGCCCTAGAAAAGTGTCCTGCAAAAGCCGTCACAAACCAAAATTCCGAGATGGTAGGAACTTTACCCATCATCCAAGGATTCCAAATATCAAGTTTCATCGCAAATGGGCAATCCTAAGGCTATTTTCGAAGCAATTTACGGTTTAGCTGTGAAACCGTCACAATTTCACTCAAACGCCCAAAACGCAACGAAAATTCAAAAAAAATACATGGTTATGATCCTTATACTACCAATTAGCCATTTACAAGGTCAATTTTACAAGGCAAGATCATTTGGGGGAAAAGCCCCAAATTTTCGACATTTTAGGGTTAAAAACCCTAAATTTTGTCGATCCAATTCGTCCATTATAGTAGATAAATGCAAGAATGTTATACATACCTCGGTTAGTCATGGCAAATGCAAGCTTTTCGGTCAAATTTTGGCAGAAATGGTTGAGATTTGAGAGTGAAATTGATGATTTGTGTTTCGAAATAATGAAATGAAACCCCCTGTTTCATCGCGCTTTTACGCATGAAAGACACCCTCAGGAAAAGACGCAGCAGGTGATGTGCCTCTTCCAAGAGACGCAGCTCTTGCTACGCCTCTTCCTCAGCTTCCCTTCATACGAATTTTCAAAAATTCGTTATGAGTTCGTTATTTGTGGGCCCATCTTTGGTGCGCCTCTTCCCCGATGCCTTTTTATCTTTTCTGGTCCGTTTGACGGACCCGCATTTCTAAGCCAACTACAGACTACCGTACATTATTTATCGCTTCCAAGACCTTGCTTGTCACAACGGCCAAGTATTCTCTGACAGGTGTTTCGACACGCCTTCATTATATTCCCCCAACGAGAGTAAGCGGATAGACAATCCCTCTCGAGACATGGAGATAAGTTCCTGATAAGGTGTCCCCAACGAGAGTTCACGACATACAATCGTCCTTCTCAAGTTCTTCTGAAGTTTGTTTGAAGACGACCCAAGCTGATTTCTCCCAGCAGTTCCCGCCTGTGTCCTGCTACTCACGATATTTCTTATTTCCCCACGGAGTGCGATAAAGGTGTCGTTCTCCAGAAGTTGCCAGACCGGCAGAGTTCTTACACTCGAGCCTTAGTTACCCCTTAGGTCGAAATTATATTTGACCTCCTTCCCGTCGATGCTTTCCTTTAGGGTCCCACACCCTAGCACAATCCTTATATATCTTTTAGGTCTTACCCTTAGCTCCTATGCTTACCTTTAGCTCCTATGCTTACCCCTTAGCTCCTATGCATCTTTGGAAGCGTCTCGAGGAAGGAATTTCAGGTATGGTCTCTTCTTATGGCTAGCTAGCTTCCTTACGTAGTCTAATGGACTTTAAACGACCCTCCCCGGAAGGCGACAGACTCTAAAATGTTCCCGACGACAGCTCCTTGGTTCAGACCCCTTGAACCGCCTCGCGTCGCCATAGTTGTCAGGTTGTAATCTTCGATTGACCTGATGGCTATACTTTGACTTTCGCCTTGTCCAAGCCTCAGTCAAAGTGGGGGCTCTGTAGATACCTCATTTCCGCACCTCCCGCAAACCACCCGGTGATGATTGGGCCGCATGTTTGGTACGCGGAACGATTTGTGACAGTTCGTAAGTTTATCGTCAACTGATTGCTCAAACATTTCTGTCTACCTCTTAATTGACATCTACACGCCGATACGGCCGTTTTGACAGTAATTAGAGTACATTTGGAGTCCGGGCCTAAAACCGTCTTCATTTTCTAATAACCGCTAAAATATCGAGTCAGAATGTTCTGGAATGTTCCGGATATTTCTATTCCATATTTCACAATCTTTTAATCTTTGGTAAAGAATTTCCCGTAATATTCATACAAATTATTAAGGAAAACAAGATTAATCCGTTATTCCATAAATTAAACACGGAAATCTTTCTTCCGCAGGAGGAAACCACTTAGGAACAGACGCAGCAGGTGTTGCGCCTCTTCCAAGGGACGCAGTGTCTCCTGCGCCTCTTCCCAAGTCCTTTTCTGTGTATTTTTCGTATCTTTTCATATCTTTTCGAGATTCACTTCCAAAGTTTCTCCGAAAACCTTAATTCCTTCACGTGATTAGTATAAATTGAAGCCTTCGCTCCTCATATTTCTCACTCGAGTGTCCGCCCTTCTCTTCTTCCTTTGAATTTTAGACCACGTTCTTACTTTTTGGCGCCTACGTGCTTGAACTTTCGACCACGTAAGCTCGGATCTTTCTGAGTACCAGCCTCGTTTGCATGACCGACCAATTTGACAAAATCCACAACAATCAACATTAATTAATCTGTTCGTTTTCCTCTTACGAGGGCACTTTCGTTACATTCGAGTCGAGCATCACTAAAACATAAACTTAGTTCATCTCGTTTCGTCAAACATGTAAGTCTGAGGGTGTAAATCCTTCTTTATTTATTGTTATTTACTTTTGTAATCATCATGTAAGATTTATGTCGAAATTACTTTTAAAACCGATTTGTAAAACCATGTTTAAAACCCTTTTTTACGGATTATCAAGAGACAGACGTTGAGAAAGGACGCAGTAACTGCTGTGCCTCTTCGTGAGGCTGCCGCAGTTCCTGCTTCCTTTCTTCTTCCTTCGTCTTTTGATAATTCGATTGTTTTGTTTCGTTATCAATTGTTCATTGTTTCTTTAACAGGATAATTTTAAGTATAATAATTTTAACATGTAAGTAATTCATTATTATTTAATTCATCATTAAATCCCGACTGTAATCCCTTATAACCAATATTTGCGGGTTTGCCTCAGTAAAATCAATCCGGGTTGTAGAGATTCGATTCTTTCATATCGAGTTTCTGGAACTCGATCTTTGATATATTCCCATCTGTTTATCCGTCATTAGTTCTTCATTAATTCGCCATATTTAACTTAATTAGTTCACCCATGTCACTAATCAATCTTTCATTCATGTAATTAATTCGTTTGCATTCGTTTTATCAATGTTTTATCGTTTTTATGACTCATTCACATGTAATTAATGTATTAAATCACTTTCATCCGAATCAAATATCATAATCAATCATTAAATTTACCCACGAATACTAACGATTTGCGCTTCGACTTCACGGCCTGAACTCGGCCTTGAAGCAGAGAAGAATCGCTGCGCTCTTCTAGAGGGCGCGATCTGCTTTGCTGTTCCAGGTTGATTTCTGTCTCTGAACTTCCGTTCTGCCTTGACCTAGTTTAATTAGTTTACGTATGTAATTAACTATTATTCGTATTATCGCCTAATTCCTGTTCGTTAATTCGTTTGTTTATTCTTTCCCAATCTATCCGTTTTAAAGGTATTTTCGACATAGATCATTAATCCAATGTAATTATTGTATTTTCATTATTGTATTTACCATTGTATTATTGTATTGCATCACTTGTATGTTTTCACATGTAATTAAATCTAAATTCCGATTCGACTCAATTGTATATTAAATTAGTTGTTTACCGACTTAGTTTAATTCTCACATGTTAGGATTAAAACGTTGGATGTTGCATTTCATGCATATAATCGACAATATATCGAGTATAGATAATGTTGGGGTTAGTGTCCTTAACAGTTAGTGCAAGGACTTATAAACCTCTAAAAGGATCAAAGGGTATACTTTGTATCATAATCAGTTGATCCACGTTTATCAATAACGGTTGGCTTGCTAGATAAGTTTGACGTTATTGTCATACAGATGGCGGTGATCAACTGGTCCCTAAAAGTCACACCTATAGGATACGTCTTGAGTGACGTGACGGTATGAAAATACAGTCATGTAGATGCCAAATTTGACTAACCAGTTAGTCTGAATTATTTGACTAATAATTAGTTAAATGTGATGTTGAGATATAATATTTAATACGGATTAAATATCATGGGCTAATGCGGATTAACCAGTTAATTCGTAAAATTAAATATAAGCGTTTTATATTTAATTAAATGTATATTGAATATAATTATACAATATTGTTTTGTCGGACATGTATTAATAATTCAACTAACCTGCATTATTAGTTGATGCCTTAATTTCCGATAACCGATAACAGTTTATAATTAAACCGCGTCGTATACATTTAGTAAGCTATGGACCGGACCGCAAGTTTAAGTGAAGAGAAAATTAAAAGCCCGCGAGCTCCCTCTCACACGGTTTGGCCGAGAGCCTTTCATAGACAAAAGGAGAGCATCTCCTCTTGTCTAACCTAATTGTTCATTTGCTAAACAAAATTAGGGTTTTGGGAATTGTGCCTCTCAGGACTCGGATCTCACATCCAACACAACTCACAAAAACTATCCTCTCAATATTGCAAAGGCAATTAGAGGAATTGATCTAGCACAAGGGCATAACTCGGACTATCTTGGGTGCATCGTTTAGGAGGAGATTTGCTTTAATCTCTCATTGCCTTTTGCACTAGGACCGAAGGTTATTTCTAATCTTTATCGTTTCATTTTGTTAATTTCGTTTATGACCATAAAATACATATGAATTTTGCGTTATAATCCTTAATTCGAAGGGTAGTATACGGATATTTACCTACAAGTGGTATCAGAGCGAGGCCACGTATATTTTTATATGTGTTTTTCATTAAACGATTTTGAAAACGATGAATTTTGTTCAAAAATTGGTCTCATTTTGCCCGATTTTTGTCACGGCATTTTTGAAAAAAAATTTGCTGCGTTTTTTTGTGATTGTTGGAAACCGTGTCTAGTTTACACGGTGTTGATTGCCTTGTTTTAATTTTTGATCTTTGCATATTGTCTATGTAATCGATATTCATCGCTATATGTTAAAGATCGGTTAAAATCATTGCATAAAATTTCGTGTTGCACAAAAAATTTTTGTCTCGGCATTTTGTTCTTGAAAACCGTGAGGCTTGTGATGTTCACGGCCTGTTTTCTGATTTTTACATTAATTTGCGTGCCACACAATTTTGTTAGATCGTTCGATCTCTTGTTTTCGTGTTGTTCTTAGCGATTTGTTGTTTTAAGCGATAATTACAACGAAATGTAAAGAACATGTATATTGTATTTTTTATTTTAATCCGGATTAGAGTAAATTGCAATTGTGTTTTAATCAAACCGTTTTGTTTTGATCTTGAGCTGCTCTCGTTTTAGCCGTGAAAAAAAATTTTTTTTGGCTTTTAGAACCTCTCGGCATTTCTGCCGGTTTTAAAAAAAAAAATTTTTTTTGGCCCTGGTCTTATTCACGTGAACGATCTGAAGAAAAAAATTTTTCCTGGTTTTTTTCTTTTTCGGCCTTTTTAATGCATAAAACGGTTTTTTATGCTCTCGCTTGATCAGTGAAACGGTTCACCCACGTAAATGTAAGTTACTTTAAAAATTTAAAGTAACGGATTATATCGAATTAAAATTAAGTTGATGAAGCGGTTTTGTCACATAATTTTAATTATCTTTGGTGGTTTGGATAAATTTAACATAATTACGGAATTATGTAACGCATAAATTTATTTTTAGTTGATGCATTTTGTTTTATCGTTCTTATTTATATTTTGAATGTTTTGAATGCCTTTTAATTACGTATTTAATTATTTTGCAAACGGTTGTAACTTAGTGTGGCCTTAGTAGAACGTGTTACCGTAATGATGGAACACGGTCTTGGTTGTATTTTGAGATCTCGTATCTCCATTTTATTTCTTTTAAATTACGCTTTTATTTAGAATGTAAATAGGTTTATATTTGTAAATTTTAATTTGTAATTCTTGAGAAGACTAAAGATGGAGACCGGATGCTCACTCCCGCTACATGGAAAAGATGGAACATCAAGACAAGCTTTTCGGGTCCAACGGTGGATTCCAAAGTTGTATTTTGTTCTTTTTACTAGGATAGGCCACACTAGGATTTTTATTTACGTATCGCATTCATTTATTTATTTTTATGTAACGATAGTATGCATCATATTCCGCCTAAAAACCAAACC
This sequence comes from Silene latifolia, assembly GCF_048544455.1. Taxonomy (NCBI): domain Eukaryota; kingdom Viridiplantae; phylum Streptophyta; class Magnoliopsida; order Caryophyllales; family Caryophyllaceae; genus Silene; species Silene latifolia. The sequence continues at coordinate 73,813,867 of NC_133534.1, forward strand.
ACCTAATTATTGCATGAAAAACCGACACATATAGAGGTCACGAGTTAGTTTTCATTGACATTCGTATGTCACACGATCATGCTAAGCCATCACCTAAATTGATTCATTCACGCAGACGCTAGATTTTCGTTCACTTAAAATGAATTATAATTAAGTTGATGGGATCTTCCTCGTAAAAACCAAAATTGAGAACGGTCTTTATAGGTCAAACTCCAAGGACTCCCTTCTTCGTCGGTAGGCATACTATGACCCCTTCTACGTCGGGTAAATTGGAACCGATTGACTTATTTTATCTCAACACTATGGTCACTCGTACGATCCTGTGACTATGGTGGACTGATAGATAGGATTTACAGAAATCTATCGACCAAGAGTTCTTACGAAAGAATTAGCTAAACAGTTGGCTTATCAATTTACGGAAATTGAGTCTTGGGATCACTTGTATCTTTCTTGAGGGAGATCAATTATGCAAGTGCTTGAGTCTACATGTTAAAATGAATTTTAAAATAGACTTAAATCACCTCGATGAGTTGCTTATTTCGTTTTGTTTTTCTTTCTTTTTCAAAGTGTAGATCACGATTTTAATCGCTAAAAACAAATGGTCTGGTTCAAGTGATAACCCAATGCCAAGTGCCACATTGGACCGTGAGTCCTGGCTTCGGATCTTCATGAATCGGATGAATCGGTCTACTCGATCAAGAATGATGGATCCAACTTCGAGACGGGAGGCGGCATTACGGAATGCTGCCGCTGACGAAAGCTCAAATATCTACTTGAGCCCATGCCGCCACACCCAGTCTCACGGCCGGAGCTAACGAGATCGCTACTTATAACGATTTCGTCATGGAAGCGGGTGCGATTAAAAACGTGCTCATTTTTGCAATGGAATCCAATTTGCAGAAACGCTTCATAGCCCAAGGTGCAAACAAGATTTTCACCACGCTCACCAAGGAATTCTCGAAAGCACCGAGAATCGTGACCTATGAGCATACCACTCGCTTCTTTGATGCGAGACTCCAGAAGGGCCAACCGGTTAGCCCACACATTCTCAGCATGATTGAGAATGTCGAGAAACTGGAGACCTTTAACTGTAACATCAGCGAGAATATTGTTATCGACCGTATTCTTCATTCACTCCACGATGGTTATTCGCAATTTAGAGCGAATTACTACATGAATGATCTGAAGAAAACTCCACATGAACTGCACTCCCTTCTCGTACAGACCGAGAAGGACATGAAGTTCAGTGGGAGCATGAAACAGGATGTTCTCGTTGTATCAAATAAAGGGAAGGGTAAGGGCAAAGCTCCGGCAAACCTAGCTAGGGCAAACCGAAGTTCAAAAAGTCGGGTTCGGGTAAGAGTGGGCCTGGTGAGTCGAGCACCTCATCAGGCGCGACAAAGAGCAAAATGGATAACATGGAATGCCATCACCGCCACAAGTCCGGGCACTTTGGAGGCGTACATGTCCTGTTTATCATGAGGACATAAAAGCGGGTCGCGTTAAACCTGTTGGTATGTCTTCTCCTTCTACTTTTATTCATATGATTGAGATTAACCATGCAAGTTACGGAACTTGGGTACTAGATACTGGTTGTGGTTCTCATCTGTGTAATCATGTGCAGGGCCTCCGAAATCTCGAACCTCTCGTAAAGGGTGAGGTTGACCTGCGTGTTGGGAATGGAGCAAGAGTGGCTGCCATCTCCAAGGGGACATATGTGATCCAGCTTCCTAGCGGATTTGAGTTGTCATTATATGATTGCTATTATGTTCCTAGTCTTTCCAAAAACATTATTTCAGTTTCTGCACTTGACAAACTTGGTTTTTCATTTGTAATAGAAAATAATGCTTGCATTTTCTCTTTACACGATATGATTTACGGCAAGGCAGTCTCCATGAACGGAATTTATGTTTTAGATCAGACCACGGAAATATTACACGTAATGAATAAAAAGTTAAAGGTTGGTGACAAAGATCAAACATATCTATGGCACTGCCGTATGGGACACATTAATGAGAAACGCGTAAAACAGCTCATCAAAAATGGAGCTATCTCGGCCTTTGATTTCCAATCATTTGGCACGTGTGAATCATGTCTCATCGGTAAGATGACTCGTATTTCCTTCAAAGGTGTTGGAATGCGCGCTGCTGACCTATTAGGGCTCATACACACGGATGTATGTGGTCCTATGTCAATCACCGCACGAGAAGGCTATAGGTATTTCATCACTTTCACGGATGATTTAAGTAGATATGGCTATGTCTACTTAATGAAGCACAAAAGTGAATCCTTTGAGAAATTCAAAGAATACCGAGAATAGGGTGCGAAACCTATTGGGAAGAAAGATTAAAACACTACGTTCGGATCGTGGTGGCGAGTATCTTTCTCACGAGTTTGATCATCACCTCAAAGACGTGTGGAATTGCCCTACGCTTAACTCCACCGGAACACCTCAATTGAATGGTGTGTCCGAACGGAGAAATCGAACTTTACTTGATATGGTTCGATCCATGATGAGTCACACGGTTTTACCTGATTCATTATGGGGTTATGCTCTTTTGTCAGCCGCTCTAATACTTAACCGAAGTCCGTCTAAAGCTGTTGACAAGACTCCATATGAACTATGGAAGGGAACGGTCCCTAACTTGTCCTTTATACGGGTTTGGGGCTGCGAGGCTTATGTCAAATGGAGACCGAAGATAAGCTCGGCCCGCGATCGGTCAAGACATACTTTATAGGTTATCCTAAAGGATCACGTGGTCATTACTTCTATTCGCCAACCGAACAACGTGTTTTTGTTGCGGCTAGTGCGACATTCTTAGAGAAGGAATTTCTCGAGAATGCAAAGAGTGATAGAACCTTCGACCTGTCGGAGATTCCAGAACCAAACACCGAGCAACCATTGGAGGAGCCTATTCCTTCAATCCCGGCTGCGGTGAATATTCCTGAGGAACCTAGGAGGTCGGGAAGAGTCTCTATTCCTCCGACATGATACATTGGTATGGTCGAGGAACATGATATAGATGACGTTATACTCTTAACGAGTAGTGAACCCGCAACCTATAAAGGTGCCATGACTAGTTCTGACTCAAAGCTATGGCTTGAGGCCATGCAATCCGAGATGGACTCCATGTATGAGAACAACGTGTGGGATCTTGTTGACTTACCTGCTAAGGTTCGTCCCCTTCAATGCAAATGGCTTTACAAGATAAAGCATTCTGTGGAAGGTCAACAAGATATCTACAAAGCACGACTAGTTGCTAAAGGTTTCACCCAAGTGCCAGGTTTGCACTACGATGAGATTTTTGCACCCGTAGTCATGCTGCGTTCCATTCGGATTATCTTAGCGATTGCCGCTTTTCATGACTATGAAATTTGGCAAATGGACGTGAAAACCGCCTTCTTAAACGGCTTTTTGGAGGAAGAGTTGTACATGGTACAACCCGAAGGTTTCATCGATCCATCACATCCTAAGAAAGTGTGCAAGCTTAAGCGTTCCATTTATGGACTTAAGCAAGCATCAAGGAGTTGGAATCATCGCTTCGACCAAGTGATAAAAGAGAATGGATTTACTCGATCGTCGAGGAACCATGTCTATATATCAAGTCGAGTGGGAGCAAGATTGTCTTCCTAATATTGTATGTTGATGACATACTCCTGATTGGGAATGACATACCTCTCTTAACTTCGGTAAAAGTATGGTTGAAAAACCATTTCCAGATGAAAGATCTGGGAGAGGCACAGAGAATTCTAGGCATCCGTATCTATCGAGATAGATCACGACGGATGCTATCTCTCAGTCAGGAGTCTTACATAGACAAAGTCCTAGAGAGATTCAGTGTGACTAACTCCAAGAAGGGGTTCCTTCCCATGTCCCCGGGGGTGCATTTGAGCAAGTCTCGGGTGCACCGAGACACACGGAAGAGAAAGAGCGCATGACACGGATTCCTTATGCTTCGGCTATAGGATCAATCATGTATGCCATGATATGCACACGTCCGGACGTGGCATATGCATTGAGTATGACAAGTCGATTCCAACAAAGAACCAGGTGAACCACATTGGTTGGTCATCAAGAACATTCTTAAGTACCTCCGGAGGACTAAAGATTGGGCATTGACTTATGGAGGCGATCAAAAGCTATGCGCAACCGATTCTGTGAGATGCTAGCTTCCAAACGGATCGAGATGACTCGAAATCTCGATCTGGATTCGTTTTTACTCTTAATGGCGCTGCAGATCACCGGAAGAGTTCGAAACAAATCTGTTACAATGAGACTCTACGATCGAGTCCGAGTACTATGCCGCGTCCGAAGCAACAAAGGAAGCGATATGGATGCGTCAATTCTTACATGGGCTCTCTGTAGTGCCTAGTTCGAATGACCCGATCACCATCTATTGCGACAATAGTGGTGCCATCTTCCAAGCTAAGGAGCCAAAGTCTAGCAACAAGTCTAGACATGTACAACGGAAAGCTCATCTAATCCGAGATTACGTGGAGCAAAAGGAAGTAGTGATAGAAAAGATTGCTACTGATGATAACATAGCAGATCCTCTCACTAAAGCATTACGACAAGATAAGCATGAAGGGCACGTTAATTCCATGGGAATCAAACGTGTTCCTGAGTTGTAGTACTTTTTATGGATTAGATTCATTCTCGTTTGTACTCTATACGACATCATCGTTTTGATATTTTATATATATATATATTTTGTTTTTCATGTGGAATTGTACGACAATTTTGAACACCACAAAGTGAACTGAATGAACATTATATTTTTCAGTCCTTAATTGCCCTCATGAGCTGATAACTCTGGCAATTATTTTGTGACGTTGGTTGATGGTGGGTTCAACAAGCCATAAGTCAACAGGTTGACTGACCAATCACAAAGGCGATTTATACGGATATTTCGTAGGACACAATTGTGACATCGACGTGGAGTCCTAAATGTTTTATAACATTCGTTGCCCGGTCGTGGATAGGACTTCCATGGTGATCCTAAGAGTCGATTCTTTGACTATCGACTGTCTCTTGAGACTAAGGCAGATTTTGGGTGACTTTGGTTTCTTTCTCACGGTCATCCGTAACAGGGGGCCAAGTAGATTTTTTCTGGGTCATTTCATGCTGTGCTTAGATCGGAAGGAGTTCGAGTTGAAGGAAATATTCACCTTTATCGTACTCGATATTTCTCGGGGCCACTCGAGGAGTCAGAATCGAAATGCATGGCCATGCTCGGATACGGATTCGTTTTATCGGTTGAGTTACTCTCTAGTCGGGGAAACCACTCTAGATACAGATCGATTGTAAAATACGACCTTTGTGGATCCAGATCTGCAAATTGTTTTACATTGAGTGGGAGAAATTTTAAATGAATATGAGAATCGGTTATCGCACATACACTTGTTCGGACAAGTGGGAGTTTGTTGGAGCTTGTGTCCTCCAGTTCGTGCGGATAACGTCATTGCACATACACTTGTACGGACAAGTGGGAGCTTGTTGGGGTTAGTGTCCTTAACGGTTAGTGCAAGGACTTATAAACCTCTAAAAGGATCAAAGGGTATACTGTGTATCATAATCCGTTGATCCACGTTTATCAATAACGGTTGGCTTGCTAGATAAGTTTGACGTTATTGTCATACGGATGGCGGTGATCAATTGGTCCCTAAAAGTCACACCTATAGGATACGTCTTGAGTGACGTGACGGTATGAAAATACATCATGTAGATGCCAAATTTGACTAACCATTAGTCCGAATTATTTGACTAATAATTAGTTAAATGTGATGTTGAGATATAATATTTAATACGGATTAAATATCATGGGCTAATGCGGATTAACCAGTTAATTCGTAAAATTAAATATAAGCGTTTTATATTTAATTAAATGTATATTGAATATAATTATACAATATTGTTTTGTCGGACATGTATTAATAATTCAACTAACCTGCATTATTAGTTGATGCCTTAATTTCCGATAACCGATAACAGTTTATAATTAAACCGCGTCGTATACATTTAGTAAGCTATGGACCGGACCGCAAGTTTAAGTGAAGAGAAAATTAAAAGCCCGCGAGCTCCCTCTCACACGGTTTGGCCGAGAGCCTTTCATAGACAAAAGGAGAGCATCTCCTCTTGTCTAACCTAATTGTTCATTTGCTAAACAAAATTAGGGTTTTGGGAATTGTGCCTCTCAGGACTCGGATCTCACATCCAACACAACTCACAAAAACTATCCTCTCAATATTGCAAAGGCAATTAGAGGAATTGATCTAGCACAAGGGCATAACTCGGACTATCTTGGGTGCATCGTTTAGGAGGAGATTTGCTTTAATCTCTCATTGCCTTTTGCACTAGGACCGAAGGTTATTTCTAATCTTTATCGTTTCATTTTGTTAATTTCGTTTATGACCATAAAATACATATGAATTTTGCGTTATAATCCTTAATTCGAAGGGTAGTATACGGATATTTACCTACAGATAATTTCCCTAATCATTAGTAGAGGCCGCTATCGAGGCGGGCGGGATTAGGTGTTCGATCAAAAGAGCTTCCTAATACGTACCCTCACCCCTTACTCCAGATCTCTGTGAACATCCGTGTTCAATGGCATCCACAAGAGTCATTCTAGACATAGAATGCTAAGGGTAACGAGTTCTTGGTGTTCATGTCACTACTTTGTGTCTTGACATGGCACGAGGTATTCGAACGGTTTCCAATTTTCCACAATAAATTGGTGGCGACTCCACAAATGCAAACGCTTGTTTCCCAAGCGGCCCCGTGGCCCATCGTCCACAAAATCCCAAAGGTCACTAATTCCAAAAACCTTTCCTAAATGGTCCTTAATCATTCTCCTACTTTGGTTTTCAAGCCGAAATTCAACATATTTTCGGGTCTCAATCTTATACTCTCTCAAAGAACTAATGAATTCCAAGGTTAAGGAGGGGTATGTCAATTCATTCATTTCAAATAGGGTAGATAACCCCATGGACCCGAAAAATGCCTTGGTTTGGTCAAGCACTCCCAATTTCTCCAAAGTATCTTGGCATACAAACTTAGTGGCAATACCTTTTTTTCTTAGCAAGGGATTCAAATGCAATTCTATGCTCATTGGAAATAAAAGTTGCCTCCGGATAATCCTTAAGTTGCTCAATCTCCGGTAAAGTAGTAGTAACTTCCTCAATGGCCTCAATGACTCCCCTTGGTTGCTCCCTTGCTTGTTGCACTACCACCAAAGCATTTGATGCTATAACTTTTTGCCTCTTGGATAGAGTTGGAGATTTTGATGCTTTGGTGTTACCTTTTGTTCTTGCCATGATGATTCTCCTTGCAATTTGTTGTTAACAAACCTTGAATAAGCTTGAATGTTCTCCCCTTCTTCCAACTTCAATCAAATTCTCAATCAATTTGGGGTTTTTCGATTTTTCCGAAACCCTAGAAATTTTTGATTGATTTTGATGTTTAAGGGTCTAAAAGTTGACAAAGTAGTGATTTGAATTGGATTTGAGCAAGTTTGCAATTGATTTGGATGAATTTGGTTGAGTATTTTGTTATTTTGGATGATGGGTTTGATTGTTGTAGTGAGGGAATGTGTTGTGTTTCTGTTTGGGGAAGAATAGAAATGAGGATTTGAAGTGAGAAATCCCGTGTTTAAGTCTTATACGCAGGGGGGACGCTCGACCTCTATTGGGGATGGGCGGATTTTGCTTTAGATTTTTTGTTTACTCCGTTGGGACGCCTGTCCTAGGAAGAGGACGCTCAAGCTGACTTATGAGACGCTCGTCTCGATATCAGTTCGGGCGGATTCACTTAACAGCTCTTGTTTTTCTTTGCTCTTGCTCCAGCCCCACAAGCTCAGGTCGGCCCGTGGGGATCCCATTCCCGCGACTTTGCTTCTTCATTTCCTATTCATCTATCATGGGGTGCACTATAAAGGCTTCGCTAGCCTAGGTAATTGCTTCCCCACACTTGATCATCAAACACTACACATTTCAAAACACATTAGAATACCTCCCTCACTTGCTCTCATATCACACAAATTCTTGAAACAAAGCATATAAGATGCAATGCAAAAATGAGTAATCTACAAATTAAGTGAAATGCAAGTTAAGAGGTTAGAATATTTACAAATGGTGGCTTAGGGAGAACTCCACCAAACCCTCATTCATTTGGGAGGTGTCAAGGGGGTAAAGCAAGGGCGTTGTTGATGTTGCTCAACACCTTGTAGAAGTAATCAAATGCTTGTTCATTGTCATGATAAATGTATTGCATATACCTTGGCACATTGTTGTCTTCATTCATGTAGTAGTCCGAGTCAATGTTGTGGTGATAAGGAACTATAAAGCCTTGGTCTAGGTTCATAGCATTTCCAATGTAAGGATTAACAAGTCCGTCAAATTCGTCATCCCATAGACCATATACTTCCTTTTATTCTTTCCCCATGTTGGGAGGATCATGAGTTGGCAAGAGCAACTCTTCTTTATCATGGCCAAGAAGGCCTTCATTGATACTTGTCATGAGGGGTGAACTTTGCAAGCTCTCATTCTTGTTATGAAAAATTCCATTCTCTCCAAATAGAGCTACTTCAATATCATCAACATCTTTCTTCCAATTGGGCGGTGTTTCTTTGCCCTCCTTGCTAGGATTTCCATCTTTGGCTTAGCCTTGAATGGGGATTCCACTTTCTTCTTATCACCTTTCTGGCTATAGTGATCAACCATAAAGCATGGTTCAAACAAGTTGGGAGCTCTCATAGTCTTCTCAAGATTAAAGGTGATTGTTTTATCACTAATTTCAAGTGTGAGCATCCCGTGATTTACATCAATCACCGTTCCGGCGGTGTGTAGGAATGGTCTTCCTAGAATGATGGGGATATTGAAATATTCCTCCATATCAGCAATAAGAAAGTCCACCGGTATGAAAAACTTTCCAATTCTCACGGGCACATCTTCCCATACCCCAAGTGGTTTATTGGTTGTCCAGTCCGCCATTTGTAGAGTCATGTTAGTGCACTTTAGTTCTCCCACTCCTAACCTTTCACATACCGAATATGGCATGACATTCACACTTCCACCTAGATGTGGACACGGGGGCGCTTGGAACAAGCGTTTGCATTTGTGGAGTCGCCACCAATTTTTATAAGAAATTGGAACCGTTCGAATACCTCGTGTCATGTCAAGACACAAAGTAGTGACATGAATACTAAGAACTCGTTACCCTTAGCATTCTATGCCTAGAATTACTCTCGTGGATGCCAATGAACACGGATGTTCACAAAGATCTGGAGTAAGGGGTGAGGGTACGTATTAGGAAGCTCTTATAATCGAACACCTAATCCCGCCTACCTCGATAGCGGCCTCTACTAATGATTAGGGAAATCGTCCGTACTTGATATGCTGCCAATTATATGCATGCAATGCAACATTGGTGTGGCTTAAAACTCATCGTCAAAAGCTACCAACCAAAACAATATTTATAACTTCACAAACTACTCTTAGTAAAGAGGTAAGTAAAGGTCGGATCCCAAGGGATGGGTATTGATGTAGGATTCTCAATTGTAAATAGCTAAGTCTTAGGGTGTCACAATTTGGGTTGAGATGATGTGTAATCTAAACTAATCAACAAAATGAAAGTAAATTAATGAAAATAAAGCAAACTAAATAAAAGGGGAGTTGTAAATAATTGATTAAAGGCACTAGGGTGTCATGGGTTCATAGGTGATTCATGGGAGTTGATCATATAAACATGTTCTCAAATAGATGCAAGCACTTATTGTTGTGATGGGATCGAGTTAGTGTATATCTTACAATCCCTAAGAAGGTTTGGGTCCCGGAGCCGAATCGATTAGATTGTACAACACCTACAAGTCGACTTAATCCTTCCTATTCAACTTTATGCATGGTCTAATGAGGATTGAGTTGGTTTATATCTTACAAGACTCATTTAAGAGATAAGAGATGGGTACAAAATGCAAGGATTCGTAGGCTCGCATTTCGTCAAACATAACATGTGCATAAGTTGAAATCACAACAAGCAAGCAAATTAATTATGAAAACATATTAGATTAAGCATAGATCAATCCCCATGTTTGTTTCTCCTAATTCCCCATTAATCCTAGCTAAAGAACTACTCACTCATGATCAAGTTTAGCATGCTAATAAGGTTGTCAATCATACTAACAAAGCAAAACATGATGAATAAATGAAAGTGATTAACAATAATTAAACAAGGGTAAAGAGGAATTATACCTATGAAGATGATTCCAAAATAATAAAGCAAAGAATAATAGAAATACTTAATGATTGATGGAAGGTTGTCAATCCTCCAAATAGACCCAAATAATCTTCTAATTACCCAAATAAAAGGAAGAACAATGAGAAATTAAGGAAAGATTAAGATGTGATTAATATTGAGAAATGTATTATAACTAAACTAAGACTAATTTGAGAGTATTAACAGATGATTAAGAATTGATTAAAAGAGCATAAGAGTTCATTCTAGTCTAGGTAGTACAAAGGGGTATTTATACTAAAGATTAGGTACAAGGATTATGGTTACTAAGGGCTTAAATGACTATTAAGACCCTAAGAAAACTTGAAGAAATGCTACTCCCGAGGGAAATGCGGGGATCCTTCTTGCTAGTCCTGCCTCGATCCGCTCGTCCCGTGCTGTGGCACGGGCTGTTCTGACTTGGGATCCTTTCGGATCAGGGGAGGGGACGCTCGGATCATGCTGCACAGTCCGTTCGTCCTGGGATCAAGCCGCTCAGATCCTGGTGTTCTGTGACGCTCGGATCCTGCTCGGGCCGCTCGGATCCGTGGGAGAGTGCTTCACTTGTTTAGCTTCTTAACAATCCGCAAGGATCGTGGTGGGGATGCAAGGATCCTTTCATCATTGCCCATTTCACTTTATTTATCTACTTAGGCCTCTAGTGTCGGTCTTCTCTTTGATGCTTGGTCATTAGATGCGATCCAGTTAGCTCAATTTTGCCTCATAAATGCAAGGTTAGCAATTCTTTCCTACCAAGGAGACAAAACCTCAAAGAATATGCAAAATGGGAAACTAAAGATAGTAAATGACCTAAATAAGTGCTATAAAGCATAGGAACGAGGTTAATTTGGGGACTAAATGCGCTCAAATATGAGTCACATCAAACATCCCTAAACCGAACCTTTGCTCGTCCCGAGTAAAGAGGTGACTAAAACTAGAATCTTTATTTAAACTATCCTACTAATATAACCGATATGAGACAATTAGCGGGTCTCACTCCGCCCCTTCAACTCAGAACAAGACAACCATGAGGTAGGATGCCTTCTTGCAAGGCAAGGTGGAGCTTGCGAAAATGGCGATACATCCAAGCATTAAGCACACAAAAGCAAGTAATGGATGCATCTACAAAAGAATAGCCACTTTCCTCATCTAAGTGGCGGAAATTATCTAAAGGGGAAGCAATTTAAGGGTACACACTCCATCATAGATATGGTTTCTTCAAACTACTAAGCCTAGAAGGATACAAATAAATCACCTCCAAGTTGTGTCAAGCTAGGGTACCTTTGTCCTCAATCGTTAAATGATTTCGTCAATAGTAGACTCCCTATGGTGTTAGAAACACTGGAGGATCACGGAATTCCCCCTCTTTCCTAGACAAGAAGAAGGGTCGTCCCCTCTCTACCATGCATAAAAGTGGGTTCAATGGATAAAGGGATCAATGTGTTTTGAGTTTCATATGGGAGTTTGCTTTTGATGTTGTTATTCCTCCCAATTTCTTGTGGCATTTGACATTTGAGAAGAATTTCTTTTTGCCATTTCTTTGATGTTTGGCATTTGATTCTTGACAATTTCAACTTTTTGCATTTTTGAACATTTTCAAAGTCACCCTAATTTGTAAGGAGGGTGCTTATATTTGAAGCATAGGAGTTCTTATTTTTGTACTCCTCTTTTCTTTGATGCATTTGGCAAACTTCTTGTTTTTCATTCTTGATTGCTTGAACTCAATTTGACAATTTTTGTGCCCATTCCCTTTTTGTTGACAAAATGTGATAGAGGTGGAGGATGGTTGCATGGTTTCAAGGGTCACCTTGGAATAAACGGTAGCCAAGGAGTCATCACAACACAAGGTACTCTTGAATAGGCCTTAATCCATGGGTCAAAGGATACTAGCATGACATATCCTAGGGTGTTTTAGAAGCATTCTAATGAGCAAAGTCTCAAGAAGAAAAAGTATCTACACGGGCCTTATATACACTTGTCAAGCTTTCTATATAGATGTTTTCACAAAAAATTTCTATAACGCAACTACATGCCATGATGCAACTAACATTTATACAACCTAATGCAAATGTTTCTATCAACTAGTATGCCATATAAACTAAATGCAACTCCTAAAATCACATTGGTTTGTACCGCATCAATCAAAATAAAGCCACATAGTCATTAACATAGAGAGGAAAAAGGAGATTGGAAAGATCATACCATGCGGTCTTCATATTCCTCATGCCTCGGATGTGGCGTACTCGATCCAATGTAATAGAAGGATAAACAAACGAACAAACAAGTATATACAAAATATACAATTCTACACTACAAAGGAAATGAACATGTTTTTGGTTTTTCAAATTTTTATGATTTTTATGATTTTTGTTTTTATGAAATAAAAGAACATATTTTTTTTTTTTTATAATTTTGAATTAAAAGTTAAGTTAGAATTTCCCATCCCACACTAGTATGGGCATTGTCCTCAATCGCCAATACGATAGGAAATTATGCAAACTAAATGAGAATGCATGATTTCTACACTAGTATGAAAACTATATGACATATATATATATATATATATATATATATATATATAAATGATGCAATCTGTTCTACTCTATATGATGCATAATTTTATTGGTTGGAGAGCTAATTTGGACTAACTCCCAATCCTTGTGTTTGAACTTCCCCAAACCGAGTAAGACACTATTTCTAGTGTCAAAAAGAGGGAAGTTCATGCACAAGTATGCAATGGATGAAACAAGTTGTCATTTTGGATTTTCAAAAGTGGGAACAAAATGAGACACCTTAATGGGACTGAGGTGGGAGTCCTTTGAGTGTTGCTAGGACTCAAAACAAATGATCAAGATTAAAAATTTAGAACAAGAGAAATATACAAAGCTAGAGGAGTTGTAGGACTCTCACAATGGAAGAAGTCAAGTAGTCAACCTCGCATATGTGGCATCCTCCAAAAAGCTTGTCAATCCTCAATTGTCGCTCATTGCGACATCCTCATCACTATCATCAACCTCTTCTTCATTATCCTCATCATCTACCTCCATTGACCCGGAGGCTTCATCACTTTCATCATTTGAACTTTGCTGTTCTTCCTCTTCTTCCTCTTGGCAAGAGTCATTACCTTCCCCGCCATGAACAACAATCTCCTTCCCCCTAGCAACTCGACTATCCATGTTGGCATCTCTAGAAGCACTTGGGAAGAATACCTCCCAATCCGCCAAACTAGGAAAATAACATGAAGGATCAAGTAGTCCTTGCCTAGCTAAATGTAGGAGGGGTGGATATTGAGCACGATAAGCATTGACCCGATCTTCATGAGCTTCCTTATGCATATGTTGCAATAGTTGGGTCAAGTAGTCATTGCCTACCATGACATTAGAGCCACTTGGTTTGAATTATTGGTAGGCAAATGGATATGGTGGAGTCACAATGGAGGAGGAGAAGGGCTTGGCATTTGATTCCCTATGTTGCTTCAGAATCACTTCGGCTTCCTCGGAGATGGGTAGTAGGTAGTTTGGGTTATGAACGGCGATGCGGCATATTTTGTTAGACAAGATGAAGGACTTAGCTTCTTTGATGAGCCACTCAAACTTGTTGTCAAGATTGTCATTCTTGACCCAATGGAACTTGTTGATCATAGTAGCCATATCAAGGAGGTTGCTTCCTTTAACCGGCTTGTATGTTTTATCTTTGTTGAAATCTCGGTTAAAATGCTTGGCTAACCTCGTCACTAATCCTCCATTCACAATAAAAGTCGCTCCATATTTTCCATTAACAATTTCAAGCCACCGATCAAGTAAAAGTTGAAGGATGTTGTATTCTTTGGTGAACTTTCCATTTATATTCATGGTAGACTCAAGGTAGACAAAATCGAGCTCGGTAAAGTGGTTGGTGCCTTTTCTTGCAATTAAAGTGTTGCCAACAAATTTATGCCATACTCTTATGCCCGGATGGTGGACATATAGAACATGGCACTCCCGGAAAGAGTCAAATTTTCGCCCGGTGATCGCTTTCCAAAGGGGTGCGGCATCAAATTTCAAAGGCTTTTTCTCATAATGATAGTGTTCTAAAAGACCAAACACTTCACCAAACTCTCTCAAAGACATTCGTCTATCCTTGTTCTCAAGGCGGAATTCAACATATTTTCGAGCCTCTACCTTAGTCACCTTCAAGGAGCTTATAAACTCCATGGTCAATGAAGGGTAGGTCAATTCCTCCATTTCAAAGAGGGTTAGCAATTTCATGGACTCGAAAAATTTTCTAGTTCTTTCAAGCACACCCAACTTTTCTAAGGCATCTTGACATATATGTTGGAGTATGTGTCCTCGACAATAATGCGTTCACATATTTAAATATCATATTAAGAATGCTAAAGGGAAAATAATATTTTATTGTCAACTGATCCACATTAATCGGTAATTATTGGCTGACTAGAATTTGACATTACTGTCGTATGACGGTGGTGATCAGTTGATCCCTTAAGGTCATACCTCTAGGGTAACACTCTTAATTGATTAATTAATTAATTGTATGTTGATACAAGTTAATTAATTCCTTAAAATTGAACGAATGATTTTATGAGTGAGAATACATATCTTATTATAATTTGAGTAAATAAGATTCGTTCTGAGTAATTAAATTGTTTTATTACTTAGGTTTATTTATTGTTTATGAAACAATTAAAATAAGAATGAATGGTTTATTATAAATACAAGTTGTTGTGATTTATAATTCAATGACCCATTTTAAGTAATTGTAATTGTGAATTACTAGTTAACTTTTGTATGTGATTTATTTTGTTTAAATAATGATTTTTAATAAGTTAAAAATGCATTATTAAACAACATGTCTAGTAACATGTCCAATATGTCACACTACACAATTTAACATATTGACAAACTTAAAATGGACCCTTTTTATCTCAAGGGTGTCGTGTAATTAAGGAGTGTTGGAGGTTGGTTGTGTCTTGTTTATTTAATTAACAAAACACAATTATAACCTACTTTTGTAGGCATGCGAGCCTAAAAATCTTGAGAAGTAAAACTTGCAAAAGTATTGGGCACTCTTCCCTTGGTCTACCCGGCCACCCCATGCAAAAGTAGGAGAAGTTTTTCTCTCTTTTTAGTTCATTATTCATTCTTATAATTATATAGATAATTATCCTTATTCTCTCTAGCTTTGTTGTTGAACACACTAGAAAATTAACTTACAAATTCTCTAATATTATCTCATCTTTACTAGTAGTAGTAAACAATAATATTAACATTATTTTAAGAAACATTTATTAATTTCTAGTAACAAAATTAGTTTATGTTTTAAGAGGGATTACCTTGGTACAATCCTTAAGGAGTAGATCCCATCATTGGATCTAGGGTTTTCTTGGAGCACTTTGATTTTACTTAAGAAGACTAATTGGAAGGAGTCCATTTAGTATATCCATTTCGGCCACCATTATAAGATTAATTGATTTCTTCTTACTTTGTATCATTTTGTTTTGCATGCATAAGTGTGGACATGGCCCACCTGCAAGCCCAGCCGATCTGTGGACATATAGTGGTCTTTTGAAAGCCACGCTCGGCGACGTAAAAATGCTTTCGACTAGATCGTTTTAGATCGGTCGGTTTCGTCTCGGTAAGGGTCTCGAAACGATTAGAGATGTTCGGAGTCGCCACCAACCATTTGTGAGATGCTTGGAACCCGTTCGAATCCACTTTATACCTTGTTCAAACGAAGCACAAAGCAATGTTTCACATAGGTACTAAAGATAAGGAATCGTCCCTCTTTAGCATCTTATCTCTAGAATGACTCTCGTACGCCCTGTATAAGGTCGTCCACTATCCAAAGTTTTTGAGTAAGAGGTGAAGGTACGTATTGGGAAGCCCTTTAATCAGACACCCAATCCCACCCGCGGTAGCGGCCTCTACTGATCGATCTTGGTTGGTTGAATGCAAAAGTTGATAAAACGGTTTAAATGCATGAATGTGCATCCAATAGTTTAAACCTAACATGTGAGAGCTTTCTAAGTCAGTTTATTTAATCCAAGTATCAAGTATAAGATGTCGAGTTGGATTAATGGTTGATTTGCATGCAAGACGGAAATTAAACATCCATTTACCGTATTAGGTTTATGGTGCATAACGTGATCCATTTGTCTTAGTAAAGCATTTTGCAAATATGATTTTTTGAATGAGTAAATAGTCATCTGATCCGTCCTATATCCGGGCTAACCGGAGTCGGGATCGTCCTAGACTGATGCTGGAAAAGGAACAGACCCTGCACCAGGCAGCCATATGAGGCGCGAGCCTGTTGGCGATGCAAGGGCGTCTCCCCTGGTTTTGAAAATGAGAAAGAAAAGGAACTGTTTAGGCGCGGGTCAATCAACAGTTTAAGACGCGTTCTGACCATTTGAAAAACGTTTATAAAACGTGTTGAAAATGGGTATTTGACCCGATTTGGTTTGAAAGGGTCGTTGTGGACAAGGCCCTCGGGAACTGCGTCTGAGGGATCCACACCCGGCATAATCGACTCGAGGTTCTTTCGAATCGAATTAAGACACATTAGAGTCGCCACCAAGTTTTTTGGGAACTTGGAACCGTTCAAGTCAACTTTACACCTTTCATCGAAAAGCATAAAGCCCATGGACTACGAGTGATTAAAGATAAAGACTTGTACCCTATATCACTCGATTTGAATGACTCTCGTAATCCAATGGTATTTAGACGGATCCACAAACCATAGATCTTGAGTAAGGGGTGAGGGTACGTGTTGGGAAGCCCATAAGGACACCCAACCCCGCCCGTCAATAACGGCCTCTACTAAGTCAAGTGTCGGATTTCAAACAAGGTCATAGCTACTACGATGTATGATATGCAAACGTTGTTTTAACCCTATCATGTGACAACAATTTCTATGTCGTTTTAGATGCAACTAAACTAACTTTGTCAAAGTTGTAATTTAGCATGTGGGTTGATTGATCTAGCAACATGTAAACAAAGCAAACAAGGCTTAAGGGGGAATGGGGGAGCCGTTGGGATCTACCTATTACAAACCAGGCATTTCATGCCGACACAACAACAAATTAAAGATACAACTCGATCTAAATACAAATGCTACATATGACGCAATACGTGACAACACACACGGCCGTTTGGCCTAGAAAACCGTGCACATGAGGGGTGGCCCACGGCTCACATGACCCACGGCCTTGGGTCACTCCTCGTAATGCGTGCTCACGCTTAACCTCATCGAATTAGACATAGGGCTACGCACCAAAGCATGCATTAGCATAAACCGGGCCATGTTGCTTTAAACAACATGCGGTTTACTACGCTCCTACAAGCATTGGGGAAAAACCGTCTAACCAAACAAGACTAAGGTTTTTAGAAATCATTTGACTCGATAAAAGAAAACAAACTTGAAAGATTACAACTCGATAAACAAACTATAAATTACAGGCTACAAAACAAACAAAGAACAAATGATAAACAAGGAACGGAAAACGAAACGAGAAAGACAAGACACACGGCCAACTCACGGCCCAAACCAACGGCCACCCTCACGGCCAAGACAAGGTCAACCTAGTTCCTAAGTTAGATTCATTGATTAGATCGAATGTTTGCGAAAAGGGATAGGAAACAAGTTAGAAAACGAGTTAAAAACGATGTTGATTGATGGTCGCATGAGGGTGCATTCTACACGGCCTAAAGGGTCTAATTAGGTCAAATTCGCTAATTAATTTAACTCATCGAGTGTCAATAAGAGGTGCTAATCACGCACTCTTATACTAGCGAGAAATTAGGTGAAAGAGAGAGATGCATTCAATTATTTACAGAATTGTTAGTTGATTTTTAAAGCTACGTCGATGTATCCTAATGTGTCTAATTAGGTTATTAAATTAATCTAATGTCATCTAAATACGTCATAGGTTAACAATCAGAGGTTAAACTAACATACAACGGGTCCTAGGGTATGTCGAATTGGCCGAAATAACAAAGGGGTCAAAAGCGAAGAGCGAAGTTAGAAACTTGTTTTATTTATGCCCTACCTTGAACACGAGGATATGTAAATGAGACGGGGGTGTACGACCGACAGATGTAGCGGTTTCTTTTCCCATCTCAAGTCAACGCGGGTGTTCATGGTGGTACTTTAACTCATACTCGGACTAACTAGTTTCATAGTTAATTTAAAACAATCGATAAACAAACGAAAAAACAAACAAAAAAAAAGACAATAAAAAACAAGCATAAAACGAAAGAAATAAAAGGGAAAAGAGGAGGATTTGATGCACCCTCAACCTACATGTATCGTTGACACCATCTTGGGTCATAATCGATGGTAGATTTTATCTCGAGAGGCCGTCGTCGACGAAGAATAAAGCAAACACGCGTTTTGGAAACTTTCTGGACAGCGATTTTCAAACAATGATATCTCCCTCGTTTCACGACGAAAATTCGATCTAAAAGATGTTTTGAAAACTATAAAGAAAGGAGAACAGTAATCTTAAAGCAACCCCTGCTCGTTTTGGGTTATTGGGCACGAAAAACGAGCACAAACAGAACTGGACAGACAAGAAGAAACCGCGAAAACAGAGTGTTATTTCACTCTGTTTTTCGAGGGATTTCGTGTACTCTCAAGGGCAATTTGGCTCGTAAATCTTTATCTAATGTGTAGATGGATGTTATGTGGTTAATTAGGAACAAGAAACTCGAGTTTTTATGGAGGTTTGATGGAGGAACGAGTGAGTTTTCGAAGAGGACACACAAACAGTTTCAGTTTGTGTGTCGGTTTGGTTTAGGGTTTTCGAAGGATGTTTAGGGTTTGTTTCTGAGGTTTAAAGCTTGTGAGTGATGGTTGGATGTATGGAGAACTTAGAGGAATGAATGTATGGTGAAGGGGTGGTATTTATAAGGGTTTAAAATAGGTTAAAAGAGAGGAGGAGGCAGTCGGGCTCAATCCCGTATGGCTGCTGTCCATCCGTTTTTGTGAGGGTTTGAGGGGGGTTTTCTTGGTGATTAAGCTAGGATAATATGGGTAGGATACTAGGGTATGGGTTAGGGTTAATGGGTACGGGTCTTGGTAGTGTTTGGAGCGGGTTTGGGCTCGCGAATTGGCTGCCAAAACAGGGGGGGCTGCATTGGTTGCGGGCTGCTTGTGAGGGGTTTGGGACGAGAATTTGGGCCGTGGTATGGGGGGTTCGAACAAGGGTGGATGGGTATTGGTCTAGGTGGGTTAGTGTACTCGAGATTCGTGCCAATTCGCAAAAGAAACGGGCTCAAAAACCGAGCTAAAATCGAGCTCAAAAACACACGGTTGAAACGAGTTTTCTTCGCTTTTAAAATCGATTTTTCAAATCAATTAACCCATTAAAATAAATGACTTTTCAAATCAAATATATTCATAAAATGATTTTTCAAATCAATTATTTATTTTATTTTCAATAAAATAAACTTGGGAAAATAAATTCAAAATAAAATAAATTAAATTGAAATCACTTTTAAAAAGCTTTAATTTAAATATCATTTAAATTAACAAAATGAACTCACTTAAAAACGTTAATTTAAATATCATTTAAATTAATAAAATACTTCATCGACGACGCCCATTCTACCTCGTAAAACGAGCTCCAAATAATGACAGTGACAACTAAAGAATACATGTGTCCTATCATCATCGGGTGTTTGTCGGGTTCTCTATAAATCCCAATATCGACGGATACGGGTATCTACAGAGCCCCCACTTTGACTGAGGCTTGGACAAGGCGAAAGTCAAAGTATACCCCAGGTCCCTTTCGACCTGAGGATTCTTCGGGTCGTTTATAGTCCATTAGACTTGCGTATATAAGCTCGCCAGCCATAAGAAGAGATCATACCTGAAACTTCGTTGGGGTTGACTCTTGCTTCTGTTGTGTCGAAGTATCATCGTTGGTCATCGACCTATAAATTGCATAAATGGTGGATTGAGCCTTATCCTTAGGCGCCTACGTATCCGTTTCTGACGGAATCAAACCCGCATCGTAGTTCGGCAACTGCTGACACATGCCCAAAGTTTATCATCTGCTGGCGTTTGTCCAAAATTCATCATCTGTTGACATTTGCCCAAAATTTATCATCTG
This sequence comes from Silene latifolia, assembly GCF_048544455.1. Lineage (NCBI taxonomy): Eukaryota > Viridiplantae > Streptophyta > Magnoliopsida > Caryophyllales > Caryophyllaceae > Silene > Silene latifolia. Next base: position 73,834,251 of record NC_133534.1, read on the forward strand.
CTGGCACTTGTCCGAATGGGACGGGACTTTCCGAGGAGGTTGCCGCCGCTTTCATCATTTGCTTTCAGCTAAGGAATTCTTCCATTTCATACTCTTGTAATTGAATTGAATTCTTGGTGGATGTCATCCTTTACATCTTGATAATGGTCTCTGAAGCCAACGGCTTCAGAGCCCCCAGTTTGTGATAGCTCTAAAGTCGAAGACTTTAGAGCCCCCAGTTGAAGCATATCCTGCTATATTTGAAACACAACAAAATGTACAAGCAATAATCATCACATAAGCACATTTGGATCATCAATCTTGAAATTGGATCATTTGAAAGATTGGGTCATCGACCCGAAAATTGAATTTACAAATTTTGAAAAACTGGGCCATCGACCCGAAGTTTGAAATTCACATCACTTGGAATGTTGGGCCATCGGCCCTTCAAAAATTGAATTTGAAATTTTGAATTTCGAAAGATTGGGGTCATCGACCCGAAAAGATTCCACTACTTGGATCATCTATCCATAATTCGCAAAAAGTTTTTGAAATTTTGAAATTTTGGCATTTTGAAATTTTTTGAAATTGAACCTTGATGGGTGAGCATGAAATACGACTCAGACACTCTGTATGACTCGTAAACAACGTGGGCGTAGCCCGCTACCGTAAAACAAAAAAAGAAAATAAAACCGTAAGTGTGCACGGGTTTTAATTCAAATATTGACTTGTTAGGGGTAGAAATGTAAATTGGCCATTCCGGCGCCAAAAGATGGCAAATGGGAATCACAAGGTCGTCGAACTTGGGATGGAGATATCGTATGGCATGGGCGTGCTCCCGAGGGCACATGGGAATCAAGATCACTTGGCATTGACAAGGTGGATTAAACTCACAAAGCAACAACGTTGGCTTCGCCCGACACTAAACACAGACTGATCTTATGAGAACACTTAGACATCACACATCACTCTTGTTGGGAACATTCTGTCACTCTTCTCCTCGCCTCCTTTCTTTTCAGCGAGTATTCATCATTTCTTGCCACCACCTTCTTTCTTTTCAGCGGGCTTTTACTATTTTTCTTCCACGCCTTCTTTCTTTTCAGCGGGGTTTTCATATTTTCTGTTCCTAACACAAACCCACATCTATCTGACTCAGCATCTTTGCCTACACCGTTAGATAAGGCTCAGTCCGAGACTAGACACTACTCATCTGAATTTATATCCTTATCCTAGCCTACATCGAGTGCTAAGACCGACTCAACAAAGGTGGCTTCATTTGGACTTGGTTAAAACCCGTAATAAACCGACAAGATGACAACTTGGTTGATGAGTGGATTGAATCCCTTATTCTGAAGGACTGCCTACGTATTCGCGTGGAGCGAAATCAAATCCGACGTAGTTCGATCATGGTGCATAAACTTGGTATATTGATTGTGTGTACACACTCGAAGGTTTCACCTAAGGTATCATGTCGTATCCCATTCTAGCCTGTAAGGTACCGTTGTATCCCGTGTCTAGGGTCGGTGAAGAAGGCTGTGATTTTCTAGGATGTGGAGCTTGGCAACAAAAGGCTTGAATAGTGGACCGTCATTCTGAAGGTTCATTTTGTGGTGTTAAGGCTAAGGGCTATGGCTTCTGATGTGGTTGGAAATGGTGTCTCGGGTTTGATGAAACCTGAGTGCAAATGGGTTGGAAAATGATGTGGGTTCAAATTTCCATGTCTGGACCCTAACGGCTTGGGTGTACTAACACAAGCTGATTGATTCTCAGAATCCCTAACTATTCCCTCGTAAATGCCTCGGGACGGACTTAGGGGAATGGATAACTGCTGATGGTACTACCTGACCATTTTGGCTTCGCCTTTGAACTTTGATCAATATTTCGGCATTTCTTCTTCTCTTCTTCTTCTTCTTCTTCTTCTTTTTTCTTTTTTTCCTTTTTTCTTTTCTTTTCTTTTTCTTTTTTCTTTTTTTCTTTTTTCTTTTTCTTTTTTCTTTTTCTTTTTTCTTTTTTCTTTTTTCTTTCATCACTTTTCTGTTTTCATTTTTTCATTTTTCCAATTTTTTCTCTTTTTCTCTTTTTCTCTTTTTCTCATTTTTTCATTCTTTTTGAAAAAATGGTCTTCTACTCATTCTCCTAGGCAGAAATGGATACACCTTGAAAACATGGCTTCGCCAACTAATTTGTGTCAGAACTAACAATTCCTTGTTAGAACGGGTTGGTTACTTCTCTCTTTGAGAGGGGATAATTCTATGGGGAAAAGGCTTGCCTTCCGTCATCGATAGGGGAAACAAGGAGCTAGTCCGGGTTCGTCCTAGAATCATCTAAAAGCTTGTCACAAGCACTGGTTTTGATGGAGGTTTTCTACCGCCAGACATGGAATAGGTAAAGGAATCAAACACGGGATCCTAGTGTACCTTCCATTTTGAAACGGGACATATTCTACCCCAGGGATGCCTTTGAGTGTGTTGTGCATTTTATCATGCTTTCAGAATGATTGAGGATTGAAAACAAGACATATTTGGAAATGAAACTGCAACTTTTTATTGGAATGGCAAAAGCTTAACAGACTCGGAAGAACGATTCCTAGGACACACCCTAGGTCATCGTGGAACAAACGACTCAACTTCAAGAAAAGAAAGTCCTAGACTCGACTCGACTAAGAAAAGAAAACAGATCCCGACTCATAATTTTTCAAATCTGGTCTTGAGCTTTCCCTTGTTCAGTTGTCAGCTTAGATGCTCGGTTCTAGTCCTTGATCCCTTTGATGGTCTGCCTCCATCCTGAGGTAGTCCTCTGAGGATCTACGCCAGTGATGAAGGTTGGTGAATCGAATTGTCTTTTATTAACTTCGTTAATAAAGGGAGTACATTCTAGAGCAAGACTCCCGACATGAATTTCATTCTTCGGGTTTGGCAAGAATCCAAAGCAATCCACAAATATTTTCCCGATAAACACCCCTTTCAAGTGACATGGGCGGATAAGATGGGAATAATCGACATTGTCTTCGACAGAAACAAAGTTAGTGTGATCGCCAAATGGATTGGTGATGTTATTGGGTTTAACAGTTGGGATCGGGAGTGTTCCATTCTCAATCATGTCTTGGATTTCGTGCTTCAGTCGATAGCACCTTTCAGTATCGTGTCCCTTCCCTTGATGAAAGGCACAGTAGGCATTTGGTTTATACCATTTACCTTGTTGATCAGCGGGAGGGTCCGGAGTTGGACCAATAGGCTTCAGCTTTCCTTGGGCTATGAGCCTTTGGAGAGCGTATGTATAAGTGCATCCGATATCGGTGAATGCCCTAGGTGTTTGGCGCTGCGACTTCTTCGATTGCCCTTTTAAGAGATTGATGGCTTCATCAATATGGACCGTTGCTGGAGCTTTTGTCTTAGATGACGAGGCCCCTTGGTATCCTTTTGGCTTTTCAGCCTCTGCCCTTATGACATCATCTTCTACCTTTATCCCGATTCTTATCAATTCTTTGAAAGAGCCAAAATTCTGGTATTTCAGAGCATTGCGGTAAATAGGTCGTAGATTCTTTACGAACTTATCTACCATTTCAACTTCGTCAGGCTTCTTGGCTAACTTCACGCTTTCAGCGCGCCATCTTGCAAGGAATTCAGTAAAGCCCTCTTTTTCTTTCTGTGTCATTACTTCCAAAGTCCTTATGTTGGTTTGAATCTCGACATTGTCAGCATAGTGCTTACAGAACTCCACCGTAATATCTTCGAAAGTGGGGAAGTTCTTAAGGTCAAGATTGTAGAACCACGCCTTCGGTGTTCTCCCGCAGATTGGGCGAAAATTTCGGAGAGCATATCAGCAGGTACTCCCTTTAGTGCTAAGTACCCTTTATAGGCCTTAACATGGTGAACTGGATCTTCAGTGCCCTTGAACTTTGGGATGTCAGTGAGTACCATGTTCGTGGGCAACTTGTCCTGAACTGGGGCATAGGCCCTAGCATTCTCATAGTGAATGTTCTTCCCCTGGGAGAGCTTCAAACGGTCTTCGATGAACTTGAACCGTTTCTCTAGATCAGTCAGTGGTGGAGGGGGTGGAGGTGAATCTTCACTCAGCTTAGATTCAATTGCATCCATTCTAGTCATCATGAGGTTCACGGCCTCAGTAAGCTTGTTAACGGCATCTTCCATTGCTTGACGTCGGGTTTTTGGCGGCCTTTCTACAAGAAAACCCCGTACTGAGTCAATATTTAAAGTAAGAGCCCCTGCACACTTAAGGACTCGACCCCAACTTGACTCGAACAAAGACTCGACTTGAGATTGATTAACAAGGATTCGACTCACGGTTTGATTTAGACATCGGTTCATTTTAGACTCGACAAAACAACATGACTCGAACTGTCATAACTCGATTCTAAACTGGACTTGGTGTGACTAAACCCGTGATTGGGCTAACATAGCCCATGGGTTCGAGTGAAAACGTCCTAAAGGGCCTAGCTTGGACGTTTTTTGTGGACTATCCTAGACCAAAAGGTCGACCAACATGACTCGAAGCCCAAGAGGTGAGCTTGGGTGACCCAACAAGGTCGTGTTCTAGACTCTTAGAACAAAACAAACCCGGCCTAACACGGCCATGACCCGGACACGACTCGACGCATTTCATGCTTGGTTGAGGTTCGAGAAACATTTTGGATTGATTTTGAAAAATGAAGGATTGATTTGAAAATGAGATTTGAAATGGGCAAAGATGCCTATATAAAAGCTTATTTTGGGCCGAAATTTCTAGTCCTATTTGGGCAGCGTTCCGCGTTTTTAAAACCATGCTATTTCGAAAATAAGTTGTTCAAAAGTTCGGTTTTGAAAAGGACATGGGAATTTTCGAAAATAAAGACTCGGGAAAACATATTGCACATTGTTATTCTCATGTTATAAGGATGTATGTTCCTAGACATCTCTAAGTCTCGGCAAGTCTTCTACAAGAAGGTCTATGCCCTCCATCCTTTTGCGGTCTTATAGAGCAAGGTGTCTTAAGGTAAAGTACCTAGAAGATCGTCCCCACTCCCAAGAACCACGCGAGGCGAAGTGGAAGCGAGCAATGTGCAGCTTCTGGCATAGTGGGACGTCGCCCCCACGCATCACGAAGAAACGCCGGACGGCCCGGTAAGTCCTTAAGGGTTTATGCATGAATCGTAGCACTATGAGTAATGTTTTACTTTCCAACACTTTCTTTTCAAGTTTCACCTCGGAGGAAAAGACCCTAGAAACACAAAGTGTAACTAGTCCTCTTTTCCCCAAATGAGTCGCCAAATCAGGACAAGGCCCTCGGGAACTGCGTCCGAGGGATCCACACCCGCATAATCGACTCGAGGTTCTTTCGAATCGAATTAAGACACATTAGAGTCGCCACCAAGTTTTTTGGGAACTTGGAACCGTTCAAGTCAACTTTACACCTTTCATCGAAAAGCATAAAGCCCATCGACTACGAGTGATTAAAGATAAAGACTTGTACCCTATATCACTCGATTTGAATGACTCTCGTAATCCAATGGTATTTAGACGGATCCACAAACCATAGATCTTGAGTAAGGGGTGAGGGTACGTGTTGGGAAGCCCATAAGGACACCCAACCCCGCCCGTCAATAACGGCCTCTACTAAGTCAAGTGTCGGATTTCAAACAAGGTCATAGCTACTGCGATGTATGATATGCAAACGTTGTTTTAACCCTATCATGTGACAACAATTTCTATGTCGTTTTAGATGCAACTAAACTAACTTTGTCAAAGTTGTAATTTAGCATGTGGGTTGATTGATCTAGCAACATGTAAACAAAGCAAACAAGGCTTAAGGGGGAATGGGGGAGCCGTTGGGATCTACCTATTACAAACCAGGCATTTCATGCCGACACAACAACAAATTAAAGATACAACTCGATCTAAATACAAATGCTACATATGACGCAATACGTGACAACACACACGGCCGTTTGGCCTAGAAAACCGTGCACATGAGGGGTGGCCCACGGCTCACATGACCCACGGCCTTGGGTCACTCCTCGTAATGCGTGCTCACGCTTAACCTCATCGAATTAGACATAGGGCTACGCACCAAAGCATGCATTAGCATAAACCGGGCCATGTTGCTTTAAACAACATGCGGTTTACTACGCTCCTACAAGCATTGGGGAACAACCGTCTAACCAAACAAGACTAAGGTTTTTAGAAATCATTTGACTCGATAAAAGAAAACAAACTTGAAAGATTACAACTCGATAAACAAACTATAAATTACAGGCTACAAAACAAACAAAGAACAAATGATAAACAAGGAACGGAAAACGAAACGAGAAAGACAAGACACACGGCCAACTCACGGCCCAAACCAACGGCCACCCTCACGGCCAAGACAAGGTCAACCTAGTTCCTAAGTTAGATTCATTGATTAGATCGAATGTTTGCGAAAAGGGATAGGAAACAAGTTAGAAAACGAGTTAAAAACGATGTTGATTGATGGTCGCATGAGGGTGCATTCTACACGGCCTAAAGGGTCTAATTAGGTCAAATTCGCTAATTAATTTAACTCATCGAGTGTCAATAAGAAGGTGCTAATCACGCACTCTTATACTAGCGAGAAATTAGGTGAAAGAGAGAGATGCATTCAATTATTTACAGAATTGTTAGTTGATTTTTAAAGCTACGTCGATGTATCCTAATGTGTCTAATTAGGTTATTAAATTAATCTAATGTCATCTAAATACGTCATAGGTTAACAATCAGAGGTTAAACTAACATACAACGGGTCCTAGGGTATGTCGAATTGGCCGAAATAACAAAGGGGTCAAAAGCGAAGAGCGAAGTTAGAAACTTGTTTTATTTATGCCCTACCTTGAACACGAGGATATGTAAATGAGACGGGGGTGTACGACCGACAGATGTAGCGGTTTCTTTTCCCATCTCAAGTCAACGCGGGTGTTCATGGTGGTACTTTAACTCATACTCGGACTAACTAGTTTCATAGTTAATTTAAAACAATCGATAAACAAACGAAAAAACAAACAAAAAAAAAAGACAATAAAAAACAAGCATAAAACGAAAGAAATAAAAGGGAAAAGAGGAGGATTTGATGCGCTCTCAACCTACATGTATCGTTGACACCGTCTTGGGTCGTAATCGATGGTAGATTTTATCTCGAGAGGCCGTCGTCGACGAAGAATAAAGCAAACACGCGTTTTGGAAACTTTCTGGACAGCGATTTTCAAACAATGATATCTCCCTCGTTTCACGACGAAAATTCGATCTAAAAGATGTTTTGAAAACTAGAAAGAAAGGAGAACAGGAATCTTAAAGCAACCCCTGCTCGTTTTGGGTTATTGGGCACGAAAAACGAGCACAAACAGAACTGGACAGACAAGAAGAAACCGCGAAAACAGAGTGTTATTTCACTCTGTTTTTCGAGGGATTTCGTGTACTCTCAAGGGCAATTTGGCTCGTAAATCTTTATCTAATGTGTAGATGGATGTTATGTGGTTAATTAGGAACAAGAAACTCGAGTTTTTATGGAGGTTTGATGGAGGAACGAGTGAGTTTTCGAAGAGGACACACAAACAGTTTCAGTTTGTGTGTCGGTTTGGTTTAGGGTTTTTGAAGGATGTTTAGGGTTTGTTTCTGCGGTTTAAAGCTTGTGAGTGATGGTTGGATGTATGGAGAACTTAGAGGAATGAATGTATGGTGAAGGGGTGGTATTTATAAGGGTTTAAAATAGGTTAAAAGAGAGGAGGAGGCAGTCGGGCTCAATCCCGTATGGCTGCTGTCCATCCGTTTTTGTGAGGGTTTGAGGGGGTTTTCTTGGTGATTAAGCTAGGATAATATGGGTAGGATACTAGGGTATGGGTTAGGGTTAATGGGTACGGGTCTTGGTAGTGTTTGGAGCGGGTTTGGGCTCGCGAATTGGCTGCCAAAACAGGGGGGGCTGCATTGGTTGCGGGCTGCTTGTGAGGGGTTTGGGACGAGAATTTGGGCCGTGGTATAGGGGGTTCGAACAAGGGTGGATGGGTATTGGTCTAGGTGGGTTAGTGTACTCGAGATTCGTGCCAATTCGCAAAAGAAACGGGCTCAAAAACCGAGCTAAAATCGAGCTCAAAAACACACGGTTGAAACGAGTTTTCTTCGCTTTTAAAATCGATTTTTAAATCAATTAACCCATTAAAATAAATGACTTTTCAAGTCAAATATATTCATAAAATGATTTTTCAAATCAATTATTTATTTTATTTTCAATAAAATAAACTTGGGAAAATAAATTCAAAATAAAATAAATTAAATTGAAATCACTTTAAAAAAGCTTTAATTTAAATATCATTTAAATTAACAAAATGAACTCACTTAAAAACATTAATTTAAATATCATTTAAATTAATAAAATACTTCATCGACGACGCCCATTCTACCTCGTAAAACGAGCTCCAAATAATGACAGTGACAACTAAAGAATACATGTGTCCTATCATCATCGGGTGTTTGTCGGGTTCTCTATAAATCCCAATATCGACGGATACGGGTATCTACAGTCGTTTAGACCGCATTTGTTGATTTGAGGAACGAGACTCGAATAATCATCATTATTTTGATGATATTCGGTGCCAGGTTCGACTTGGCAAGCTTGACATGAATAGTTTTGAAAATAAATATGAACTAATTGTTTTAGGTTTGAGTATAATTAGTCGATACTCATCATCGTACCCGGGTTAAAATGCGGCATGGTATGTGGAACCAAGGATGACTTTGTGTTGGTGACTAATATGCTTGTTTTGAAAATGTAAAGAAATGATGAAAGGCTTTAAAATACCTCCCAAAATGTAAAGAAATGAAACAAAAGGCTTTAAAATACCTTTTAAATGTAATTAACCAAATATTATCACCGAAACACGGATTTAACCGTCATGGTATGAGGAACCAAGGGCGAAAAATGTTTTATGGTTAAAAACAAATAAACTAAAATAAAAAAGGTTTAAAAATATTTGAAATGGTGAAAATCGATTACAAATATGAAAATGGGTTAAAAGGGAAAAACGAGAACAAACACGCTTGAGTTCTGACCTGGGCACCCCATTGAGGCGCGAGCCTTTGTGCACAATAAGGTGCTTCTGCCTCAGGCCAAAACTTAGTTTTGGCTCGTTTATCCCATGTTTTGGATCGTGTTATGCATGTTTTAGCATGTTATAGTCATAAAATAAATGAAGGCATGATAAAAGAAGGATTTTTACACCCTCATACTTACATGTTTGGTTATGGTGAGAAACCGACGTAAGTGTAACAACTCGTTTGGTCGGAAAATACTCGGTTTAAAACCTTTTTGGTAAGTAAAAAGAGTGTTTTATTAAGATTAGTGACGGTGTAGTGGTCGAAGTGGTCGGTCAAGTGATTTAATGCACGATGACGGTACCAAACAATGTGTAAGGCTTGTATTTACGATCGGTAGGTTGTAAATACGCGTCGGATTGTGAATTAAGAAGTCGAGTCGAGAATTTTAAGGGAGAAAAGAGGGGGCGGACACTCGTGTAACTTTTCTAATGGGGGCATTTGAGGGGTATTTATAGGAAAATGAGTGGTTGTGTGAGTTTTGAGCGACGTGGCCACCTAGGCTGCTCAAAGAGGCGCGAGCCATGTTGCGGGTCTTCGAGTTGTCCTGTCACTTTCACACAAGTGCAATCATGATTTGTTCTATCCTAGGATTTGTAGTCACATATTTGGTACTTGACCATTCATGAATCCGGGAAATCTTTTTTTTTTTTGGTGAAATGTAAGTAATCTCATTAAGCTCAAACCAATGTTACAAGATACATCATAAATTATACTAGCTTACATCAAGATTTGATCAAGCCATTGCCTATCACTAATCTTCTTAACTCTACTCAATTGTCCTAACAGTTTGATTTTCATCAAAGCTTTACAGTGCATAGCCAAGACATCAGGACGCAAAACAACACCATCTAGCCTAGCAGCATTTCTTTGCTGCCAAACAGCATAGTACCCGCACATCAAAACAGCTATACAAACCATCTTCTTAAGAGCAGGCCATTTCCTTCTTCCCACCCAGATAATGCCATTCCCAACAGGAATATTAATCTGCAACCAGCTGCACAGGGGTCTCAAAACATCCAAAACATACCTGCATTGCTGGAATAAATGTGGGATAGTCTCCTTATTAGTACCACATATACAGCACCACTCATCAGAGCATATACCAAACTTATGCAGACGAACTTTAGTATTTAAAGCATTCTTCAGAATGAGCCAATTCAGGAAGCAATGCTTAGGTATAGCCCAATGACACCAGACTAGTTTAGCCCAGCCAACTTTTGGTTCTTTGTGACGAAGCCACTGATAGCCAGACTGCACAGTATAACCCTTAACATCAGCAAGCCAAATACCATTCATATAACCAGTAGCCAAAGCATCCCTAGTCCTACATATTGCCTTCCAATTGCCACTCAAATGGGACTTAGGAACATATGCAGACCAGGGACATCCTTTTAAGAAGAACTGATGTACCCATTTCACCCAAAGACTGTCAGGCTTGCTATACACCCACCACACCAGTTTACCAATGGATGCAACATTCCATTGGAAACTATCTCTAATACCCAAACCTCCCTCAGTTTTAGGAGTACAGACTTGCTCCCAACCCACCAGAGGCACCCTACCATATGTACTTGTCCCATCCCATAAGTAGTTGCGACAAATACTATTAATCTTTTGAAGGACCCCTTTAGGAATAATAAAAATGTTTGCCCAATACGTATACAGAGAAGAAAGCACAGACTGGACTAGTGTTAACCTTCCTGCATAAGAAATGTGCCTGGACCCAAACATTCTGATCCGCTCAACTATTTTTTCCACAAGGACCTGACTCTCCTTCTTCCCCAACTTACCAGCAGTAATGGGTACACCAAGATATTTGAAGGGAAGAGTGCCCTCAACACACCCAGACTTTGCAAAGATTTGATCTTTTATGCTCTTAGAGACTCCATTAAAGTAGATATTAGACTTGTTCTTATTCAACTCCAAACCAGATGCAGCAGAAAATGAAGCAAAGGAGCGTAATAAGAGCATTATGGATTGAGCATCTCCTCTAGAGAACAATAGGAGATCATCTGCAAACATCAAATGGTGAAGCTTCAGCTTCCCACACAAGGAATGATACCTGAAATCCAGAACCTCAGTAGTAAAATTGAGAACCCTAGACAGATACTCCATGGCAATAGTGAAAAGGAGGGGGGATAAAGGGTCCCCTTGCCTGAGCCCTTTCTTCCCATGAAAATGCCCAAAGGTCTCTCCATTAAGCACCAAAGAATATGATGCAGTGGTAACACATTCTGTAATAAGTATCTTGAAATGCTCAGGAAAATTCAGTGCATCCAACATCTGTTGCAAGAAATCCCAGTTAACTGAGTCATACGCTTTCTTTAGGTCAACCTTGATCAAGCACCTAGGTGACACAGAAGCTCTGTTGTAAAGTCTTACAACTTCCTGACAAACCAAAATGTTTTCAATAATCCGGGAAATCTTAGTATAGAAGGCTTTGAATGTTTTGTTTTTGGTGGTTGACTCGGTTTGACTCGTTGTTGGAGTCGGGATTTGAATTTTTGAGTCGGTTTTTGGTCCGGTGTCGGTTTTGACTCTAGTTAGTGTCATTGCGACCCCGTCGTCGTGCATTACACACTCCAGGTACTTTTGAAAAGTTTTGAAATGTATTATTTTCGAAATCGTTTTAAGTTTTCCGACGTATAGTTGTACACAAACCGTCGATCAAACGCCGCGATTCCAAAGCATGTTATAGTCCGATAATCATCGGGTGTTTGTTGGAGTCTCAGCAGATACTGGTTATCTATAGAGCCCCCACTTTGACTGAGGCTTGGATAGGGTAAAAGTCAAAGTAGAGCCCCCAGGTCAATCGAATATTACAACTTGGAGACCCAAACGACGTCGAGGCGGCTCGAAAGGATTCGGGCCAAGGACCTGCCGTCGGGAAGGGCGATGCCAAGGCGACTCAAGGGTACGAGCCAAGGACCTGTCATCGGAAATAGTTTAGAGTCTGTCGACTATCCGTGTGGGTCGTTTAAAGTCCGTTAGACTACGTATAAAGGCTCGCCAGCCATATGAAGGAGTCTTACCTGAGGCATCTTCGGATACGTCCTTGCACGTTTGCGGATAAAGGGTCGCCAGCTGTGGTGCGTATGTGAGGAGGGCTCGCCAGCCGTGATGCGTAGTATGGCTCGCCAGCCATGGGGCTTATATGAGGAGAGCTCGCCAGCCGCGACGCGCTGTAAGGCTCGCCAGCCATGGTGCGTATCTGAGGAGGGCTCGCCAGCCGCGCCGCGTTGTAAGGCTCGCCAGCCATGGTGCGTACCTGAGGAGGGCTCGCTAGCCGCGATGCGTAGTTAAGCTTGCCAGCCATGGTGCATATATGAGGAGGGCTTTCCAGCCGCGATGCGTAGTAAGGCTCGTCAGCCATGGTGCGAACCTGAGGAGGGCTCGCCAGCCGCGATGCGTAGTAAGGCTCGCCAGCCATGGGGCGTATATAAAGAGGGCTCGCCAGCCACGATGCGTAGTAAGGCTCGCCAGCCATGGTGCGTATATGAGGAAGGCTCGCCAGCCGCGATGCGTTGTAAGGCTCGCCAACCATGGGGCGTATATGAGGAGGGCTCGCCAGCCGCGATGCATTGTAAGGCTCACCAGCCATGGTGCGTACCTAAGGAGGGCTCGCCAGCCGCGATGCGTAGTAAGGCTCGCCAGCCATGGTGCGTACCTGAGGAGGGCTCGCCAGCCGCGATGCGTAGTAAGGCCCGCCAGCCATGGTGCGGTCGGTTGATCGACCGTGAGAATATCCGCGTCGAATGGGCTTGTTTTGAAAGTAGCGGACTCATGATGCCGCCGTGAAAATAGTGAATTTTGAATTTCCACTATCACTGTTTCTGAAATAATCGGGTTTCGCGAGGAAGCCCCTGTTGACATTTGAAGGAATAGTGACTTTTGAACTTCCACTACTCGTTTGTTTGAATTTTTTGAAGGAAATAGCAAATTTTAAATTTCGCTATTACGACTGAGGTGACGGTTTATGTGCCGCCGTTGACATGTGATAGAAATAGTGAATTTGGAATCTTCACTATTATTTCTGAAGTGACGGTTTATGTGCCGCCGTTGACATGTAAAGGAAATAGTGAATTGGGAATCTTAACTATTACGTTTGAAGTGACGGTTTATGTACCGCCGTTGACATGCGTGTTGAAAATAGTGAAATTTGAATTTCCACTATTATTTCGAAAATGACGGTTTTAATTGCCGTCGTCTGAAATTTGAGGAACTAATGAATTTTTGAATTTTTCACTATTATTCTTTAATTTGAAAATAGAAGAAATAGTGAATTTTGAATTTTCCACTAATAATTTGTTTTTGAAATTGACGGTTTTAATTGCCGTCGTGGTAATTCGAAGAAATAGTGAATTTTGAATTTTTCACTATTTTTGAAGGGAAAATGGCGGTTTTGATCGCTGTTTGTTTGAAATTTGAAGAAATAGTGAATTTTGATTTCACTATTATTTTTGGAATGACGGTTTTAATTGCCGTCGTTGAATTTTGAAGAATTTGCGCAGGAAATTGGGCCAAAGCCCAAATTTCGCTGAATAATGCAAAGGGAAGCCTCATTGAGGCGCGAGCCCTTTGGCGATAGAAGGGGGCTCCCCTATTTTGTAGAAAAGACGCGAGACCAGGCTGCTCGTCATTCATCCCTTCGTCTTCTCCAAATTTCGACAAAACAAACTAAAATCGCCATTGTTGGGTCTTTTAGCTTGCTTGAGTTCGTGCTATCATCAACAATGTCATCTCAAGGTATGCATTCCCTCTTGAATCCATTTGAATTTGTTGGTCTTTTAGCTAAATTGAATTAGGGCGAAAGTTTTACCCTAGAAAATGGATTTGGGCGTTTTTGATTGAGCCCATTTTGAGTGAAATTGATGACTGCATTAGGTTAGAAACCCGTTTAGGAGAATAGGGGTGCCTTTAGTTTGCATTTTGGTCCCCGTTCCCGCTCCCTATGTTCGAAAAACGTGAGTGAGGTGGAGAAACCGTCTCACCTCATAATACCAAGTTTATTTGCTTGGGTAATGGGTCCCACTAGGTTGCATTGTAGTAGGGAAAGACCGTATTTGCCATTGTGGACCTTTGTTGGGTATTGTGGGTAAAGTTGGAATTTTTGCCTTTTGTGACGATCTTATCTCTGACAAAATAAGCGCCTGCTTGGGCTTGAATTGAGTCAGTTTGCCTTGAAATGGACCTTATTGGTAGTTTAGGTCGCCTTGAGGCGTGATAAAATCACGTTTGCCTCTTTGCGGTCGTTTTTGAATTTTTGACCGTTTTGTGCTCAAATTGGCGTAGAAATTGCCTTTTTGAGCCGTAGAAAAATTCTTCATTGCATTGGGAATGTACTTTGGTTTGTTGGCGGACCTTTTGTGGGTCTTGGGTGCCGTTTTTTTTGTTGTGGTTGTTTTGACTCGTCTTTTGCTTGAAAAGAAGGGCGATTCGTTTTTTTGTGCGTTTTTTTGTGAATTGTTTTTTTTTTTGGTTGGGTTTGGGCGGGGTTGCCCTTGCTTTGCTTTGCAGGTCGTTTGTTTGTTTTGGGGTTGTCCAATTTACGCCGTCATAATGCCGAAATTTCGGCTGACGTTCTTTGTTTAACCTTGATCGCAGGGTACCATTTGGGACCTATGGGGTCCGTCGTGGAGGCTTTGGAAGAGGAGGATGATCCAGGAGGAGGAGAGGCGACTGTTTTTTGTTGCAGGCTTGGTTGTGTTTCTTCCTGGCGGCCTTTGCCCGGCCAATGATCGGGTATCGATCGTTGGTCGTTGTCTGCAGAGGTTCGGATGTCCGATGAGTGGGGTTCAATACGGGCGTGTTATCCCATGTCGCCACTTTTGATCGTTGTCGAATTCTGGTGATTGGGGGTCAACATCGGGGTAGTGTCCGTTGTCATGGTCCTCTTTCACTCTTGAATTCTGCTGATTGGAGGTCAACGTCGGGGTAACGTGCTGAGTTACGATCCTCGGTTGTCGTGTCGTCCGAAGTCTGCCAGGCACCATTTTTCTTTTTGTTGTGGAGCAGGAACGAGGTGTTACCGTTATGGTAACCACCTCTGCTTCCGTTGTTGCTCCTCTGTTTCTTGTGTTGCTCCCTTTCTTTTCCGAGCGAAAGGATGGGGAGTGCTTAGTTCGGTAGGTAGCGGATAGCCCCCAGTTCGTTGTCTTAGGCCAGTGTCTGTATGATAGATGGTTGCTTTAGGCCAGTGTCTGTATGATAGATGTCTGTACTGGATCCTGTTTGTACGGTCAGTTGTCCATATAAAACGTGTGTCGATGTATTTTGCGTGAGGCGGTTTGTATATATGTGTTTTTGGATTGTGGTTTATTTTGTGATTTTTGGCTTTTTGTGTTGTGTTTCGGTGGAGCGCCGTGGGCTGTCAATTCTCCTTTTGCTTTGCACGAGTTCCTGCATCATTAGTGTAGAAAACAGGCAACAGGAATCACATACGCATAAACGTAAACACGTAAAAGCATTTGATTGAAAAACAAAATCAACCAAAGTGACTTGAAGTTAAAATTGAATTTTGAAATTTGAAATGAATTTTGAAAATTTTCGCGACAAGTCGTCACGCTTGGAATTCAAAAGGAATTAATTTGAAAATTTAGCAATTAACTCGTGTCGTGAATTAAATTGCATTGAAATTGTTGAAACTGATTTGTGACTCGAAAAATTTCAAACTCAATCCGTCAGGGAAGAATTTTTAGAAAAGATTTTTACGAGTGTATTTGATTTGATTTTTTGAGGTTAAGACTCGAATTTGTGAGTGCTTGAAATTTTGAGGAAAACTGATGTCGTGTTATCAATTTTCGATTTTTATTTTAATGGAAAATTGCTAAAAAGCGAAAAAATTTCGGAATTTTGATTGACATGGAAATGATCCGTCGCGGATCGGGGCGACTAGCCCTTCTCCCCTTAAAAAAAAAAAGCAAAGAAAAATCTGTATGTTTAAAGCTGTGTCATGGAAACCGTGTCGGATTTCGTAAAACGCGAAAACAAGGAAATGTGAGTGTGAGGAAACACAAAATGTCCTGGATCATCCCGAAGAGGCGCGAGCGTTCTAGCGGGAGGTTTGAGGTGTTAGGAGAAAACACAAGTTGAAAGAGACAAGTCAAAGCGGGAATCCTGGGGGAGGGCCTAAAGAGGCGCGAGCAGCCTAGCGATGGGAGCCAGCTCTCCCCTTTTTCTGAAAAACGCGCTGATCATTTTTGTATAAATAGTGATGTTTGCGCTTCAGTGTTTCATCATCCGAAACACAAAACATCTCTACAAAACTTCTTCTTCTTCTTCTTCCACAAAAATATTTCATGGATGCCTTTGAGAATGCGTTGCGACAATGGTATCGGGATTTGTCGCCTCCCGAAAAGTATCAACTCATTTGTATGGGAGTTGGTCAATTGTTGGTGCTCCGTCAAGTCAAGGTGCAATCCTCATTTATCGAAGCATGTTCTCGGTTTTGGGATTCTAAACACCATGTTTTTGTCTTCCCGAAAGGTGAAATTTGTCCTCATGCCGAAGAAGTTGGAGCCATTTGTGGGTGGTCGGGTTGTGTTCCGGTGCTTCCTCCGACTCGGTTGTGCTACAAGGAGAAATTCCGTTCCATGTTGGGTTTGTCGACAAGTCAAGTCAACTTCCATCTTGCTCCACATGGTGTGGACATGTTAGCTCTTATCAACATATTTTCCAACCGGTTAGATGCCAATGTTTCGGAGGTGGCTAGGAGAAGGGCTCTTGCCTTTTGCCTTATCCATGTGTACCTCTTTGTTGATGCTTTGAAGAAGGAGGGCCCGAAATACTATGGTAGCATGACCCTTGTTCAAGTGGTTGAGCAAATGGAGCATGGTAGAGATCCATCATGGTTGGTGCTTGGAGAGATCATCCAAGCTTTGGACAAGGAAGGCTCTTGTGGAGAAGTTCCCTCATTCGGATCCCCAAGGATCCTCCAAGTTTGGCTATTGGAGAGGCTAAGGTATGTAGAGCCTCCGGTTGATTCTTCTTCTTATTCCTTCAGTCACCTCATCATGAGGAAGAAGTTGTACTCGAATAGTTTTGCTTCAACCGAGGCTTATTAGGCCGCAAGATTGGCGGAGGAGGGTGGTCCTCACATCCGTTGGGTGGTGCCATGGTGGCACTTGAGGTCCGTCACGGGGTTTCCCGATTCGGGTGCTAGTCCTCGTTCTTTGATGGTGGTGGGTTTGAAGGTTGCTTCCTTCATTTATCCCGAAAGGCTCATGAGGCAAATGGGGCGTCAACAAAAGGTGCCCGCTAAAGATACCCTTGTCCAAGAGAATGTTTTTCGGAACTCCGAGCTTGTGAAGTTACTACGACCTTCGTAAATGGGGTCAAATGGGCATATTTTGGGTTATGATGACTGTGGCTAGTCGAAGGGAATAAGTGCAATAGGAATTGTCCACCCCCTTGTCAGGGTTATAACAATATCTCAGGGCCACTCGAGGAGTAATGAACTGGAAATGCGTGGCCACGCTCGGAAGGTATCTATGGTAGATAATTCCGGTCAAATCAGTTATTCTCCAGATCGAGGAAACCACTCTCGATATGATCACTTGCAAGTACGACCTGAAAGACACCTTGCATTGAGTGGGAGATAGTAATAGGACAAGAGAATTGGGGACGCACACTTGTCGAGGACAAGTGGGATATTGTTGGAATATGTGTCATCCGACAATAATGCGATCACAATTGTCGATCATATTGATCACATATTTAAATCTCATAACAAAAATACGTAAGGGATGCTACATTACATATATAGTTAACTGGTCCACACATATCGGTAATGATTGGATGGCTAGAGTTTGACATTACTGTCGTGCGATGGTGGTGATCAGTTGATCCCTTGAGGTCACACCTAAAGAACGATTCCCTTAATTGGAAAAGGTTAATTAATTGTACGTCGATACAGATTAATTAATTCCTTAAAATTGAACAAATTATTATCATAAGAGAGAAAATGACATCTTATTATAATGTGATTAAATAAGATTTTATTTAGCAATTTAAGAAGTTATATTACTAAAATTAATCGGTGTTTGTGAAACACGCGAGATGAGAATGATAAGTTAGTTATAATTACAAGATGTTGTGAATTATACTAACTAGTATTTAAATGACCATTTTATGTGAAAGTAATTTTGAATTACTAGTCAATTTGTGAAATGTGATTTATTTAATTTGTAAATGATATTTAATTTGTTAAATATTCATTTTAAATTAAAATATTAAATAAGACAAGTCACATGTCACATGACATACAATTGTACAATTGACAAAAATAAAATGGACTCCATATTACATATGATAACCGAAATTGGTGGGCAAATTTTAGAAGTTTTGTCTTATTCATTTGTCTTATTCATTTGTCTATGACACTTGATAGTGACTTGACCATGAAAAAGTCTTACACTAATTTGTCTTGTGAAGACAAAAAGGAAAAAGAAAAGGGTCCTAATACCCACCCTACCCACCGGTTTTAGGGAGTATAATTGAGAGGTTTTTCTCAATTTTTATTTACTCTCTCATGTTTTATGAAAACAACACATTCTCTCTCATGTTCTTCATAAAATCAAGTTTTATGAATCAAATTTGTAAAAATCAATCACTAATAATACCAGTAGTAGTATATGAGTATTAGTAATCGATTTTAAGGTAAACCACATTACAAATATCTAGTACATCCTATTTTGTGGGATTTTGGGATAGTCTTGGGTGCTACTTATTGGAGGGCTTCTATTTTGAAGTCATGGATGATCATCCTAATGTATTTTCTAGCTCAAGAACAAATGAAGGTAGGTGACCTTCATTTGTGCCCATTTGGCCGAATTTATGATGGTGAGAAAACGATTTTCTTATCTCTTCTTATTTAGTTTGCATGCATAAGATCTAGATTTAATTTTATGACTAAATTAAATGTCACTTATATGAATATGTAAATTAATGAGATTAATAATTTCGAACAAGCGGTATCATGAGCATTAGGTTGTTTGCATGCAAATCGGTTTATAGTTTTTCCGAGTTATATGATTAACATACAACACTAATTAATTTGGTTTTATGAAGATAAACCTAAAAATAACCTTGTATGTTAAAAGTTTCTGGTCCTAAGTGATTTGACATTTTGGTTTATTTATGGATTTTATTGTTCATTTTATATAATAATGGCATTAAAATGTGATTTTTATGATAAAAATGTAATTTTTGGACTAAAAATAGCTAAACTTCAATTTTTGCAGTTGTTTTTATATATATTTTCACATATATTATCTACTATTGGCCTGTAAATTTTCATAATAAAAGGAGTTGTTATGCTCGAAATATGGATTTTTCAAGTTAAAATCGTATTTAAATGGGTAAATAGGTTAATATGAGTTATATTTCGAATCTGGTCATGGAAATTTAGTATGTTGTCACATGCAATTTTACAAGATGTGTGTAAAGTATTTGGCTATAATGAAGTCTTTATGCAAGATTTATGAATTTTTGATGAAAAATCACATAAATAGTGACTATAATTAGTAATAATGCTAAAACATACTTCATGACTAAGGAAAAATGTCACATATTGCATTTTATCATATATTTCATATCTAAAAGTGAAAAGTTGATGAATATAATTTTTATCATATTTTCAGGGTCATAATAGTTAAAATCGATAAACCGCAACATTGTTTTTCTCGATAAATTTTCGAAATTTTTAACCTAAGTTTTGAACATTATGAGTGTCATGGTATTTTTTCAGAATGTTCATGAGTTTAAATTTCAAATTTCAAAATTATTTGAAATTTTTATGATTTAACTTGAAGTTTATGACATAATTTTGTATTTTAGTCCATTTATGAACAATATTAAGAAATCAAGGTTAATTATTGTCAAATGTTAGTGGTGACAAATTTTGAGTCCTAAGATGGTTAGGGTAATTAACTTGTACATAAATATGAATTTATCTAATTATTGTGATTTTAATAAGTTAAATCACGCAAATCCGTAAAAACCGATTAATATACAATATTGGCTCTTTAAAGGAGATTTAACATAAAATCGAGCATGGTCATACATATTATAATGCTGCATTTTATTTATGATTGTCATATTTTAATTTTATGTAATTTTTGAATTATGTAATTTTACTTAGTATGGCCTTAGTTTTTTAATTGTTATGCCCGAAATGTATGGGAATATCGATTCGGTTGTAATTTATTGTGATCTCGTATCACCGTTTTGTAATTTAATAGATTTATTTTTATTTTTAATTACAAATGTATAATAGGAAATTATGTAATTTATTATGTAATTTATTTATTCCGGAGTTCTTTGAAGACGGTGCCACAAGAGAAGGCGATCCATTAAAGAAAGTATTGCCTTGAAATGCGTGCCAAGACCAATGTTCAAGGGACCAAAGGAGTTGGTTTCCAAATTTGTAATAGTTTATTAGATTTACTATTCTAGGAAGGCCATACTAGGATTTAATTTATGCTTTGCATTTTATTTATATGTTGCATGCATCGCTAAATCGCCATAACTAAACATCCATTTTAAATCGAGTTTATCGACTGTGTCAATTACAATTATCGTACTTCACCGCTTTAGTTCACTTAAAACGTGATAGATAATAAATTGACATGACCTCCCGCTAAAAATAAACAATTGAGACTTAGCCTTACCAAAAACTAGAAACCATGAAAACCTATTTCGTGAGGGAGTGCACTCGGCCACACCGGGGTACAAACCTTTTTACGTAGGGGAAGTGGGTGATAAATGTCTATCCACCGAATTCATGGTGATGAGGGATTTATTGGCTACACCGTGCCCAAGTTAATGTGGGTTTGGATCATGAACACATTTATTCGAAATTTGGATTGAGCTCAACGGAAGTATTCGTGACCTTAGTTGCATGTGTTCCGGGCTAAAGATAAATGTTAATGTAATTTTATCGACCAAGAGTTCTAAAAGTAGAATCGATTAAAGAGTTAATCCACCGAGTTATATTGATAAGGGATTTATCGGCCACACCGTGCCCAAGTTAATATGAATTTGGATCTTGGAATCATTTATCATAGTTGGGTAGAGGTCACTATGTAAATGCTTTACTTGTTATTTACAAGTATTAATAAAACGATAAATGTTAAGTTTTCCTCTATTCCGTTATCATATTGTTCTATTTCTTTACCACAATTCATATACGATATCATTTCGATTTTTGATTCAAATCTCCATTAAAGCATCGTAACTAAAGACAAATATGAATTTTCTTCTAAAACCTCATATGAACCATTGTTAAGGATCTCTTGTAAAGAGTATAGATAAAAGTTATTCGTGATCAAAAGGGTTTTTGATTCTTGACTAACATATCTACTTACAATGAATTGTTTCTCATATGCTTAATTGAGTTAAGTACTTTGAAACGGTAAATCATTTTGGTAACTAGATTTGTTGGAAATCAAAATTAACCAAAATACCGCAACCACTTCAATGAAAGTTTTAAGACTAAACGATTGAATTGAAAAGTAGTCTTCATAAGATTCAACTTTGCTTCTCTAAGTAAAGATTCTTTGAAATGAGTGAGAGCATCCTCTTAAACCGTTAAGAAAAGGACGAGGTTCAAGAAGTAAAGATTAGAATGGAATTGACAAGGCAAAGGTAAAAGTAAAGACTAAACCTATCAATTCCAATCGATAAAGTTTCCTTTTGGAAGTGTTGAACGCTAGAAAGGAAACTACCCCAAATTATTGAAGAATCAACAAGTTAGTTGTGGGACATCTAATGGACCTTCTTCTTTAAATGTTTATTTGATTAACATAAATTTTGCTAGTACTACTTCGTCAATATTAGAAACCGATGATGGTTTTCATCATTGTATTTGATACATAAGATGATTATAATATGACGACTAGCATCAAATAATATCGAGAGATAGAGTCATTGTGTAATCAATCTAGTTTTGGGTTTATAGTTGTACTTAATTATGACTATTAAGTGCATAAACACTAAATAAGAATATAAACTTGTTAAGATACAAAAGAGGTTTCACTTTTGTGAACCTATACACCATGATTTGATGTATGGCTAGCCCATTATCAAGGTGATTATATTCTAAACCAAACTAGAATGATATATCATGAAGATGATGCAAGACTCAAATTGGTAACCCAAGATTAAACCTTAGATTCTGGAATGATGAACGCAAAGAGTTATTGAGTACTCTTGAAACCATTAGATCATATGGTATATGCGTATCTTGTATTCAAAGCAAGATGTCTCGTGCCTTTTGGTTGAAAAAGAGATCGAGGTTGTAAATCATTGATCCAAAATAGGTTGATCATTTTCTTTTACCAACGATTTAGGTTGACACTAATATGTTCACTTAATAAGGTAAATAGAGAAATCTTTGAAGAAGTTCAAAGAGTTCAAAGAATCACGATTTAGTCGTGATGGGATTATCAAAGTGAAGACTTTGATATAAGCCAAAGGAAATGTGATATAGTATCACAAATTAATCTCTCTTAGCATGCATTATGGGATAATGTGTGGTTGGATAAAGAAATCAAACGCTATTCGATATGGTTTGAACTTTAATCAAGTTACTTTGAGTAACTTGATCCTTTTGGGGATTTTATCATTTTGTCTAAATTATTTTTCCACTAAGTCTAAAACGAATCATATGAGATATGAAATGGTAGGGTACCATGCTTGTAAGTTTTCAGAAAGAAACAAATGCTCATTTTTCCTTACTATAATCACGAGTACAACGGGTTTGTGGCTCGTGAAGCTGTCTTTCTAGAATACAAGTTTATTTTTAGAAGACAGAGTGGGAGAAATTATTCAAAGAGCCACAAAGAATGTTATGTCGCAAGAAACTGGTCTTTCTTGGCTACATGAGACGTTTTGTGTAAGACATTGTTTCTTCAAAACCTAGGAGGTTAAAGTCATCACTTGTTGAAGACGATGAATTAGTGTTACTTTTAGAAAGTAAAGAGCTTGCAACTTACAAAGAAATTGTTTAATTCAAGTTGATTACTTCTGGAAAGTAATGAACATATGACATACATGAGAGTGTTTAAGTCACAACTCAATACAAGGCTTAGAGCCATGAAAATCCGAAATTAATTCCAAGTGAATTATTAGATATCAAAGCTTGATTGGTAGCAAAGGGTTTTGCACTAGTTTAAATACTTAAGTCTATTTGGATCTTCTTAGGGATTGTGTTTCATTATGATGATATACATATAGCAAGTGAATGTAAAGCCCACTTCTTCAATTAGAAGGAATGTATTCAATACATGTCTTGAGTTTTGTAGATTCTTGCAATCCTGGGATAATGTGCAACTTAAGAGAGGGTCTTGAGTAGGACATCAATGAGTTGGAATCAATGATTTGATCATGGTATAAAACTTTTCTCGATAAGTCGAGAAGTTGTGTTTATACATGGAGTTTAGTGGGAGTTACGGAAATTTTAATTAGTCTTATATGTGGATGACATATTGATCATTGGGAATGATTTGACACTTATGGAGTATTATAATACATCTTTAATATCCGGATTTATGGAGATAAATCCATATGATATTAGCATCAAATTAGAAGTCTTATGTTGATAAGATTCATGACTTGTTCAATCGAGTTGAACATATTTAATTGATTTCAATTGCTTCCGCTGCCGGATCAATTAAATAGGAAATGATGTATAACACTTCATATACTTTGAGTATGATGAATTGTTTCAAATCGAATTTAAGTAATATTTACCAAGTAAGCCATAAAGATTACCCTTAAGTGCTTGCAGAAGCATTAAGGATGTAAAGCAAAGTGTTTTTGATGCAATTTTGTGTAAGGGTGTTACACAAATGACAATTGACAATTGAGATTGCGCATGGTTTTCGACAAAACCATAATCAAAACACATTAGGATGGTTAAGATACCATTGTGGCTATGTTATTTAAGAAATAGATTTTCTAGAATCGTTCTAGGCAATAAAGAACAATGAGAAATATTTACAACGGAAATTGAGTACACTTGCAATCATGGGATGTGCAAGAGGGATGTGTCCCGCACACTATGAAAACAGTGGGAGCTATTTTAAGGCAAGGAAGCCTATGTCTAGATTGGATCTAGACACGTACTCAGAAAGTTTTGTAATGCAAATGTATACATTACAAAGGAAAATGAGTATGTAGTAAGGTTGAGTTAGGTACAAGAAGTTGATAAAACCTACTAACCAAAGCCTTCTGATGGGCTTAACATGATGAGTCATGTCATATGTCATTTCAATTTCATTGAGATGAACAACTACATATAAGATGAAAATTGATTATAAAAATATGAAGTAGTAATCAGGTATTGACTATTCATATGTGATAATCACATTTGTCGTTCGAGTTTTTAAATGTGAAAACTCCTTTTATACTTTGTTACATCCAAACGGGTTGTAGAGACAATATTGAACCCCGTTAAAGTGAACCTGGATGAACATGGTATTCGCCCATACTCACTTGTATGAGGTGACGTCTCGAAGTGACTAGAGTGTGATGCGATTGATGGCTAGTTCAACTGCCATAGAGTTATGTGATGAGATGACTAGTCGATCACATAGGCAGACTGTTAGGAACACTTTGTCGGGCCTTATGACCGTTTAGAGAGTTCTGGCAAATTTATATAGCCTGGTCGTGGCGAGAGCTACTAAAGTATTCTAATGAGTCGATTCTTTTGACAAAAGACAGTTCGCCTAAGGTGGCACAGTTTCAGATTGACTTTGATTTATGTTACTACAACCTTCTTAAATGGGGTCAAATGGGCATATTTTGGGTTATGATAACTGTGGCTAGTCGAAGGGAATAAGTGCAATAGGAATTGTCCACCCCCTTGTCAGGGTTATAACAATATCTCAGGGCCACTCGAGGAGTAATGAACTGGAAATGCGTGGCCACGCTCGGAAGGTATCTATGGTAGATAATTCCGGTCAAATCAGTTATTCTCCAGATCGAGGAAACCACTCTCGATATGATCACTTGCAAGTACGACCTGAAAGACACCTTGCATTGAGTGGGAGATAGTAATAGGACAAGAGAATTGGGGACGCACACTTGTCGAGGACAAGTGGGATATTGTTGGAATATGTGTCATCCGACAATAATGCGATCACAATTGTCGATCATATTGATCACATATTTAAATCTTATAACAAAAATACGTAAGGGATGCTACATTACATATATAGTTAACTGGTCCACACATATCGGTAATGATTGGCTGGCTAGAGTTTGACATTACTGTCGTGCGACGGTGGTGATCAGTTGATCCCTTGAGGTCACACCTAAAGGACGATTCCCTTAATTGGAAAAGGTTAATTAATTGTACGTCGATACAGATTAATTAATTCCTTAAAATTGAACAAATTATTATCATAAGAGAGAAAATGACATCTTATTATAATGTGATTAAATAAGATTTTATTTAGCAATTTAAGAAGTTATATTACTAAAATTAATCGGTGTTTGTGAAACACGCGAGATGAGAATGATAAGAGTTATAATTACAAGATGTTGTGAATTATACTAACTAGTATTTAAATGACCATTTTATGTGAAAGTAATTTTGAATTACTAGTCAATTTGTTAAATGTGATTTATTTAATTTGTAAATGATATTTAATTTGTTAAATATGCATTTTAAATTAAAACATGACATAAGACATGTCACATGTCACATGACATACAATTGTACAATTGACAAAAATAAAATGGACTCGATATTACATATGATAACCGAAATTGGTGGGCAAATTTTAGAAGTTTTGTCTTATTCATTTGTCTATGACACTTGATAGTGACTTGACCATGAAAAAGCCTTACACTAATTTGTCTTGTGAAGACAAAAAGGAAAAAGAAAAGGGTCCTAATACCCACCCTACCCACCGGTTTTAGGGAGTATAATTGAGAGATTTTTCTCAATTTTTATTTACTCTCTCATGTTTTATGAAAACAACACATTCTCTCTCATGTTCTTCGTAAAATCAAGTTTTATGAATCAAATTTGTACAAATCAATCACTAATAATAATACTAGTAGTATATGAGTATTAGTAACCGATTTTAAGGTAAACCACATTACAAATATCTAGTACATATTATTTTGTGGAATTTTGGGATAGTCTTGGGTGCTACTTATTGGAGGGCTTCTATTTTGAAGTCAGGGATGATCATCCTAATTTATTTTCTAGCTCAAGAACAAATGAAGGTAGGCGACCTTCATTTGTGCCCATTTGGCCGAATTTATGATGGTGAGAAAACGATTTTTTTATCTCTTCTTATTTAGTTTGCATGCATAAGATCTAGATTTAATTTTATGACTAAATTAAATGTCACTTATATGAATATGTAAATTAATGAGATTAATAATTTCAAACAGAGAGGTTCAAATTTCGTAAGGACGAGGTCGTCAACTTGAAGTATCGAGAGGTTGGCAAGGCCAACCGTGCCTTCTTTGAGGAGTATGTTGATGGAGCTAGTCCCGATGTGATGAGACCACCAAAAAGGAGAATCTCAGGTCCCAAGAACATGGTGGGCCGTGCATGGGCTCGTTTTGGGCCGAACATGGAGTCTTGCACTAGACCGGAGGCCGTCGCCATTGTAGATCCGTTGAGGATCCGTTCTGAAGAGGAAATCCATGGCAGGCGGGCCAACAAGAAGAACAAGGGGAAGATGTACCCCGAGGGAAAAGGCAAGGGTAGAATGGAAGAGTGAAGACCTCCATTACCCACTTTATTATTATGTTGTATTATTGTTGTGAGTTTTTATTATGTTTTACTAGCTAGTTATTGTGTGTTTTGTGTTAGTTTTATTATGTGAGGTGTTTTAGTCGACACCTTAGCTTTGACGAGTTGCAGACTCGTCGAGCTTTTATTTGTTGTTGGAATTGTAATCCCTCCTATTATTAATTAAATAAGAGGATTGCTTGTGTCAAAAAAATTGCGAACGCTTGTTTCTTCCATCCATTTTGTAAAGGCAATTCGATTTGAATTGTCCTAAACATTTGCACTTGGGAAAGTGGGATTTTTTGTGGGAAGGGAGAAAGGCTTATTTTTGGTATTTTTGCGGGGAAAAGGGAATGTTGTTCCCTTTTCTCTTTTTTTTGAAAGTTGATATGGGCGATGTTTTTATGGGAACGTTGTTGTTTTTTTTTTTTTTTAATATGGGGATGGTTGTATCCTTCTTGTGTAAGAAAGGACTGCCTACGTATCCACCTGAAAAGGTGAAATCAAATCATGATCGTAGTTCGAAATGTTTTATGAATTTTGATTGGGTTTTGTGGTTATATCCCTCATGTATAAGAGGGACTGCCTACGTATCCACCTGAAGAGGTGAAATCAAACCATGCTCGTAGTTAAGGGGGTTTTTGTTTGTTTTAGTGCAAATGGACGTCGCCTTTGACAGATCAAAGGACATTCGAAACAGGCAAGGTGCCGCAACTTAGACTCGATAAAACATGCAATTTCAAATCAGAACGCGTTTGAGGAACTTGATTTGAAAAGGGTTAACGGGGACGCTAGTTGTAAAACTAGGGTTAGGTCGTTGGTTGCTACGGTTCAAGGGTAGTATTTCTTGAGTTGGTCTAGGTTGGTCGGGTTTGTAAAATCCTCCCCATCTAGGTCACTCGGTCTCACTGCGCCCCCCGAAAGTATTTTCTTGACCAAGTATGACCCGGCCCAGTTGGGTTTGAATTTTCCCCTCGGATCGACGGGTAGCGGTGCTCGGACCGACTTGAGGACAAAGTAGCCCTCCTTAATGTTCTTGGGTTTCACCCTCTTGTTGAATGCCCGTTGTATACGTCGTTGGTGTAGCTGGACGTTGTGCAAGGCGTTGAGTCGCCGTTCGTCTAGAAGAGTGAGTTGTTCGTAACTTTGGCGGGTCCATTCCGCCTCAGGGACTTTACTCTCCAGTAGGATGCGCAGATATTGGACCTCTAACTCTACCGGTTGAACCGCCTCCTTACCGTATGCTAGGTAGAAGGGTGTGGCGCCTGTCGGTGTTCGAATGGAGGTTCGGTATCCCCGGAGTGGGATTGGGAGTTTGCTCGGCCAATCGCGATAGTTGTCTTGCATTTTCTTGATAATGGAGATAAGATTTTTGTTCGCTACCTCCACCGCTCCGTTGGTTTGGGGACGGTAGGGGGATGATCGATGTCGTTTGATCTTGTATTTATCCAGCAAGGTCGGTGTTTCCGCTCGGAAGTGAGAGCCTTGATCGCTGATGATTTCATGGGGTAACCCATATCTGGAGATGATGTTGTTCTGGATGAATTTGGCCACTTGTTTGGCGGTCAAGACTGCATATGACTGCGCTTCCACCCATTTGGTGAAGTAGTCGATGGCTACGAGGACGAAACAATGTCCTTTAGTGCCCACCGGGTTAACTTTCCCGATGATGTCGATGCCCCAGGTCGAGAAAAGGCCAGGGTGACGTCATGGTGTATAAAAGGGATGGTGGTATATGTTGTATGTTGGCGAAGATTTGGCAATTGTGGCAGTGTTTGACGTAGCTACGACAATCGGCTTCCATGGTGATCCAGTTGTAACCTAGCCGCATGATTTTTCGGGTAAGCATCATTGCGATCATGTGAGGGCCACATTTTCCATTGTGGACCTCTCCCATAACTTTTTTTTGGCTTTGTGATGGTCAATGCAAAGGAGGAGAATCCCTTGGGGTGTTCTTTTGTATAATTGGTCTTGGTTTATCACAAATTGTGATGCAAGTAAACGAATGGCTCTTTGTCCTCTTTGGTCAGAGTTAGGAGGAGGGAAATCGTTTTTGGTTTTGTAGTTGAGGATGGCTTGGTACCAAGGTTCATCAAGGCTTTCTTCGTCGTTTTTGATGGCACAAATGTGAGCTGGCTCGCTCCTTCTCTCGACACATAGGGGCATCGATGTCATGTCGTCAGGTATGTTGACGAGTGCGGCAAGTATTGCCAGGGTATCAGAAAATTGATTTTTCCCTCGTGGCAAGTGGAAGTAGTCGACTTGGTCGAAGAACTCGGCCTCTTGATTGATTCTCGCTTGGTAGGGAGCTAAACTGTCACTTCGGATTTTCCATGATCTGAACACCTGATTGATGATGAGCGAGGAATCGCCGTGGACCCTCAGTCTTTTGATGCCAAGTGTGATGGCTGCTTGCAGGCCGATGAGACATGCTTCATATTCAGCGGCATTGTTGGTGACGACGAAGTCTAGTTTGACCGAGATCGGAACATGTTCTCCCTCTGGCGATATTAGAAGGATTCCTACCCCGAAGCCTTTCAGATTAGATGCACCATCGAAGTATAGGTCCCATGTGTCGAAATCGGCACAAAGGATGTCTTCGTCAGGAAGTGACCATGTGTCGGTCGTTAGATCCTCGTTGACGGGATTCTCTGCTAGGAAATCGGCGACTGCTTTTCCCTTGATAACCTTGAGGGGTATAAACTTGAGATCGAACTCGGACAGCATGAGTGTCCACCTAGATAGCCTTCCGTTTCGTACGGGTTTTTTGAAGATGTATTTGACCGGGTCCATCTTGGAGTAGATGTGGACCGTGTAGCTGAGCATATAATGTCGCAGCTTCTTTGTTGACCCTACTAGGGCAAGGCATGTCTTTTCCAGTTGGGTGTACCTTATCTCGTACTCAATGAACTTTTTGCTGATGTAGTAGATGGCTCGTTCTTCGGCGTCGACTGTTTCTGCTAGCATTGCTCCCATGGCTGTGTCTGTAACAGTCTGGTATAGGGATAAAGGAATCCCTGGTTGAGTTGACATGAGGACAGGAGGTTTGGATAGGATTTCCTTTATCCTGTCGAAGGCCTTTTGACAGTCGTCGTCCCAATCGGTGTGATCGGAGGCGCGAAGTTTCTTGAATATTGGTTCACAAATCATGGTGAGCTTGGCAATGAAGCGATTGATGTATTGGACTTGACCGAGAAATCCTCGAATCTCCTTCTCGTTCCTAGGACGAGGCATTTGCTGAAGGGCTTTGATTTTGGTTGGATCAATCTCAATGCCTTTTTTGCTGACGACATGTCCCAAGAGTTTTTTGGAGGTGACCCCGAATGCACACTTCTGAGGATTTAGTCTCATGTTATATTTTCGCAGATGAGCGAAGAATTTTCGAAGGGCGTTGATGTGGCCGTCCCGTTCTCTTGACTTGACGATCATGTCATCGACATACACCTCTATCTCCTTGTGCATCATATCATGTAGGAGAGTGGTAACGGTTCTTTGATAGGTAGCCCCGACGTTGATGAGACCGAAAGGCATGACTGTGTAGCAATATATACCCCACTGTGTAGTGAATGCAGTCTTGTGCATGTCTTCCTCAGCCATTTTAATCTGGTTGTACCCGGCATACCCGTCCATGAATGATAGGAGAGTATGTTCGGCAGTGTTGTCTACCAGAATGTCAACATATGGCAAAGGGAAGTCGTCCTTTGGACTCGCCTTGTTCAGATCCCTGAAGTCGACGCAAACCCGAATTCTCCCATCTTTCTTGATGCACAGAACAATGTTGGCCACCCAAATCGAGTATTCGAGACACTTTGATGAAACCAGCCTTGAATTGTTTATCCACTTCTTCCTTGATTTTTAGGGCGCATTCAGGACGCATCCGGCGTAGCTTCTGCTTCACAGGTTTAGCTCTGGGCTTAATGGGTATCCGGTGCTCTGCAATTTCCCTGTCAGTCTCAGGCATATCTCTGTAGGACCAGGAGAATACGTCCTTGTATTCGTAGAGGAGGTCAATGAATTGTTGTCTTTCCGAGGGGTCCAGGTTTGTCCCTATCCTAAGTTCTTGAGGTGTGTTGTCGGTTCCTACTTAAATAGGTTCGGTCTCCTCAATAATGGGGGTTCTGGTTTCCCGTTTGTCAAGTTCTTTGGCTAGGTGAGGTGGGTAGTCACTCAAGTCAAATTCCTCATAGTCATTCAGAATTGCATTGCAGTTAAATTGAGACGAGTCATAAGCAAACTTAGCGTTCATTAAGTTGACACGAGCGAAAAGCTCGGAGAGGACAGACATCTCATGGTCAGTCAGAGGCGACACAGCAGAGGAGGTGGCCCCTGAAACAGGCTCCACGTTGTCACCTTTCATGGGAGTGGGGGTGACCTTAGTAGAGTCAGCCCGTGAATCAGCCGCGACCTAGTGATAAAATAGTGGGAAGGGGACCTTGAGTGGGACATCAGGAGTGTTAGGAGCTATGACAGACTCTAACTCCGACTCAGACTCAGATTCAGATTCTTCTCGACTTCCTTCTTTGAACATAGGGCCTTCTCCAGTGGTGATCTTGAGAATACGGCCTTGGCGATCGGTCCACTTGACGGTTTTCCTCCAGCCTTGTGTAGCTTTCTGCGGGTCAGTGTCGGAGATCAAGGCAGTTGGGTCAAATCGGTTGTCCTTCAGGGCGATGTTGATGATGTCCTCATAGTCGAGGTGCTTGATGTTATCTTCTCCAAAGAGGAGGGTGACAGCTTGTCCATCGAGGCATGACGACGGCTTAGACTCAGTTGACGCAGCTTCGGCGTTGTCGGGGATGAAGTAGCAGTCCTGGAAGACTTCCACACCCGGGTACCTGGTCTTGGCTACAGAGTCATATATCGGCTCTAGAAAGCCATGGTAGAGCTCGGGCTCTCCCTCGGGAACAAAGTATCCATTGAGGGTCAGATGATAGGGACGGAGGATAACTCCGTGCTTCTTGCATTTTCGAACTAGGAGGTTCATCTCCTGGATATCTTCATCGGTAGGTTTATATCCCTGCCCGAAGGGGATGTTGGGGACCTTAGCCTGTTTCAAGGGAGGTAAGGTGCTCTTCAGTGGATTGAGAGGCAAGCCCGGGAAGTAGCCCTGGCGCATCATGATGCGGTTGACTGTGAGGTTGGCAAACGGGTCACAAACAAAGGGTGTTGATTCATCAGTTATGGCATTCACATCTTGGAATCCCCACATTTCATTGTCATTTTCCTCAATGGTCTGAGAGGCTATTCCCTTCCTCATGACAGCTTTGATCGGGGAAGCAGGAATTGTGATTGTTTTCCCGTTGAAGGGGACCCTCATCTTCTGATGGAGAGTTGAGGTAACTGCCTTGACGGCGTGAATCCAGGGACGTCCCAGGAGCATATTGAAGGAGGCGTCGATGTCAACCACCTAAAAACGGTTTGCCTTTCCAGTGGTCCGGTTGCGACAGTTAGAGTGATGAGCCCCGCGACCTTGCGACGAGTGCCGTCGTAGGCGCGTACTCCTTGATTTGTTGGGACCAAATCAACTTCCTTAATACCCAGCTTGTGAGCAGTCTTGAGGGGAATGACATTTACCGCGGATCCATCATCTACAAGGACCATGGGTACATTCTAGTTGAGACATTGTACGGTAATGTACAGGGCAAGGTTATGATTGGCTCCGAAGGGAGGGATATCTTCGTCAGAGAAGACGAGTGGGTTGTTTAAGTTAGGGGCGTCCCTCGTCATATGTGCCACTATTTCTTCAGGGGAAGAGGTGGAGGGCACTGTCAATTTTCCCAAGGCCTGTAGCAAAGCCTGTCGATGCTCAAAGGATGTCGCGATTAGTTGCCAGATCGAGATCTCGGCTTTTGCCTTCTGAAGCTGCTTGAGGATCGAATTCTCAGGAGTTCTTGGTTGAGTGTCTACTTACGGGACGACTTAGTCGTTTGTTGTTGGAGTGACCGCTGAATTGTTCGGGTCCTGATAGGGCGTCCGGACCGGGTAAGGTGACCGATCTCTTTCGCCCGTTTCTCATTCCCTGGGATAATATAGACATCTTTGACATCGTCTCTCCAGATGCCATTGATTTCAGGATCTCGAAGGCGCCTTGGAGGGGTATTCTTTGGTGGGTAATTTTTGTGAGGGATATTTCTGTGAGGGTAGTTTTTGTGGGGTTACTTATTGTGAGGGTGATTATTGTGAGGATGATTATTGTGAGGTGCATGCCAGAATGGTCGCGGGAGCAATCCGTCCTGGTGAGGTTAGTTTTGGGCACTCAGGGGACTCTCCCTCGGGCGTGGTGGTGGAGCATTGAAAATAAGCCGGCGGTAAGCATCGTCAAGTCGGGTAATCCTCTCGGAGAGGCTGCCTATGGCTTCCTCAACCTCTTGGAACATGGTGAGCATAGTTGCGGCACTAAATATAAATACCCTGTCCGAGGGATCTTTCTCCAAGGCATTCACCTCGTCATCAACTGGCAGGATGAGGTATGAGCAGTCTAGAGTTGGATCATCGTTAGAGATAGCGTGGATTCCGAGAGGATTTGTTTTGTTGTTTGGCTTAGTCGGTGGGGGTAAAGGCAAATCCCCTTTCTCAATCATGTCTTGGATGATGTGTTTGAGTTTGAAGCAGGTTTCTGTATCATGCCCTTTACCTTGATGGTACTGACAGTAGGCATTGGGATTCCAGAAGCGGGATTTCTTAGCATCGGTCGGATCCGGGGTGGGTCCGATTGGTTGTAACTTTCCCTGGTCCACGAGCCTCTTCAGGGCACTTGCATAAGTTGACCCTATATTAGTGAACACTCTCTGGGGGCGCTCAGCTCTCTTATCAAATGGTTCAACGAGGTTGACCTCATCGATCTTGTTCGTTTGACCATAAGGGCGAGATCCGGTTGAGGTGGATCCCTGGTAGCCTCTGCCAGTGGTCTTGGCTAGGACACCCTTCCGGAGGTCATCTTCAATGCGTGTCCCTAGAATTTGCAGATCCTGAAAGGTCTTAATATTTTGATACCTCAGTAAGTAGGCATACATTGGGCGTAGATTGTTGACGAACGTTTCCACCAAAGTTAATTCGCTCGGCTTGCTGACCAGCTGAGTACTTACCCTCCTCCAACGTTTCCACCAAGCTATATAAATTTGCCAGAACTCTATAAGCGGTCATAAGGCCCGACAAAGTGTTCCTAACAGTCTGCCTATGTGATCGACTAGTCATTCTCATATGACTTCATGGCACTTGAACTTGCCATCAATCGCATCACACTCTAGTCACTTCGAGACGTCACCTCATATAAGTAACTATGGGCGAATACAATGTTAATCCGTCTTCACTTTAACGGGGTTCAATTGTCTCTACAACTCGTTTGGATGTAACAAAGTATAAGGTGAGTTAATAATAACTCAAACGACAAATGTTGACATCACATCCGGGTAGTCAATACCGTATTACAACCTTGTGATGCATATCGTAAGTGTGTAAACACTTGTTGATTGTAATAGAAGTTTAACATACCATGTGTCCATGTGTTCAAACTTCTTAATCGCAATTTCCTTTATATTCATGTTATCTCTCATAGCATGAACCTTACCAAGTACACATATAGGTTCCCAACCTCGGTTTGGGTTCTTTATCTTGAAAGAACTTCCTGGTCGATTATCACATAACCAATGAATTTGTGGTGAATGATATAACTTGCACTGATCAAGTACTCCACCCACACACAATGCACTAGGTAAATGTTTTGCAGAGTCTTGCAACAATTGTCAAGATGATTAGCCTAGCACTTCTCACAAGTCCTAGCATATTAGAAAATATTAGTTCTGAGTAACTTCTTACTTCAACTAAGTATCTTTCCAAACTTCTTATTTCTTCTTTTAGCTTGAAAAGCTTAGGATTATCATAAATCCTTACGCGTGTTCGGATTTTTAATATGTGCAACCTCTTGACACATAACAGAGTGTTCTGTCCAACACTGAAATTGCTCATCGGATTCTCCTCGAGAATACATGACGATTCTTTTATGGCTTGCCAATGAATTATCATGCTCTTACGCATATGATTTATTATTGGACATGTGCATGATTATTCTAATGGCGGAAACATTAGTAACTTTTAATCATGTCATCAACTATTCTTAGGTTCAATGAATGACCATGACTGCTTATGGTAATTCCATTTTCATCGATATGAATAACCTACGTTTCTTGTTGATTTGATGTGTATATCTCAATACTTATCCAACATCTCATGATGTGATTGGATTCATCATAGTCCATTTTTCATCCAGAATTGAAAACTCAAATACTTCTTTGTGAAAGAATAGTATTAGCTCGTCATTCCCAATGAGTAATGAGTTATAAACCTTTACAAGATGATTGCTCCCACTAAATTCCATGTCTTCACATGATAATTTCCAAACTCCCACTTAATTCCACATGTTTCTTAATTGACTACTCAATTGAAACATTTCAAGAATTGAAATATATTGCTTTGCTAAGTTATTAAGATAAAACCATATATGTTCCCATCATATCCTTTCAAAATACCTATTTTGAAGAGGTCTCATCTTAACCTTATGGAAAGAGATTTTAATCTCTAACTCATTCATTTTATCATGATGCGTAGCAATGTCATTATGTAAATATTAATAATATCTAATACACGTCCTTCAAAATACCCTTTTCGGAAGGAGGTTTAACCATTTCATTTTCATAATGCGGTTAAGTAATGACATTTGCTTGGTTAATACTTAACTTAGCTATTGTGGATATCGGTATATCAATCCTCGCAACTTCTAGTCATAAATCTCATTTATTTTCTAGGATGTTACTTTGATTCATTTAGGCTCTTAAGTAAATATCAATATTGAAACTATTGGTCAAAAATATCATAAACTAGTCAATTAAGACTTTACGTTAGTCATTCTTCTTCCAAAACTTTCTTTTGGTCTCCTCGTGTAGTTATCTTGAGAACATATTCTTTTGATTACTTCACTTGGTCTCTTTTGTCATGTAGATCTATTCGAGACCATAGATCTCATCTATTCGGGTATACTATATAAATA
Organism: Silene latifolia; assembly: GCF_048544455.1. Taxonomy (NCBI): domain Eukaryota; kingdom Viridiplantae; phylum Streptophyta; class Magnoliopsida; order Caryophyllales; family Caryophyllaceae; genus Silene; species Silene latifolia. The sequence goes on from NC_133534.1 coordinate 73,870,126, forward strand.
GATATACATTTTATTCAAATCATTCTTCCTTGCGTAGATCTCATTTACACAAATTTTTCTTCATGTTCTTTGATATACCTTTATTCAAATCATTCTTCCTTGCGTAGATCTCATTTACACAAATTTTTCTTGATGTTCTTTGTGTCTTCATTTTCTCCCACTCTATCTTTAGAATGAATACACTAGAGATTCAAAGATAGCTTATGAGACACAAATAATGATTTTGAAGTAGAAGGAGGACTATCTCATAGGTTGACTAATTGTTTTAAATTTGATAAGTGTACTTGGTGATTGACATTCCTTTAAGAGAGTTCATAAACTCAATATCACTTTATAATTGATCATATACAAGCCTTAAGCTTGTGGACACATAATGAATCCCATCATTATAGTTGTCTATTAGATCACTTTAAGTGAAAGATCATATGTTTCTATGAGCAAGAGGATAAAGACGAATTTTAGAACAAGGATAAAATACGATAAAACGGGTGACTTGGGTTGCAAACCAAGCCACCATTATCCAAAATACGACCAATATCCAAGAACATTTCCATGTCGAACACGGAAGTCAAAAGGTTCTAAAATCCAAAACATAAATTAAAATAAGACAATAAAAGACAAGCTTCATGGAAGCTACTCCTAGCTTCTCGATGGTACCTCAAGCTTGCTTTTCTTTTTCCTTGTCCTTGCTTGGTGGAGGCCCTATTTACAATAAAAAGGGGATACATTATCACAACTTTGTATCACAATGCCATAGTTGAATTAGAAACATAAAAGAAAGGATAGTCATTTACCTACTGGAGTGATCTTTCCAGCTTTGATGTCACCAAGATATTTGGAACAATTTCTTTTCCAATGTCCAACACCATTACAATAATGGCATTTATCAAGAGGACCCTTCTTGATCTTGGAAGTGCTAGCTTCATAAGTCTTAGCTTTGGTGAAAGTGGGAGCTTGCTTTTTACCCTTCTTCCCATTCTTTTTTAACTTCCCCTTACTCTTGGTGCTTATGTTAAGCACATCCTTGGGTGGGTTAACATTTAACCCCATGTCTCTTTCGGCTTGCACAAGTAATTTGTGCAACTCTTCAAGAGACACGTCCTTGTCTTGCATGTTAAAATTCACCCGGAATTGAATATATGCCTTCACTTTGGATAAGGAGTGTAGAATCCTATCTATAATGAGTTTTTTGGGGATTTCAACTTTTTGAATCTTCAAAGTCTCGACTAGCTCCATTAATTTAAGCATATGAGGGCTAACCTTTTGGCCCTCTTTAAAGTCGAGATCAAAGAATGCCGCGGCCGCCTCATATTGGACGATCCGCGGAGTTTATGAAAACATTGTCACAAGCTTGGAATAGATTTCATTAGCGGTGCCCATTTTAAAGGCTCTCCTTTGGAGATCCGCCTCCATTGCAAAGATCAACACATTTTTCATTGCGGCGGACTCCTTATGGTAAGCCTCATATGCTTCCCTAGTGGCGGCGGTCGACCTAGCATTAGGTTAGGGTGGAGAGGCCTCGGTAAGGTAACGAAGCTTGTCGTCACCTTGGGCGGCTAATTTGAGTTGGGCATCCCAATCGGAGAAATTTGACCCATTCTTTTCAAGTTTACAACGATCCATGAAGGATCGGAGCCATGAAGTATTAGTGAGAGGTGTGGCGTTTGGGTTTGGAGTAGCCATTGGTTATGAGAAATAGAAGCGGTCTACAAAACAAAATAGAAGGAGTAAAACAAATGTTGTTTTCATAATAATAATACTCGTAAAAATTTTAATTTAAACAAGTTTTATTGCATTTTTTTAGTGACCTCTACCCAACTAGATAAATGATTCCAAGACCCAAATTCATATCAACTTAGGCACGGGGTAGCCGATGAAACCCTTATCAATATAACTTGGTGGATTAACCTTTTAATCGATTCTACTTCTAGAACTCTTGGTCGATAAAATTACTCTAATATTTATCTTTAGCCCAAAACACATCCGACAAGGGCACGGGGTGGCCGATGAAACCCTTATCAAAAACTTTTGTTGAGTTCAATCCAAATTTCGAATAAATGTGTCCATGATCCAAACCCATATTAACTTGGGCACGGGGTAGCCGATAAAACCCTCATCAATATGAATTCGGTGGTTAGACATTTATCACCCACTTCCCCTACGTAACAAGGTTTGTACCCCGAGGTGGCCGAGTGCACTCCCTCACGAAATAGGTTTTCATTGTTTCTACTATTTGGTAAGGCTATGTCTCAATTGTTTATTTTAGCGAGAGGTCATGTCAATTTATTATCTATCACGTTTTAAGTGAACTAAAGCGGTGAACTACGATAATTCTAATTGACACGGTCGATGAACTCGATTAAAAGATGATGCATGTTTTAGTTATGGCGATTTAGCGATGCATACGACATATAAATAAAATGCAAAACATAAAATAAATCCTAGTATGGTCTTCCTAAAATAGAAAATCTAATTAACTATTACATATTCGGAAACCAACTCCATTGGTCCCTTGAACTTCGGTTTTGGCACGCATCTCGAGGTAACACTGTCTTTATGTATCGCCTTCTTGTGTGACACCGTCTTCAAGGAACTCCGGAATAAATAAATTACATAACAAATTACATAATTTCCTATTATACATTTGTAATTAAAATAAAATAAAACTATTAAATTACAAAACGGTGATACGAGATCACAATAAATTACAACTGAATCGATATTCCCATACATTTCGGGTAATACCAATTAAAAACTAAGGCCATACTAAATAAAATTACATAATTCAAAAATTACATAAAATAAAATTATGACAATCATAACTAAAATGCAGCATTATAATATGTATGAACATGCCCAATTTTATGCTAAATCGCCTTTAAGGAGCCAATATCGTATATTAAACGGTTTTTACGGATTTGCGTGATTCAACCTTTTAAAATCACAATAAATTACATAAAATCATATTTATGCACAAGTTAATTACCCCAACCAACTTAGGACTCAAAATTAATCTCCACTAACTATTTGACTATAATTAACTTATATTTCTTAAAATTGTTCATTAGTGGACTCAAAATTAAAAAAATGCTATAAACTTCAAATAAATTACCAAAAATTTCAAATAAATTCAAAATTTGAAATTTAAACTCATGAACATTCTGGAAAAGTACCATGACACTCATAATGTTAAAAAACTTAGGTTAAAAATTTCGAAATTTATCTGGAAAAACAATGTTGCGGTTTATCGGATTTATCAAAAAAAAATCATAAAACATGAGAAAAATTATATTTATCAACTTTTCAATTTTAGATCTGAAAAATATAATAAAATTCAACATGTGACGTTTTTTCCTTAGTCATGAAGTATGTTTTAGCAATTATTCACTAATTAAGTCACTATTTATGCTATTTTTCATCAAAAATTCATAAATCATGCATGAAGACTTCATTATAGCCTATTATTTTAAAAACATCTTGTAAAATTTCATGTGACAACATACTAAATTTATATGACCAGATTGGAAATTTATCTCATATTAACCCATTTTTCATTTAAATTCAATTTTTATCATGAAAAATCCATATTTCGAGCATAAGAAATCCAAAAATTATGAAATATTACAGGTCATCTAAACATAATATATGTGAAAACATATCCAAAAACCACTGTAAAATTCGAAGTTTAGCTAATTTTAGTCCGAAAATGACATTTTAATCATAAAATCACATTTTTAATGCCATTATTATATAGGATGAACAATAAAAATCCATAAATTAACCAAAATATCCTAAATACATTTTAGGATCAGAAACTTTAACATGCATAATTTATTTCGTGATATATCATAATAACACAAATTTACAAGTTTTATATGTTAATCGTATAACTCGGAAAAACTATAACCGATTTGCATGCAAACAACCAAGGCTCTTGATACCGCTTGTTAGGAATCTATATCTCATTACTTGACATATTCATATATGTGTTGATTTAATTTAGTCATAAAATTAAATGTTGATCTTATGCATGCAAACAATAATAAAATTAAAGAAGAAATCATCATCTTACATTGAAGATTTCGGATTTTATGGGCACAAGTGAGTTCTCCTACTCACTTGTTCTTGAGCTTCCTTAAGTGGATGAACAAGGATTCAAGTAGAGAATCCCTTCCAAGGATTAATACCCAAAGTAACAACTTAATAAAATTAATATTATTATTACTAGAACAATATTAATTTCGTATAAAATTGACCAAAAATTATTTTGTTCTCTCAATAATTTCGGTTGAGAGAAAGGGAGAAGGAGGAAGATTTTTATCTCTCTAAAACTCTTATTTTTTAGATGTTGAATGAATAATATTGCACTAATATTTTTGATAGTGTATATTAGGTAAAATAAGAAGAAAAACCCATGGTTTTTCTCTTCTCAAAAACCGGGTGGTAGGGGAGGGAAATGGCCAATGCATGCACAAGGTTGTCTTCACAAGAGCAAGTAGGGTTACATGGCTAGGTTTAGGAAGAAATGATTATGTTTACCATTAACATAATCAACATAATATATACCTAATACTCCCCATTATTTCGGTCCATTTAGTGTAAAATGGAAAATCCATTTTACACATTATTTTGTCAATTTGTCAATTTGTCACATGTCACATGTCACATAAAATTGTTATGTATTTTTAACATATTAAAAATCAACGCATTAATAAAAATAAGTCATATACAAAATCGACTTAGTAATTCATAATAACTTGTACCATAATATTTTACCAATTATAAATCACAACATCTTGTATTTATAATAATTTATTCATTCAAATGCAATTGTTTGCTTAAACAATAATTTCATCTAAGTAATAAAACAATTCGATTACTTAGATCGTATCTTATTTAATCAAATTACAATGAGACACGTAAATATTACTTCCAAAATCGTCCGTCAATTTTAAGTAATTTAATTGACCCGTATCGTCATACGATCAATTAAATGATCAATTAAGAGTGTTACCCTTTAGGTATGACCTAAGGGGATCAATCTGTCACCACCGTCTCACGACAAAATGTCAAACTCTAGTCGACCAATCATTACCGATATGTGTGGACCAGTTGACAGTAAAATATTACTTCCCAATTGTATTCTTTAAAATGAGACTTAAACATGTGATCATCATGATCAACAGTTGTGATCGCATTATTGTCGGAGGACACATATTCCAACAGATAAGGGATGTATCGGCTCACCGTGCCCGAGTTAATATGAATTTGGATCTCGGGATCATTTATTATAGTTGGGTAGAGGTCACTATATAAATGTTTGAAACTTGTTTAAAACGTTTGCAAGTATGATTAAAATGACAAATGTTAATATTTCCTTTACCTCCATGTTTGTAGTTTATAAATCGCAATGGATCCTACCAATGCAACAACAACTATTACCATTGAGTCTTGTCATAACTTATTTGATGATATTTGCTCCAACAACAATCTCGATACTACTAGAGAGCTTCATTTTGGGATCAGTTCCGACGGAAACCTTAATTTCATTACTTCCTCCATACCTCCTACTATGACTAGTTCTTTTGTGAATGTGTCTCGGGAAGACCATCTCGCTAAATCTATGGGATCCTTATCTTTGGAAGAAAGGGATGCCGAAACTAGTGGGAGTTCTAGCAAGCAAGCTCTTGGAACTAAAAGGAAATGGTTCAAAAGGAAGGGAAAGAAAGGTAGAAAATTCAACAATGGAAACAAGATGGCTAGTGGGACTACTAAAGGAGCCAAAGTTGATGATGAATGCCATTATTGTCATGGCATGGGACATTGGATGAGGAATTGCCCCCATATATTTGGGAAATATTAGGGATGGACTTGTTATTCCACTCGGTAAAATTCCTTCTGAAATTTATGTTATTAATGTAAATTTTACTTCAACCACAACGTGGGTATTAGATACCGGTTGCGGTTATCACCTTTGTAATCATTTACAGGGGCTAAGAAACATGGAAAAGATGAGCAAGGGCGATGTTGATCTCCGACTTGGGAATGAAGCTAGAGTAGCGGCCACATCCAAGGGAACTTATGTACTTGTTTTGGCAAATGGATTTGAGTTGTATTTGCATAATTGTTTTTATGTACCTTCTCTTTCTAAGAACATTATTTCAATTGCTATGTTAGACATAGAGGGCTTTAATTTTGCCATTAAAAACAATTGTTGTATTATTTCTAGAAATGACGTGGTCATAGGCCGAGGCTCTTCTATAAATGACATTTATGTTCAAGAGACTTCAAATCCTTGTAAAGACATCTATAACATACAATCCAAGAGACTCAAGTTAAGTGATCCAAATGAATCGTACATTTGTCATTGTCGATTAGGTCATATTAACGAGAATCGCATTAAAATATTAGTTTCAACTAATGTTATTAAACCATTTGATTTTCAATCCTATGGTATATGCGAATCTTGCCTCCTAGGAAAAATGACTCGTAATACTTTTAGTGGTAAAGGGACTCAAGCTAGTGAACTATTGGGCCTTATACATACCGATGTATGTGGACCAATGACTATCACCGCTAGGGGTAATTATGACTACTTCATTACCTTCATCGATGATTTAAGTAGATATGGGTATATCTACTTAATGAAATACAAGAGTGAGGCCTTTGAGAAATTTAAAGAATTTAAAAATGAAGTAGAAAACCAAATGAACAAGAAGATAAAGGCACTACGATCCGATCGTGGTGGAGAATATCTTAGTAATGAATTTGATTCACACTTGAAAGGTTTTGGCATTGTGTCACAACTCACTCCACCCGGGACACCACAACTTAATGGTGTTGCCGAGAGGAGAATTCGAACCCTACTAGATATGGTTCGATCTATGATGAGTCAAACCGAGTTACCCGACTCGTTTTGGGGATTCGCAATCCAAACCGCAATAAAATCATTGAACAATAGTCCGACAAAAGCAACCGAAAAGACTCCATATGAGATGTGGAAAGGAAGGGTTCCTAATATATCCTATATGAAGATTTGGGGATGTAATGCTTACTTCAAGGTAAAGACCGACAACAAGCTAGCCCCACGATCTGAATAATGCATCTTTGTAGGTTACCCCAATACCTCCCGAGGCTATTACTTCTACAAACCTCATGAAAACAAAGTGTTTGTGTCTAGTGAAGCTGTCTTCTTAGAAAGTGAGTTTATTTCTAAGAGACAGAGTGGGAGAAATTTTGAACTTGATGAAGTTCAAGAACCACAAACCAAAGTAGAGGCACATGAAGACGTTCCTTCATCATCTAATTCAGTTATTATTCCTCAGCCGAGGAGGTCGGGTCGAGTTTCTCCCCATCCTGATAGATATGCTTGACTTATCCAAGAGGATGGGAGTCTTGATGTGTTACTTCTAGAAAGTGACGAACCCAACATCTACAAAGCTGCAATCTCTAGTCCCAATTCTACTTCATGGCTTGAAGCCATGAAATCCGAAAGGAGTTCTATGCATGAAAATCAAGTTTGGAACTTGCTGGATTTGCCTGAAGAGGCAAGACCTCTTCAATGAAAATGGATCTTTAAATTAAAGAATGGCATAGAAGGGCATGATGATGTCTACAAGGCTAGGGTAGTGGCAAAAGGTTTTACCCAAGTTCATGGTCTTCACTATGACGAAACCTTTGCCCTCGTAGCCATGCTGAGATCCCTTCGGATACTGTTAGCGATCGCCGCATTTCATGACTATGAAATATGGCAAATGGATGTCAAGACCGCCTTTCTAAATTGGCATTTAGAAGAGGAGGTGTATATGATGCAACCTGAATGTTTTGTAGATCCTAAAAATTCTAACAAAGTATGCAAGTTTAAGAGATCCATCTATGGTCTCAAGCAAGCATCAAGAAGTTGGAACCATCGATTTAATCATGTTATAAAAGAAAATGGTTTTACTCGAAGTGTTGAGGAACCATGTTTATACTTGAAGTTCAGTGGGAGAAATGTAGTGTTCCTAATATTGTATGTGGATGACATACTACTTATTGGAAATGACATTCCAATGTTATCCTCCGTCAAGGAGTGGTTGGGAAATCATTTCCAAATGAAGGATTTAGTAGAAGCACAACGCATATTAGGTATCCGGATCTATAGAGATAGACCCAAAAGGATATTGGCATTAAGTCAAGAATCTTATATTGACAAGGTTCTTCGACGCTGCAACATGGACCAGTTTAAGAGAGGCTTAATTCCTATGGGCAGTGGGATATTTTTGAGCAAGTCTCAATCACCCTCCGAACCTGAAGATGTTGAACGCATGAAGTTGATTCCCTATGCTTCCGTTGTTGGATCAATCATGTATGCCGTGATATGCACTCGTCCAGATGTCTCGTATGCTTTAAGCATGACAAGTAGATATCAAGATAATCCAGGTGAGAGTCACTGGATAGCTATTAAGAACATCCTTAAGTACTTGCGAACGACTAAGGATTCTATCTTAGTGTTTAGAGGAGACTCCGAGCTATGTGTTAAGGGTTACACAGACTCGAGCTTTCAAACAGATAGAGATGACATGAAATCACAAGGTGGATTTGTTTACATGCTCAATGGTGGTGCCGTAGGATGGAGAAGCTTCAAGGAAGCTGTGATTGCGGATTCTAGTACGGAGGCTGAGTACGTTGCAGCATCAGAAGTTGCCAAGGAAGCTGTGTGGATTAGGCAATTCATAGAAGGGCTAAGGGTAGTTCCTATTGCCAAAGATCCCATTACTCTCTATTGTGACAACAATGGGACCATCTTCCAAGCTATAGAGCTAAAGTCTAGTAATAAATCTAGACATGTACTCAGAAAATTTCATATTATTAGAGATTTTATTGAAAGAAAGAAAATTGCGATTTGTAAGGTTGGGACGGATGATAACTTAGCTGATCCGCTCACAAAGCCTTTATCGTAGGCTAAACCCGATGGACATGTCTCCATGGGCCTTAAACGTATGCCAAATTTGTACTAGATTATTTGATATGAAATAAAATGTTGTTTTATTTGTTCATATATGATAATCGCATTTGTCTTATAAATTTTTACTTTACTTTGCCATATCCAAATGGGTTGTTAAGACAATATTGAACCCCATTAAAGTGAACTAGATTGACATAGTAATCGTCCATAGTTACTTACATAAGGTGACATCTCGAAGTAACTAGAATGTGATGCGATTGATGGCAAGTTCAAGTGCCATAAAGTCGTAAGAGATGACTAGTCGATCATATAGGAAGACTGTATGGGACACTCTGTCAGGCTTATGACCGCTTATAGAGTTCTGGAATTTTTTTATAGCCTGGTCGTGGCGAGAGCTACTATAGTATTCTTATGAGTCGATTCTTTGACTAAAGACTATTCGCCTAAGATGGCACAACTTCAAAGTGACTTTGATTTGTGTTCAATGACCTTCGTAATTGGGGTTAAATGGGCACATTTTGGGTTGTGATGAGTTGCGGCTATGCGAGGGAAAAGTGCAATAGGAATTGTCCACCCCTAGTCAGGGTTATCTTATATCTCGAGGCCACTGGACGAGTAATGAACTGGAAATGCGTGGCCACGCTCGGAAGGTATCTACGGTAGATAATTTCGATCAGACAGTTATTCTCCAGATCGAGGAAACCACTCATGATATGATCAAATGCAAATACGACCTGCAAGACACCTTGCATTGAGTGGGAGATAGTAATAGGATAAGAGAATTGGTGACGCACACTTATCTCGGACAAGTGGGAGATTGTTGGAGTATGTGTCCTCGACAATAATGCGATCACATATTTAAATCTCATATTCAGAATGCTAAAGGGAAAATAATATTTTATTGTCAACTGATTCACATTAATCGGTAATGATTGGCTGATTAGAGTTTGACATTACTGTCGTATGACGGTAGTGATCAGTTGATCCCTCAAGGTCATACCTGTAGGGTAACACTCTTAATTGATTAATTAATTAATTGTATGTTGAAACAAGTTAATTAATTCCTTAAAATTGAACAAATGATTTTGTGCGTGAGAATACGTATCTTATTATAATTTGATTAAATAAGATTCGTTCTGAGTAATTAAATTGTTTTATTACTTAGTTTTTTATTATTATTTATGAAACAATTAAAATAAGAATGAATGGTTTATTATAAATACAAGTTGTTGTGATTTATAATTGAATGACCCATTTTAAGTAATTGTAATTGTGAATTACTAGTTAACTTTTGTATGTCATTTATTTTGTTTAAATAATGATTTTTAATAAGTTAAAAATGCATTATTAAACAACATGTCTAGTAACATGTCCAATATGTCACACTACACAATTTAACATATTGACAAACTTAAAATAGACCCTTTTTATGTCAAGGGTGCCGTGTAATTTAGGGGTGTGGGAGGTTGGTTGTGTCTTGTTTATTTAATTAACAAAACACAATTATGACCTACTTTTGTAGGCCTGCAAGCCTAAAAATATTGAGAAGAAAAACTTGTAAAAGTATTGGGCACCCTTCCCTTGGTCTACCCGGCCACCCTATGTAAAAGTACATGTTTTTCTCTCTTTTTAGTGCATTATTCATTCTTATAATTATATAGATAATTATCCTTATTCTCTCTAGCTTTGTTGTTGAACACACTAGAAAATTAACTTACAAAATCTCTAATATTATCTCATCTTTACTAGTAAACAATAATATTAGCATTATTTTAAGGAACATTTACTAATTTCTAGTAACAAAATTAGTTTATGGTTTAAGAGGGATTACCTTGGTACAATCCTTAAGGAGTAGATCCCATCATTGGATCTAGGGTTTTCCTGGAGCACTTGAATTTACTTAAGAAGACTAATTGGAAGGAGTCCATTTAGTATATCCATTTCGGCCACCATTGTAAGAATAATTGATTTCTTCTTACTTTGTATCATTTTGTTTTGCATGCATAAGATCCTTTTAGTTTATGATTTAACTAATAAATATATAGTTATTAGAACTGTCTAATAAGAGATTAATGGATCTAACAATATAAACTTGGTAGCTACAATGGTCTTCTTGGTAAGGGATAAAAATGCTTTCCTATGAGAATCGGTTAAGAAAGTTACCTCCGGAAAATCTTGCAATTGTCTATAACCGGAGTAGGTGTAGCTTCCTCAATAGGATTTGCAATCTCTTGAATCTCTACCCTTGGTTGTACCACTACCATAGCCTTTGAGGCAAGAAGAACTTGTTGCCTCTTTGATAAATTTGATGTTTTGGGTGCCTTGTTTCCGTCTTTGGTTCTTGCCATGTTGTTCTCCTTGTCAAATTTATATCAACAAAGCAATATTGTGCTTGAATGCTCCTTGTTTCCTCAAGCTTCAATCAATTCCCAATCGATTTTAGGATTTTTGAAATTGCCTTCAAACCCTAGAAAATCGATTCAATTTGTGAGGATTTTATGTTTGATGTTTGGGCGGTCTTTTATTGATAAAGGAGTAGTTTAATTGTCATTTGAGGAAGTTTTGTTTTGATTTTGGTGAATTTGGTTGAGAAAATTCTGTTTTTGAATCAGGGTTTTGAGGGAGAGAGGATGTGTGTTGAGTTTATAAAAGATAGAAATGAATTGGGGATGAGGAGAAGGAATCCCGTAATATTTCTAAATAGCAGCAGGGGACGAGCGGATTTAACTCGGGAAGCGCGGATCCTGAGTCAGTGCAGTCTGTTTTTCCATCCCGTGCTGGGACGCGCAGATTCTGCTCAGGACGAACGGATTTCTGCTGGGGACGCTCGTCTTCTCTTGGGGACGCTCGAATTTACAAACAACATGGATTTAAAAATTTGAAGCATGCCAGGACGCACGGATTGCCTTCAAGACGAGCGGCTCATTGTCTGGGACGGGCGTCCTGAATATATTCTGCTCAGATGTTTAGACAAGACGGATTTTTCAATTCCAGTATTCCCAAGACCCACGTCCTAAGGTCAGGATGCTCGGATGCTCCTCTGGGATGCCCGGATCATCAGCAGCTCGAGCGGATTCCCTCTAGGGACGCTCGGATTCCCCTCTGCTTCCACGGGTTCTGTTCCACCCGTGGGGATCTACTTTTCCTGTATCATCCTTTCTTTATTTCCTTTGTTCAACATTGTGGGTGAACTACGAAGGCTCGGTTTGCCTAGGCATTTGCTATCCCCACACTAGATCACACACTACACATCAAAACACGTTAAAACACCTCCCTCACTTTCTATCAGAACAAAAATCTTGATCAAAGCACAAAGATGTAAATCCAAAAAAGACAAAAAAATGCAATACAAGAAATAAAATGCGAGTTAAGGGGTTAGAATATTTACAAATGGTAGTTTAGGGAGGACTCCACCAAACTCTCATTCTTGAATGAGATGTCAAGGGGGCATAGCCAAGGTATTGTTGATGTTGCTCAACACCTTGTAGAACTAGTCGAAGGCTTGTTCATTTTCATCATAAAGATCTTGCATAGATCTTTGCACATTATGTTATTCATGGTGGTGACCCGAGTCAAGATGATGGCTAGGATCAACAAAGCCTTGGTCTAAGGTCATAGCATTGCCAATGTAGGGATTACCTAATCCTTTAAATTCGTCATCCCATAGACCACAAACTTCACTAGCTTGTTCCCTAATGATACCATGAGTTGATAAGAGCAACTCTCCTTCTTGGTTGTCATGGCCAATGAGGCCTTCTTCATTGCTTGTCATGATTGGTGGTGAGCTATTTAAGCTCTCATTGTTTGAATTTCCTTGCTCTCCGGATAGAGCAACTTGAGGGTTATCCATTTTCTTCTTCCATATGGGTGGTGATTCTTTACCCATAGCTTGATCTTTGCATTGAGATACTAACTTCTTTCTATCACGTTCTCGGCTATAGTGATCGATCTTGAAACATGGCTCATGTAGTCGGGGAGCTCTTATTTTTTTTGTCCAGGTTGAAAGTGATTGTCTCATCCCCTACTTCAAGTGTGAGCTCTCCATGTTTCACATCAATTACCGCTCCCGCGGTGTGCAAGAAAGGTCTTCCTAAGATGATAGGAATGTTGGAATCCTCCTCCATGTCTACAATGACAAAGTCTACCGGAATGAAAAATTTGCCAATTCTTATGGGCACATCTTCCCATACCCCTAAAGGTATCTTTGTTGATCGGTCCGCCATTTGAAGAGTAATGTTAGTGCATTTGAGTTCTCCCATTCCTAGCCTCTTGCATACCGAGTATTGCATGACACTTACACTTGCTCCAAGGTCACATAATGCTTTGTTGATTGTAGTGTCGCAAATGGTGCATGGAATAGAGAAACTTCCCGGATCTTTGAGTTTTGTAGGGGAACTTCCTTGAAGAATAGCACTACTCACTTTGGTGAAGGCAATAGTCTCTAGCTTCCGGATGGTTTTCTTCTTGGTAAGAATGTCTTTCATGTATTTCGCATAAGCCGGAACACGATTGATCAATTCCGTGAATGGGATTGAGACTTCTAAGTTCTTCATAATTTCCATGAACTTTCCAAGTTGTTCATCAAACTTAAGCTTAGCTTGACGACATTGGAATGGAAGTCTAATCACAATAGGCTCTTTTTCCTTAGCCTTCTCTTCATTCTTCTTCTTTCAAACTTCATTGGTGGTGGGTTCTTCTTCTTCCTTAGAGTTCTCCACAACTCTTTGCTTGTCACTATAATTCACAACATCTTCATCAATTGGCCTCTTCGGCCCTTCATATCTCGTACCACTCCTCAAATGGATGGCACTCACCGTTTCATGTCTTGGTGGATTACCTTGAGGTGGTAATTGCCCCTTTTGTCTTTGAGAGCTAGAAGATGCTAATTGAGACATTTGAGTTTCCAACATCTTGGTGTGGGCTATTATGTTGTTGATGGTGATATCTTTGGCTTGGCTATCTTTTTGCATTTGGGTGAAAAATTCTTGTTGGTTCTTTTGCACTTGGAGGACCGCTTTTTGAACATCAAAGTTTTGGTCATTGGATTGGTTGTAGAAAGGTTGATTTTGATAACTTTGGCTTTGGTTGGAAAAGGGTCTTTGAGCTTGATTTCTCATTGGAGATGGGGTGTATGTTGGTTGAGGGTTTTGAACATTTTGGCTCTCGTATGAAAGATTTGGATGAAATTTGGTATTCTCATTGTAATAGTTGGAATAAGGGGTGCCAGTCTTGTATGCTTGGAAAGCATTCATTTGTTCATTTGTTCCCCTACATTCACTTTGGTATGTCCCAAAGTTCTACAACTCTCACATACTCCACTTGGAATTGAGGATGATGCCACCATAGCATTAACATGTTGTTTGGGTGATTTGGAAGCTTCATCAAGCTTAGCCATGGCCTTCTCAAACTTCAAGGTGATGGTGTCAATATGACCACTTAGTTGAGCACCCAATTGTGTGATGTAATCTACCTCATGCTTTCCTCCTCTAGTGGCCTTTCGAGGCTTACTATATTATGAATTATGAACCGACATCTCTTCGATTTTGGCCCATGTTTGATTGTCATCAACATCGGTAAACATCCTATTAGATCCCATATTGAGAATGTTGCGGGAGTCTTCATATAAACCGTTCCAAAATTGTTGCACAAGGAACCACTCGCTAAGACCATGGTGTGGACAAGAACGACAAGTGTCCTTAAATCTCTCCCATGCTTCATACAATGATTCTTCATCCCTTTGCTTGAACCCGATGATTTGGGCTCTCAACATATTGGTCTTCTCTGGAGGATAGAATTTCTTGTAGAAAGCAAGTGCTAACTTCTTCCATGAATCAATACCAAGGGTAGCCTTGTCTAGGCTCTTCAACCATTGCTTTGCGGTACCAATCAAAGAAAAAGGAAATAATATCCACCGGATTTGGTCTTGAGTAACTCCGGTTTGAGAAATAGCATCACAATAGTCACAAAAAGTCTCCATATGTGAATGAGGGTCTTCACTAGGCATCCCTCCAAATTGACTTCTCTCAACTAATTGTATGAATGCGGATTTGGCATTGAAATTACTGGTTAAATGTGGTGGTGTAGGAGTACCATTTGGTAGGTTCTCCTCGGGTGGTACGGAATGTGATGAAAATTTAGGCATTGTGGGTTGATTTTGTGGTGGGTTTTGTATTGGTTTATCCTCTCCTTCTCTTGCAAAAGGGTTGGTGAACTCAATGTTATTTGGTTGTATGTCCACAATCTCTCCAATACCTACAACTCTTCTATTGTTGGTTAAGGTCCTTTCAATTTCAAGATCAATAGGTAATGGATTACCTTGTGATCTCCTAGTCATTCAAAATATCAAATAACTCGAAAACAATTAGAATAACCTTGAGGAGTTTGACTTCCCCAAGGTAAAGAAAGACACAACTAAAAACAATTAATGAAAATCAAATAAATTTAACACCGTCCCTGGCAACGGCGCCATTTTTTGGTGTGGATTAAAACTCGTCGTCAAAATCTACCAACCAAAACAATATTTATAACTTCACAAACTACTCTTAGTAAAGAGGTAAGTAAAGGATTCTCAATTGTAAATAGCTATGTCTTAGGGTGTCACAATTTGGGTTGAGATGATGTGTAATCTAAACTAATCAACAAAATGAAAGTAAATTAATGAAAACAAAGAAAAGTAAATAAAAGGGGAGTTGTAAATAATTGATTAAAGGCACTAGGGTGTCATGGGTTCATAGAGGATTCATGGGAGTTGATCATACAAAAATGTTCTCAATTAGATGCAAGCACTTATTGTTGTGATGAGATCGAGTTAGTGTACATCTTACAATCCCTAAGAAGGTTTGGGTCCCGGAGCCGAATCGATTAGATTGTACAACACCTACAAGTCGACTTAATCCTACCTATTCAACTTTATACATGGTCTAATGAGGCTCGAGTTGGTTTATATCTTACAAGCCTAATTGAAGAGATAAGAGATGGGTAAAAAATGCAAGGATTCATAGGCTCGCATTTCATCAAACATAACATGTGCATAAGTTTAAATCACAACAAGCAAGCAAATTAATTATGAAAACATATTAGATTAAGCATAGATCAATCCCCATGTTTGTTTCCCCTAATTCCCCATTAACCCTAGCTAAAGAACTACTCACTTATGATCAAGTTTAGCATGCTAATAAGGTTGTCAATCATACTAACAAAGCAAAACATGATGAATAAATGAAAGTGATTAACAATAATTAAACAAGGGTAAAGAGGAATTATACCTATGAAGATGATTCCAAAATAATAAAGCAAAGAATAATAGAAGTACTTGATGATTGATGGAAGGTTGTCAATCCTCCAAATAGACCCAAATAATCTTCTAAATACCCAAATAAAAGGAAGAACAATAGAGAAATTAAGGAAAGATTAAGATGTTATTATTATTGAGAAATGTATTACAACTAAACTAAGACTAATTTGAGAGTATTAAGAGATGATTAAGAATTGATTAAGAGAGCATAAGAGTTCAGTCTAGTCTAGCTAGTACAAAGGGGTATTTATACTAAAGATTAGGTATAAGGATTAGGGTTACTAAGGGCTTAAATGACTATTAAGACCCTAAGAAAACTTGAGGAAATGCTACTCCCGAGGGAAATGCGCGGATCCTCCTTGCTAGTCCTGCCTCGATCCTCTCGTCCCGTGCTGTGGCGCGGGCTGTTCTGACTTGGGATCCGCTCGGATCAGGGGAGGGGACGCTCGGATCATGCTGCACAGTCCGCTCGTCCTGGGATCAAGCCGCTCAGATCCTGGTGTTCTGGGATGCTCGGATCATGCTCGGGTCGTTCGGATCCCTTGACAGAGTGCTTCACTTGTTTAGCTCCTTAACAATCCGCAAGGATCGTGTTGTGGATGCAAGGATCCTTTCATCATTGCCCATTTCACTTTATTTATCTACTTAGGCCTCTAGTGTCGGTCCTTTCTTTGATGCTTGGTCATTAGATGCGATCCATTTAGTTCCATTTTGCCTCATAAATGCAAGTTTAGCAATCCTTTCCTACCAAGGAGACAAAACCTCAAAGAATGTGCAAAATGGGAAACTAAAGATAGTAAATGACCCAAATAGGTGCTATAAAGCATAGGAACAAATTTAATTCGGGGATTAGATGTGCTTAAATATAAGTCACATCAAACATCCACAGATTAATCCTAGCATGTGAATTAAACTATGTCGGTGAACATGTAATTTTGCATTCAATTGGGTCAAAGTTGATGTTAGACTGATTACATGTGAAGAACAAGTAAATAAATCATCCACAATAATGTAATAAATAAATAACGATAATTAAAATTACAATAAATTACAATGATATAATTTATTTACGTCAAAAATATATTTAAGACGGACGATTCGAGGAAAATAAAGGAAAACAAATAAGGTTAGAAAATATGGACAGATTAGGGGTGATATTACGACTAATAGTCAATTAAATACGTAATTAAAGGATTAAGTCAAACCAAGAACGGAAATTCAGAGACAGAACTCATCCCGGAACAGGCGCAGCACTGTTGCATCTCTTGGAAGAGGCACAGCTCTCACTGCGTCTGTTCCTAAGGTGAGTTCTGGTTGTGAAGTCAGAACTGTGGGTAGTTAACATTCGTTAGTGTGTTTTAATGATTGATTATCTATATTTGACTCAAGTGAAAGTGATTTAACATATTAATTACATATAAAACCGTCATAAAAAGCAATAAACACAAATTAAAACGGATCGAAACAAGTTAAAGACGAATTAAAACGAGTTAAGACTAATTAGGTTTATATATGAAGACGGAAACGAATTTGAAAGACATGATAAACTGGAAATAAGTAATAAAAAACATGTACAAGATTCGAACTCTAGAAACTTGATATGAATGAATCGAGTCTCTAAAAATCCGAGTTTGATTTAATGGTGAAAACCCGCAAATATTAATTACAAGGGATTTAAACCGTAAATAAAGCGTGATAATTATGAAGAATGTATATTAAACCTTATTTATGTAAGAAGAAAAGAAAGAAAATAAGAAAGTAGAACAAAAGGAACGAATCAACAGAGAAAACCGAGGAAGAAGAAGAAGAGCAGGAACAGCGGCAGGCTCTGGAAGAGGCGCATCAGATGCTGCGACTCTTCGAAGAGGCGCAACTATTGCTGCGTTTCTTCTCGACGTCTGGTTACTGCTAATCCGAAAAAACGATTCAATAAAGGGTTTCTAGAAGTCAGTTTTAAACATAATTTTGAGGTGAATCTTACAATAATGAGTACAATAATAAAATACAATAAAATAGATGGGATTTACACCCTTAGACTTACATGTTTGACGAAACGAGATTAACTAAGTTAACGTATAGTGATTGCTCAACTCGAATGTATGTAGAAAGTACCCTCATTAGAGGATTTAGATTAAGGTGATTGAAATGTAGTGGTCAAATTGGTCGGTCATGCAACGTGACTGGAACTCAGAATGATTTGAGCCTACGTGGTCGATTGATCAAGCATGTAGGCGTCGAAAGCTTAGCGCACGGTCTTAGAATGCAAAGGGAGAAGAGAAGGGTGGACACTCGCGTGAAAAATATGTGGAACGAAGGTCCCTATTTATACTAAAAAATATGGAGAGTTATGGAATGACTTAAACTTTGGAAACAAATCACGGAAAAATCTGAAAATAGGCAGAAACGAGCTGGGGAAAAGGCGCAGCAGCTGCTGCGATCCTTCGAAGAGGTGCAACATCTGCTGCGTCATTTCCCCAGTGGTTTCCTCCTGCGGAAGAAAGAATTCCGCGTTTCTTTTAGGGAATTGCGGTGGATCTCGACTTCCTTATTTCGTAAAATAAGATTTTCGGGATATATTTTACTAAAAGATATAAAATTAGTTTATGGAATAAATATCCGGAATATTCTAGGATATTCCGACTTGGTATTTTGAACGGTTTCTTAGAAAATGAAGCGGTTTTTTATCCGGACTCCAAATGAACTCTAATTACTGTCAAAACGACCGTATCAGCGCGTAGATGACGACCAAGGGGTAGACACAAGTATTTGAGCTATCAATTGGCGATAAACTTACGAACTGTCATAAATCATTCCGTGTACCAAACATGCGGCCCAATCATCACTGGGTGGTTGGCACGAGGTGTAGAAATGAGGTTTCTACACTAGATCACATAGTGTGGACATAGCCACCTTTACGCACAACCGATCTGTGGACATGCAACTGTCTTTTGAAAGCCACGCTCAACGGCGTAAAAATGCATTCGACCGGATCGTTTTAGATCGGTCGGTTTCGTCTCGGCAAGGGTCTCGAAATGATGCAAGAGATGTTCGGAGTTGCCACCAAGCATTTGTGGGATGCTTGGAACTGTTTGAATCCACTTTATACCTAGGTCAACCAAGACAAAAAGCGGTGTTTGACATAGGTGCTAAAGATAAGGAGTCGTCTCTCTTTAGCATCCTATCTCTAGAATGACTCTCGTACGCCCTGGATAAGGTCGTCACTATCCAAAGTTTCTGAGTAAGAGGTGAAGATACGTATTGGGAAGCCCTTTAATCGGACACCCAATCCCTCCCACGGTAGCGGCCTCTACTGATCGATCTTGGTTGGTTAAATGCGAAAGTTGATAAAATGGGTAAATACATGAATGCGCATTCCCAAGTTTGAACCTAACATGTGAGCTTTCTATGTCGGTTCTTTAATCCAAGTATCAAGTATTTGATGTCAAGTTGGATTTAATGTTGCTTTTCATACAAGACGGAAATTAAACATCTATTTACCGAGTTAGGTTTATGATGCATAACATGATCCATTTGTCTTAGTAAGGCGTTTTGCAAATACGATGTAAAAGCAAGGGCAGATTTGTCATCTGATCCGTCTTGTATTCGGGTTATCCGAAGTCAGGATCGTCCTAGACAAGTGCTGGAAGGAAACAGGGTCTACATCAGGTAGTCTATATAGGCGCGAGCCATCCGACGATGCAAACATGACTGTCCTGGTTCGAAAATTGGAAAATGAGTGGCCCGTTTAGGCGCGAGTTAGCAGATGGTTAAAGGGACGTCTCCTTACTATTAAAACATTTGTAAAATGGTTTGAAAAGGAGTGTTTGAACCCGTCTTTGTTTGAAAAGGTTGTTTAGACCGCTTTTTTGTTGATGTGAAGAACGAGAATTGAATAATCATCATTGTATTGACAATATTAGATGTTAGGTTCGGTTTTGCAAGCTTGACATGAATAGTTTTGAAAAATGATTATGAACTAATTGTCTTAAGTTCATTTGTTTGTAATTAGTCAATGTTCATCATCGTAATCAGGTTAAAATCCGACATGGTATGTAGAACCAAGGATGATTTTGTATTTATGACTAATATGTTTGTTTTTGAAATGTAAAGAAATGAAATAAAAGGTTTTAAAATGCCTTTTAAAATGTAATTAACCAAATATTATCACCGAAACACGGATTAAACAGTCATGGTATTAGGAACCAAGGGTGAAAAATGTTTGATGGTTAAAAGTTTATCATGAAAATATTTTGAAATATTTGAAATGGTAAAAACCGATTACAAATAAGAAATGAATTAAAGAGGAAGATGAGACCAAACATGGCTGGATTAAGGCCTGAGAAAGGGCTTAGGCGCGAGCCTGTCTGCTATACAAGCAGCCCCTGTCTCCGGCTAAAATCCGATTTTAGCTCATCTGACCTATATTTGAATCATGTCATGCATGTTTTAGCATGTTATAGTCATAAAACAGATGAAAAACATGATAGAAGAGGATTTTTACACCCTCATACATACATGCTAGGCTTGAGACGAGAAATCGACGAAAGTGTATCAACTTGTTCGGTCGGAAAACACGGTTTGAAAACCGTTTTAGCAATGTAAAAGAGTGTTTTAAGTTTAGTGATGGTGTAGATGGTCGAGATGGTCGTTCAAGTGATTTAATGCACGATGACAGTACCAAACAATGTGTAACGCTTGCGTTTTCGATCGGTAGGTCGAAAACACGTGTCGGTTTGTGACTTGAGAAGTCGAGTCTAGAATTTTAAGGGAGAGATGAGGGGGCGGACATTCGCGTAAGGTGTTATGGTGTGTGAAAGTAGGTATTTATAGAGAAATGGGTGGTTGTGTGCGTTTTGAGCGATGTGGCCACATGGGCTGCTCGAAGAGGCGCGAGCCATTTCGCGGGTCTTCGAGGTGTCTTATCACTATCACGCAATTGAAATCATGATTTGTTCTATCCTATGTTTTGGATGACATGATTTGTACTTGACCATGAAGCATTCCGGGAATTATTAACATCGAAGTCTTTGAAATGTTTTGTTTCTTGTGTTTGACTCGGTTTGACTCGTTGGAATCGGGATTTGAATTTTTGAATCGGTTTGTGGTCCGGTGTCGGTTTTGACTCTAGTTAGTGTCATTGCGACCCCGTCGTTATGCATTAAATACTCCAGGTACTTTTGAAAAGTTTTGAATTGTTTTGTTTTAAAAATTGCTTTAAGTTTTCCGACGTATAGTTGTACAAAACTGTCGATCAAACGCTGCGATTCCTAAGCATGATGTAGTCCGATAATCATCGGGTATTTGTTGAAGACTTGACATATACTGGGTATCTAAAGAGCCCCCACTTTGACTGAGGCTTGGACATGGCGAAAGTCAAAGTATTGCCCCCAGGTCATCGAAGATTACAACCTGGAGACCGAAGCGACGTCGAGGTGGCTCGAAAGAGTTCGGGCCAAGGACCTACCGTCGGGAAGGGCGACGCCAAGGTGACTCGAGGATACGAGCCAAGGACCTATCGTAGGGAATAGTTTAGAGTCTGTTGACTATCCGTACG
Organism: Silene latifolia; assembly: GCF_048544455.1. NCBI lineage: Eukaryota > Viridiplantae > Streptophyta > Magnoliopsida > Caryophyllales > Caryophyllaceae > Silene > Silene latifolia. Next base: position 73,891,921 of record NC_133534.1, read on the forward strand.
GGTCATTTAAAGTCCATTAGACAACGTACGAAGGCTCGCCAGCCATGAGCAGGAGTCATACCTGAGGCATCTTCGGGATATGTCCTTGAGCTTTTTTTTGTTTGCAGGCGAAGGCTAGCCATATGTGTTGTGGATATGAAGGGGCTCGCCAGCCGCGTTGCGAATATAAAGGGGCTCGCCAGCCGTGTTTAATGTGATGTGTTTTGAGGCTCGCCAGCCATATTGAATGTGATGCGTTTGAGGTTCGCGAGCCATGTTGAATGTGCGTTATGAGGCTCGCCAGCCATGTTGAATGTGCGTTGTGAGGCTCGCCAACCATGTTGAATGTGATGCGTTTTGAGGCTCGCTAGCCATGTTGAATGTGATGCGTTTTGAAGCTCGCCAGCCATGTTGAATGTATGGTCGACTGTGGGAAATAACCGTGTTGGATGGGCCCATTTCGAGAAGTCGTTTGAGTTAGCGGGCTCCGTGAGGAAGCCTCCGATATCCTACTGGGGGATCTCGGTGTTTATATCGGATGTCTGTGGCGCCGGAAAGGGATAGGCTCGTGAGCCTAGCTCCCAAGGTTGGCGGCGATTTTGAATCTCAAAGGGGGACAACGGTTTTTATTCCCGTTTGTTTTGTAAAAAAAAGGAAAGATGTGTATTCTGCCATTTGATGTGTTTTTGGGGATAACGGTCTTAATTTCGTCTTCCCATGATTTGGGATTTGTCAAGGGTAGTGAATTTCACTGCCCTGTTTGAAGGTTTGACGGTTTTTAATGTCGTTTGTTCGAGGTTTGAACATGTCGTTGAAAGTTTTGTGAGAATTGCGAATTTGAACTTCACTATGTATTTTAGTTTGAAAGTGACGGTTTTTAATTCCGTCGTTGAAGTTTTGTGAAAATAGCGAGTTTGAATTTCACTATTTTGTGTATTTGAAAAATGACGGTTTTTATTGCCGTCGTTGAAATGTTGTAAAAATAGCGAATTTGAATTTCACTATTTTGTTTTTGTATTTGAAAGATGACGGTTTTTAATTTCGTCGTTGAAAATTTGAAATTTGTGTGGAGAATTAGGCCAAAGCCCAAAATTCTGCTGAATAAGCAGAGAATACCTCATTGAGGCGCGAGCCTTCCTGCGAAGGGATGGGGCTCCCTTTTTTTCTGTAAAAAGACGCGAGAAGCATAAGCTTCTCATTTCACTTCGTCTTCTTCCCTAAAACCGCGACAATCACAAAAAAATCGCCATTTTTGGGTTTCGTTTCTTGCTTGCTTTCGTGCTACAAACATCATGTCATCTCACGGTATGTTCATTCTCTCGAATCCATTTGAATTTGTTTGTCTTTTCGTTAATTGAATTAGGGCGAAACCCTTACCTTTCGAAAATCGATTTCGGCGTTTTTGTTTAGCCCATTTTCGAGTGAAATTGATGATTGGATTAGGTTAGAAACCTGTTTAGGAGTATAGGGGTGCTTTTAGTTTGCATTTTGGTCCCCGTTCCCGCTCCCTATGCTCGAAAAACGTGAGTGAGACGGAAAACCGTCTTATTTCACAATGCCAAGTTTATTTGCTTGAGTTGTGTGCCCCACTAGGTTGCATTGTAGTCGGCGAAGACCACTTTTGCTATATTGAACCTTCGTTGGGCATTGTGGGCAAAATTTGAATTTTTGCCTTTTTACGACGGTCTTATGTCTGATGAAATAAGCGTCTGTTTGAGCTCAAATTGAGCCAGTTTGTCTTGAAATGGACCTTAACGGTAATTTAGGTCATATTGAGACGTGATTAAATCACGTTGTTTTGTTGTGGTCGTATTTTGAACTTTTGACCTGTTTGTGCCCGAATCGGCGTAAGATTGCCTTTTTGAGCTTTGAAAAATACCCAGTTGCGTCGGAAATTTTGTTGTTGTTTTGCGGGCCTTGTGTGGGCCTTGAGGTGTTGGGTGGTTTTTGAAATTTTTGTTGTTGTTTTGACTCGTCTTTTGCTTGAAAAGAAGGGAGAGTCATTTTTTATGCGATTTTTGTGAAGTGTTTTTCTGTCGAATGGATTTGGGCGGGTTTTCCCTTGTTGTGTTTTGTATTCGCAGGTGGTTTGTTGTTATTTCGATTTGTCTATTTTGTGCCGTCGTAATGCCGAAATTTCGGCTGACGTGTTTTGTTTTGTCTTGATTGCAGGGGAGTGTTCTGTGTTGGAGTGAGTGTCCTCCACAATAGTGCGTTTACATCATAAATCTCATTAAAGGAATATCTGCAGGATATTTATTTTATGATCCTCGTCAGTTGATTAACGTAAATCGATAACGGTTGGCTGACTCGAGTTTGACGTTATTGTCGTGTGATGGCGGTGATCAATTGACCCCTTTCGGTCACACCTAAAGGAACAAACCCCAATTGACAACTAATTAATTGTATGAGATACAATTTATTTAGTCCCTTGATTTATTGACTAAAAAGTTAGTCGATCTTTTAAGAGAGATTTCGAGTTGCGAACTCGAGGCACGACAGTTATTATTTAATTATACAATAATTGAATAATAAATTTTATGAGACGAGTTTTAGTTAATAAATTGTTAATTCACTAAAATGGTACTAATTGATTAATGTGATTAATATTAGTACGTAAATAATAAGTGTAGCTGTACACGTATTTTTACGGAGTGTTTTGGACAAAATTAATCGGGAATTATTTGAACATAAAACGATGTTTAAAATAATAATTGCGCATATTTGTGCGACAAATATAAGAACCAAAATGGACCCGATTACGTAACATCGGACCGTTTGTACATCAATTATTGTGCATGAACACAATGATTATGCACCTCATTTTTTTATTGGTTGTGCAACCTCCCACAACATTTGTCTTCCACATGCAATTCTTATTGGACATAAAATTTGCAAAAAGCACTCCACTCCCCTCACCACCTACCAGGCCTCCTTCCTCTTTACACACCCACACAATTGTTCATTTTTACACACTTGAACATTGTTTGTGTAAAATAAAATTTCCTCTCTCTAAAATAATAATAACCTTACTAATTGTTAGTAAAGAAAAAGCTTAAAAATATAGTAAGAGTGTTAGTATTATTCTTATATAATCAAGGGTATTTCTAGCACAATATCTAGTTAGCATTTGTTAGAAATTTGGGTATTTTGTTCTTGGGTGCTACTAAAAAGAGATCTTCTATTTGGAGATTTGTGTTAGGAGGATCTTCCATCATTTTGAGCTCAAGAACAATCTAGATAGGTGATCTAGATTGTGCCCTAATTTTTGCATACCCAATGTAAGGAGATTCGATTTCCTTCTTCTAAATCTTTTATTAAAATGCTTTAATAGCATGCATGTTACATAGATCACCTAAACACAAATTATGAGATAATTTGATATATAATTAGAGAGTCTAATTAAGATCTATGATCCTTCAAGTGGTATCAGAGGTAAGGCTTGTAATTTGCATGTTAATTTTTAACATATTTAACAAATTATGAAATAATTTGGAAAAAATCAAAAATGGTGTTAAAAGAGGTTTTAGCACGAAATTTTTTGGGCATACATACCTACTAATCTCAAAGAGTTTGTGGTAAAATTTGGTGATTTGTGAAGTTATTTTGCTATTTTTAATGTTTTTTGTAGAAAACCGAGACAAAAAATGCCGTATTTTGGTTAAGAGTTAACTAAAAATAGTTAGAAGTTGATTCGGGTCTTGAAATTTTTATATTGTTTCATATATATTTTCTACAAATTGTATGTAAACTTTCGAAGGTTGGTTTGGAGTTTTTCATGTTTATTGATTTTTATGAGATAAAAGCCGATAAAAGTGAATTATTTTAATCATAAATTTGAAATAAATATTTCTGCCCTTGATAAATTTATGTACATTCAAAAATATGTTTTAAAAGTTAAAAGTGAAATTTAAAATATAATTTCACCATGTTTTGATGTTTATTGATTTTAATGGTTAAAAATCGATAAATATCGATCTATTTCTTCATAAAATTTATCCGAAATGTTTGTTCATTTTTTGACCTTTTGGTGTTCCTGAGAGTGTTCCAGAATACTCAAAATTTTTAGTTTCAATTTTTGGTAATATTTTCAATTATTTTGAATTTATTACTTAAGAGATACTCCCTCCTATTCAGCCTATAGTTCCCCTTTCATTATAAGACTCCTAACATATATTAGAGAAAGAGGAACTATGGGCTGAATAGGATTGAGTATGAATTTACCGATAAAATAAGCAAATAACACCAAATCAAACTAATTATTCATCATCAAATTAGTGAGGACTAATTTTTGAGGTCCAAAACAGTTTGGACAACTAGTTTGGACTTAAATGAGATTTAATTGTTTATTATTTATTTTTAATAATTAAAAATCGACTAAATCCACAAAACCGAGCAAGATACCAACGATTGTGCGATAGGGCGATTTTGGCATCATTTTATAGCAATTTTAAGCATATTTATTTATGTTGAATGAATGATTGTCATTTATTTAAAGTATTTATTTTGTTGCACCTAGTATTGCCTAGTTATTTTTAATCGTTATTTCCCGAAATGTATGGGAATAGTGATTTGTTTGTAATTTAAATACGATCTCGTATCATCGGTTTGTAATTAATTAATAGTTTTTATTTATTTTTATTAATTAATGTATAATAGGAATAGCTATGTAATTTGATTGTAATAGTTATTTTTACCGGCGTTTCCAAAAAATGAATTTACATCGAGACAGAGTCTTTTTTTGGAAAGGTGTTCCAAATCCCACAAGAAGGAGCCACTTTTGGAAGATGTTCCTATGAAGAGGCAAGGGACCTAGAAGTTGATTTCCGATATGTAATAGTCTAGTTATTTTTAACTAGGAGGCCATACTAGGATTATTCATATGCTTGTTTGCTTTTATTTTTCCGCGCATGCCAAAATCGCCATTCACATGCATTTTATTTTCGCGGCTGTCAATTCACGTCATTTATATTCGCCGACTTAGTTCACTTATAGGGAATTTATGACTAAAATTGACAAAATCTCTGACATAACTAAAATTGATATTAGCCTTACCAATTAGTAACACCATGAATCCCTTGTTCATTAGAGCCTCGCGCGCCCAAGCGGGGTGTTCTCTTTTTACCTCGGGTAAGTAGGGTGATAAAAGGTTATCACGCGCCAAACTTGGCTGGACTCAACGGGATATTAAGACAGTCTTGTATTCCGGGGTTAGTAGATAGATTTAATTAAATCCGTCGACTGAGAGTTCTAAAGGTAGAATTAGTCAAACGTTGACTTACCGAATTTACACGACTATAGGATGTTTTGCCTAAGCGATGCTCATTTTTGTTTAAAAACGGATCTTGGAATCATTTATACAATTTAGTGGGAGATCAATATATAAATGTTAAAACTTGTTAAAAATATTTCACAAGTAAATTTAAAACAATGAATGTTCATATTTCATTGTTTTGTTGTATCATTTTCATTCGCAATCGCATCTTCAACAACTCCATCGACTACTCCACTAGGCAATGATTCATGGCTAAGGTCCGTAATGGACAAATGTACCTTAAAAGATGACGGTAGTAACTTTCTTGAATGGGAATCAAACATCAAAAGCGCCGCGTTGTCCGACAACGTACTCGCTTACTTGACCGATGCCCCTCCCATCGAGCCTGGTCCAAGGGCTTCATCGGTGGTGCGGACCGCCTATGATGACTATATGAGGATGTCGTATGATATCAAAAATGTATTGATATGGTCGATGTCCCCAATTTTCAAGCTATCATGCATCTCATTGAATGCGTACGAGATATTCACTCGTATGACTACTATGTTTTCACGAACACCCAAAGTCCGCCAATACGAAGCGGCGGCACGCTTCTTTGAAGCAAAGCTGGAGAGGGGCCAAAAGGTTGGTCCCCATGTACTAAAAATGGTCGAACATGTCGACACCCTATAGCGTCTAGGGTGTAACATTCCTAAAACTCTTGTGGTGGATCGCATCCTCCACTCACTTCCTACCAAGTTTGCCCACTTTAGGGTAAACTATAACATGAATGGCATGAATAAGAGTTATCATGAAATTTATGCGCTCCTCACCCAAGCGGAGAGAGATATGGAAGCTAGTGGGAGTGAAAAGGGGATGTTCTCATTATGAATTTAAAGAACATGTCCCTTGGAGTTAGGAAGGGAAAGTGGAAAGAAAAGTCCCAATTTAAGAAATCGTCAAAGAAACAAGACAAGGGAAAGGGGAAAGGCATTGAGAATGGCAAACCCAAGGCGAAGAATGTCAAACTCTCCGAGGCCGAATGTTTCCATTTAATGGGAAAGGGCATTATAGGAGGAGTTGCCCAAAATACTCGGAGGACCTTAAGGAAGGGTGTGTGATGCCTATTGGTATGAGCTCCTCTCTCTATATGTGATAGACGTTAATTATGCTTGCACTTCCACTTGGGTATTAGATACCGGATGTGGGTCTCACCTTTGTAATCATTTGCAGGGTTTAAGGGACGTGCGAGCTCTAGCAAAAGGTGATGTGGATCTCCGCATGGGGAATAGAGCTAGAGTAGCAGCCGTTTTCGTGGGGACCTATGTGCTCATTTTAGCTAGTGGTTTAGAGTTGTTTTTAAATAAGTGTTATTTTGTACCAACTTTAACCAAGAACATCATCTCCATTTCCGCATTAGACGCAGAAGGCTTTTGTTTTATGATTAAGAACAATAGTTGAACTTTTTCATTGAATGATTTGGTTTATGGCAAGGCCATTTCAATTGGAGGAATTTATGTTTTAAATGATGTTAACGACGTTTATCATGTGGAAACCAAAAAGCTCAAAACGGGTGATCCAAATGAATCCTACCTTTTGCATTGTCATTTAGGTCACATAAACGAAAGACGCATTAAGAGACTTGCTTCATCAAAAGTGCTCAAACCATTTGATTTCGAATCTTATGGTATATGCGAGTCTTGCCTTTTAGGCAAGATGACTCGTGCACCTTTTGCGGGAAAAGGGACACGAGCAAGTGAGGTTTTGGCTCTCATACATGCGGATGTGTGTGGACCATTAACCATCACCGCTAGAGGAGGTTTTCACTACTTCATTACTTTTACTGATGATTTGAGTAGATATGGGTATATCTACTTGATGAAGAACAAAAGTGAAGATTTTGACAAGTTCAAAGAGTTTCAGAATGAAGTAGAGAACCAATTGGATAAAAGGATTAAGACCCTACGATCCGATCGTGGTGGTGAATACCTAAATTCTGAATTTGATTCACACCTAAAAGATTATGGTATAGTATCACAATGGACTCCTCCTGGCACACCACAATTAAATGGTGTGGCCGAAAGGAGAAACGGAACTTTATTAGATATGGTTCGGTCTATGATGAGTCTAACCGAGCTTCCTGATTCGTTTTGGGGTCTTGCCCTCTTGTTTGCAATATTTTCACTAAATCGAAGCCCGACTAAAGCGGCCGATAAGACTCCATATGAGATATGGCAGTGAAAGTCCCTCATTCGTCATTCATGCGCATTTGGGGTTGCGAAGCTTATGTCAAGATTAAATCTGACAATAAACTTGCACCCAGGTCTGGCAAATGTCTTTTTGTAGGATACCCAGAGGAAACATGTAGCTATTACTTCAATAGTAAAAACGAAAACAAAGTGTTTGTGGCTCGTGATGCTGTCTTCCAAGAAAAGAGTTTATTTCTAGGAGGTAGAGTGGGAGAAAATTTGAACTTGATGAAGTTCGAGAGCCACAAACCGAGAATGAGGCAGAGGTGAACATGGAGGATAACATTCCCTCCTCCTCTGAAATGGTAATCGTTCCTAGAAAGTCAGGTAGGATTTCTAAGCCACATGACCGCTACCTTGGTAACATCGAAGAGGATGGAGTTTTGTTACTTTTGCAAAGTAATGAACCCACTACCTACAAATCGGCCATGTCTAGTCCCGACTCCTCGCATTGGCTAGAAGCCATGCAGTCCGAAATAGATTCCATGTACGAGAACCGAGTATGGGACTTGGTGGATTTACCTCAGGGAGTGCGACCCCTTCAGTGTAAATGGATATATAAAATTAAGCTCGGCATGGATAAACATATAAATGTTTACAAAGCTATATTGGTGGCAAAAGGTTTCACCCAAGTTCATGGTCTACACTATGACGAAACCTTCGCTCCAGTCGCTATGCTTTGGTCTATTAGGATAATCTTAGCGGTTGCCGCGTTTTATGATTATGAGATTTGGCAAATGGATGTCAAAAATGACTTCTTGAATGTGATTCTAGAAGAGGAAGTGTAAATGACATAACCTGAAGGTTTTGTGGATACATCTAACCCTATGTAGGTGTGTAAGCTTAAGAAGTCCATCTATGGTCTTAAGCAAGCATCTCAGAGTTGGAATCATCGCTTTGATCATGTTATTAAACAATATGGCTTCACTCGAAGTGTTGAAGAAGTGTTTGTACATGAAGTTTAGTGGGAGTAAGGTTTCTTTCCTTGTCCTATATGTGGACGACATATTGCTCATCGGGAATGATATTTCATCACTCACTTTCATTAAGGAGTGCCTAGGGAATCACTTCCAGATGAAGGCCTTGGGAGAGGCACAACGAATCTTGGGTATCCGGATCTATAGAGATAGGTCCAAGAGGATACTAGCATTGAGTCAAGAAGCTTATATTGATAAAGTTCTTGACCGGTTCAATATGAAAGACTCTAAGAGAGGATTTCTACCTATGGGCCAAGGGATCACTTTGAGCAAGTCACAGTCTCCTTCTACCCCTAAGGAGATTGAACGCATAAAGACCATCCCTTATGCTTCCGCTGTTGGGTCTACCATGTATGCTATGATTTGCACTCGTCCCGACGTCGCGTATGCCTTCAGCATGACAAGTCGTTATCAAGCCAAGCCCTGTGAGAGTCACTGGATAGTCGTAAAGAACATCCTTAAGTACTTGAGAAGGACTAAGGATTAGTTCTTAGTGTTTGGAGGAGAAACTGAGTTGCGTGTAAGAGGTTACGCGGACGCTAGTTTCCAAACCGATCGAGATTATATGAAATCCCAATCCGGCTATGTGTTTATATTAAATGGAGGAGCTGTTTGCTGGAAGAGCTTCAAGCAAAGCGTTACCGCGGATTCTACAACAGAGGCTGAGTACCATGCAGCGTCTGAGGCTGCAAAGGAAGCTGTTTATATTTGGCAATTTATGGAGGGACTAGGAGTAGTCCATTCCGCCAAAGATCCGATCACTCTATATTGTGATAACAGTGGGGCTATTTTTCAAGCCAAAGAGCCGAAGTCTAGTAATAAATCTAGACACATTGAAAGGAAATACCATGTAATTAGAGATTATGTGGAAAGGAAGGAAATAGACATTTGTGAAGTTGGAACAGACGATAATATTGTTGATCCTTTAACCAAGCCTTTATCAAAGGCTAAACATGATGGTCATGTCGTCGTAATGGTATTGAGACGAGTACCAGAATTTCTTTAGATTATGGATATGTAATAATTGGATATTGTATCACTTTTTATATATATGATAATCGCATTCATTGTTTAAGCATTCTTTTATGAATTCTTTTATTTAGTGTGACTAAATTTATAATACCTTGTTTATCTGAATAATTTGTTGAGACAATGTTGAACACTATTCAAGTGAATAAGATTAACATTGTATTTTGTCCCTAGTCACTTAATGAGGTGACATCTCGTAGTGATTATATTGTAAGTCGATTGATGGTTGGTTCAACACCATGAGGTCATATGTTATGACTAATCGATTACATAGGCAGAGTGTGTGACACTTTGCCGGACAATGACCATTTAGAGAGTCCCTTAGTTCTATTATAGATGCCTGGTCGTGGCAGGGATCTCTAAGATGTTCCTATGAGTCGATTCTTTTGACTGGAGACTATTATACAAGTTAGTGCAGTTTCCGAGTCACTTTGGTTTTTGTCCAAGGTCGTGCCGTGAAAGGAGGCCAAAGGGCATCTTCTGAGTCATGGTGATCTGTATTGAGCAAAGATATATAGGGCATACAGGAATTGTCCACCCACGTTGGGTTACTATATCTCAAGGCCACTCGAGGAGTTGTGACTATAAATGCATGGCCACGCTCGGAAGTAATCTATGGTAGATTTTTCCGGTCTTGTAGTCACACTCCCGATCGAGAAAACCACTCGCGATTTGTTCATCTGCAAGTGTGACTAGAAGGACACCTTGCATTGAGTGGGAGATTAAAATGGACAAGAGAATTGGTAGCGCGCACCTTGTGTCGGACAAGTGGGAGATTATTGGAGTGAGTTTCCTCCACAATAGTGCGTTTACATCATAAATCTCATTAAAGGAATATCATCAGGATATTTATTTTATGATCCTCGTTAGTTGATTAACGTAAATCGTTAACGGTTGGCTGACTAGAGTTTGGCGTTATTGTCGTGTGACGGCGGTAATCAACTGACCCCTTTCGGTCACACCTAAAGGAACAAACCCCAATTGACAACTAATTAATTGCATCAGATACAATTTATTTAGTCCCTTGATTTATTGACTAAAAGGTTAGTCGATCTTTTTAGAGAGATTTCGAGTTGCGAACTCAAGGCGCGGCAGTTATTATTTAATTATGCGATAATTGAATAATAAATTTTATGAGACGGGTTTCAGTTAATTAATTGTTAATTCACTAAAATTGTACTAATTAATTAATTAATGTGATTAATATTAGTATGTAAATAATATGTGTAGCTGTCGTATTTTTACGGAGTGTTTTGGACAAAATTAATCCGGAATTATTTGAACATAAAACGATGTTTAAAATAATAATTGCGCGTATTTGTGCGACAAATATAAGAACCAAAATGGACCCGATTACGTAACATCGGGCCGTGTGTACATCAATTATTGTGCATGAACACAATGATTATGCACCTCATTGTTTTATTGGTTGTGCAACCTCCCACAACATTTGTCTTCCACATGCAATTCTTATTGGACATAAAAATTGCAAAAACCACTCCACTCCCCTCACCACCTACCCGGCCTCCCTCCTCTTTACACACCCACACAATTGTTCATTTTTACACACTTGAACATTGTTTGCGCAAAATAAAATTTTCTTTCTCTAAAATAATAAAAACCTTACTAATTGTTAGTAAATAAAAAGCTTAAAAATATACTAAGAGTGTTAGTATTCTTATATAATCAAGGGTATTTCTAACACAATATCTAGTTAGTATTTGTTAGAAATTTGGGTATTTTGTTCTTGGGTGCTTCTAAATTTGGGTATTTTGTTCTAGCCCTAATTTTTCCATACCCAATGTAAGGAGATTCGATTTCCTTCTTCTAAATCTTTTATTAAAATGCTTTAATATTGCATGCATGTTACATAGATCACGTAAACACAAATTATGAGATAATTTGTTATTTAATTAGAGAGTCTAATTAGGATCTATGATCCTTCATACTGGGCCCACTGGGTCCGTTGCTGAGACTTAGAAGAGGAGGATGATCCATGAGGAGGAGCCTACTGAGGAGGCTGTTAGAGCCGAGAGAGCTGTGGAGGTTCGTCGGGAGGTCGTTGTTGGGGCCGTTGGTGCTGAAGGAGCCACGGGGGCTCGGGAGGAGCCTACTGTTGAGGCTATTAGTGCTGGGAGGGCTCTGATAGGGTCTGAGGCTAGTACCTCTGGGAGGAGGGTTAGTACTACCACGAGGAGGGGTCCTCGACCCACTAGACGGGAGCTTCAGAATGTCCCTAAGGTGGTTGAGAGGATGGGTTGCGGAGGCGAGATACGGAGATTGCATCTTTTAGGGCTCAGTTGGCTGCGGCAAGGGAGCTTCGCGTCACGATGGAGTATGAGACGTTGGAGAGTTCTCCGGAGAGGGGGCCCGAGCAAGAGGTGGTGTCTGCCTTGTGATATCGTCGTTAGGTACCAAAAATAAATACCTAAGTACTACTAACAGAAGTCAGCGGTAAGTAGGGTCGATCTCCACAGGGAGGCGGTCACTATCTACTTGTCAATTCTAGTCCGTCAGAGGTCACAATTTGGGGGTTTGAGTTGTTTAAACTAAACTAAATGAGATTAAAGCAAGAGAAAAGAATGAGAGAGATTAACAATAAAAGAGAGAGAACTAGGATTGTCGGGTCATCGATGAACGTCAGTTAATTGCAGCTAAGGTCACAGATCGGTCGCGTGTATCAGTCTAAGTGGCAGCGAATATCTCCTTCCGGTCTCAATTCACCCTAAAACTCTATTAGCTTAGCTTCCTCCCTCACTAAAGCATCCTATTGTTCACGTACTGCAGGTCTCACCCCTTTCAACCTTCCGGTCTAGGTCAAGGTTTACCAAGGTTAATTAGCTAAGTGCATCGATTCAAGTGGCTATTTACAGTTTATTGCAGTGATTAACAACTTAAACATTGAAGAGTCAAGGACGAGAACACCTAAGAGGGGGGGGGGTGAATTAGGTGTCCAATTAAAATTTTTAAGCTTGAATTAAGCTTCTTTGAAATCTAGGACAATAGACTAAACTGATATGGACAATACTTTAAATGATAGAGGTGTTTATACTTAGAACTATTTGAGTTAGAAGTATATACACACGAATTCAACTCAAGTATATGTCACAAGAAAGTCGATCATTGCCTGACTTAAAAAGTATGAATGAAAGAGTATTTTTTCTTCAACTTAACAATGAAGATATTAAGTGAATACTTTTTAAGTTGAAGACTCTTAGCAATAAAAATCTTAAGTGAATCTCTTTTAAGTTGAAAACTTGAGATACTTAATCGTTTTAAGTTCACAAGATTGAATCAATAGGCAGGTCTGAGACACAGTATTGAACACTGTGACACAGACAGATTGCGAGATAAACAATATATAAATAAGGAGAACAAACGTAAAAGTAAATGAACAAACAAGACGATGTTTAAAAAATTGGTTCAGCCTCTACTCCGAGGCCTACGTCCAACCGTTATTTTATTGCTTGTTTAGAAATTTACTCAAACAACTAAACCCCTTACAATGAAAATAACTCGCCAACCTACTCCGGTTGCATTTGCTTGAAGCTACTCCGCTTCAAGACTTTCACTTGCTCAAAGCTACTCTGCTTCAAGACTTAAGTTCTATCTCACAGGTTTACAGAGTCTTTGAATATCAATCGTTCACTTAATGAACATGGAGATCACAATTAAGATCTAACACGAGAATCATAGAACAAACTCATTATGTCACAGTACAGCGAACTGATACTTGGAGGTTTTACTGCCCTTTTGAAAAACGTTTGAAGACTTTTAAAATAGAAAAACAATTTTGCAAATAAGTTGAAGAACAAGAGCTGATGTTTTGCAAAGTGTTTTAACAATTAATGCTCATAAAAGGCTTGGAGCACAAGTCATTGATCAAAGGCTTTGAATATCAATCGTTCACGTAATGAACGTTTGAAGGCACCCTATTTATAGTGGATTTGATCATCTAAGTAGTACAACTTAGGTTAATTAAATCCAATATTAAATAGATAGCATTTGAGTGATTGTAAGTGTTAGGCTATTGGCTTGGAGCACAAGTCATTGATCAAAATCAGAAAACTCTTCCCAAAACACTCAACATGTGACATTTTACCAAAATGGCAAAAAACATTTCTAGCTTTAAAAACTTTGACAAGTTCAACTTACCATTTTAGTAAAAGGTAAATGCACAAATCTAGAGGATTAATCAATGTGGATTTATGACTTAAAATTTCATATTTAAAACTTCAACACATTTGACAAGTGACAACTTACCACAAATGGAAGAGTGCTTTAGTACTTGACTAAATCAACTTTCCATTTATGTAAAAGTAGATGCACAACTTTAGAGGAGTCACATGTGAGTTTTGCAAATTGATTTTTTCAGATTTGTTTTCAAACTGGGATAATTCAAATGTAAAATCTTTGAGAATATGAAATTTGTAAAGATTTTGACACTTAAACCTTTCGAATAAAAATCCCTCCATACGGTAGTATCAGAAACCACAGTGCAGTGCACTGTTGCATGGTTTTGCAGCCACTTGACGTAAATGAGAATGTTACACATACTCTTACATTTTTCGACTAATGCTAGGATCATATCATTATCTTGACTTCTTGTTGACTTCATCTTGACCATGTTAAGCCGTCTTTGAGAGTCCATTTTATTGCTTCAATCACTAAGCATTTGTAATCGTTTACAACATTTGACTAAGGCTAAGGGATTTCTTGTCATAACTTCATCTTAATCATTCTTGAACCATCTTTGGAAATTCATTGAGTGCTTCAAATGCTAAACAATATAACTAAGAAGCAAACAATTAAATAACAATGAAACTTGGCATCATCAACCAAGTGTGTTCTAACAAATTCCCCCTTTGATGATGGCAAGTTTTAATAATGTGTGAAGTTTCTCCTTAACCTATGGTTAGCCGGTCTTTAAGCATTCAACATAAAACATACAAAACATGATCAAGGCATGAAAGAGTCAATATACTTAGTCTAAGTAGAACATCTAACCAAGGTCGCAAGACATATTACGGTGAACGCAAGCCTAAGAGTTAAGGGGTCACACATAAGACATAATTAAACTACTTCCCCCTCTTGACATCATCAAGGGAGTGCAAAACATAGTTACGAACACAGTTTGACATAGTTTAACAACAAACAAGGCAAGGTTCAACAAATAAAATAAGTACGGTTTGCAAAAGAATTTGGAAAACATTAAGCCAAAATGGGTTATGTTGATGGATAACAGGGCTAGAAATGGGGTTAAGCAAGGCATCATCAATTTTCTTGGAGCTTTCCCCCTCAAAGTTTGCATAAGTTCCAAAAATTCTTCATTTCAAGTTCGAATTTTCTCACTAACCAATTGAGTAATGGCTACAAGAGTCTTACCCAAGTTTCAAGGATTAGGAAAAGAGTTGGTGATTAATGAATGCGGATTAGGTACCAGATGTAACATTCACCTTGACAGTGGCATAAATCTTCTTCTTCCATTTTTTTTTTTTTGAATTTGATTTTGAATTTGAATCTTTGAACTTGAACCCCTTTTTTTTTTTTTTTTTTTTTGGAAAACTCTTGGTGACAATGAGCTTATCATGTTAGTTTTCTTCCAAGTCATCATTAAGGATTTCAAAGATTTTCTCATTTGTAGCATGTGGTAAGGGCAATGGGTCAAGACTATTATTAAACATACCATCTTCATTCAAATTACCAACATCTTCATAAATTTCATCTTCATTTGCAACCCCAATATTCTGGTCATCTTCCTCAACTAGAGTTGTGATTTTCTTTCGTGTCACAGTGACACATGCTGTGGCATCAGCTTTGGGAGGAGAAGTAACCTTGGATTTCTTAGAGGAAATGGGTAATTCGACATATGAGCTTCCCAACATTTCATTTGTGGCAGCGGATTTAATGGGAGAAGTCATTTGTTTCTTTGAATTTTCTCTTTTTCTTTGGGTCATAAGAATCTTGAAGATTTTGAAGTCTCGGTCGTATGAGGGTTTTGGAGGCATTTTTGAAGTGTTGATTCGGATGGTTTTAGTGACATGCGGAGGGTGGAAAGGTTTGATTTTTGAATGTGGGTTGAGTGGCTCAATGCAACAACAATTCAAATACAAGCATAATTATTCATATTTTTCGAACCATATTTTTGCATGAAGTAAACTAATTAACAATTAGGGTAATCACATGTATGTCCTCATCTTTAGTCAATCATTAAGGAAAATAAAATAATATGAATCACATATCACTTAATAAACCAATTTCCAACCGAAGTTTTACGAATTGTTCTCTTTCAAACGGTTTTGTAAAAATGTCCGCTAATTGATTTTCCGTTCTACAAAAACTAAGACAAATATTCCTTTTTACAACTTGATCACGTAAACATCATGTCTTATGTCGATATGTTAAGTTTTAGAATGTTGTATTGGATTCTTTGAGGCGTTAATTGCACTAGTATTATCACAAAAGATAGAAGTTGTGTCGAAGATAATACCATAGTTATGCAATTGTTGTCATACCCAAAGAATCTGTGAGCCACAGAGTACTGCACTGTTGCATTCATTTTCATCCCTGTATAGTGCAACAACTTCTTGCTTCTTGAAGGCCCATGAAATGAGGCAAGGACCCAAGAAAGTGTCAATACTCAATGTGTTCTTTGTATTCACCGTGCTACCCGCAAAAACCTATAAGATCAAGATCGTAATGAGATGGATATCAAATATATAGGTTTATGTTCCAATCAAGTACTCAAAAATCCTTTTGACGGCTTTGAAATGTGATTCCGTAGGACTTGATTGGAAGTGGGCACACAAGCATACACTAAATTGTATGTCGGGTCGACTAGCGGTTAAATAAAGTAATGAACCAATCATACCTCTATACATGATTTCACTAACACTCTTACGATTTTCGTCTTTGTCAGGATTGATGTTAGAAATCATTGGTGTAGCAAGAGGTTTAACATTAGTCAACCCAACCTTACTTAGCATTTCCTTCAAACACTTTTGTTGATGAATCATTGTACCTTTCTCACTTTGTTTGATTTGAAGACCAAGGAAAAATCCAAATTCTCTCATCATGGTCAACAAAATCAGAAGTTTATTAGATCCAAAAAATTATTTAAAAAGGACGCCATTTGTTGCATCAAAATAATGTCATTGACATATACTTATACAAGCAACAGTTCCTCACACTGTGACTTGATAAACAATGTCTTATCAACCAAACCACGTAAACAACATTTTCAACAGAAACTTTGAAAACCTATCATATCAGGTCCTAGGAGCATGTTTTAAACCATGAAGTGCTTTATCAAATTTTAAAACGTGGTTATGGAACTCATTGTTTATAAAGCCCGGTGATTGTTCGACAAAAACCTCTTCTTCAAGATATCCATTAAGGAAAGCAGTTTTTACATTCATTTGAAAAAGTTTTTGTCATCATGAGATGCAAAAGCTATAAGCATATGTATGGCTTCAAGCATAGCTACCGGTGCAAAGGTTTTATCATAATCAAATCCCTCTTATTGGTTAAAACTTTGCACCACTAGTTTAGCTTTGTTCTATACGATTTCGCTAAAATCAGCAAGCTTATTGCGAAAGACCAATGTTGTACCAATTACATTACACTGGCCTAGGGGTAAGATGTCATACCTCATTCCTTTGATTTAATTCCTCTTTCATGGTTGTCACCCAGTATGTAACAGTGAGTGCTACTATGACATTGACAAGTTCAATTTGAGAGAGGAATGCATTGAAGGCACAAAAGTTTTGGAGTGAGGATTTGGTTTTCATTCCAAAATTTAGATTACTGGTTAGATTTGAGAGAGGGTGAGCTTTGGTGTTTCCATTTTTCCTTTTTGGAATAAGTGCGTTTGAGGAATCGGTTTGTTCTTGTGTAACAGTCGAGGTGACTATTGCATGGGGATTATTTGAAGAGGATGATTGTGATTCGTTCATTATTTGGTTGGGTTGTTCTTCACCATCCACATTCCCCCTAGATGAGCTAGCATCTTCTTGTGTTGGAGGACGATTAGTTCCCCCTGAATTTTGGATATCATCCTCAGGCAACAGTGGCTCCAACTGTTGCTCAGCCTCTTCTACCACTTGATCCATATCTTAACAAATCATCCCAATCTCTAAATCATCATCCTAATCTTCTTCAACCTGTTCATTAGACACAAAAAGGACTAGATTCATCAAATATGAAATGAATGTTTTCTTCCATTTTAATGGTTCTTTTATTGTGCACTTTATAGGCCATGTTATGATCCGAATATCCAATAAAGACGACCTCGTCACTATGAACATCGAACTTATCCAAGTTGTCTTTCCCAATTTTTGAACAAAGTATTTGCAGCCAAAACATCTTAAGAGGGAATATTGGGATTTCTTCTTTTCAACAAATCGTAGGGAGTTTTATTAAGAATTTTACGTATCATAACATGGTTATAAATTAAGCATAAAAGTGTTGATGGCTAAAAAATAACTTCTTTGGCAACTTACTAATTAGAAGCATGGTCCTAACCATATTCTCAAGATACAGTTCATACGTTTAACAAACTCATTTTGTTGAGGTGTTTTACGTTGGAAAAGTTATGACTAACACCATGTTATTCACAATGGGTTTCAAATGAGGAATTCTTAAATTTCGTTCCATGGTCGGGTAAAAAAAAATCAAATTTCTTTTACACACTTTTCAACCAAATAAGAAATTCATCAAATATTCCATCTTTAAAGATCAAGTAAGTAGCCAAACATATCATAAAATTTCATCAACACACATGCAGAAGAACTGACTTCTACCTCTACTTTTAATATACATTGCTCCACACAAGTCTATACAAAAGAGTTTTAGAGGTTATAGAAGTACAAGAAAATAATTTTTGGATTTAAGGAGCATCTTACTTGTTTTACTCTAGCACAATCATCATACATCTCTTTAAAATTGAATTTTAATGTTAGGAATGTCATCAATAAGGTCAAGCTTTCTAAGGGTGTTCAATGTTGTAACATTTACATGATCTAATTGTTTATGCCAAAGCCACGAGTCATTCTTTAAGACACACATACAAAACATGATTGGACCGGACAATGAACAAAAATTAGTCAAGTAAACATCATTAGCATGTTTTCCTTCAAGAACAAGTTCCCTTGTTTTTGCATCAAGAATTCTACATTCACTAACAAGAAATTCAACAACATTATCATGATCACACAAAAAGAGACACTAAGAAGATTGTGCTTCAAACCTTTGACAAGCAACACTTTGTCGACACGTTGTGACGATGACTTACCAAGTTTTCAATACCAACAATTTCACGTCTTTTTGTTATGGTCAAACGTCATGGTGCCACCTTTGTAGGCTTCTAGTGAGAGAGATTGGCTTTCACTTCCATCCACAATCAAAGTACCAATTGCTGCTGCCTCTCACTAATGCCTTTAACAAATCAAACACTTAGTTTAGGAACCCAAATTAATTTGGGTCCCTTCTTGTGAATCATGTCCTTTACCAAGTCTTTTCAGATCCACACTTTCTTGACAACCTTAATGTTTCTTTTAATGTCATTCATTCTCTTTGTACAACCATTAAATACATGACCAGTCTTGCCACAATAATTACAAATAACATATTCAGGAAATCCAACATGTTTTCTTCTTCGGAAATCGGTTTTCCTTGGTTCTTGGTTTCGAATGCAACAGTGCACGTTACTGTTGCATTTGAAAACGAGTCCAGCATTCTTTTCACTTTGATATGACTGACTCGTAGAAAACTTTAAAACAGTTTGACTTCCTTCCTTTTTCTTGTAAAACTCTTTTGCATCATTTAACTCTTTGTTTAAAATCTCAATTTTGGCAAGATAGTCAAGATTTAATATTTGCACATTTTCAAAGGCGCTCTTAGCATGACTTGTTTCATTTTGTAGCATTTCTGCTAATTTTTCAAGTTCCTTAAGATGACTTTTACAAGAGGTTAGGTCAATTAAAAGTGAGTCTCGTTCTTGTGTTAACATAGAAACATGTTTGGTTAAAGACTCGTTTTCCTTTTCAGCATCATATGTCACAGTGGGTATTTCTGTGACATTCAGCAGTTTGACCTTATTTACAAGAATTAGATTTTGCCTTTTCAGTTTCCTTACTTCTTTCTCAAGACAAGGTGAAATGTTATTTTGTTCAAGCTCATTTAGACACTCTCTTAGACCAACATTTTCCTCGGCTATGTTTTCAATTTCAATTTGCATAGCTTTAAGTTTGTTGTTTTGGACACGACATTTATCAATGAATTTATCTAAGAGTAAACATACTTTGCTTTTGGAGAAGGATCGAACCTTTGTCTTGAGATGATTTACCTCATCTTCGAAGTTAGAATCAGAATCATCGGGATGAGCCATAAGACATTTGAATGTTTCTCTTTTTGGAGACCTAAGGGCATCATTATTAAGACGAGTAGTAAGACACAACTTGACATCCAATTCTTCCTCAAGGATCTCGTCCTCATTGGAATCGGACATTCCCCAAACAGCACACATTACTTTATTCTTGTATTCCTTCTTAGCCAAATCACATTTTTCTTTAGATTTGATGTTACCCCACTTTGGACATTCATTCATTTGGTGACCTTTTTCGTCACATTTAATGCAACCAACAATGGAAGTAGATCTCTTCTTTGAAAAATGTTTCTTACTAGAATTGTTGTTTAACCTCTTAGGATTATGACCATTAACAATATCCGCTATATTTCTAGTGATCATTGCAAACTCATTGTTTCCATCATCTTCCTCATTAATTGAGGTTGATTTGAAAGCAAGCCCTCTTACTTTAGAGCTTTCACCAAAACGCTTCATGAGAGTTAACTCATGAGCCATAAGTGAGCCCATTAGTTCATTGAGGGTTAAACTGGATAAGTCTTTGGCCTCCTCAATAGTCGTAACCTTCGGTTGCCATGTTTCTGTTAAACTTCGAAGGATTTTACGGACCATATCCTCGGATTCAAAATTTCTACCAAGACTCTTAAGGTCATTAACAATACTAGAAAAGCGAGAGGAAAGACTATTAATTGACTCATCTTTCATCATATCGAACATCTCATATTGTTGCATGGGAAGGTCAATATGATGCTTTTTCACTTGAGACGTCCCCTCATAAGCAAGGCTTAAGGTGTCCCAAATTTCTTTGGCCGAGGTACATCCGGAAATCCGGTTTACTTCTTGCTCACCAATGCCATATTGAAGAACGGACATAGCTTTTGAGTTTTTCTCGACCTTTCTATAATCAGCCTCGATATACTTATCCTCACTTTTTGGGGCACTAGTACCATTAGCACTAGTAACCGTGATAGCAAGGGGCCCTTTTTGGATTATCAACCAACACTCATAATTTGTACTCTTAACATAGTGTTCCATGCGATTTTTCCACCATGAGTAGTTATCCCCAATGAAGATAGGATGCTTAGTATGTTTCCCGTCCATGACTATAGGATCAACTCTTTGGTAATTAACCAATATCAAGAGCACGAGGCTCTGATACCAATTGAAGAGTCAAGGACGAGAACACCTAAGAGGGGGAGGGGGTGAATTAGGTGTCCAATTAAAATTTTTAAGCTTGAATTAAGTTTCTTTGAAATCTAGGACAATAGACTAAACTGATATGGACAATACTTTAAATGATATAGGTGTTTATACTTAGAACTATTTGAGTTAGAAGTATATACACACGAATTCAAATTTCAAGATATGTCACAAGAAAAGTCGATCATTTGCCTGACGACACTTAAAAGTATGAATGAAAGAGTATTTTTTCTTCAACTTAACAATGAAGATATTAAGTGAATACTTTTTAAGTTGAAGACTCTTAGCAATAAAAATCTTAAGTGAATCTCTTTTAAGTTGAAAACTTGAGATACTTAATCGTTTTAAGTTCACAAGATTGAATCAATCGGCAGGTCTGAGACACAGTATTGAACACTGTGACACAGACAGATTGCGAGATAAACAATATATAAATAAGGAGAACAAACGTAAAAGTAAATGAACAAACAAGACGATGTTTAAAAAATTGGTTCAGCCTCTACTCCGAGGCCTACGTCCAACCGTTATTTTATTGCTTGTTTAGAAATTTACTCAAACAACTAAACCCCTTACAATGAAAATAACTCGCCAACCTACTCCGGTTGCATTTGCTTGAAGCTACTCCGCTTCAAGACTTTCACTTGCTCAAAGCTACTCCGCTTCAAGACTTAAGTTCTATCTCACAGGTTTACAGAGTCTTTGAATCTCAATCGTTCACTTAATGAACATGGAGATCACAATTAAGATCTAACACGAGAATCATGGAACAAACTCATTATGTCACAGTACAGCGAACTGATACTTGGAGGTTTTACTGCCCTTTTGAAAAACGTTTGAAGACTTTTAAAATAGAAAAACAATTTTGCAAATAAGTTGAAGAACAAGAGCTGATGTTTTGCAAAGTGTTTTAACAATTAATGCTCATAAAAGTCTTAGGTAATAAATGATGCAAAGGCACCCTATTTATAGTGGATTTGATCATCTAAGTAGTACAACTTAGGTTAATTAAATCCAATATTAAATAGATAGCATTTGAGTGATTGTAAGTGTTAGGCTATAGGCTTGGAGCACAAGTCATTGATCAAAATCAGAAAACTCTTCCCAAAACACTCAACATGTGACATTTTACCAAAATGGCAAAAAACATTTCTAGCTTTAAAAACTTTGACAAGTTCAACTTACCATTTTAGTAAAAGGTAAATGCACAAATCTAGAGGATTAATCAATGTGGATTTATGACTTAAAATTTCATATTTAAAACTTCAACACATTTGACAAGTGACAACTTACCACAAATGGAAGAGTGCTTTAGTACTTGACTAAATCAACTTTCCATTTATGTAAAAGTAGATGCACAACTTTAGAGGAGTCACATGTGAGTTTTGCAAATTGATTTTTTCAGATTTGTTTTCAAACTGGGATAATTCAAATGTAAAATCTTTGAGAATATGAAATTTGTAAAGATTTTGACACTTCAACATTTGTGGTCGGAATTTGAAGCGGGATTTAATAATAATAATAATAATAATAATAATAATAATAATAATAATAATAATAATAATAATAATAATAATAATAATAATAATAATAATAATAATAATAATAATAATAATAATAATAATAATAATAATAATAATAATAATAATAATAATAATAATAATAATAATAATAATAATAATAATAATAATAATAATAATAATAATAAGTACTCCCTCCTATTCTAAATAACTCTCTCTATTTTCTTTTTCGTCTATTCACAATACTCTCCCTATTTCCTTATTTGGCAAACTTTTATATTTATTTTAATCACCCCACCCCACAACAATACCCCACAATACTCATATACTTTATCTTATTTTAATCACTTTATGCCACAACAATACTTATTTTAATCACCTTACCCCACAACAATACTTATTTTAATCACCTTACCCCACAACAATACTTATTTTAATCACATAATACATTTCCTCTCTCCAATCTTCTACCCCACTACAATACTTTACCATATAATACTCCCCTTCCTTAATTCTCGTGCCCTCCATGAAAGGGGAGGGTTATTAAGAATAGGAGGGAGTATAATAATTTATGGTAATTCCTATAATAATTAGAATATGGCAATAGTTTCCTAATTGGCCTCACATACTCCTAAACCTAGACTATAAATACTATAATTTCTGAAAAATAATTCACAAAGATAGAAGAAGGAGATTTAAGAGACGGAAGGAGCAATTAGCGATAAAAGGTAAAGATCGTCCTAATTTATGTTTATATCGTCTTAATCTATTAAGTTATCGTTTATACACCGTATGGACCACCGTGAACAGTGCCGATGACTTTAGTAGTTGCCCTTGTGACCGTCATGACTCTAGTAAGACCGACCATGACAACTGTTGACCACCGTGGGTGGCGGATTGGGCGTCTAAAAGGGGGATGTCGTGAGCAAGTAAGACGGAGTTTGTACCTTGTGTGGTTGTAGACTTGACCTAGGACTTGGGTGGTTGGTATTATCGGCAGGAGGCGTGTTGGAGTATGTGTCCTCGACAATAGTGCGATCACATTATTAAAACTCATGATAAGAATACATAAAGGGATGATTCATATTTATACGTCAGCTGATCAACATTAATCGGTAATGATTAGCTAACTAGAGTTTGACATTACTGTCGTTTGACGGTGGTGATCAGTTGATCCCTTAAGGTCACACCTAAAGGACAATTCTATTAATAGATAAATTAATTAATTGTATGCTGATACGGATTAATTAATTTCTTAAAATTGAACAATTTACATATGTGAGTAAGAATATGAATCTTATTGTAATTCGATTAAATGAGATTCGTTTTAGGAATTAAAATTTTATATTACTAATACTTTGTTTATGAAACAATTAAATTAAGAATGATCTGTTAATTAGAATTACAATATGTTGTAGATTATATTAACATGAACCATTTTATTTACTTGTGATTGTGAATTACTAGTCAATTGTCATATATAATTAAATTAATATTTGTAATGATATTTAATTGTTAAAAATGCATTAATATTATTAAAAACATGTTACATGTCACATGTTACACATTATATGACAAAGTGACAATTAATAAAAATAAAATGGAGTCCATATTATCTAATGGACCGGTTTTTAGAGGAAACTAGGGGGTGAAATGTTTAATTGTTTTTATTGTGGAAAACACAATGATTACAATTATAGAATAGCCTACACCCTAATGCATTTTTGATAAGAACAATTCTAAAAGAGAATGGGCATGCATTGGCTCCCTAGCCACCACCCCACCCACCGGTTTTCCCGTCTACTCTTGCATAAGAATTGTTCTTATTTTTCTCTCTAATTCATTCTTACATTTTACACATATCTCACTTCTATCACCATCTCTCTAAAACAATTTTTAGAAAATAATTGTTCAATATCTAATTTATTTAGATTACTATAGTAGTAATAAGAAATAATATTAGATTATATTTTAAAGTTAACTACTAAGATAATCTAGTTAATTAATTAGTAGTTTTAAGGGGTTGTCTTGGTGCAATTGAAAGGAGGTTCTCACACTATTGGGACTACGGGGATCATCCATTTACTTTGAGCTCAAGAACAAGTTAAGAAAGGTGTTCTTACTTGTGCCCTTAAAAACTTTTTCATCATTGTAAGGAACCTTGTTCTTACCTTTCTATTTTATTATGTTATGCATGCATAAGATCAACATCTATTTTAATGAGTAATTTAGATCTAAAATTAAAGGAGTTTAATTAGAGGGTTTTAGTATCCTTTCAAGTGGTATCATGAGCTATGGTTGTTGCTTGCATAATCGGTTTATAGTTTTTCCGAGTTAAAAGTATAACATATAAAACTAGAGATTTTGTAATTTATACTATAAAGTCACGAAAAATTTTACATGTCATATATTCTGGTCCTAAAATGAATTTAGGTTATTTTGATGATTTATGGTAATTTGTAGCTCATTTTAATTATTTTTAGTGATTTTATTACATTTTAATGAATAAAATGGTATTTAAAATGCTAGAAATAGTTAAACTTTGTTTCTGACCTTGAAATTTTTATATGACCTCACATGCATATTTTACTTATTGTATGCAAAATTTCGTATAAATTTGATTTATTTTGAATGATTTATAATTTTTATGAGATAAAAATGAAATAAATGGAGGTAAAAAGGTTAAAATTAGTTAAACTTTGAAACAAGTCATGAAATTTTAATATGTTGTCACATGCACATTTTAATCACTGGTTGTAAAATTTTAGATGAACTTGATTCATTTTACATGATTTATGAATTTTTTAGTGTAAAATTGACATAAATAGTGACTATTTTAGCAAAAATAGCTAAAATGAAATTAATGGCATGAGAAATTTATTTTAGGTTACATAATTATCCCAAAAATCAGATCTAAAGTTGGAACATTGATTAAATTAATTTTCATATGCTTTAGATGTTTTATTTGATAAAACTGATAAATAGCAACTATATTTTTCTCGAAATAAATTCGAAAATTTTAACCTTAATTTTTGACATTATGAGTGTCATGGAATTTTTCCAGAATGTTCAAAAATTTAAAATTCAAATTTAAAAATTATTGTAATTTAATTTGGATTTATTCATAAAAGGTTATGATATTAAGGTAAAAAATGAGCATAAATGTTATAACAAGTTGAATTATTGTCAAAACTTGAGTAATGACTAATTTTTGAATCCTAAAAGTTTAGGATAATTAACTTGGACTAAAATTATATTTTAGCATTATTTTGTGTAATTTTAATAAGTTAAAATTGCGAATATCCATAAAACCGGTTTATATTTACGATATAAGTTTAAATAGGGCGATTTGGCACATAAATTGGCATGTTAGATACATATAATAATGCTGCATTTTTCAGTGATGAATGTCATATTTCTTTTATATAATTTTGAATTATGTAATTTTATCTTAGTATGGCCTTAGTTTTAATCGATATTACCCGTAATGTAAGGGAATATTGATTCGATTATAATTTAATGTGATCTCGTATCACTTTTATTTTATTTTATTAGATTTTTTTTACAAATGTATAATAGGAATTACAATGTACATTTTTATTATTTAATTATTTGTAATTCCGGAGTTCCCTAAAGACGGTGCCATTCGGAAAGGAGTTCCCATCGAGACGGTGTCTATCCTTGGGAGGCGTGTCACATAAAGATTGAAGGGACCAAAGGAGTTGGTTTCCGAATTTGTAATAGAATATAAGATTTTCTATTTTAGGAAAGGCCATACTAGGACATTCATTTTTCTTTATTTGCTTGCTATATATGTTTGCATGCATTGCCAAATCGCCATAACTTCACATGCATATTTTATCGTCTTATCGACTATTGTCAATTATAATTATCGAGTATTAATCGACTTAGTTCACTTAAAGATGATAGATAATAAATTGACAAGACCTCACACATATTTAAAATTGAGATTAGCCTTACCAAATAGTAGGACTCATGAATCCCTTTGACATTTGGGATAGATTTAGTTCCCCGGGGCGCTTTCATTTATCATTGGGTAAGTGGGGTAATAAAACATTATTACACGCGAAATTTGGTTGGACTCAACGGGATATAAAAACTAGTCCTATATTCCGGGGCTAGAGATAAAATTTATGAAATACATCGACCGAGAGTTCTATAGTAGAATCAATTAAAGAGTTAATTCACCAAATTTATGCAAGTATGGGTTGTACCGGTTTCCCGTGCCCATGTTTGTGTAAAGATGGATCTCGGAATCATTTATATAATTTAGGTGCGAGGTCATTATATAAATGCATAATTTTAAAACCTTGTTAAATATGTTTACAAGTAAATGTTAATTGTTTCCTTCATTTCCTTTTTGTAGTCAATTCGATTAATTTGCAATGACAACTCCAATTTCATCCGCTTCCACAAGTGGAACCGCTCCACCACTCACTAATGCTTCTTGGCTCCGATCCTTTATGGATCGATGTAAACTTGAAAAGGATGGGACTAACTTTGCCGATTGGGATGCGCAACTCCGCTTGGCCGCGGAAGGTGACGACAAGCTTCGTTACCTTACCGAAGCCGTTCCCGCTATACCTACCACTAGGTCCACCGCCGTGGTTAGGGAGGCCTATGAGGCTTACCTAAAAGAATCGGCCGCGATCAAGAATGTCTTGATCTTCTCTATGGAAGGCGATCTCCAAAGGAGTGCTATTAAGATAGGCACCGCCTATGAGATCTATACCAAACTTGTGACCTTGTTTTCACAAGCTCCTAGAATAATCCAATATGAGGCGGCCTCCACATTCTTTGAGCTCAACATCAAAGAGGGTCAAAAGGTTAGCCCTCATGTGCTCAAATTAATTGAGCATGTTGAGACGCTCAATTTGCAAGGGGTTAAAATTCCCAAACAACTCGTTATTGACCGAGTTCTCCATTCCTTGAATCGCATCAAAGCATATGTACAGTTTAGGGTAAACTACAATATGCAAAACATGAAAACCTCTCTCTATGAATTGCACAACTTGCTTTTACAAGCCGAGAGAGACATGGGTCTCAATATGAGTACGACCAAGGATGTGCTCAATATTAATAATAAGAGCAAAGGCAAATTCAAGAAAAGTGCTAGAAAGGGTAAGAAACCCACTCCCAACAAGGGCAAAGGGAAAGCTATTGGGAATAGCTCTCCCAAGCCCAAAAAGGTTGCTTCTTCCGAAGATAAGTGCCACTATTGTTGTGGTACGAGCCATTGGAAAAGTATTTGCCCGAAATATCTAGGAGATGTCAAAGCTGGACGTGTGACTCCAGTAGGTAATAAATTCTCTAATCTATTGTGTTATTGATATAAATCCCAACTTTGGTATTAAGATATAAGTTGTGATTCTCACCCCGTTTAATGTATTATAGGGCATGTGAGCAAAGAGAAAGGCAAGGACAAGCAAGCTTGAGGAAGATATTCAACAAAGGGATGCTAGGGTAGCCGCCCTTGGTAGAAGACCTATGGAAGCTTGGCTTTTATTTTGTATTGTCTTCTTAGTATTATTGTATTTTGACTTGTTGTTTTAGAACTCGTTTTGATTTCCATGTTTATGGTTGTATGAATTTTAATGACTTGGCTTTCAACCCAAGTCATTCGGTTTATGGAATTTTTCTATGTTCTAAAAACTTGTCATTATACACCTTTTACATCAACAACATAAATTGATTTGACTTAAATTGATCATAAAAGAATTACAACGATTGGATCATTGTAATGAGTTCATAAGCCATGAATTTGATTCCCTCTTATGCTTTTATGACTAAATATCACATCTTATTTGACATAAAGAAGAACGATTGTAAAGTCAAATAGAGTTATTTGAACTCAAGGTAGGGAATTTAATAAACCAATTGAAACCACCACTTATAGTAAAGACTTGTAACACTTATAAGACTCCATACGAGTTATGGAAGGTCTTAAGACCCTAAAACTGTATAAGACATGGATATGAATCCAATCCTTTATTTTATAAAAGCTAATCTATCTTACTACTAGATTACAATGTCATTACAAAAGGGTCATCTATTAAGGTTATAGTTTGCGATATTTTCTTCCCTCACAAAGTTTAAGTATCAGATGGTTTGTTGCTCATAGAGCTATCTTTCAAGAAAAATAGATGTATTTTTCAAAAAGATAGAGTGGGAGAAAATTAGCAACAAACTCGAGACTAGTGACTAGTGAGAAAGCTTGTTAGGTCAAATTCAAGGCTAGTAAGGAGACCAAAAGAAAGCTCCTTAGGTCAAACTCGAGACTAGTGAGGAGACCAAAGAAAGCTTCTTTGGTCAATGATGCGTGTCCTAAATATGATGTTTTACACCTCATTTTGCACGCATTTCAGAGCTCATTTATGTAGTTTATGCTACTATTCTCCCTATTTCCGTCTACTTTCGTGTTTTTGTACATTATTGCAGAAATGTGAAGAATCCAGCGGAAATCAAGCTAAATCCATCCCCGAGTACCTTGCATTGCATTTGACATGAAGTATTTACTCAAGGAACGAACTTGGTGCACATTTCGAGGCCTGAAAGACAACTTTATGACGAATTAGAAGCGGACTACCAGCTATAGTGGTCGATCGACTGCCTCCTATAGTCGATCGACCAGAGCACGACATACAAAATCTTCTGTTCAGCACAGTCTAGTCGATCGACCTGTCACAGTGGTCGATCGACCAAGCCGTTATTTTGACGTGAATTAATAGAACGAGGTTTAGGAAGCCCATTGTGTTTTAGGTTTTGAGAATAAAGTTACGTGATATTTCTATATAACGTAACCTGCTCATTCAGATACATTCATTCAGTTTTTATCATCAAATTCATTAGGGTTCATACATTAGCTTAGAATATTTTTCCGTCAATAAAAGTTTATTTTCCGTATCCGGCTTTGATCTTTCCTTCCTATTTCGTACGGTATTTCTCTGTTCTTATATTCAGTTTTATTGCTTTATTTCGTTCATAGTTTAGAATTGCTATGTTAGATCTCCCGAAGCCAAATTATCATTTTTATGTTAATTGTTCGTTTAATTAATTTAAGTATGAATTCGAATGTTTTAATTGTTAAGTTTATTGTTGTTATTATTTCTAGTATGAGTAGCTAAACCCCTTGTGCTAGGATGTAGGGAATCTGTAGAAGTAGGCGGCATTAGAATAGTATGACCTAA
This sequence comes from Silene latifolia, assembly GCF_048544455.1. Classification (NCBI taxonomy): domain Eukaryota; kingdom Viridiplantae; phylum Streptophyta; class Magnoliopsida; order Caryophyllales; family Caryophyllaceae; genus Silene; species Silene latifolia. The sequence continues at coordinate 73,921,697 of NC_133534.1, forward strand.
ATCGCGCCATGGTCCATCGACTGGGTTCCCTGGTCGATCGACTGGCCTCGTGAGTTTTACCTTCGTTTTAATTAATTTAATTGCTATGTTTGACGAATCGAGTTCACGCGACTAGTTAAATATTCAAGAATTGACCGACCCAATAAAGATCGAAAGATAGGGAAGGGAGATAGCCTACCTAATTAAGACGACTAGATTAATGAGATCGAAAGATGAGTTAATTTAGCCTTTTAAATCACTTTTCAGGACGAAAGTTAGCATTAGTGATATTAGGGACCTGTAGCGAGATCGAAAGATGCTACCTGTTAAGAATGAACCGAGAGGACTTCTAATTTTCCCGTCTCACGTGTTTGTTTTAGACCTACCTAGTATACTGCCGCCGAAACTATAGTGAACCGACCATCTTAGCACCCTTTTAAATATTTGATTTCATCTATTAGCTTAGTTTGCTTTCATTTTATTGCCTTTAGTTATAGACCAACTCAAAACAAACCCCCACACACTGTTACTTTTAGACTAAATCAGACAACTATTAATTGCATCGCCTCCCTGTGGTTCGACCCTGACTGCCACTAGCTATAGTAGTAGTTTGGACTATAAATATTATTTTTGGTGCATACAACGACAGGCATCAAAATTTTGGCGCCGTTGCCGGGGAGGCAATTGTTTAAAATTTTTAGTTGTTTCTATTTTTAGTCTTTCTCTTAGTTTAAGGGACATATGTTCCTTAAACTATTCTCATATTCTACTTGTAGTTTCTTCGTATGCGCAGGTCACAGGGTGGTGAAATACTATCGTTCAATCCTGAGACTAAGAAGACTTTGCGTGAGTTTAGACGATCATCTAGAGTATTGCCGACAGAGGAAGAGCTGAGTACTCTGTCTAGTTACTACGAGAACGAGCTATTCGAGGAGGATCCACCTTCGTCACCTATTTCTACTTCCTCAGCTCAGACCGTCACATCTCCAGACATGGCTGAAGAAGCGAGTATAGCCAGTCACTCTGAGCCGACAGCTGAGAATCTCTATAAGGGATTCGCATTACCAGGGACGGATAGAAAATTCGAGCCGAAACCGTCCTATATCAACTTGGTTGAGAGAAACCAATTCGGGGGAGCTGCAAATGAAGATGCAGCCAAACATATGGAGACATTCATTGATTACTGCTGTTCCATACCCCCACCAACCGGTGTGACCCAGGACTAGGTGAAGGAGACTATGTTCATATTCTCTCTTCGTGATGCTGCAAGGGAGTGGTACCGAGACCTGGATCGAGCTGCTAACGGGATTACTGATTGGAAGTCGCTGGCCCTAACATTCTACAAGAAATATTTCTCTGCCTCGAAGACAAATGCCATTAGAGCTCAGATCACGAGCTTTAAACAGGGTCCTGATGAGAATTTTCATGAGGCGTGGGTCCGTTTCAAGAAGCTGGTGCGAACTATTCCGCACCATGGATTCGAAAAATGGAGCCTATGCAATCAATTTTATAATGGGCTCTATGACGATCAGAGGGCTATCCTGGATGCGGCAGCTAATGGTAGATTCCAGGAGAATGTTGGAGAGACTAAGGGGTGGAAAATTATTGATGATTTGGCCACCCATAAAGCTGAGTATGGAAATTCTAGGGGAAATCAAAGGAGAAGTGATGAATCCCCTTTTGTAGCTGCATTAGAGGCTCTTACGGCAAGATTTGATAAGTACGAGTTGGGAGGAGCTTCAAAAGGAGGGATCTATCATGTGAATGCTGTTTCAGACGGTCCTTTTGTCTGCAAGAGATGTGGAGGAGAAGGACATGTTTCAGACAACTGCAACATTCCCTACGAGTCTTGTGCTGCCTTTCAACATTATAGGCAGAGAAACACTTATTTTGAGCCGAATGTCCATCCGAACTTGAGGTGGAGTAGCCAAAATGTCCTAAATCCGACTCCACCTCCACAGCAGCAGCAGCAGCAGAATTATGTGCCCTCTCATAAGCAAAGCGCCCATATCAAAAGCCTCCGTATGTCCCTCAGCAGCAGCAGTCCCAAGGCTCCGAATTTGCCAAATTGAAAAATTTGTTGCAGAAAGAGTCTCAAGCTAGAGAGGCCGGGATGAAGATGTTGGAGAGCCAAATTGCTCAATTGGCTAGCAAGAGTGCAACTCAAGCTCCGGGGCATTAACCGTCGCAGACGGATCAAAAGGAGACTCTTAATGCTATTACTTTGAGGAGTGGGTCCACCCTTGAGGGGCCCGCTATGGTCGAGGATGTCACTGAAAAAGATGAGGCGGAATCAAGTAAGAAGAAAGTCAGAACGAATAATAATAGCAAGAAAAAGACGATCGGCGGGTATGTCGGTCGATCGATCGACATACCCGATCGATCGACCGATCCGCTAAGTGACGCAGCTCATCGTTCTGTAGAAGTCAGTCGATCGACTGACATGCATGGTCGATCGACTGACTACGCTGCTGATGGTGAGTCTTTTCGTTCTCCAATGCCAAATAACTTGAGGGACCACTTGTTTCGGGGTACGACTACTCCGAAAATATTGAGGCAAGACCCAAATGCTGATGGGTCAGTCCCGGTTCTAAAGTATGACCCGACGACGGTTAATGGTTCATTTTTGAGACGGTCTGAAGAAGGGTCAAGCTACAACAAAGAGAAAGTAGTGGATTTTCAGCCTAAATCCACCGATGCCGGCATGAGACATTTAGAGGAAAGGGCTAAGTTACTTCTTTCAGCCCCTTATCCAGAGAGATTGGTGCCGACAAAGGAACAGGTATCATTCAACAAATTTGAAAATGTTATTCGTAGCTTAAACGTACAAGTTCCTTTTCTTGAGTTAGTTAATCAAGTGCCTGCTTACATGAAATTTATGAAGCAACTTTTGTCTAAAAAGAAGTCACTTGAAACTGTGCAATCTGTCGCACTAACTGAGGAGTCGTGTTCTTATTTGACCCATACTGCACCTCATAAGCTAGAAGACCCAGGTAGCTTTTCAGTCCCATGTAGTATTGGCACCTTTTCTATTGAGAAGGCCTTGTGTGACCTAGGAGCCAGTATTAGTGTAATGCCTTTGAGTCTTGCTAGGAAGTTGAAATTGACTAGGTTTGCAGTTACCAACATGATAGTACAGATGGCAGATCGATCTGCGGTCCAGCCTATAGGAGTTTTAGAGGACATTCCTGTGCAAATAGGAAAGTTCTTTTTCCCTGTTGACTTCGTTGTACTAGATATGCCCGAGGATGCCCACATTCCTATCATTTTGGGTAGACCATTTCTGCACAGTGCTGGTGCAGTTATAGATGTTGGTTCAGGGACTCTGACCTTCAAAGTGGGGAAACACTCCATTGTCTTTGCCCAGACAGCTAAGAAGAAACACCCCATGTGGCCAGTCACTTGTAATACGGTTTCTGAAAGGAAATCCTATTTTGTGCTTCCTGATATGCCTGTCTCTATGCCTGTTTCTGCTATAACACCTCCGCCCCAGATTGGGAGCAAATTGGAGGAAGATTCTTCTGTTTTGGATATTGCAGGAGCTGGTTTTAGGAAGGAAGAGCCGCATATTGCTCCAGATGTGAAGGAGCCAATCGTTCAAAGAGGCAGTTTAGGATGTCTTAGCTATGGCACTGATGAGGAGCCTGATCAGGAGCCAGTCAAAGTAAGAGAGTCCGATTTGGATTCTGATGAGCCGGACGAGGTCATTGATTGGGGAGATGCTGGAGCTGTTGATCCGTTGAGTTCTGCGGATGTTGGAGTTGAGAAGAGTGCAGCTGAGAAGATGAGCATTGTAGAGGCTACTTCTTGTAGCCAGAAGCCGAGCAAGTGGGCCCTTCCGTGGCCATTCTTGATCAACTATTAGTTGATTAAGACTTTTTCAAAAACCATTCATTCTATTGCTTTTTAAGACTATTTACCGTTTTTCGTGTGCGCGAGACTTCGCATTTTAATAAGTTTGCTTAGGATTTTAAACACTTTAGACTGTTACTTTGGGTTTTGCGAAATTTTGGGCGCGTTATTGTGTGTATTTGCAGGTTCTTAGACCTTGGTGGCTCAATTTATTGAGCTAATTGAAGAAATCAGACAGTTACAGCAGGTTTTTCAGTCGATCGACTGGCCAGTATGGTCGATCGACTGAGCTGCGACTTCTAGGAGCTTCTGTTCCTGTTCACCCAGGTCGATCGACTGAGTAATGTGTTCGATCGACCGCCCAGCGCAGTTGTACCTGTTTTCGATCATTCCCCTGCTGTGTTTGGTCGATTTGCGGAATTGAGGGAGTCTTTTCTCCACTTTATTCTCCGACTCATTTCTGTTTTCTTCCATTTCTTTATTTTACACATAATTTTGCGTTTCAATAATTGTTTTCTCGGATTTACGCGTGGTATTTTCTGTCTTTCCAGGTACTTATTGGTAGCACTGCTGGCTAGTGAAACCTCCTAGCTCACATTGGTTTGGGGAGGTTTCCTTTTGCTGCGCTTAAAGTCTTGTGAGTTTCCGAGTCCTTACTTCATGTCTTATGTAGTTAATTTTCGCAAAAATCCTATTTCCCTTTTATTTCACTATATGACTTTGCACAATGGGGACATTGTGTGATTTGGTTTGGGGAAGGGTTTTGCATTGCATTCATATGTTTTATTGCATTTCTGTTTCACGTTTATTTGAGTTTGCATTGTTTATTTCATTTCCTATTTATATCAAAAATTTCAAAAAAAAAAATTGAAAAAATTTCAAAAATTTCAAATAAAATGCACGTTTATTTTAGCATATAGGTTGAGTCGGAACGGTAATATTTCAATGATGACATTGCATTTGCATCTGTTTATGCCTAAGCCTTGTTAACTGACATGTAATTAGTAGAATCATTTGCATAGTCTACGAGTTTTCGTTAATTTATCTTGCTGGACCTAAGACTTGACTTTGATTATTGGCAAGCTACATCATTTTCTGAGATTTAGAGCCTATAACTGGTGTCATTCATGACCGGTTTATCTAGGATTGTGAGTAGTTACTCCTTGTGAGACATGTTACATCAATATGCATAAATATGAACTTAATCTGCTTAATACATGTATGCATTCGGTTCGTGGTCTGTTAACACATGTGGAAGAGGTCACCCCTTTATTCTTTTTGCCCATAAGCTCCACACTGCCAAAAATAGCCTTTTTGTCCCGTTACTACATCCTACATTTAGCCTGCCCTTGTCAAGCTAGTAGTTTATGTTCTTGGGATTGTTATTTCGTTTTTGGTGGCATATGCTCATTTTGAGATGATGTTGGGAAGATGAAAAAGGAAGGAAAGAAAAGAAGAAAAAAATATAATTGAAAAGAAAAAAAAAGAAGAGAAACGCATGTGTACTGTAAAGGGCGGTCGATCGACTGGCCATGTTGGTCGATCGAGTGATGCCCGAGAAGAGAAAGAAAATCAAATCGCATAATTCAAAGTCTTTATTAAATGGCGATTTTTGCTCCCATGCTGTATTTGTACCCATTACCTCACATACCCATATTTACCTCGGCATGTGTCATGGTCATCTGTTTGGTTGGAATGCATATGTACGGTTGTAGAGATTATTTTCATATTAGATTGCAGGCATGTTCTTATAAGTCGTAGTTAGGTGAGAGTCACTACAAAATTACTTCTTTCTATCTTATACATCATTCACCTGTGCTTATGTGTGATATGAGTGACCCGTGAGAGTCCGATTTGATAAGTCTCTATAGTTGACGGTTTAGCAGGTTTTTAACGACTTCATAACTCGTTTGCATGATTCTCATTGCTAATTGATTGTTAGTTGTTGCATTTAATTGGTTTAGGCTATTCGGTTTGCATTTCGCTCTGAGATTGAACTCGTTCCAATTAAGTCTTAGGATCGAGTCTAATTCTTGCTTGGGGACAAGCAAGGGTTTGGTTTGGGGAAGTTTGATGCGTGTCCTAAATATGATGTTTTACACCTCATTTTACACGCATTTTAGAGCTCATTTATGTAGTTTATGCTACTATTCTCCCTATTTCCGTCTACTTTCGTGTTTTTGTACTTTATTGCAGAAATGTGAAGAATCCAGCGGAAATCAAGCTAAATCCGTCCCCGAGTACCTTGCATTGCATTTGACATGAAGTATTTACTCAAGGAACGAACTTGGTGCGCATTTCGAGGCCTGAAAGACAACTTTATGACGAATTAGAAGCGGACTACCAGCTATAGTGGTCGATCGACTGCCTCCTATAGTCGATCGATCAGAGCACGACATACAGAAGCTTATGTTCAGCACAGTCCAGTCGATTGACCGGTCACAGTGGTCGATCGACCAAGCCGTTATTTTGACGTGAATTAATAGAACGAGGATTAGGAAGCCCATTGTGTTTTAGGTTTTGAGAATAAAGTTACGTGATATTTCTATATAACGTAACCTGCTCATTCAGATACATTCATTCAGTTTTTATCATCAAATTCATTAGGGTTCATACATTAGCTTAGAATATTTTTCCGTCAATAAAAGTTTATTTTCCGTATCCGGCTTTGATCTTTCCTTCCTGTTTCGTACGGTATTTCTCTGTTCTTATATTCAGTTTTATTGCTTTATTTCGTTCATAGTTTAGAATTGCTAGGTTAGATCTCCCGAAGCCAAATTATCATTTTTATGTTAATTGTTCGTTTAATTAATTTAAGTATGAATTCGAATGTTTTAATTGTTAAGTTTATTGTTGTTATTATTTCTAATATGAGTAGCTAAACCCCTTGTTCTAGGATGTAGGGAATCTGTAGAAGTAGGCGGCATTAGAATAGTATGACCTAAATCGCGCCATGGTCAATCGACTGGGTTCCCTGATCGATCGACTGGCCTCGTGAGTTTTTCCTTCGTTTTAATTAATTTAATTGCTATGTTTGACGAATCGAGTGCACGCGACTAGTTGAATATTCAAGAATTGACCGACCTAATAAAGATCGAAAGATAGGGAAGGGAGATAGCCTACCTAATTAAGACGACTAGATTAATGAGATCGAAAGATGAGTTAATTTAGCCTTTTAAATCACTTTTCAGGACGAAAGTTAGCATTAGTGATATTAGGGACCTGTAGCGAGATCGAAAGATGCTACCTGTTAAGAATGGACCGAGGGGACTTCTTATTTTCCCGTCTCACGTGTTTGTTTTAAACCTACCTAGTATACTGCCGCCGAAACTATAGTGAACCGGCCATCTTAGCACCCTTTTAAATATTTGATTTCATCTATTAGCTTAGTTTGCTTTCATTTTATTGCCTTTAGTTATAGACCAACTCAAAACAAACCCCCACACACTGTTACTTTTAGATTAATCAGACAACTATTAATTGCATCGCCTCCTTATGGTTCGACCCTGACTGCCACTAGCTATAGTAGTACTTTGGACTATAAATATTATTTTTGGTGCATACAACGACAGGCATCAGTCAAACTCGAGACTAGTGAGGAGACCAAAAGAAAGTGTTCTTCAATAATGATTATGAAGTGGTTGTATCAAATAATAATTTCAATTCGATTTATGTTTATATCGTCTTAATCTATTAAGTTATCGTTTATACACCGTATGGACCACCGTGAACAGTGTCGATGACCTTAGTAGTTGCCCTTGACCATCGTGACTCTAGTAAGACCGACCTTGACCACTGTTGACAACCGTGGGTGGCGGATTGGGCGTCTAAAAGGGGGATGTCGTGAGCAAGTAAGACGTAGTTTGTACCTTGTGTGATTGTAGACTTGACCTGGGACTTGGGTGGTTGGTATTATCGGCAGGAGGCGTGTTGGAGTATGTGTCCTCGACAATAGTGCGATCACATTATTAAAACTCATGATAAGAATACATAAAGGGATGATTCATATTTATACGTCAACTGATCAACATTAATCGGTATTGATTGGCTTGCTAAAGTTTGACATACTGTCGTTTGATGGTGGTGATCAGTTGATCCCTTAAAGTCACACCTAAAGGACAATTCGCGTAATAGATAAATTAATTAATTGTATGCTGATACAGATTAATTAATTCCTTAAAATTGAACAATTTACATATGTGAGTAAGAATATGAATCTTATTGTAATTCGATTAAATGAGATTCGTTTTAGTAATTAAAATGTTATATTACTAATACTTTGTTTATGAAACCATTAAATTAAGAATGATCTGTTAATTATAATTACAATATGTTGTTGATTATATTAACATGAACCATTTTATTTACTTGTGATTGTGAATTACTAGTCAATTGTCATATATAATTAAATTAAAATATGTAATGATATTTAATATTTAAATATGCATTAATATTATTAACATGTTACATGTCACATGTTACACATTATATGATAAAGTGAGAATTGACAAAAATAAAATGGAGTCCATATTATCTAATGGACCGGTTTTTAGAGGAAATTAGAGGGTGAATTATTTAATTGTTTTTATTGTGGAAAACATAATGATTACAATTATAGAATATCCTACACCCTAATGCATTTTTGATAAGAACAATTCTAAAAGAGAATGGGCATGCATTGGCTCCCTAGCCACCATCCCACCCACCAGTTTTCCCCTCTACTCTTACATAAGAATTGTTCTTATTTTTCACTCTAATTCATTCTTACATTTTACACATATCTCACTTCTCTCACCATCTCTCTAAAATAAGTTTTAGTAAATAATTGTTCAATATCTAATTTATTTAGATTACTATAGTAGTAATAAGAAATAATATTAGATTATATTTTAAGGTTAACTACTACGATAATCTAGTTAATTAATTAGTAGTTTTAAGGGGGTGTCTTGGTGCAATTGAAAGGAGGTTCTCACACTATTGAGACTAAGGGGATCATCCATTTACTTTGAGCTCAAGAACAAGTTAAGAAATTTGTTCTTACTTATGCCCTTAAAACCGTTTTCATCATTGTAAGGAACCTTGTTCTTACCTTTCTATTTTATTATGTTATGCATGCATAAGATCAACATCTATTTTAATGAGTAATTTAGATCTAAAATTAAAGGAGTTTAATTAGAGGGTTTTATTATCCTTTCAAGGCGGTCCTAGTGGTGGTGTCTAGGTGGTTCCAGGTGGTGGTTGGTACGGTGGCTGCCGAGTGAGGTGGTTGTTTGGGTGTTTGTTTGTATATTAGAAGGGTTGTGTGTCGTTTCTGAGTGGCCGTGGGTTGCCGTGAGGGGTCGTGGCTAGTGGTGGGACCACCGTGAGTCAAGGGAGACCACGGTGGTGGCCACTTGTGGTCGTGGGGTGGTGTAAGGAGATGAGTGTGTGTTGTGGTGTTTGTGTCGGGTTTTGAGGGGCTGTTTAGGGCGGGTGTTTGTGGGTAGCTGGTGGCGGTAAGGCTGGTGGTGAGAGGGTGGTTGGGTGCATCGTGGTACAGGCAGGAGGTAGCTGGGTTGGGTGGTAACCGTGGTGGCTTGTGGTGACGGGATGGACGGAGTTTATGGGGGGTTGTTGGGCACAGTTTTGAAACCGTGTACTTGGGGTAATTGAGTGTTTGTGACGGGTTTTGCTTTGGGTGACTCTGGTTTGTATTTAAATCGGGTTTTTAAAAGCGTAATCCTTTAATAATAATAAATAATTAAGTTGGTTAATGAATATAATTTATAAATTATTAAATAATAATATAAGGTAATAATTAATAATTGATGGAAAATTATAATATTTATGTTAGGTGACGATTTGTGAAGAAATTATAATCGGGTTCGATTGCTTTAATTATTTGGATCGCTTGAGCTGCTTATTTGGAATTGCTTGCCAGGTAGAGATAAATCCTACTCAACTCATGTTTGTTAATGTTCGGCATGGTGGATTATATATATGGAAGTGAAATTGTTCATATGTTGATATTGTCGTATTCGTTGGAAGGGTGGCATTATATTACATTGTGTTGGTTATTATTACAAATTATGATGAGATGCGTTTAAATTGCTATCGTTGATTGTGAATGTAATACTCCGTATTTATAAGTCTTGGGGTACTCTATCGAGTAGCCCTTACTCTGTCGAGTAAGGGCAAGTTGCAAAATAAAATAGTTTCTGACCTGTTGGGTACTCGATCGAGTAGCTGGGGTAATCGATCGAGTAAGGGGGTACTCGATCGAGTACCTTGGGTACTCGATCGAGTGTCCGGTTTTACGGGGAGTTTTCTCGGGTTTTGTTAATTATGCGATTAAGGTATTTAAACATAAGCGTCATTGTTTTAAATCACTTTTGCAAAACCTAAAACCCTGTTTAAGAGAGAAAGCAGTCAGTTCATCTTCCTAATCGCATTCTTAGCAATTCCCGGAGTTCAGAGGTCAGTTCTTGTCGTTGTTCGTGTCGTTGAGTTCCTTGCGTCAAGGGTAAGCTTTTAACAAAATTTTTATAATGCTTTGTTAAGATTGGTTAAACCCTAATTTAGGAATTGGGGGTTTTTATGTGTAGTATGTGATGTATGGCCTATGTGTGTTATATGATAGGAGGAGGGTTCGTAGAAGAGGCTTTTGATACAAATTGTAGATACCGTCTGCTTGTTGTGCTTTCCAGGTAGGATTTCCTACTCGGTATTAGTCCCATAATGGGATATTGGTGATGTGCTGTAGTTCGTTGTTTGATATGATGATTGTGTTGTGTTTGTGGTTGTGATTGCTGTTGATGGTTCTCGAGATGCGTTCTCGGCTGAGTGGGGTCACTTGCGGGAGTGACTTCACGCCCTAGTTTCGCCCTTCGTGGAACCCGCCACGGAAGGGGATGTGCACATTAATGGGACAGGGTTATCGCTCGGTATGATGAGCGAGGCTTAGGTGGGAACGGCCGCGGTCCCCCATCGCGAGCTGGTCCAAAGGGACGATCGTATTGAGATGATGGGAGTTGGTGGTGTGTGTGTGTGTGACAGTTCAAATTGGTCTGTTTATCTTATTATTGTTATCTATATTGATTGTGTGATTAGTACGACCCGGTGTTGTTTTGTAAACTGCGGTGATCCATTCGGGGATGGTGAGCAGATATTGAGCAGGTATTGAGATGAGTACTGGGATAGCTGGGATGCCACGACATGATGATAGAGTCTTCCGCTGTCGCCTTAGTTTATTTACATTTCAGTTAGACATCATTTGAGAATAATGTATCGCACTTTTAGTTGGTTTCATGGATTGTAACAATTCGTTAAACTATTTATAATAAACGTTGTTTCTTTATTGTTGTTTGATTATCATTGCCTCGGGTAACCGAGATGGTAATGTCTTCATACCTGAGTGGTCCTGGTAAGGCACTTGGAGTATGGAGGTGTTACAAATGGTATCAGAGCGACGATCCTGAAACCTGTAACCAATGAACTTAATGATCATAGGGAGTCAATTAAAATGAACCCGGGGTAAAAGTTGTAGGAGCTAGTGCAAAGGCTTGGGAGACGTCCTAAAGTCGCAGGGGTCGCCCTACAACTTTGAACCGGTCACATGGGGGAAGTGTTTGTCGAGTTGTATGTGTGTTTGGTTAACTTGTTTACAAATGTGATGGAATGTGTTGATTGTTGGATGTTCGAATTGAAAGTTGAGGAGGTGAAAGAAAAGTGATGATATATATAGAAACTGTTGATGAAATGATAGCATGTTGGATGTTTTACAACGTGGCAATTAATAGCATGATTGTTATGATATAATATGTGATTTATAAAGTTAGCATGTTAGCATATGACGTAACATGCGGGTAGTTCTTACGAATTAGTGATACTCGATCGAGTGAGACTGACTCGATCGGGTGGGTTTTTGGCGATTTTGAGTCCAGAATCGAGTTTTGGGGCACTCGATCGAGTAACTAGGGGTACTCGATCGAGTAGGGGGTCACTCGATCGAGTAGCCTAGATACTCGATCGAGTAGGTAAGAGATCAGAAGGTCTGTTTGGTTCTGGAGTTTGGGTACTCGATCGAGTACGTGGGGCACTCGATCGAGTAGCCCGTTACTCGATCGAGTGTGTTTGGGAACTCGATCGAGTGGGTTCTGGGCATCGTGTTTCCGTGTTTTGAGGTTTAGTACGCGTGTTTATGTTTACCCCTTTCTTATATATAGTTTCAAGATGCCGCCCAAGAGAACTGCTTTGTACGCGAGAGCTGAGCTTATGACCGTGGATGACATCGTTAAGATGTTAGAGCACCAGGATGCTCTTACCGAGACCCCAAGAGAGTGAATGAGGACAAGGATAAGAGTAAGGAGAAGGAGGTTGATCATTCTAAGATCAGCCTCTATATTGCGAGGTTTAACCCAAAGGAATACAAGGGGGTTGGGGAACCTAACCTTCTTGATAGTTAGTGAGAGAGATGGAGAACATCTTAGACTTGGTTCACCGTCCCGATGAGATGAGAGTGGAACAGTGCGTTCTATCCGAGGGAGGCGGCGGGAAAGTGGTGGGATTCAGTGAAGGTGAGTGCTAAGGAGATATACACCAACCAAGGCTTACCTGCTATACCTTGGGAGGAGTTTCGTAGGGCTGTGAGGAAGGAGTTCGTGCCGGAGCATGTGAGGAGTAAGTTGAGGGAAGAGTTTGATAAGTTTAAGATGACCACGAGATGTCGGTGAGCCGAGTACTACGATACAATTCAATGAGAAGTCCAGGTATCTTTGAGGATATGGGTTTGAGTGAGGAGAACCTGGCATTGAGGTTTGAAAGAGGGTTGACTACCACAATTATGGATAAGTTACCCGTGGGGATCCTTATCGATGTTAAGGAAGCCCATGAGAGGGTCGGGAGCGGAGAGGTGGTGGAGATGGCTCGGAGAGGTCTGGTGGTGAAAAGAGGAAGTCTGAGAGCGAGGGTGGTGGCCAATCTAATTACAAGAAAGGCAACCACAATCAGTCTAAGGGGTTTTCTTCTGGGTCAGGGTTCAGTGCTGGGGCTTCCTTTGGGCGTGGCCGTGGGAGTGTGAGTAATAGTTGGGGAGGGACCTGCTTTGGTTGTGGTGGTGTAGGCCACAAGAGACATGAGTGCACGAGTGCACCGGGATCTTTTCAGAGACCTGCACAGAGCTTCGCGAGCAACAGACCGGCTGGATCATGGCCAAACCGGGGAAGTCAGAGTTACCAGAGTGGAGGCAACCGCAACGGCGGTAATTCTTATCAGAAGACACCGACGAACAACAACAACAATCAAGGGTCGGGTGCTAAGCCGACCGCATCGGCCCGATCTTGTCCGGGAGGTGGGCGGAAGACCGATGGCAAGTTGTTCATGATGGAGAAGAAGGCAGCTGAGGAAGATGCGCATGTTATCACCGGTACATTCCTTGTTAATGGTATTCCTACGTTTGTTTTGTTTGATTCGGGGGCTTCTCAGTCGTTTGTGTCTTCGAGTCATGTCAAACAGTTGGGTTTGAGAGTATATGAGTCTGTTAGTGAGCAAGTTTTCATACCTTCGGGTGAGTCTGTATCGTGTGGGAGGTTGTTTAGAGATGTATCTTTGATAGTTGGGCAAGTTGATTTCCCTGTAGACTTGCTAGAGTTTCCTTTTAACGGTTTTGAGATGATAGTTGGGATGGATTGGTTAGGAAAGTATAAAGCTAAGATAGACTGTCATCAAAAGAAAGTGTCCTTAAGAGGTCCTAAGGGTGTTAGTGTGTCTTATCGTGGGTTTCTAGTCAAACCCAAAGTTAAGTTGATTGCAGCTGTCACCTTGAAGTCTTATCGTGTCTTACCGGATAGAGAGTCCGACAGTTGATGAGATACCAGTGGTGGGAGAGTTTGCAGATGTTTTTCCAGAGGAGATTCCGGGGTTGCCACCGAAGAGGGAGATAGATTTCACCGTAGAGTTGAAGCCAGGGACGGGGCCAATCTCTAAGGCACCGTACCGTATGGGTCCTAAGGAGATGGAGGAACTTAGGAAGCAGTTGGATGATTTGATAGAGAAGGGATACATTAGACCAAGTGTATCGCCTTGGGGAGCACCGATTACTGTTCGTGAAGAAGAAAGATGGGAGCTTGAGGCTGTGCATAGATTACAGGGAGCTGAACCGTGTGACGATAAAGAACAAGTATCCTTTGCCAAGGATAGATGACCTGTTTGATCAGTTGAGCGGTGCCACAGTCTTTTCTAAGATTAATTTGAGGTCGGGGTACCATCAGGTGAAGATTAGAGAGGTGGACATACCAAAGACAGCTTTCACGTCAAGGTATGGCCATTATGAGTATGTGGTGATGCCGTTTGGGTTGTCTAATGCGCCGGCGTGTTTATGGATTTGATGAATAGAATCTTGAGACGTTCTTGGACCAGTTTGTAGTAGTGTTTATCGATGATATCTTGGTCTACTCTAAGACTAAGGAGGAGCATGAGGAGCATCTGAGGATCGTGTTGCAGACTTTGAGGGATCATGAGTTGTATGCTAAGCTGTCCAAGTGTGAGTTCTGGTTAGAGAAAGTTGCTTTTAAGGGCATGTAATCTCTAAAGATGGGGTAGCTGTGGATCCGGCGAAGATTGAGGCAGTGACAAAGTGGGAAGCACCGAAGAATGTTGTTGAGGTTAGAAGTTTTTTGGGTTTAGCTGGATACTACAGACGGTTCATGAAAGATTTCTCCAAGATAGCTAGACCGATGACAGCGTTGATGAGGAAAGAGAACAGGTTTCGTTGGGATGAGAGTTGTGAGACGGCGTTCCAAACATTAAAGGAGCGTTTGACCACAGCTCCTGTCTTAGCATTGCCTGAAGGGAGCGAGAATTTTGAGGTTTATACAGATGCCTCGAAGAATGGGCTGGGATGTGTGTTGATGCAGAATGGTAAAGTGATTGCCTATGCTTCTAGGCAATTGAAGCCTTATGAGGAGAACTACCCTACCCATGATCTGGAGTTGGGTGCAGTGGTGTTTGCTCTCAAGATTTGGAGACATTACCTTTATGGAGCAATCTTTAAGGTATTTTCTGATCACAAGAGTCTTAAGTACATCTTCACGCAGAAGGAGTTGAACATGAGACAGAGGAGGTGGATGGAGTTGATTGGCGATTACGACATGGAAATCATCTACCATGAAGGGAAGGCCAATGTTGTTGCTGATGCTTTGAGTAGGAAGAGTGTACATTCCTTGTGTACAACTCTATCTTTGATGAGGCCGAGGGATGAGGTAGCGAGCTTTGAGATACATATGATGCGAGAAAGGAGATGCCATGGGTGATATGACAAAGACATCCGGAGTTTTATGATGACATTCGGGATAAGCGGGCTTTGGATCCTAAGATAGTTGAGTGGAGAGGCGGTGTAGAAAGGGACAAAGTGTCCCGTTTTCTATTCATACGGATGGTAGTTTGAGGTTTGATGGTAGGTGGTGTGTTCCTAATGATGAGGAGTTGAAAAAGACGATTATGACAGAGGCGCATTGCACACCATATTCAGTTCATCCAGGTGGAGACAAGCTATACAAGGATTTGAAGAAAACGTTTTGGTGGCCTGGGATGAAGAAAGAGACAGCTGAGTTTGTGTCCCGTTGTTTGACATGCCAGAGAGTTAAAGGGGAACAGAGAAGGCCACAAGGTAAGATTCAGTCTTTAGAGGTGCCTGAGTGGAAGTGGGAATCCATTTCCATGGATTTCATTGTGGGTTTGCCTAAGAGTCAACAAGGTAACAACATGATTTGGGTGATAGTGGATCGTTTGACCAAGTCAGCTCACTTTGTTCCAATGAAAGATACATGGACTAAGGCACAATTGGCTATGGCCTATCGAAAGAACGTGCTTAAGTTACATGGAGTCCCTAAGGACATAGTGTCTGACAGAGATGCGAGGTTTATATCAAGGTTTTGGAAGGAGTTGCGGAATCGTTGGGAACGACTTTGAAGATGAGTACGACATTTCATCCTGCGACGGATGGGCGACGAGAGAACAATCAAGACTCTTGAGGATATGTTGCGAGCTTGTGTGATGGATTTTGGTGGTAGCCGGGAGCAGAGGTTGGACTTGATAGAGTTTTCTTACAACAACAAACTATCACACCAAGTATTGGCATGGCACCGTTTGAGGCTTTGTATGGGAGGAGATGTAGGAGTCCAATCTGTTGGGACGATAGTCTTTGAGGCAAAGTGGTTTTAGGACCAGAGATGGTGCATGAGATGGTGGAACAGATTAAGATGATCAGGGAACGGATGAGAGCAGCCCAGGATCGACAAAAGAGTTATGCAGATCTACATCGTCGGGACATAGAGTTTCAAGTTGGGGACAAGGTTCTCTGAAAGTGTCTCCGATGCGTGGAGTTATGAGATTTGGGAAGAAAGGCAAGTTAAGTCAGAAGTTTATAGGGCCTTATGAGATCTTAGAGCGAGTTGGGGAAGTTGCTTATCGTTTGGCTTTACCAGCTGCGTTGGAGAGAGTGCATAATGTGTTTCATGTATCGCAGCTGCGGAAGTATGTGAGTGACCCGTCACATGTGTTGGAGGCAGAGAGCTTAGAGCTAGATGAGTCTTTATCATACCTTGAGATGCCTAAGCAGATTCTAGACCGAAAGGTTAGAAAGACTAGGAGTGGTGAGACAGTCTTGCTTAAGATCCTTTGGTCTAACCACGAGACCGAGGAAGCTACATGGGAGCCAGAGGAAGCTATGAAAGAGCGTTACCCTTTCCTTTTTGATCAGGTATGTATGGTTACGGGGACGTAACCTTGTTTCTTTTAAGGGGGTAGGAGATGATCGCGAGCAGTTTTTACGAGTTTTATACCCCTTTTATATGTTGTGTCGGTATGTTTGTCGGGATGAGTTGGGTTAGTATCATGTTTTACGTGGAATTTTGTTTGACCTCCGAGTCGGGAAGCTTATGGGAGTACCTTTGTTTAGTAGTGGTTTGAACTTCGGGGACGAAGTTCCTTTTAAGGAGGGAAGACTGTAATACTTCGTATTTATAAGTCTTGGGGTACTCTATCGAGTAGCCCTTACTCTGTCGAGTAAAGGCAAGTTGCGAAATAAAATAATTTCGACTGTTGGGGTACTCGATCGAGTAGTGGGTTACTCGATCGAGTAAGGGGTACTCGATCGAGTACCTTGGGTACTCGATCGAGTGTCCTAGGTTTTGACGGGGAGTTTTCTCGGGTTTTGTTAATTATGCGATTAAGGTATTTAAACATAATCGTCATTGTTTTAAATCACTTTTGCAAAACCTAAAACCCTGTTTAAGAGAGAAAGCGATCGATTCATCTTCCTAATCGCATTCTTAGCAATTCCGGAGTTCGAGACGATCGTTCTTGTCGTTGTTCGTGTCGTTGAGTTCCTTGCGTCAAGGGTAAGCTTTTAACATAATTTTTATAATGCTTTGTTAAGATTGGTTAAACCCTAATTTAGGAATTGGGGGTTTTTATGTGTAGTATGTGATGTATGGCCTATGTGTGTTATATGATAGGAGGAGGGTTCGTAGAAGAGGCTTTTGATACAAATTTGTAGATACCGTCTGCTTGTTGTGCTTTCCAGGTAGGATTTCCTACTCGGTATTAGTCCCATAATGGGATATTGGTGATGTCTTTGTAGTTCGTTGTTTGATATGATGATTGTGTTGTGTTTGTGGTTGTGATTGCTGTTGATGGTTCTCGAGATGCGTTCTCGGCTGAGTGGGGTCACTTGCGGGAGTGACTTCACGCCCTAGTTTCGCCCTTCGTGGAACCCGCCATGGAAGGGGATGTGCACATTAATGGGACAGGGTTATCGCTCGGTATGATGAGCGGGGCTTAGGTGGGAACGGGCTGCGGTCCCCCATCGGCGGTGGCTGGTCCAAAGTGGACGATCGATTGAGATGATGGGAGTTGGTGGTGTGTGTGTGTGTGTGTGACAATTCAAATTGTCTGTTTATCTTATTATTGTTATCTATATTGATTGTGTGATTAGTATCGACCCGGTGTTGTTTTGTAAACCTGCGGTGATCCATTCGGGGATGGTGAGCAGATATTGAGCAGGTATTGAGATGAGTACTGGGATAGCTGGGATGCCACGACATGATGATAGAGTCTTCCGCTGTCGCCTTAGTTTATTTACATTTCAGTTAGACATCATTTAAGAATAATGTATCGCACTTTTAGTTGGTTTCATGGATTGTAACTATTCGTTAAACTATTTATAATAAACGTTGTTTCTTTATTGTTGTTTGATTATCATTGCCTCGGGTAACCGAGATGGTAATGTCTTCATACCTGAGTGGTCCTGGTAAGGCATTTGGAGTATGGGGGTGTTACAGTGAATATGAAAATTGTGATAAGCTGTGCTACATTCAGATGTACGTTTGTTGAGGGAGTTTGTACTATTGGGTGATGGTAATATGTACTTTTGAGGGAGGGGTACTATTACTTAATGGCGGTACTTTGTTAAGGGAGGAGTACCAAAGTAATGTGAGCACGTTGTTAAGGGAGGTGTGCTAAGTCATGAGAAGGCGCACGTTGTTAAGGGAGTAGTGCGATGTGAATTGAATTGGATTGCCTATCGTATGTTCTTGTTATTAGTGTTTATTTCTGCTCAACCTCGTGGTTGACTGTGTATTCGTGAACACCTGTGATGAACCATAATGGTGAGCAGATTTGACAGGTACTAAAGATTAGCTGACTTGGTAGCTATGGGATGCGTGAGGACTTGGCCAGTCTACCTAGAAGTCTAGACCACATAGATTATTAGATCACTTTATTTCCGTTGCGAGTTATACTTTAATTTATATTAAGTTTTAGTTGGTTAATTTGTAATAAACATGTAATCACTAACGTTTTATTTAAAGTACTTTGGTGAGTTGGACTTTGTTATTCACTATCTCCGGAAACTGAGATGGTAAAACTCTCATTTACTTGGGATGTCTAGCTAAAGACTCCTGAATAAATGGGGGGTGTTATTGTGTGTCTACTTAATAAATCTCATTAAAGGAATATATCTGAGATTTATTTATTATACTCGTCAGCTGATCAACGTATATCGGTAACGGTCAGCCGGCCAGGGTTAGACGTTACTGTCGTATGATGGCGGTGTCCAGCCGATCCCTTTCGGTCACACCTTTAGGATGAGGCCCCAATGGATAAACTAATTAATTATATATGATACAATATATATTGGATAAAGGTTAGTCATGTGATTTATATTTGATAATGAGTTAGGAACTCATGCCTAAAGGTATTTATTATTTAATTATGTGATAATTGAGTAATAAATTTTAGGGTTATTTAATGCCAATAATTCATCATAAGCCTCTCCTTCCTTATTTAATTCAACCTATTGATTATTCCATATTAATCCTATCTTTACTATCATTTAACTTATGTTGCACCAGGCGTCAAGTTAACTTGTTATAAGCGTTGAAGGTCCCTAATTAGGAGGTTTCCCTCTTAATTACCCATTTCCTCCCTTATTTAAGACTCTTAATTGTATCATCCGTCTCTTCTTCTTGTCTCATTTTTCTGGGTTCTTCATCCTTTATTCCCCTCTTCTCTTCTCTCTTTCATCCCCACTATAAAATTTTCGACCCCTTTCATTTATCTTCTTTAAATTCGAAAATTACCCCGACAATGAAGAAGGCTGTCTAGTCTGCTTCTTCTTCTTCTTCTTCTTCAAGGAATTCTAGTAGACGAAATCACAAAAAACCGTTGTTATGCGAACACCAATTATCTCCAGTTTTGAAGTTGATTAAGAATGGAGTTAATGCGGGCAAAAGGTTCTATGGTCGTTCTTTGTGGCCTGTAAGTAATCTGAATATATTTTTTGTTGATATTTTCTAGAATTTGAGTAATTGTGGTTGCAAATTTAGTTATTGTGGTTTTTAATATTGTAGAATAATGGATGCAAGTTTTTTTAGTTAGAAAATGATGAAGCGGTGCTTAATGAGCATGAAGATAAGAGTTTGCAAATTCTGTTGATTGAGAAGAGAAGATTGGAAGAGAAGATTGAGAAATTGAAATTGAAGAACTGTTTGTTGAAAGAGGAATTGATGGAATCAAGGTTTGAAATTAAGAAAGATTGTTTAGTCGAAAAATTAGCCATCACAGGATTACACATGTCTTGGTTGTTTTTTGCAGTTTATTTGACGTTCATAAATAATGTATGAAAGCTTTGCATCTAGATAATGTAATTTGAATGATGAATGCAATTGAGAAGTTGTGTACCAAACGCATGCTTCTATAAATAAGCTTCTTCAAAATACATGAGCATTTGTTCAAAATACAACATACAATAACCATAACACATAACCATAATCAGTTATTGAAAATACAAATTCCATTAAACCATTACAGACTAATGTTCACCCTAAAATCAAAAGCTAGCAATTTTAGCCTTTCAAGACTTATCATTGTCTTCAAACATGGTTTGAAGATACTTGTGTTGTAGGTTGACTGCTCTCTTCACCATGAGTTATGCTCCTAGGTCCACCTTGACTGCCTGGCAAATTTGTGAAGGCATAACCTTGTTCATCTATTAACACACTGAAGCCACGTGGTGCCTGCATAACAAGCAACAATATTAATGACGGTTAAAAATAGACATTGTTACAAACTGACAGTACAAACTAAAAACAGATTGGCAGGAGCATTACCCTTCCTCCTCTTGGAACACCTATTCTTCCTCCATTTGCAGCACCTCTTCTTCCTCCTCTTGTACCATCCCTTCCTCCTCTTCCTGGAATTACAACTCTCCCACCCCTCCCTATCCTGGTGGGGTTAGCAGTAGCGCCATGGTGGGTTTCAAAGGTTCCTTCATCTTCCCTGTTTCCAACATTTGAAGACTTAGGTCTTCCTCTTCCTCTTTTTCTAGGTGGTGGTAATAACACTCTGTCTTTTTGAGGACATTTCCTCTTATGGTGTTCCTTTGACCTATATATAGAACAGGTCATCTCCAGCCCATGCTTTATGAATTTTCCTCCTTTTCTGTGATCCTCATGTGGATCTCTTCTTCTTTTCTTCCTTGGACGGCCAAGTCCAACCTTGATTGGTGGAGGAATCATGGGAGCTTGTATCGTAGGCCAGTGCCTTTCCCCTGGACATGGAATAATTGACAAGTTGTAAGCCCTTAGATAAGTTTCCGTTGTGTACATGGGATGCACAAATTGTTCTGCTTCATCATGTCTGTAAAAAATGGCAGCAACAACATGACGACAAGGTATCCCAGTTACATCCTAGTTCCTACATGTACAGGTCATAGCCACCAGATCCACATTCACTTCATCAATTCCATCTTTCACTTGGTACAATGTAGGCTCCGATGGTAAGGTTGTACAGTAGGCAACTTTCTCTTTTTTTTTTCTCTAGTGTCCCTTGAATAATAGGACATAGAACATCATCTACTGCCAACATCTCCTTTTTTTTAGTGGCCAACCTCACCATCAGCATTGTTCTTATGTCTTCCAACATATAAATCACATGCTTCGATCTAGTAGTGATTATATATGCATTGAAGGTCTTGGCCATGTTATTAACAATGACAATGTTCACTGCCACTGTGCTGATGAAGGCTCTACAAAAAAGAGTAGGATTAGCAGCCATGAATGCATCAGCTGCTCTTGGATCAGCTTCTCTCAAAGCAGCAATTGCTTCATTAAAATCTACCTGGTTATATGCTAAAGCACAATTTCCAAAGAGCATCTTCATCTCATCTCCCTTGTAGGATTTATGCTAGTTGGAAAATATGTGCCTAGCACACCTCCTATGTTAAGATTTTGGAAACTCTTGTGCAACCATGGAAATTATGCTCTACATTTAGAAGAAAGCAATGTAAATTTTGTTAATATATTTGGAAGAAAGCAATGTAAATTTTGTTAATACATTTAGAGAACAATATAAATTAATACTTTAAGAGTAAGGTAGTGAGTCTTCTAACCTGATGCTCATCTGATATAATAGTTCAACCTTCACCATCTTTCTCTCCTAT
Source organism: Silene latifolia (assembly GCF_048544455.1). Classification (NCBI taxonomy): domain Eukaryota; kingdom Viridiplantae; phylum Streptophyta; class Magnoliopsida; order Caryophyllales; family Caryophyllaceae; genus Silene; species Silene latifolia. The sequence continues at coordinate 73,943,505 of NC_133534.1, forward strand.
TGTTTTCTTCAATTCTTTGAAAAACCATTCATAGCTGTCATTATTTTCACCCTCCACAACAGCCCATGCCAATGGATACATCTGAGCATTCCCATCCCTTCCTGTTGTACTTATTAACTGCCCCCTAGGAATGTTTTCAAGAAACAAGCATCCACACAAAGTAATTTCCTACAACCATCCAACCATCCTTGTCTCAGTGCATCAAAGAAAACAAATAATCTTTGGAAGACATGTACTGAGCTCACATTTGAGGGAACTGTACTCAAAGTAAATACACTGGTTGGGTACTATTGTTGAAGGATAACCATCTAGCTTCCTATTTTGCTGTAGTGATTTCTCATAGACCCATGAAGAAGTTTGTGAGCAAAGTACTTCACTTTATAGGCAAATCCTTTCTTCACCATTACCTTATAAGCTCTTCTAATTGTATCAATTATCTCAAAAGCAGGCCAGTGGTGAAGAGTCTATCGATCCGAAATACTCAAGAGAGGGGGGATGGGGGTGAATTGAGTATAAGTAAATAAGCCCACTTTTTTGAGTATGTCCGTATGAAGCGCGTAAATATCAATTAGTATGAATTTATTGATTAAATTCAACTAACTTGATTGTATGTGAAATGAAAAGTAAAACAAAATATGTAAAAGATGCAAGGACACACGGATTTTTGAAGCAGTTTAGTTTCACAAGTCGAAACCTACGTCCACTATTCTAGATTAATAACTTTAGTACCTTTCTACGGATTACAAAATTATTTACCCACTCGTACAACTAACTCTAGTTGTACCGTTAAATACTAGATCTATCTATCTTACGTTAATAAGAAAGTGTTTGAATGTTCTTTCGATGTTCACACAATTGAACGAATAAGAAACAATTCTAATCGCTATTATTCAATAACGATATCAATAAACGTAATTGACAAATGAAGAACTTGACTTTTCAAAATCTATACTAAACTATAAAACAACCACCATATGATGTCACCTTTGACACTCATTTTCCCGCCTATGCAAAACAAAGCCCAAGACACGATTTCCTCCAATAATAGGAAAAAGAAACCTAATTCACTAATCAGACATCATCTTCTGCCGTTAGTCATCCCTCTTCTCCAATAGTTTTTAAATCATTGAGAGATTTTACCTCTCTTAAAAATCACTTTTAAATGAGGTTTTTCATATTATTTTCGTTCAAGCATATTTCAATAGCATGATCTACCGGATTGAACCAATTATTATGCCCAATATGTTTGATATTTAGTGAGTTAAGATAACTCGATGTTTCAATCATCTGTTTCTGAGTTCATGTATGTATTTGATTCATGATGGTTGTAATGGTAGAATTGCTTCCTCTTAAGACTAAATATTTTTCAATCAAGGCTTCGCTTTAACTATGATTGTTCTTTTTTCATTATTTACAAATTTTTTTAAATGTATTTATGAAAAGGGGGGATGGAAGATCTGTTTAATTATAAAAATAGGGTTGATAATAACACCTCTAACTTTACTCACACAATTAATCGGGTACTATTTTGAGATTGGAGATTTGTTTGATTGTTTCCCTCAGTTGAATACTAACCATTTCAATACTCTGCCATTTAATTATGCCGTCATGTTTTCCTGCTACAGATACATCATACTTCCTCCATTCAACTCCAAACTATCATATTGATTTTTGCATACTATTCACAAATGAATCTTCAATTGCAATTTTCTCTCAATATATAAGTGAAAATATATTCTTGTGGGATCTTATTTGATTCGTCTTTACGAGTACATTAAAAATATGTAACTTTTATAATTTTTGCATATACGTAGCTAATGATATTTACCGCGCAAAACAAGCGTTGGCAAACGTGAAAAGTGTACTATGGTAGTTTGGAGTTGAATGGAGGAAGTATTTGTTTGTGATCCAAAGTTCCAAAGCTCATTATCAAAATTAAATCCATCTTTATCCTATATTGTTTGTTATTTTAGGATCACTGTAATATCTTTGATTCCTTGAATCTGCTATAAAGTAGGTACAAGTTATTTTTTTTACATTTATATTCAGAGAAAGTTGTTGGCCTTTTCATTGATAGCAATGTGATAGAGCTGCAAACAATTTCTCCAAGTGGCCTACCGATTTTTTCAGAGAAAGCACATGGTCAATCAAAGGTGGTATTCTTCTTTTAAATTATCCCCTACTTCCAAACGTTTTTTGGTTTATTTTTATAGACTTTTCATTGTCATAGTTAGACTTTTGTTTGTAATTGTTCATATGATCCATCTTAAGTTCAGTGATATGCATTTTCCAGAAATTCATAGTGTCAAAATTTTCTCTTAATATCATTATTATGTGCATTTGATATGATCCATCTTGACAATTCATTATCACGTGCATTTGATATATTGATTGCAGTAATTTATAATTTAACACATAATACATTTAATTTATAATTTAACACATAATACATTTTAAGTACGATGTTTCACGATTTAACTCACTTTTTTGTTATAAGTTTCTATTTCCACAATTTTCGAAATTTCTCTTAATAACACCAACGTACTTTTTTAATTGTTGATTTGTGATCATCAGCGTAAATGAATCGATCAATTTACTACCGTTTTATCATATATTTTAGGATTGAGTTTGAATTTAATTTCTCCAACATCTTTTTATAATTTTCTATGTTTTTTCTAGCCTGAGTTTGAAATCTAATTCAGGAAATAACTTCAGGTACTGATAACTAAAGTACCATGTAAGTTGAATAGTATAACTAAACTACCATATACTGCTTGATTCAATTTTGAATATTATGATTGTCATCTCTTGAGAACCCATATGTGAACTGGTATCTCAAAATGATTGTCAATGTACGTTGTAGCATTGTGATTGATAGCGTAATTAATTGTTTAGTTTTTTTAATCATTATTTTTTGTGTATGATGGCCCAACTCAAGAACATTTGGTAAAACCCGTTTTTGGTAACTTGCTTTATTTGTCAAAACGTCTTCCAAATGGGTATTTTTTTAATTCTTATTTAGATAATTTTTTTTTTCTTTGTAAGTTGCTTAATTTGTGAAAGACAAAAAAATTTGTCACTAAATATAGGGTAGATGATTTCTATTAGGGTATTGCTCTTTCACATACGAATTTTACTCCTTCACATACGCATTTTACCTTTTGTACCCCTCTTATTTTTTTTCAATTTTGTCTTTCTGCTCTCCCTTCTCTCTCTCACAACAATAATAAACTAGGGAACAAAAGAACAACTTCTTCCCGCCATTGTCGCCACCGTCATTCCCTTCACCACCACCAACGGCTCGTCGACGCCTATCACCACCTGACCACCACCCGCACTTTGTCGCCCACTACCCTTCCGTCGCCAGCAACCAACCACTTGCGCACCGAAGACCATAATGAATCACAACCGAGCCACCACATCTGACCTCCTTATAAACCTCCTTAGGAACTCCCAAAATTGACCACCCAAACTCCATCATAGCGCCTCCTTTGTCCCTTGTATCTCCTTCGCACGCCATCGTCGTGCTCCACTGCCGAATCGAGATGCAACCACCGCTATTAGCGTCAAGTGCATTACCCGTTCAAACCCATAATTATCCATTCCCCATCAAACCCTAATTGACAAAATTAACTAATTAAAGAACGTATAACACAAATTAATTTAATCAATCAAAATTGATGTAATGTATTCTTATTTTCTTTTAATTTTCTTTCCAATTGATAAGAATCTGTTATTTTTCCTTTTACAAATTCAAGTTTGAACTTAATTTACTACCGAATTACCGCTTGAATTATGTTCATTATAGCAGTGGATGGACTATGACTGTGGTCAAGAGATTTACCATGCCCACCGAATGTATGCAAAAATGTTAACTGCAATTGGTTATGGCCAAACTGTTTGGAGCAATTGATTATAGCAGTTAACGCTTGTTCCAATTGATAAAATCTCTCCGTTGTACTTTAATATTATTCAATTCCGGTGTATTCCATTCTCTTCTTGTTTATACCTTATTCTTAATAACAAGTATTATTTGTTTGACATGAGAGATGAGAGATTAAGATTCATTATTGTTGAATTTAGGAGGATTTTGTTTAGGTCGTAAGAGATTAAAAAAAGAGAACAAGGTTGATGAGAAGGGTATATGATGGAAATATTATGAAAAAAAGTATGTGAAAGAGTAAAATGCGTATGTGAAAGAGTAACACCGTTTCTATTATGCAAGCTAAAATCCACTTTAATCGTGTTCTGTTAACTAATATTGCTATTACTCCGATATGTTGTTGGATTATTACTTGACTAACTATATGATTTGGTTCTCATAATTTGATAAGTCCTTATCGTGGTCTAGTCTACGATAATGTAATTTAGTCGCAATATTATTGCCTAGAGGATTGATTGTGTTAACCGAGCAAGCCATATGGAGTAATTCAGGATTGATTGTGTTAACTAATCATGCCATATGGAGTAATTCATTATTACTCTAAATACGCTCCATACTTCGACAACTCACCTTAAATGCTTTTCATTACCTTAACTCACACTATTGAACCAGTACGCTTAGGAATGGTAATGGGTCGGGTTGGATTGGGTTTTGTAAGATTCAAACCCGATCCACTTACTTATTGGATCACCAATTCATATCCAAACCCGATTCATATCAAAAAATTTAAAATCTATACCCGATCCATTATACTTTTTTCAAATCCATACCCACCCAAAATCCATACCCGATCCACCATATAATCAAAAATCCAATTCGAAACTTGATTTACTGTATAAAAAATTTATCTAATATGAAAAAAATTGAAATTTAAATTTTAATAAAGCCTAAATTTTGAAAAATATTTGATTGAATCGGGTTCGGGTATGAATGGATCGGGTTTGGATATGGTTCGGGTTTTCCAATAGTGGATTTGGATATGGGTTTTCAAGTAATGGATCGGTTATGAATTTTGAAAAGGTGAGTTTGGATCGAATTTTCTCCTTCGGTTTGATTCGGGTTCGGTTAAGTTTGGGCCACAATTGCCATCCCTAAGTACGCTAAACCAAAATAAGGACTTGTTATGTGGGTAGAACACTAGAACTTATGGGCCTTTACGATTTTAGTTTCCCGTCAATTTAAACAACCTCTTTGTCCATTACACTCTGTTCTTCTCCTTCTCATGCCATGCCTTACAAGTTACATGTGCATTTTTCTATTTTCTTACCAAAATTCTCCTTAGTCTTTTTCTATATGGAAATGATAAACTCTACATTGGCTCAATTGGTACTTGGTACATAAGGACCACATGGGACTATCTATACGTACATTTTAGAACAAAATTTATTTAGCTCAGCTTGAGGGACTATGCCTATCAAGTCTTTTTTTTAATTAAAGTATTTCATTCAGGTTATCACATTCCTTAGTTAAGAATATATTCTTCTTTTACTTATTCTAAATAGTAGTTGGTATAGTACTGACTTTTCACACTTTTGCTTAGTTTTGTGGAATTAGATACGTTGTAATCTTTTTTCTTTATATTCTAATTTTATAAGAGCCGTTCTTATCTGGCATATATGTTCAGTAGCATTTCTGCTAAAGAGTTTCATTTTAAAATTTCCCTTTTTGACAGAAAATTTGAAGGCAATGCATCTAAAGGGTGAAGAATGTAACACCTGCGAATTTAACTTAATTGGTAATTTATTGAAATCGTGTTTTCGTTTCATAAAAATTAATTTTGTTTTATTTGGACCCGGAATGCCTTAAAAGTCGTAGTGTGAGTCTTTTTAGTGCAAAAACTGAGTCACAAACCAAGTGCCTTAGTACTTGACTTAAAATGGATGAAATTGAATGGTGGAAGTGAAGATGTAAGATTGACTAAGTAATTCGAGTTTATGATTGCCTTTCGTAATCGCTTTGGATATGAGAGTTTGATAATGTATATGTTACCATATGATAAATGCTTATTGTGGGATTATTAGTTGGTCCAAGTGAGTGATCTTGATTACTAATTGAGGTATGATATGAGAGTGAGACTAAGCGACATTATTGGAGAGTCTTAGCGCTTGTTTTGGAAGCTAGGAAGGATAAGGGTATGGTTGACGCCAAATGTTAAGTTGAAGAACATAGTTTCAATTTATGGAGTTAGAATGTGGAAATATGAGGTGGTAAAGTGTTGTTACAACTAAGACCTTGTTCTTGGAAACTCGATGGTAAGTAAAGTTCTATGATATCGGATTTGAAAGAAAATACTTTGGGATGTTGATGACCATAATGGATTGGTGATGTGATTTGATATTGGTTGGCTCTTGAGAGTTCTTGAGTTGAGAGAGACTTAGTATTGAGAAGTCTTTGTTAACTCTATGGTTTTAGAAACTTTGAGGTTGTATTGAGTACTTGAGATGATGGGATAATGTTGTAGTTGAGTGTAGTAGAGTGGACTTTCATGAAAGGAGTTTTTGGGCTGGCATGTTACTACCTTGTGTTGGAAATGAAAACCTTGTGGAAAATTTGAGGAACCTTTTTCGGGAATTTAGGGCTTGGAATTGGGATCTTTGATTGAGGGTTTTACCAAGCTGGGAGACTCGTAGTTGATGCTAGTTGGATATGGGTTGAGATGGTAACTTTGATCTTGAAAGTTATGCAAGAGGTTGGAGGAACCGAGTAGGATGACGTGTTATTTGAGATTTGAGTGTGTGGTGCTTCCAAGTTCCATAGACCTTCCCTCCTCTTTGACCATAAACCTCATCGTTCTTACCCCCCCCCCCCCCTACTCGTTTCACCGTGCTTCTTCTTTTTGAATGAACCTAGTGGCTTATTATATTCTATGCTCGTTAACCTCTTTAGCGACTCTATCTTGGCTTTCTACCCCTAAAAGCTCAACCTAGTCCTTTTGTTGGTTGAGTTTGAATTCCATTATCCTGCTTTGTAATTGTGATGTCTGAGTTGCTTTCCGTTTTGTGCAATTTGTAACCAATTTGAGTTACCATTTTGGGTTCATTGTTAAAATTTTGTGTTACCTTGGCAAAACTTTACTTATTTTAAAGGTTTGAAAATGAAAGTTTGCTTTCAATTTGGTAGGTTCTTAGAAAAATTTGATTCTTTGTCGAAATTTGATGTTACGTTTTCAAAAACTTGACCTCTTTTAGAGTTTGAAAATGGATCTTTTACTTCCAACTTAGCTTTCTCGAAAGAAAATTTGAGTGGATATATTATCATTTTCACTTGGTTTAACGTTGATGGGATGTTAGGACTCGTTATTGGAGACGTTTAATAACTTGTTCTACGCTTATCGACAAATGATATTGTATTTGACCTTGTCTTTGATTTGGAATGTTAATGTTCTTGAATGCGCAACGAGAACACTTCCGTTCCTTTGACGAGAAACTTGTGCGTTTGGAAAATTCTCTTTGAAACTTTTTGAAGGAGTCTAATTTTTTTATGATATAAAAGCTTGTAAATATTTTGGTTGTCGATTTCGAAAAGTCCGACTTTATCTTTATAACTTTTCATCTTCTACTTTCAAGTTTCGAGGACGAAACTTTTTAAAAGGTGGGATGATTGTAACACCCGCGAATTTAACTTAATTGGTAATTTATTAAAATCGCTAATTTAATAATACTCGATTTTAATTGATACATTATTTATTTGGTTTTTGTAACACCCCCATACTCCAAGTGCCTTACCAGGACCACTCAGGTATAAGGATGCCACCATCTCGGTTACCCGAGGCATGATATTCATAAGACAATAACGAAACAACTTTAAAAGTAAATAAAGTTTAAAGTGATTACATATCAATTCCAAACTGATAAAAAGAAATACAAGATTCTCGGACGGTCTCTTTAAAACTATCAAAGCTATAAAACATCGTCGACACGGCGGAAGACTTCTAATCGCCACGTGAAGACTCATCCCGGCTATCCCATACGCGTCATATCATACCGCTCAATAATCGCTCACCACCCCGAATGGATCACCACGATTTTAAAACATTTAAACGGGTCGACTAATCACACAATTCAATATATCAACAATAAGATAAATGATGCGAATTAACTTAACCGTCACACACACAAATCACATCAATTCCAACAATCTCAATCACCGATCGTCCACTTTGGACCATTACCGCCATGGGGGACCGCAGCCGTACCCACCAAATCCCCGCTCCTCATAATGAGCGATAACCCTGTCCATTAATGTGCACATCCCCTTCCGTTGCGGGTTCCACGAAGGGCGAAACTAGGGCGTGAAGCCACTCCCGCAAGTGACCCCACTCAGCCGAGGACACGCCTCGAGAACCAGAGACAAACAATCACAATCAACAAACTGTCACAATACAATTACTATATTATTCAATCAACCACAACACATCAACAATCATCCCATTATGGGACTAATACTGAGTAGGAAATTCTACCTGGAAAGCACACTATCAGACGATCTCTACAGCTGTATCAAAAAGCTTCCTCTACGAAACCTCCTCCTATCATACAACATACAAATGCTACCAAATCACATACTACTCAAAAACCCCTAAATCCCTATATTAGGGTTTAACCAAAACAAAGGAAAGACAACAAAAAGGGTACATAGATCTTACCCTCGACGCAAGGATCTCAACGGTATAACCAACGATGAAAACCGACCTTCCAAATTCCGGGATTTGCTTACGATGCGATTAGGATTAAGAACGTACTTGCTTTCTCTCTTTGACAGTAAATTAGGTTTTGCAAAAGTGTTTAGAATGATGACGGAAAAAGGTTATATATCTTAATCGCATAATTAACAAAAGCCGAGAAAAACTCCCCGAAAACCGGCTACTCGATCGAGTACCTAAGGTACTCGATCGAGTACCCCCTTACTCGATCGAGTATCCTAGTTACTCGATCGAGTACCCAACAGGTCAGAAACTATTTTAAAACGCAACTCACCCTTACTCGACAGAGTAAGGCCTACTCGATAGAGTACCCAAAGACTCATAAATACGGAGTATTACAGTCTTCCCTCCTTAAAAAGAACTTCGTCCCCGAAGTTCAACCCATACTCAAAAACAAACATACTAACTCGATCAAGACACCACAACGTGACTAAGAACTCAAAACAAAACTCCAACCCAAACATGAACTCGTAACACCAACCCCACTAACTATTCCTACCTCCACAACATGGCTAACGATATCGTATCGACTCCATTATATCTCTCTCAACACTAACTCCATACACTACCAACTAGCTCCGTAATACATCACCCAGAGCTAATCCAATATCAAAATACCCCTAACATTAAACGGAATGTTACATTCTACCACCCTTGAAAGGAACTTCGTCCTCGAAGTTTACTTACACTCATAAACATCATCATGCCACTATCAAAACTCTCGAACTCCTAAACATCACACTACTACAAGCACGGCCATGGCCTTTTAACAACATCAACCACGAAACAAATCCCTCCTTTACGCTATGCTAACACTCTACTTCCAATTATTTTACAACATGCACAACCATGAAACTCACTTTTATCGCATCCTACTCCTCTTAAGACAAATGTTACGTCCTCGTAACTCACTAATACTAAATCCTTAGTTAAATCATCTCATCATCCTCATCACCACCACATGTCAAAGATAACCGCCTATAACCTCATTTCTATAACCGTTCCTATTTCCAAGGCTTTCTTACTTAAACAGTTCTCATACTTCAATTCACTCTGCACTCCATCTAACTAATACCGCAAAACCCTTAGCATAACCAATACTCCAACTCTTCCACATTACCGCAACATGACATACCTCTCTCTATATAGACTATATAAAACTTCTTTCGCCAAAAACATAACTCACGATCCACACGTGTTACGTACACTCACACAAGATCATCAAGTTCTTTTCTTTCATCACTGCAAAACTCATACATGACTTAACAAGACACTAAATCCAAACACCCTTCCCTCACTGGCCCAACGAAAGATTAAAACCACCTGCAGCTTTTAGATCATTACCACAAATGTTCTACGAATCACTTGCCATGACTATGTGCACCGATGTCTCATCTACAACAAGGTCAAATATTCTGTACAACCTCTTACATACAACTGTGCCCTATCAACAGAAAATCACTATACCATCACAACAACAAAACATACACAACTTTCTCCCATATCATACTCTACCCTCACACCCAAGTTGAAACTGGTAAGAAACATCAACAAACAAAACAACAGTCTACATGTTCAACCAAAACTCACAAAGAACAACAGCAAACAAAACAACAATCTATGTATAACTGGTATGCACTTTCGAAAACTCGTATCATAATCATCCCGCCTACTCCACCACAACCGGTGACGGCATCACAACACCGTCACCAACAACCGCACCGCAGTGCGAAAATGCCCGCATCACAACACGAAGTACCGTGCCCGGATCACCACCCGAGGCACCACAACCGCACCGATAGACATCACAACTTACTCAAACCCATAAACACTGACTCAACATAACTTCTCAGACAAGAAAACTTACTCAAATCCACTTTATTAAATCACAACGCAACATAGTATATGGATAAACAGATAAGCACCTCATGAACATCATCTCTACCATTTCACGGAATACGCATGTGTTATCAATACACATAAAATTATAACTAGCTATGCCAAATCAATCAAATTATTACCTTTTTAGCCTCATTCCATCAGATTGTCGTACCCTACATATATCACAAACATTCATATAACATCTTTATAACTATCATACCATACATTTCTCGTGAGGTCGAACCTCACACAAACATTTATACACATCATAGACCCATAATCACATCCAACTAGTCAATCCTGATCACGTAAGTTACCACTCGATAAAGGTTACCTGTCGCCCGAGCTTAACTCATATGCCCCTCAGAACATATTTTCCCAGTCGCATAACCATCACCTCATGCCATACCATTAATATTCAACCACTAGCGCTCGCCTCCTATAACCACATCTTATACTACTTTACAACCATACATATCAATCCGGCCTTTGTAAAATCAACCTCTCTAGGACTGCTGTCTTTCTTATCTATCATCACCCTTAACCACTAGTGACAACACCACAATACCACCACTACTCGTATATCAAACCTCTTACACTCATATCAAAACAACACGGTTTTTATCCTATCTTTGGTTAACATCCTCAAATAAAGAACATCAAACCCTTCAACAAAATTACCTCAACATTATTCCCAATACTATCTTAATTGTATCGTCATCTAACTTTCCACCAAAAAAAAATCTCATATCGTGTAAATACTCCACCAACTCTTACTCCCTTAATTCCTCGAAATTCATTATTAATCATGTTGTCCTGAAGCTCCCATATAACCATTAACTAACATCCTCATGATAATATCACACATTTCGATGATTCCTTACCTTTATATCACATAACTCCGGTGAAAATTTTCCTTAGCTTACTTTTTACTTTTCTTTTTTTTTTCTTCACATTCAACAATACCATTTAATAGCTCAACTCCTTATTACTTCTATCTAATACTTTAGTGCTCCAGTTACCTTCTCATTCCGCCAAAGCTCAAATCCCATTATTTCATGTCGATATCATCTCACTCTTTCCTACCATGGATCTTCTCTTATTATGCTATCGCTCACACTTGTCACTAACCTATCCATAAAATCAACGTTCACTGTTTAAACAACTTCATTTCATGCCGTTAAATGCCCAAAGAAATCACACGTAGTTTCACCTCTTAATAAACCAAATTTTCCAAACTCACTCACTGTCTACAAATCCACCTCGCAACATGTCTCCATAAAGTTCACTATACTCTTCTCAACCCCTTTAAAACGAACTTTCACTGTGTATATTCTTAACCCACACGACTCCTAACCATCTCACTCCATAATTCTTTACACATCTCAAGTTGCCACTATTCAAACCTTCCTTTCAATCTTTTCATTCTCACGTTCCTTAGACCCACATCATCCCTTACCCACTTTCACTTACTTTTACATCACTCAATTTCGCGAATAAATCACTCACCACGTCTCACCAACTTACACCATGCCTCAATCAGCTCATCAATATTCTTTTTCTTTTTCCACTTCTCAGCACAACCACATATAGCTCATCTCCTCCCACCAAACTCATACTCACCATAAGGTGCCACTCACCACCCCATAAGATTGGGTAACTTACGTATTAAGACCAACTTACATGTAAAACAATGCATAAAGAAGTAAAATAACAACTTTGAATTAAACATAATATGCAACGAATGTCAAAAGATAAGCATATGACCCAAAACATGGGTCACTAGATCGAGTACAAGCCACTCGATCGAGTAAGGGACTTACTCGATCGAGTAGGTGAAGATCAGAAGCACGTAAAACAAATCACCAGGGCTACTCGATCGAGTAGCTAAGGTACTCGATCGAGTGCCCCCTTACTCGATCGAGTATCCTAGTTACTCGATCGAGTACCCCAATTCTCAGCACTGACCAGTTTTCGTAAAACAGTCATAACTCACTCATTACTTGGTCGTTTTGGACGTGTGACCTATCGTTAGAATCGTAAAAGGACAAGCTATCACCTCCAATTGGAATCACATCAAAATCATTTATGCATATCAAGTTATAACAGTTTAAAGACAACCTCTTTATAATCGAAAAAAAAAACAAAACTACTTGATTTTACTTCAAACAACTTAAACAACAACCAAGCAAACAAAACCAGTCCAAAACTCATAAAACCAGTATTCATAATCATATGTTACTATTTTCAAAAATCAAGCAACAACATCCATCATGCACATAGGTTATTTAACTCATTAGTCATGTACTAACCGCATACTTTAAATTTTATAACTTTTCGTAACACAACATTCTTATACATTACAAATCCTATTTCCATGTTACTAATACAACAACATTACAAATACACCTCGTCACTTAAACATATTCATAATCACAAAATTCATATTCTCATGCAATTGCTACCCCATCTTTTCCAATCAATTCATCCATTTCCAACACATTACTCATCATTCTCTTACACTTTTCTAACAATTCCAACCAACATTGTAAACCAACTATCATGCAACATGCTTTCAATCAACAACATACGAAATCACATTATCACCATCTTTTCTACACATTCCTCATTCTCCACATACATACATCCACTGATTCATGCCACACATCACCATATAGGTACACAATTCACAGGATAAACACATAGCGATCCCGACTCATATCCCATGGTGATCGGTTCAAAATTGTAGGGCGAGTTCGTGACTTTAGGACGTCTCCCAAGTCTTTGCATTAGCTCCTACAACCTTTACCCCGGGTTCATTTTAATTGACTCCCTATATTCATTGGGTTCATTGGTTACAGGTTTCAGGATCGTCTCTCTGATACAATTTGTAACACCCCCATACTCCAAGTGCCTTACCAGGACCACTCAGGTATAAGGATGCCACCATCTCGGTTACCCGAGGTATGATATTCATAAGACAATAACGAAACAACTTTAAAAGTAAATAAAGTTTAAAGTGATTACATAGCAATTCCAAACTGATAAAAAGAAATACAAGATTCTCGGACGGTCTCTCGCTAAAACTATCAAAGCTATAAAACATCGTCGACACACAAATGAAGACTTCTAACAGCCACGTGATGACTCATCCCGGCTATCCCATACGCGTCATATCATACCCGCTCAATAACGCTCACCACCCCCGAATCGATCACCACGCTTTTAAAACATTTAAACGGGTCGATACTAATCACACAATTCAATATATCAACAATAAGATAAACAGAGACAAATTAACCGTCACACACACACAATCACATCAATTCCAACAATCTCAATCACGATCGTCCACTGGACCCATTACGCCATGGGGGACCGCACCGTACCCACCAAATCCCCGCTCCTCATAATGAGCGATAACCCTGTCCATTAATGTGCACATCCTCTTCCGTGGCGGGTTCCACGAAGGGCGAAACTAGGGCGTGAAGCCACTCCCGCAAGTGACCCCACTCAGCCGAGGACACGCCTCGAGAACCAGAGACAAACAATCACAATCAACAAACTATCACAATACAATTACTATATTCTTCAATCAACCACAACACATCAACAATCATCCCATTATGGGACTAATACTGAGTAGGAAATCCTACCTGGAAAGCAAACTATCAGACGATCTCTACAGCTGTATCAAAACGCTTCCTCTACGAAACCTCCTCCTATCATACAACATACAAATGCTACCAAATCACATACTACTCAAAAACCCCCAAATCCCTATATTAGGGTTTAACCAAAACAAAGGAAAGACAACAAAAAGGGTACATAGATCTTACCCTCGACGCAAGGATCTCAACGGTATAAACAACGATGAAAACCGACCTTCCAAATTCCGGGATTTGCTAACGATGCGATTAGGATTAAGAACGTACTTGCTTTCTCTCTTTGACAGTAAATTAGGTTTTGCAAAAGTGTTTAGAATGATGACGGAAAAAGGTTATATATCTTAATCGCATAATTAACAAAACCCGAGAAAAACTCCCCGAAAACCGGCTACTCGATCGAGTACCTAAGGTACTCGATCGAGTACCCCCTTACTCGATCGAGTATCCTAGTTACTCGATCGAGTACCCAACAGGTCAGAAACTATTTTAAAACGCAACTCAGCCTTACTCGACAGAGTAAGGCCTACTCGATAGAGTACCCAAAGACTCATAAATACGGAGTATTACAGTTTTATAATTTCAAAATCGTATTTTCGTTTCATAAAAATTAATTTGGTGTTATTTGGACCCGGAATGCCTTAAAAGTCGTAATGTGAGTCTTTTTAGTGCAAAAACCGAGTCACAAACCAAGTGCCTTTGTTATTGGGCCAAAATAAACCTATGGACCATCCTTAAAACAACAAAAACTCCTTTTTTTAGGGTTTCCCTTCTAATTTTTCAGCAACTTTTCTTCATCTTCTTCCTTAGGTAAAATGAGAGTTCCACCATTAAACCTTCAAAAACTCAAAGCTTAAGACGGATGTCATTTCTTCGTTTCTCAACGAAATCCTATGATTTTTGTACCAATCTTCTACTCTCCTTCTCCTCCTTCTTTCTATGTTAGAAAAATCTTACCTTTTGAACATTTTAGAAAATCCATCTTTTTGTAAAATGAGTTTTCTAACCCTTTTTGTCTTAAACTTGTTTCTAGGTGAAAGTTTTAGTATTCCGGAGTAGTATTGAGTTTGAATCGTGTTATTTGAAGTGCTAAAAGGTAACGGTGATATGTTACTCGACATTATATCAATTTTATGTGTTTATAGGTTGTAGTTCACTCTTGTGTGTGTTAAAGTATGAATCTTTACATGTTTCACATGTTCATTGTTAGATAAATTGGTGTGTGAAACCGTCTTATGGTTGTTTGAGGTATTTCTAGTATTTTGCCACATGTTTGTTCAATTGGATGAAATGGGTTATTTACGTATGTTAATTAGAAAAAAATCTATCTTAATCGTACTTAGTTGACATGTTTAATTATGTCATGAGATTATTTGTTGGATTAATATTGTAAATGATGAAGTTGGTAGTATGGCTTTTGTGAAATATGTCTTAATTGGTGATTTAGTATGTGGGTATGTTGAGATCTAAGGTTTTGAATGAAAAAGATGGAATCTTATGTTGATTTTACCTTATTAAGTCTTATTCATGAACATGGAGTAATTTATGAATGTTTTATGTTGTGGATTCTTGTTTTTAATTGTATAATTGATACTTGGAGATTGATTATGTACCCAACAATGATGTTGAAGCAACTTTGGGTAAAATTGGTGGTGTGTTGGTTGAATTTCTTCATTATAATTGTGTTATTTAAATTCTGGTGCAAATGAGCCGAAGCTCATCCTTGACAGAATTTTCGAGAAGTGACATTTTAAATGCTGTAAAGTTTGAGTTTCAGCTCATTGTGGACAACATTCATTTTAAGGTTGTTTTCTTATCAAGTGATTATCTACTTGATTAAGTTAAGTGTTTTTATACGTTATTTTGAATGATTTACTTCATATGCTTCTTACTCTTGGTTCTAATGCTTATGAATGGTTCGGGTTTGGTCCCCACCCGGCTGGGAGTTCCCTTATGGTTTCTCTTCTCTTGTAACTTCTATTAATCATTTATTTAATTATGCATCCATCTTATGATTGATAAATGGTTAATTTACGACTTGTTTATGTTATGATAATGAGAATTAGTGTTGCTCTTATTTGTGACTCGAGTGTGACGTGTTACATAGTGCGACGACTTGACATTCCTTATTTACCCCTTTTAGACCTTTGGTTACGGTTACGTGTGCCATGTTTCCGGATTGGGTTATCCTTCCGCCTTTCTTCGGACCTTTGGTTACGGTTATGTGTGCCATGTTTCCTATTAGAGGTTACTCGACCTTTGGTTACGGGCTATGTGTGCCATGTTTCGAGTCTTGGATGCGATTGGTATATCGTTTGTCGAATCGGGTGACGTCCAACCCGAGATTCTGGATCCAGGTTCAGACTAGGACCGTATTATAATCATCGTCCTACCAAGAGGTTGGAGTCTAGGTTGTTGTCTTGTGAGTCCATGATACGTAAGTGTCTTACATTTGTTGAGTCGAGAGTTTACGTCTTATATAGTTGTTTGTAAGAGTCTTGGTCCTATCGGATACTAGAGGTGAGATGCAAGCCTTCTAGTTGCGATATGATTGCCGGGATTGATGTTCCCATCCGTTCTTATGGTGAGATGCAAGCCATAAGTGCGCATGTGACGTTAATAGCCACGTCCCGTGTAGTGTTTGTTATAAGGTGTCTAAAGTAATGGCTATGGTTTTCAACTATACGTATTGTGATGATTGACCACTCATTTATCTATCTCACATGACTTAAGTATTAGTCTTGTATAATTCGGATAGTTACATATGTCATATTTCATTGGAATTCTTGCTTGTGATTTATTAACCGTATATATTTTTCTTTCCTTTACTTGACTTGTTTAAATATGCCTATGACATGCTCATTTTCTATTCTATCTTGCTTCCTCTTATTATTCTAAAATGAATGATCCCATGCTTATTCGTTGAAGTGAATTGTATTTCGTATTTATCATGCCCTGCCTTAGTTGAGTTCTTTGTTATGTTCATTTTGATATAATGTGGCTGGGAGAACCTTGAGTTACTCCCCACTGACTGTGGCGTTCATGTTTACATGGATGATAAGTATTAGTTGGAGCATTTATGGGGTGAAGACATGTGTGAGCTAGTGAGTACCTTGACCGTTGAATTTTGTCTGTCGTTACGCTTAGACTCACCTCTTAGACTTGTTATCCGTGGGATATCTTTTCCCCCTTTATTTTGCTAGACTTAGTTTGTAATAACCTAAGTTTGCTTATCGTTGCTCTCGTTTCATTTTGTTAGAGGCTCCCGCATGTTAGACTTTAACTAATGATAAGAAGTTTTTTAAAATTTCATAATTTCCGCTTAAATTTATTAGGTGTATTTTTCGCATTATCGCGGAGTGTCACAAAGAATATAAAAGGAAAAGTCGGTTCTTATTATCAACATATATTGACCACTTGATTTGTGATGAGCACCTCAATGGTTCAAGCATGTCACCTCTGTCATTAAAGCATATACATTCATAGGTCTACAAAAACATTGGAGAGACGGTCTCTACTTAAATTATTGAAAGACCACTTTATTGTATCCCTTTTGTTATTAATTGTGGCTTAAAATGTCTATTTCATTTGGTACATAATTTTATAACAATCGTACTCGATTTATCATACATTGTAACCATTTTTATTAGTACCTCATTTTACAGTATACGTATCCATTTTTTCTTTTCGTACCAGTTTTTCATCAATTTGTAATTGGTCGCTCAGAAGACCTACTGTTCAGTCTCATGGGGGTTGTACAGTGGCACTAAGCTCTTCTGAAGGAAAATAAATTTATTATTATAGTAATTTTGATTTTTGTGGATTTACAATAAATTCATGGTTGTGTTTTAATGGTTTTTTGTTGTAACATTCTCGCTAGAGCAATTTTTTGATATAAACTAATAGAGTGTTGGATATCGCCTTCATGCATATAATAGATGCCATTGTTGAGTTGGTTTAACGTTGTATGTGTTCTTATTGATTGAATTGTAATTTTACATCTATCAAAATCTTTCACACAGTCAAAATCACGTAATTTTATAAGAGAAAATTACACAATTTCTATTTATATACCCGTGCAACTTTGCACGGGTTTTAAACTAGTAATAAATAAAGTAAGGAGTTTTAAAGGCGTTTGCAATTAAAAGAATTTTACTTTATTATCTTGATATGCTCAAAAACAATTTTGCGTGAAAAGTCTCTCTTTAATTAAAAGAACGAAAGTAATATTTATAGAAGACAGAAGTTAGGGTTTAGAATTTGGAAACCCTAGAGCCGTGTGTCGTGTGAAAGAAGAAATAATGCTTCTTAAGATTTTACCTTATCTTTTATGGAATAATATCTTAATAAAGAAGATACGAAATCTTTCTTTAATAATTATATCAAGATATATTCTACATTTTTATGGAAAACATATCTTATTTAGATGATTAAAGAAATATGGAATCTTTAATATATTATCATCAAATAAGATAAGCTAAACCCTAACTTGCACAATAAGGAAGCGAGAAGTGAATCATGGCTAAGATATCCGTCCTCTTCAACGCAACCCTAGGCGGCACGAAACCCTAGGTGGGCTCTTTTTAGGATTTACCATGAATAATAGTATAAATCTTAGATAGCATAACAACTCATAAGTTGTATTACTTATCAATAGAATAATAACTAATTATTCACCATAAAAGTCATAAGATATAATCAAAATAACTACTTTAAAAATATAAAACCATTTTGAAATATTTTTGCTCTTTAAAAACAAAGTTCTTCATATGTCATCCAAAGTTATAGTGCAAAGAGCTATAACTTTATATCTTGCTTAGTAAAGTTATAAATAAAACAGCTATAACTTTACTCCACAAAAATCACATCTAAAGATACCATTACCAAATGACGACCTATACTATCTAATCTTCCTGGAGATCTTCAGTAGTCGATCATCTTGTATCTTGAATATAAAGCTCTTCATCTTGAGCTTCAAAACTTGAGTAATCATCAAAACTTGTATTAGTCTAGTCTTTGTCTTGATATAACCAGCAAGCTTTGTTCAACGTTCTTGTAACATTTAGCAAACCATTACAAGTACCAAATATATATATATATATATATATATATATATATATATATATATATATATATATAGACACACCATACTTTGTCATTATCAAAACTTAATAGGACATATATATAACTATATGGTCCAACAAATTCCTCCTTTTTGATGATGACAAGTCTCCTACAATTTGTGTCTAAAGAAAGTTCCCCCTCAATGTAATATCATCATATTGTAGAAGGGTCAAACGCAAGGCAAGACAATTATATTTAAACGTATAGCATCTAAGGACCTTATGAGATTAAAGGTGTTGACAAGGAGCAAGCTTATGCAATTACTATAAATCAAGGTCATTTCTTCCCCCTCTTGACATCATTAAAAAGACGAGAACAAGATATAAAATAATTAGAATAATTTAAACAGCGGAAAGAAAAGAAAATAAAACATAGATTATACGACAAGAAAGTAATCAACATCTAGCAAAGTCGAGAATAATATGTCGTAGTTAACAAACCAAAATAGTAATTCCAATGGGCCGAATAAATATAGTGCCAAAATGGGTCGAATGACATAAGAGTAATTAAGCCTAAAGGGCCGAATGAGATATAAATGTTGTTAAGGCAAGCAAAGCAAAAGAAAACCGAAAACAAATAAAAGTTTAACGGCGAGGATAATTGACTGTACGAGGATTGACATAGCCGGGTCTAGTGCGCAATTCAAGGGACTCAAGACGGTCAAGGCAAGAGTGAACATGAGTAGCTTGGGTCGTCAAACATGTATCGAAGTTGAGCACTTTAAGGGAAAGAGCCCTCGTAGCTTCGAAAATAAGACCCATCTCCTCTCGCATCTTTCAACCCACCATCATAATCACCGCTTCTTGGCTCATCAAATTTGCCATGGATGTAGTTTGACGGACCACATCATGAACAACCAAATCCAAATCTCTCCTCATAAGCATAACCCGCTCCTCCAAACTCGAAATTTGTAACACCCCGGTTTATGAAGGAGCCTTTAGCAAGACATTCCCTAATAAACCGGACTGTTACCATCTCGTTTTCCCGAGGTAGTGAATAACAAATTAAACTCCAAGGCAAAATTATATAATTACTTTAACTTAATTATTACAAAACCTCTTTTACGTCAAATTACAAAGAACTAACATAAATAAAAGTGAAAGTCTTCTAGATGATGATCTAGCTACTAAGTCTTCGATCCAGTCTCACGCCCACCAAGCTCCCGTTCTATCTCTTAAACCCGTCAAGTCCGCCGCCAATATTTGGGTCATCACAGGTGTTCACGAATACACAGGGTCAACCACGAGGTTGAGTAGGGAAAACAATGAAACAACAAGAATATGATATGCATGCTCCTCCGTCACCTCCATCTCCATCTCAACTCATATCTCATAACCAGTCTCATAACTCATAACCCGAACGCCCACCATACCGATCCCCAGACTATATATATCGACCGTAGCCGATCCGCCAGCTCGCAGCTGAGGACACCAGGGCAAGTCCTGCAGAACCCGCCTGGGCCTTATCACAACATCATCATCACCACACCACATCACCACCACATCCTCCATCTCCAATGCATATGAATGCTCAAAAGAAATTAATGCAACACAATATATATATATCATTGAACTGATAAATCATAAAATCATGCCGGTTACCCGATGTTGTGATATCATACTCAATACGATCAATTCAGTTAATCACCTTCCCGTATATGAATCATAACGTAAATCAACAACCATGAATCAAGTCAACACAATTCAACAACAACGATAATAAGTCAAGTGTATTTCCCTACCTCAAAGATAGCAGCAGACAGATAAGTAGATACTCAATAAGATTCCACAACAAATTCGCCCTCTGAAAGATAAATAATGATAAATGATTACTTAACTATTCCCGTTCCCAAAATAGAAAGTTACTAAAAATAGAACTCCCTAAATGGAAAGTTTTCTTAAATGGAAACTTCCCCGATATAGCAGTTTTCCATTTAACCATCCCGACTCCAAAACCCGACTCTAATTATTTAACTGACTCGGGAATTAAATTGAATAACTAATATGATAAATAAAAGATTAAACGATTTAAGAAAACCCGAATCAACATAGAACAATTTGAATAACTCGACTCAAAACCCGTCTCTAATTACTTTAAATAACACGGAAGTTAAATTAATTAACTAAATACGATAACTTAAATAATAAAGAAAACGAATCAAACCGACTAAACATCACGCGCCTTCACTCTCACCCCCACCCTTCACGCGCCGCCTACACCACCACGACAACCACCCTACCGCTCCCCTCTTTGACCCCACCATCAACCACCGACCCGTCCTGTCGATCGCGCCGGCGAGTCGAACCAGGGCCGTCAATTGGCCTGGTTCACTGCCGAGCCTCACCAAACGCCCCATTTTCTCGACTCACCACCACCGCAACCAACACCTATCCCCTGCCAAACTACCACCGCCCTGCTCGCCGTCAGCCCACGAACCCAGACGACATGGCGCCGCCGTTTCGACCTCCCCCGAGTCCACGGTGGCGCCACCCAAATCCTAACCATCTAACTCGCCTGAAAACCCATATCTTAAACCCGTTTGACTACCCCTGTCGACAACACCTCCTGCCGCCATTTCCACAGCCTAAAACCTCCCTAACCACCACCACTACACTCGTCACATACCACTCAATTCCCTTACCCCGTCAACAACCACCAGCCTCACCTCCCTAAGTCACAAAACAACAACCAACAACTCGACAGAAATGCGAAAACAGAGGAAAGGGTTGAACTCTTACCTTTTTCGCCACCACAACAGCCACCAAGGCCACCCACGGTCGTCGACAATAGCCCCTAGCTCGTCCCTGCTGCGCCGTCAACACCCACGGTCACTCTCTCTCTCTCTCTCTAAGCGTGAAAGGCTGAGATTGGTGTTGATGAAGAAGGGAGGCGGGTTGAGGGAGTAAGAAATGAGGGAGGCGGGTTGGGTAGTGTACTATTAGGGTTAGGGTACTATTAGGGTTTAGGGTTACTTGGGTTGAACAGTTATTGGGCCAAATCAAATGGGTTAGCTCACATTTCGAATTCCATATAAACCCGTCTCATTTAACTTAGATCGATACAACGCGAGTCAAGTAAAATAATTAACGTAATTATCGACTCAACAATTAACCCGACTTAATAGTAATATAAAATGTATAATAACTAATATATAATAATATCCGTTTAATCGATTATATAAAATACGGGGTATTACAGTCTTCCCCCCTTAAAATGAACTTCGTCCCGAAGTTCGCTCCCGTACTCAAACACCAGAAGGGTATTGTATATCGTACATACGGACGTCACGCATTTCTAACACAGTTAACACACACTTTTGACACATCAATTAAACATAACAGACACGAAATGTTACATTCTGCCCTCCTAAAAAAAATAAACTTCGTCCCGAAATTTAACTCATCTTCACTTAACCCAACTAACTACAACTAATAACTACCTGAGAACACAAATGTATAACAACTAAATAATCATCTGAGAACACCGTCATCTTCCATCTAAATTCCGATCTAAAACTCAAGTAACTCAATAACCATGGTCACACTGGACCGTACACGTAACACGGCACAAAGGCCCCACAACTCAATACTAGTGGCCAATCTCAATCTCAATATCAATAGTTTAACTATACTCTCCTTTTACACATAAACCAACTAACAGAAGTAGGAACAACATATAGAACTCATTTGCATAGGTACCCCACAACGAAACATCAACTTGATCAAAACTACAATCTACAAACAAGTGCAATATAAACATTAAGATTTTACAATCCTACCCGACTAGAAACATGGTTACGTCCTCGTAACCTCTTTTCAACTTTCATATACATATGCAACAAAATCATTATCAACCACATGTGACAGGAAAGAACACATGATAAGAGATTGCGCATTAACATTAAAGTCGAAACAAGGTTTTATTATGGAATTAACTGATTGTCAACAAGTAACATTTATTACTTAGCTCATGCTTAACTTAAAAACACAGCATCAAACTAAAAGAACAACAAGAAAGGAACCAAGGTTTACACGGTTTCACAACTAAACAAATTTGATGATCAATTATAGACCATGAACGAGCGAGAGTAAAATCAACAAAACAATTTAAGAACTTCTCCCATTTGTAAACATATCACAGAAAATAGATCTACCACTACTATCCATCAAAATCACAGGATCTTATTGACATGTCCGTACAACCATTTACTCACTCACTGGTTTAGGTCACGAATTAGGCTGATGAATTTAAGCAATCAACAATATACTCATAACTTATATTTTAAATTATCAAAATTGTTTGCACGATATCAATTCTTAAAACATATTTCCCAATAAAAGTAACAACATATGATCTATGACAACAACAACATTACTTCCATATCACACATGTGTTTAACATTTTAGCAACCATATCATTCAATTGTGTCCAGCAACTGAGTATAACTCATTTTCAGCAAAACAAAGGATATCGTATAATTAGCTTAATCATATACATTTGCCATCATATACTTTGTAGAACACTAGCTATGATAAAAGATTAGCAATTTGAACAACTTCTCTGATATGCACGTTTTGAATAATTAGGCAACTCATAGGCTCAATTAAGCGTAACTATAACGACTATCATTCAAACCAATGCATATCATGAGAATCATCAAAGGGTTATCCCATTATAATTGTCAACATAGTTATCATAAACAATCTTTATTAGAATATAATTGATAGTAACGACTCGAGAATATAGATATGCCAAATGTCGTGCTACATCAAACAATTTCCTTTATATCACACCCATACAATTGCAAGAATCACTTTAGCATTTTATGACAATATAATAACGAACATATTCAATAAGGAATAACAACACTGTTTATTATTATGTCATAGGTTTAGGTTCAACTGAAATAATTTAATGCGATGAAGGTAATAAGTATAACTATAGGCACACAACTCACACGAAAGACATTATAACTCAGATGCCATTCTACATGTGTGAACATTTACACATAATCATTACTACCATCCATGTGTAAACATTTAAACATAATTATTATAAATATTCATGCGAGTATATTAGAACAATCAAATTATCATTTAACGCCATCAACTTTACCAAGATATGACAATATAGTTTTATATTTATATATATCCGACCACTATGCAAATATGATGAACACACCAGAGATATTACAACATGCCAAACGTATGTAAAATATACAAACAACTGGACTCGTATAAAATATTTCAGCCTCGATTAAGGATCAAATTAAGCTATTCAATTTCACTCACACTATCATGCCAACAATGTTCTCAACTAAACTTTAATTTTATCACTTGTTAAGATACATAACTACTGAACATGCGTGCTACTATCATCATATAAAAATATTATAAGGTCACATTAATAAGGCTCATGAAATAACCAAACAATGGTATGAAACTCAACATAGAACGCACATTTTACAATTTATGATTCACGTTGTAACTTCCAAAGACCACGAGCAAATAACCGTTCGATTAAAACTTGATTCATATTACTTTTATAGAATACGGAGAATTAAAAACACAGGGGAAAAAGAATTAGGTCTAAAGCACAAGAATTCCATTTTTAAAGAATTTTACAACTCAGTTGGTCCAAACAAGTATGTGACAGCAATTGGTCCGAGACTTGGGTCAGTTTGCAAAACTTACCATTTAATATAGAGACTTCAAGAATTTTCGTGGCTTATCAATTTGAAAACATATGCGAATCTTCTGATTGATGGAGTTGGAATTATGCAAAAATTATTAATACAATTTAAATGAGGATTTTTACAAAATCGTTGGTCAAAACATCACTGCACAGGAACATCCTGACCACAGCCCACTAAAATATTTATTACTCCTAATCCGTATATCCGATAAGCATGAAACCAATGACAAATGAACACTAACTCACGAGGCTATCTCTCATAAAATTTTCATCCATAGGCGATAAACAGAAAATGAATGGCAGTAAGATCAATTAGAGAGTAAGATCAAACAAAACGTGTTTCAGCACTAGGTCATTCATTTACTATGTTCCAAGCTCTTACACCACACTATCGATACTAACCTATCCTAACTTAAATCTCACACTGTGTACCTTCGTAACATCTACCTCATAGAATCCCTTCGCATCTCGATCTAATCCTTACATCTAAATCACGATTGCTATGACTAGAAACGTGCAATTCAATAGTGTTTCTCATTACTATCACAATACTATACTAGCATGGCTTCGGGATCACATAACCGCATATCACTAGACATAATAGTAATATCAACACATCATTCAACAGACATCTAGATAAATATCATCAATTCGCAGTTATTTTCACGCTCGCGATTACCACAATCCAACACTTCATTGATTATCAACCTGAACACGAAAATTTTATTTCTCATCTCCACAACATCATATGACCACGCGATCATTCATACAAAATACTTACTGTAACGTTGTCCTGCAGCATGGTTAGAATATATGGGTCTTAAGGTGTACACCCACTCGATTACATCCAAGGTTTTCCTTCTAACTACCCCATTCACTCGATTTCTCTCGGGTTACCTGGTTCAAAACTGACAGGGTAAAAGAGCACGCATTAAGGGCGCCTTCTTAACCCCACTGTGAGCTCCTAACAGTTTATTCCCAAGGGTTCATTTTATCTAGACACATCCTACGTTCATTGGGTTCATTGGTTTAGGCCTGAGGATCGTTTGCTCTGATACCACTTTGTAACACCCCGGTTTATGAAGGAGCCTTTAGCAAGACATTCCCTAATAAACCGGACTGTTACCATCTCGGTTTCCCGAGGTAGTGAATAACAAATTAAACTCCAAGGCAAAATTATATAATTACTTTAACTTAATTATTACAAAACCTCTTTTACGTCAAATTACAAAGAACTAACATAAATAAAAGTGAAAGTCTTCTAGATGATGATCTAGCTACTAAGTCTTCTGATCCAGAGTCTCACGCCCACCAAGCTCCCGTTCTATCTCTTAAACCTGTAAAGTCTGCTCGCCAATATTTGGGTCATCACAGGTGTTCACGAATACACAGGGTCAACCACGAGGTTGAGTAGGGAAAACAATGAAACAACAAGAATATGATATGCATGCTCCTCCGTCACCTCCATCTCCATCTCAACTCAATCTCATAACCAGTCTCATAACTCATAACCCGGAACGCCCAGCCATACCGATCCCCGGTAGACTATATATATCGACCGTAGCCGATCTGCCAGCTCGCAGCTGAGGACACCAGGGCAAGTCCTGCAGAACCCGCCTGGGCCTTATCACAAGATCATCATCACCACACCACATCACCACCACATCCTCCATCTCCAATGCATATGAATGCTCAAAAGAAATTAATGCAACACAATATATATATATCATTGAACTGATAAATCATAAAATCATGCCGGTTACCCGATGTTGTGATATCATACTCAATACTATCAATTCAGTTAATCACCTTCCCGTATATGAATCATAACGTAAATCAACAACCATGAATCAAGTCAACACAATTCAACAACAACGATAATAAGTCAAGTGTATTTCCCCTACCTCAAAGATAGTAGCAGACAGATAAGTAGATGCTCAATAAGATTCCACAACAAATTCGCCCTCTGAAAGATAAATAATGATAAATGATTACTTAACTATTCCCGTTCCCAAAATAGAAAGTTACTAAAAATAGAACTCCCTAAATGGAAAGTTTCCTTAAATGGAAACTTCCCCGATATAGCAGTTTTCCATTTAACCATCCCGACTCCAAAACCCGACTCGAATTATTTAACTGACTCGGGAATTAAATTGAATAACTAATATGATAAATAAAAGATTAAACGAATTAAACGATTTAAGAAAACCCGAATCAACATAGAACAATTTGAATAACCCGACTCAAAACCCGTCTCTAATTACTTTAAATAACTCAGGAGTTAAATTAATTAACTAAATACGATAACTTAAATAATAAAGAAAACGAATCAAACCGACTACACATCACGCGCCTTCACTCTCACCCCCACCCTTCACGCGCCGCCTACACCACCACGACAACCACCCGGCCTGCTCCCCTCTTTGACCCCACCATCAACCACCGACCCCGGTCCTCGTCATCGTCGATCGCCGCGGCGAGTCGAACCAGGGCCGTCATTTGGCCTGTTCATCGCGAGCCTCACCAAACGCCCCATTTTCTCGACTCACCACCACCGTACCCAACACCTATCCCCGCCAAACTACCACCGCCCGCTCGTCGTCGTCACCCCACGAACCCAGACGACATGGCGCCGCCGTTTCGACCTCCCCCGAGTCCACGGTGGCGCCACCCAAATCCTAACCATCTAACTCGCCTGAAAACCCGTATCTTAAACCCGTTTGACTACCCATGTCGACAACACCTCCTGCCCACATTTCCACCGCCTAAAACCTCTCTAACCACCACCACTACACTCGTCACATACCACCCAATTCCCTTACCCCGTCAACAACCACCAGCCTCACCTCCCTAAGTCACAAAACAACAACCAACAACTTGACAGAAATACGAAAACAGAGGAAAGGGTTGAACTCTTACCTTTTCCGCCACCACAACAGCCACCAGGGCCACCAACGATCGTCGACAATAGCCCCTAGCTCGTCCCTGCTGCGCCGTTAACACCCACGGTCACTCTCTCTCTCTCTCTCTAAGCGTGAAAGGCTGAGATTGGTGTTGATGAAGAAGGGAGGCGGGTTGAGGGAGTAAGAAATGAGGGAGGCGAGTTGGGTAGTGTACTATTAGGGTTAGGGTACTATTAGGGTTTAGGGTTACTTGGGCTGAACAGTTATTGGGCCAACTCAAATGGGTTAGCTCACATTTCGAATTCCATATAAACCCGTCTCATTTAACTTAGATCGATACAACGCGAGTCAAGTAAAATAATTAACGTAATTATCGACTCAACAATTAACCCGACTTAATAGTAATATAAAATGTATAATAACTAATATATAATAATATCCGTTTAATCGATTATATAAAATACGGGGTATTAAAAAATTGCAGCAACAATCGAGTCAATATCAACCGAGGCATCACTCTGTTTTGCCATCCCAGACCGAGACACAACATCCATCAATTGTGTTTGAGCCTCCATCATTGCAATTATACCAACCATAAACTCCTCCAATCTCTTATCCATAGCCGCCAACACCTCCGATGAATTTTCTTCAACAATCTTCTTAGAAACGAACACCAACTCCGGTCCCATCACAACAAGTTTCATCAATAGTAAAAACTTTTCAACATCGTATCCCGAGTCATGACACCGTAACTTGCAACATCCACAACTTTCTTGACCTCCAAAAGACGAGATATCCACATGCCGTAAGGGAAATCAATGGTGGCGGATGCCTTGCCTTTTCGAGCAAGAACGCTAGTTTGGATAATCCGATTAAAGACAAGGAGAGGAAGACCCACCTTCCTTCCTTCCAACCAAGAGAAAACGGTTATCATCTCGTAACTCGAGATCTTGTCACGACCACCACGACGAGGAATAATAGTACTCCAAAGAAAATTAATGAAAATTTTTACCTTGGGTGAAAAGAGGGCCGTCAATACATGACTATTGCGAGTAGCATCTTTATCAAAAGACCGCTTGATTACCATCTTAACTTCATCCGTAATATCGCCCCATTCTTTACTTGGATTAATTTCGAGTACATCATCAGGAACCAAAAACTCAGAACAAAAATCACCAATGGAGATGTTAACACCCATGCCATTCACCACTGCATGCAAGACACCTTTCGACACTTCGACCGAGGCATAGAACTGAACAAGCTCGATAGGATACACCGGACCCGAGAACTCACACACCGTTTTCCACCCTTGAAAAGTGAGAAAATTCGAGAAAAATTGAAAACTTCAGTTTTTTCATACCAAGAACTCGGACAATTCCGTCCACCATGAATACCGTATTAAAGGACTTGATCAATTGATCATCTTTCATCTTTCGTAAGACGAAGTTTATTTAACCCTAACTCTGTTGCATGCGGCATATATTCAGGAAAAATCGTCCTCCGTACACCATCTCGGACTACAACACCACGATCCACCTCCCTTTCTTCAAGACCAACATCACTCACCTTGTTCTTTCTTTTGTCTAATTTTCGTCTTTTACCTCCAACACTAGACTCGACCTGAGGTTGGGTGGTAAGGGAGTGTTTTGGTTTCCTTTTATATGAGGAAGTATGGTAGTGGTAGTAGTTTTGGTAGATTTAGTTGTGGAACGGGTGGTAGGAGTGTTTGGTGATGTCATGGTGAGGTAAGGTTAAGTGTATAGGGGTTTGGGTTTTGGGTTTTTGAAAAAGAAGAGAAGAAGGGTGATGTGATGATGGTGATGGTGGGTTCCGTGTAAGGGGTTAAATAGTTAAGAAGAATTTGACATTTGGTCAAATTAGGGAAGCAAGTAGAAGAATTATGGTAGGAGTAGGATATATGGAAGATTTTGACGGTTTGTGTATATAAGATGTTAGATTTTATTTCCAATTTTCAATATGATAAATAATTTGATATGATAAAGAGAGGATATAACAAGATATTTTGGAATTTGACATAGTATATAATAAGAAAATAACCGAAAATAAGGTAAAGAAAAATAAAATAAATTATGGAAATTTTCGGCCAAAATATTTTGTGAGGATGGAATTTGGTTCGTATTATGGACATAAAATATTAACAACGCATAGACGGAATATTCTTGTAATATAATAAAATATTTGACAATTATTATCTCGCAACGGAATATACGGACACAATTATAAAATCTCGTCTAAATCTAGTCAATCATAGAAACAAGAAATATTTATGTCAAGTTTAATTGCCATCGATTAAACCAATTTCCAATCACAAATTCTCAAAACATTCTCTAGTCAATGCTTTTGTCAAAATATCTGCCCACTGTTTTTCGGTGCTACAAAACTCAAGTCTTATATTGCCCTTTTCTACTTGGTCTCTAAGAAAGTGGTGCCTAATATCAATATGTTTAGTACGTGACTGTTGTGCAGGATTTTTAGATATAATAATGACACTCGTATTATCACATAAAGTAGGTACACAACCAACATTCACGCCATAGTCAGATAATGCTTTAACCAAAGTAATTGAGAACATACCAAGACAGCAGCAATATATTCAGCTTCAGCAGTAGATAAGGCAAATGACTTTTGTTTCTTAGAACCCCAAGTTATAATGCATGGTCCAACAAACGTAGCAATGCCAGATGTACTTTTTCAATCAAGTAAACAACCTGCATAGTCTGCATCTGAATACCCTATTAGATCAAAATTACACTCAAGTGGATACCATAAATATAATTTTGATGTACCAATCAAATAACTCAAGATCCTCTTAACTGCTATCATATGAGATTCTTTAGGGCACGATTGAAAACGTGCACACAGGCATACACTAAACATAATGTCAGGACGACTTGCAGTTAAGTATAGAAGTGAATCAATCATACCTCGATAAATTGTTTCATCGACACACTTACCATCCTCGTCCAATGTCAGTTTCTTATCCGTGACCATTGGAGTAGGCATTGGATGAGAATTTACATCCCGAATTTTCTGATTAGTTCCTTGATGTATTCTTGCTGGTGGATCATAATGCCTTCACTATTTTGTTGAATTTGAAGTCCTAGAAAAAACTTGAGTTCACCCATCATGCTCATTTCAAATTCCAAAGTCATCAAATCTGAAAAATACTTACACAATTTATTATTAGTTGAACCAAAGCTAATATCATCAACATAAGTTTGTACAACTAACAAATCCGAACCCTCGTATTTCAAGAACAAGGTCTTGTCGACAGATCCTCTTTTAAAATCACTTTCAAGTAAAAATTTGGACAATCTGTCATACCAAGCTCTGGGAGCTTGTTTCAAACCATATAAAGCTTTATCTAACTTGTAAACTTGTTTTTGAAACTTGCTATCCAGAAATCTCGGGGGTTGCTCTACAAAGACTTCTTTTTTCAAATAACCGTTGAGAAACACAGTCTTAACGTCAATTTGAAACAATTTCATTCCTTTGTAAGCAGCAAAAGCTATTAAAAGTCTAATGGCTTAAAGTCTGGCCATAGGAGGGAAGATCTCATCGTAATTTATTCCTTCTTGTTGATTGTATCCCTGTACAACCAATCTTGCTTTTTAGAACACATATGGTTGATGATGTCAAGTGTCATTTGTTATTTAATTATTTGCCTCTTAGTTAAATTGTTTACAAAAATTGAAGCTATTGATGATCAATCAAAGAGTCCACAAGCTAATCAAAGTAACAAGATGATCAAGATGAAGGCAAGACAAGAAAGCCCATTGCCTAGAATGAATGTTGTAAACGAGGTAGTTAAACATATCCTCTTTAAGCATAAGTGATTGCAAAACCATGCAACAGTTCCTGTGACTGTTGCACCAGGGTTTCTGGCACTAAAGTATGGAGAATTTTCGGGAAAATTAACAAGTGTTTAAAATCTTTCAAAAGGTTTTATTGTTTTCTAAAGGATACCATTTTTCCAAATCTGAAAAACAATTGAGAACAAAAAGGATATTCTTCCAAGCCAAATTAAAGATGCCCATCCTATTAATGCAAGTGGACTTTCATGCTAAAAATGGGTCTTTTGCTTTTTCCATTTTGGGCGAAATTGTGAGTTCCCATAAGCTTTATGGGAAACACTCTTTGCTTTGGAAAAATGCAGCTGCCTTGAGCCTTGCAACCTGATTGTTTCTCATTATTTTTAAATGATAAACAACTTACAAACCCATGGACATTAGAGTGTAGAAGTGTTAAAGATCCTTCTCTTACACACTTCTCCCTTCTATAAATAGCCATCTCATTTATCATTTATTGTAAAGACTTCTTGTAACATTCATTGTAAAACATTTGCAAAATCATTTCAGCATTTTAAGCTTTGTTTTTCAAATATTTGCAAAACCGTTTTCTGTTTTCAAAAGTCTTCACTTGTTTTTCAAAGCTCTAAAATCTCCATGTATCAATTCGCTTCACTGTTGCATAAATAATATGTTCAATGATTCTCGTGTTTAGGTCTTAATTGTAATCTCTATGTTCTGAAGTGAACCACTGAGATTCTGAGTCTGTAAACCATTGAGATAGAACTTTAAGTCTTGAAGCGGAGTAGCTTTGAGCAAGGGAAAGTCTTGAAGCGGAGTAGCTTCAAGCAATTGCAACCGGAGTAGGTTGGCGAGTTATTTTCATTGTAAAGGGTTTAGTTAAGTTTGAGTAAATTTCTAAACAAGCAATAAAATAACGGTTGGACGTAGGCTCCGGAGTAGGAGCTGAACCAATTTTTAAAACATCCTCTTGTTTGTTTATTTACTTTTACATTTGTTTATCCTTTGCATTTTTATCTACCTATCTCGTTGCCAGTGCTGTGCAACAGTTCATCATATTGTTGCATAGACCTGCTGTACCGTTTGTGAACTTACAATCCATTAAGTTTCTCAAACTCATACCTAATAGATATTACTTGTGTTAGTCATTAACCAAGTAAACGAGAAAATTTTTAAAAGGTACACCTAATTCACCCCCTCCCCCTCTTAGGTGTTTATCGTTCTTAACTCTTCAATTGGTATCAAAGCCTCGTGGTCTTGATATTGGTTAAAACCAAAGAGTTGATCCTATAGTTATGGACGATTCAAAACATACTAAGTTTCCCATCTTTAAGGGGGAAAACTATGCTTGGTGGAAACACCGCATGGAGCACTATGTCAAAAGTGCGGACTACGAATGTTGGTTGATCATTCAAAAGGGTCCCCTCAAAATTGAGGTGACTAATGCCGATGGCACTAAGTCCCTCAAAAGTGAGGACAAATATGTTGAAGCCGATTATAGGAAAGTCGAGAAAAACTCTAAAGCTATGTCCATCCTTCAATATGGCATCGGTGAACAAGAGATTAACCGGATATCAGGATGTGACACGGCAAAGGAAATTTGGGACACCCTTAATCTTGCTTATGAGGGAACGTCACAAGTAAAAAAGTACCATGTTGATCTTCTCATGCAACAATATGAGATGTTCAATATGGGAAGAGATGAGTCAATTAATAATTTGTCTTCACGCTTCTCTTGTATTGTTAATGAGCTCAAGAGTCTAGGTAGAAACTTTGAATCCGAGGATTTAGTCCGTAAAATCCTTCGTAGCCTATCTGAAAAATGGCAACCGAAGGTTACGGCTATTGAGGAAGCTAAAGACCTTTCCTTGTTGTCCCTTGATGAACGTATGGGCTCACTCATGGCTCATGAGTTAACTCTCATGAAGCGCTCTAGTGAAAGCTCTAAAGGGAAAGGACTCGCCCTCAATGCCCTTTCAAGTGATGAGGAGGATGAAGATGACGGGTTTGCAATGTTCACTAAAAACATTGTTGGCATGATTAATGGTTGAAACTCATAAAGGTCAAATAACTCTACTAGCAAAAGACGTTTTCCCAAAAGAAGATCTAGTTCCACTATGGGTTGCTTCAAATGTGGTGACAACGGTCACCAAATAAAAGAATGTCCTAAGTGGAATGACATCAAATCTAAAGAAAAACGTGATTTTGCTAAAAGAGAATACAAGAATGAAGTAATGACAGCCATTTGGTGCATGTCCGATTCCGATGAAGACGATGTCCTTGAGGAAGAATTAGACGCCAAATTGTGCATCTCTTCTCAATCAATCAATGATGTTCCAAAGTCAACAAAGAAACAAAATGTTAAATGTCTTATGGCTCACTCCATTGACTCAGATTCAGATTCAAACAATGAGGTAAATAAGCTCAAGAAAAAGGTTCGATCTTTCTCTAAAGACAAAGTTTGTCTCCTCTTAGACCAATTCATTGATAAGTGTCGTGTCCAAAATAATAAATTGGAGGCTATGCAAACTGAAATTGAAGACAAAGCCGAAGAAAATGTTGGTTTACAAGAATGTCTAAATGAGGTTGATCAAGCTAGTACATCATTGAGTCTTGAAAAGGAGATTAAAATGCTCCGAAAACAGAATTTGTTTCTCGCTAAAAGGGTGGATGAAACGCATGCAACAGTGCACTGCACTGTTGCATCTGTGTCTAACAAAGAAGATGAGTCCCTCGTCAAAACTGTGTCCTCACTAACAAAAGAACGTGACTGACTCTTGATTGATCTTGCAACATGCGAAATTCAAAAAGATGATCTTGTCAAAATTGCTGAAATGTTGAACGACGAGTCTAGTTATGTTAAAAGTGCTTTAGATCGAGTGCAAAAATCAAACGATGACCTTCTTGTTCAAATTGAAACTCTGAAAAAGGCTGAACAAATCCATGCAACAGATGATGCAACTGTTGCATCTGAGTCTAAAAGGGAAATTGAGACTTTCGCAAAACATATGTCCTCGCTAATTAAGGAACGTGACTCTCTGCTAGCTGGCCTCACTTTGTGTAAAAGAGATAACAAGCAACTGGAGCAAATTGGTTTATTGCTTAGTGATGAAGTAAGACATGCTAAACACGCTTTTGACAAAGTAGGTCAACTAAATCTTAATCATCTTGCTAAAATTGATACATTAACCAAAGAGCTAGATGAGGCTAAGATGTTTCACCTAAAATGGGAAGGAAGTCAGAATGTTTAAAAATTTCCTCTAAAACAGTCCCAAGAGTATGAAAAGCTTGCAAAGAATGCTGAACTTATTTTCAAATGCAATAGTAGCACGCACTGTTGCATCCGAAACCAGGATCCAAGCAAAACTGATTTTAGAAGACGAAAGTACGCTGGACTTCCTGATTTTGTTATTTGCAACTACTGTGATAATACTAGTCATGAGCTTAACAATTGTGAAAATAGAAAACATGACCTAGAAAAGAACACTAAATTAGCTAAAAAGTTATGGATCAAGAAAGACTTGGTGAAACAAGCTAGTGTCAAGAAGGGACCCAAACTTGTTTGGGTTCCCAAACTAACTGTTTGATCTTGTATATGCATTAGTGGGAGGCAGCAAAAATTGGTACTTAGATAGTGGATGTTCTCGTCACATGACGGGAGAAGAAAACCAATTCCTCTCGCTAGAAGCCTACAAAGGTGGCATGGTGACTTTTGGTGACAACAAACGAGGTGAAATCATTGGTATTGGAAAAGTTGGTAAGTCAAAGTCACTATGTGTCGACAAAGTGTTGCTTGTCAAAAGTTTGAAACACAATCTTCTAAGCATTTCACAATTGTGTGATTGAGGTAACATTGTTGAATTTCATGCTCGTATATGTAGAATACTTGATGGTAAAACTAGAAAGTTAATTCTTGAAGGTAAGCGTGTCAAAGATGTGTACATGACTAACCTATGCTCATTGTCGGGTCAAACTTTATCATGTATGAGTGTTCACAAAAATAACCCTTAGCTTTGGCATAAAAGGTTGGGTCATGTTAATGTTAAAAACCTTAATACTTTCAAGAAACTTGACCTAGTAGATGGCATGCCTAACATGAAATTTGAGTTTAAATCACTTTGTGATGATTGTGTTAGAGGTAAACAAGTTAAATGCTCCTTTAAATCCAAAAATTGTGTTAGCACTTCTCATGTCCTTGAACTTGTTCACATTGATTTATGTGGACCCATGCGTATTGTTAACAAGGGTGAAAGTCGCTATATTTGTGTGATTGTAGATAACCTTTCAAGATATGTTTTGCTACTTTTCTTAAGTTCCAAAGACCAAGCATTTGATGAATTCTTAATTTGGGTTAAAATGGTTCAAAACAAATTTGGTCTAAAACTTGTTTCCTTAAGATCCGACCATGGAACCGAATTTGAGAATTCATCATTTGAGGACTATTGTAATGATCATGGTATTAGCCATAATTTTTCGGCTGCAAGAACCCGTCAACAAAATGGGGTTGTGGAACGAATGAATCAAACTCTTGAAAAGATGGCTAGGACTATGATCATAAGCTCTAAAATACCAAAGAACTTTTGGGCCGAGGCCGTAAACATCTTGGTACATCTACAACCGAGTAATGATTAGGAAAATAATTAACGAAACACCTTATGAATTACTATGAGAAAGAAAGTCTAACATCTCACATTTAAAATGCTTTGGTATTAAATGCTTTGTTCACAACAATGGCAAAAACAACCTAGGTAAATTTGATGCTCGTAGTGATGAAGGAGTATTGTTTATTATTCTAGTCATAGTAAAGCTTACAAAGTTTACAACAAAAGGACTATGAAAATGGAATAAAGCGTTCATGTAATATTTGACGAATCTAGTCTTTTTATGTCTAATGAACAGGCTAATGATGAAGAGAAGGATGATGATTTCAACATTGGAATGATTTGTCATGACATGGACATGGTGGAGGAGGTTGAGGAAGTTGTGCAACAGTCAGAGCCTCTGTTGCATGAAGAAGCTGGCCAAAATTCAGGGGGAACTAACCCTTCCTCATGTTTAAATAGAGCTAACTCATCCAGGGGGAATGAGGATGGTAGTGAACCATTCACTACTCAAACAGAAACTGATCCACAATCACCCTCACAAAATCACCCTCATGCAACAGTCACTGCAACTGTTGCATCAGAACCAAACGAAACAAATGAAGCCTCCAACACCATTGTTCCAAGAAAATGGAAACGCCAAAGCTCCTATCCTCCCACAAATCATACTAGTGGCCTTAAATCAGGAGTAAAAACCAGGTCATCCTCCAAAACTTTTGTGCCTACAATGCCTACCTCTCACAAATCGAAACTAGCCACATCACCATTACTCTTAATGACTCATGTTGGGTGACGACCATGCAAGAGGAGCTAGATCAATTCAAGAGGAATGAGGTATGGCATCTTGTCTCTAGACCATCTAATCGTACTGTAATTAGTACTAGATGGGTCTTCCGCAATAAGCTTGATGATAGTGGAGAAATCGTAAGGAATAAAGCTAGACTAGTGGTGCAAGGTTATAACCAACAAGAGGGAATCGATTATGATGAAACCTTTGCATCGGTAGCTAGGCTTGAGGCCATACGAATACTCATAGCTTTTGCATCACATCATGGTATTAAACTTTTTCAAATGGATGTAAAAACCGCTTTCCTAAATGGTTATCTAAATGAAGAAGTTTTTGTTGAACAACCACCGGGCTTCATAGATAATGTTTTTCCTAACCACGTCTATAAACTTGATAAAGCATTTTATGGTTTAAAACAGGCTCCTAGAGCTTGGTATGATAGGCTTTCAAAGTTTTTATTGGAAAATTGTTTTAATCGTGGTTCGGTTGATAAAACATTATTTATCAAGTCACAGTGCGATGAACTGTTGCTTGTGCAAATGTATGTTGATGACATTATTTTTAATGCAACAAGTGAAGTTCTTTACAAATACTTTTCGGATCTAATAAACTCTGAATTTGAAATGAGTATGATGGGAGAACTAGGATTTTTCATTGGTCTCCAAATCAAACAAAGTGAACAAGGCACCATGATCCATCAACAAAAGTATTTGAAGGAAATAAGTTTGGGTTGACTAATGCCAAACCCGTTGCTACACCAATGGTATCTAACATTAAACTTGATCAAGATCAAAATGGTAAGAGTGTTAGTGAAACGGTGTATCGAGGTATAATTGATTCATTGCTTTATTTAACCGCTAGTCGACCCGACATTCAATTTAGCGTATGTTTGTGTGCTTGTTTCCAATCAAATCCTAAGGAATCACACTTTAAAACCGTCAAACGAATTTTTAAGTATTTGATTGGAACACAAGACTTGCATCTTTGGTATCCATCTCATTACGAACTTGATCTTGTAGGATTCTATGATGCGGATTACGCGGGCAGCACGGTGGACAGAAAAAGCACATCCGGAATTGCTAAATTCATGAGCCCTTGTTTAACCACTTGGGCATCCAAGAAGCAAAACACGGTATCATTCTCCACGGCTGAAAGTGAATACAACAGTGCAGCGCTCTGTTGCACACAAATCATTTGGGTTCATCAACAATTGCACAACTATGGTATGATCTTCGAAACAACTCCGATATTTTGCGATAATACTAGTGCAATTAACATTTCAAAGAACCCAATACAACATTCATGTACTAAACATATTGAGATTATGCATCATTTCTTACGTGATCAAGTCGAAAAAGGAACAATTAGTCTTAACTTTTGGAAAACAGAAAATCAAATTGCGGACATTTTTACAAAACTGTTGGAAAAAGAACAATTCGTAAAACTTCGGTTGGAAATTGGTTTGTTGGGTGATATGTGACTCTAATGAATTTATTTTTCCTATATGATTGAATAGAAAAAGGGATGTCCATGTCTAAAGTTTTAAAATGTCAAAATCTCCAACATGCAAAATGGACCGAGAATTTTAATTAAAATCTTGCACTTGCATGTGAATTATTTCATTGAGCCTCTCTATTTCACCTTATTTCAAATCAAGATAATCCCTCCATCTAGCCCACTTTTTGAGCATCAATTCTTCACTCTTACACTCAACTAGCGCTCATTACCCACACCCTCACTAAGCCAACCGACCTTCCTTTTAACTCCTTCAACCCAGAATACATTGCCAAATTAAAAAAAAAATGGCCACCCAATCCGCTGCGTTTATCGAAAATTCCGACAAAACCCAACCGTCCCCTACGGAGCCTGCAACAGACAAGTCTACTGTTGCTTAAAGAAAACCATGACATGCAAAGGGCGAGGTCGTGGTGGATTAAAGAGGAGTCCCCAAATTTCAATGATGTTGGACTCTAATGTCGATATTGATTCTGAGAAAGATAAGCTTACACTTAATGAATTGGCAAGTTAAATCAACAAAGAGAAAGTGATCGTTGAAGATGTTTTTGAAGAAGTGGTTGTTGTCGAAAAAGGAAAAGAAAAGGAGAATGTTGATGATGTTGAGAAAGAAAAAGAAGCTGAAAGTATTGTTGAAAAGGAAGTTGATGTCGAAAAAGAAAAAGGAAAGGAGAAAGATGGAGTGAGTGAGTAAAAAAAAAAAAGAAAAAAAAAAACGTGTTGAAAACGAAAAGGAAACCGAAGGTGGTAAAAATGATGATGTTGCTGAAAATATGGATACTCCAATCGAAAAATCAGAAAAGGAGGTCATGCATGAATATGAGTTCATCCTAAATGATGAACAAATTGATGAACCAAACAATTATGATAAGGTACTTGATGATGGTCTTCATCCCCTCTTTACCGAAAACCCCTAAATCCAAATCCAAAAGAAAAATCACTGAACTTTTTAGTGATGGTGATGAATCACTTATTGAATCTCATCTCAAACCAAACACAAAACCCAAACCCATTGCCAAAAGAAAATGAGGATCAAATCCCAAAGCGGCTGTCTGGTGCAACAGTTGGATCAACTGTTGCAATGGGTCCGGTCAATGCGAAGTTAGACAAGCTTTTGACCATTGTGACTAGGCTTGCTGTCAATAATGAGACCCTTAAGAAGTAAGTTGTTGCGCTCAAAACCATCAATGAATATCTCATAGAGCGTGTCCAAATCCTTGGAAGAAATGTTCCCAATGATGATGAACGAACCATCTTTTGCCCAAATTGACTTTCCTAACCCTTTTGGCTCCTTGTCTTAATATCTCATGCAATCAGTGAACTGTTTTTAAGTTTTTCTCGAACAATTTGCTGGTGGTTTATCTTGTACTACTTGAACATGTTTTCATCCTTGTTTTGATGATGTTAAGAGGGGGAAGTATGTTAATTATGTGTTTATGTTCATTCAATGACTCTTAGGCTAACGTACACCGTGTAAATGTCTTAGCTAATGATTAGATGTTCTACTTAGGATAAGCATGTTGACCCTCATTCACCTTGATCATGTCATGTTAATTTGATGTCTTATTGAATATGGTTTAAAGACCGACTCACCATGGGCTTAGGGGGAACTTAACACATATTTAAAACTTGCCATCATCAAAGGGGGAATTTGTTAGAACACATTTGGTTGATGATGTCAAGTTTCATTTGTTATTTAATTGTTTGCCTCTTAGTTAAATTGTTTAGCAAAATCGAAGCTATTGATGATCAATCAAAGAGTCCACAAGCTAATCAAAGTAACAAGATGATCAAGATGAAGGCAAGACAAGAAAGCCCATTGCCTAGAATGAATGTTGTAAACGAGTAAGTTAAACATATCCTCTTTAAGCATAAGTGATTGCAAAACCATGCAACAGTTCCTGTGACTGTTGCACCAGGGTTTCTGGTACTAACGTATGGAGAATTTTCGAAAAAATTCACAAGTGTTTAAAATCTTTGAAAAGGTTTTATTGTTTTCTAAAGGATACTATTTTTCCAAATCTGAAGAACAATTGAGAACAAAATGGATATTCTTCCAAGCCAAATTAAAGATGCCCATCCTATTAATGCAAGTTGATTTTCATGCTAAAAATGGGTCTTTTGCTTTTTCCATTTTGGGCAAAATTGTGGATTCCCATAAATTTTATGGGAAACACTCTTTGCTTTGGAAAAATGCAGCTGCCTTGAGCCTCTCAACCTGATTGTTTCTCTTTATTTTTAAATGATAAACAACTTACAAACCCATGGACATTAGAGTGTAGAAGTGTTAAAGATCCTTCTCTTACACACTTCTCCCTTCTATAAATAGCCATCTCATTTATTATTTATTGCGAAGACTTTGCAGAACATTCATCGTAAAACATTTGCAAAATCATTTCAGCATTTTAAGCTTTGTTTTTCAAATATTTGCAAAACCGTTTTCTGTTTTCAAAAATCATCACTTTTTTTTCAAAGCTCTAAAATCTCCAAGTATCAGTTCGCTTCA
Organism: Silene latifolia; assembly: GCF_048544455.1. Lineage (NCBI taxonomy): Eukaryota > Viridiplantae > Streptophyta > Magnoliopsida > Caryophyllales > Caryophyllaceae > Silene > Silene latifolia. The sequence goes on from NC_133534.1 coordinate 73,984,656, forward strand.
CTGTTGCATAAAGAATATGTTCAATGATTCTCGTGTTTAGGTCTTAATTGTAATCTCCATGTTCTTAAGTGAACCACTGAGATTCTGACTCTGTAAACCGTTGAGATAGAACTTTAAGTCTTGAAGCGGAGTAGCTTTGAGCAAGGGAAAGTCTTGAAGCGGAGTAGCTTCAAGCAATTGCAACCGGAGTAGGTTGGCGAGTTATTTTCATTGTAAGGGGTTTAGTTTAGTTTGAGTAAATTTCTAAACAAGCAATAAAATAACGGTTGGACGTAGGCTCTGGAGTAGGAGCTGAACCAATTTTTAAAACATCGTCTTGTTTGTTTATTTACTTTTACATTCGTTTATCCTTTGCATTTTTATCTACCTATCTCGTTGCCAGTGCTGTGCAACAGTTCATCATACTATTGCATAGACCTGTTGTACCGTTTGTGAACTTACAATCCATTAAGTTTCTCAAACTCGTACCTAATAGATCTTACTTGTGTTAGTCATTAACCAAGTAAACGAGAAAATTTTTAAAAGGTACACCTAATTCACCCCTCCTCCTCTTAGGTGTTTATCGCGTTCTTAACTCTTTATTGCTTTATTTCGAATAATAACTCCTTTGTCATCTAGCTTGTTTCTGAATACCCATTTGGTGCCAATAACATATCGATCTTTAGGTCTAGGAACCAAGTGCCACACTTTATTCCGTTCGAACTGTTGGAGTTCATCTTCCATGACAACGATTCAATCTGATTCAGCTAAGGCTTCTTTGATATTAGTAGGTTCGATGGTTGAGAGGAAGGAGTAGAAGGAGCAAAATTTGTTTAAACCCCCACGGTTTGAACACCTTTCCTTATATTTCCAAGAATGTTCTCCATGGGATGAGAGTCTTTATATTTTCATTTCTTAGAAGCTGGAGGCACATCATTATCACTTGAACTGGGCTCACCTTTTTCAAATGATTGAGATTCAAGAATTGTTCCCCCTAAGTTCAATCCTGGGGTTATAGTAGAATCAGGTATAATCCTAGATTCTATTCCTTGGTTTAGATTTGAAGTTATAGATTCATCAGTTATAACCTCAGTTTCCAAGTTCTTGTTTTGAGAGGAGGTTATAGTATTATCAGCTATACTCTCAACTCTCTTTCCTTTTCATTTGAAGGATCTCCATGTTCATCATTCGTGCCTTCAATTTCTTTATCTTCTTCATCCAGCTCTCGAGGATCATCTCTAGATAAATGGAAATCAGGTTCGTTCACATCTTCTTCCTCATCCTGTTCAGCTTTATCAAACACATTATTTTCATCAAAAATAACATGAACACTTTCCTCGATACATAATGTTCTTTTATTAAAAACCTTGTATGCTTTACTATGAATTAGAGTACCGAACGGAAACCGCTTCATCACTTCTGGGATCAAATTTGCTTAAACGGGTTTTGCCATTGCTATGGACGAAACATTTACTTCCGAAGCAACGTAGATGAGATATGTTTTGTTTTCGTCCTGTAAGGAGCTCATAAGGAGTCTTCTTAATGATAGGTCTAATCAAAGCTCGATTATGAACATAGCATGCAGTACTAATGGCTTCAACCCAAAAATTACGAGGTAGTTCACTACACAAAAGAATATTGCGTGCCATATCCTCTAGCGTTATATTCATAAGTTTAACAACACCATTTTGTTGTGGGGTTCGTGGTTCAGAAAAATTGTGTCCTACACAATTTTCCCTACGAAATTCTATAAAAGCATGATTATCAAATTCGGTGCCATGATCGGTACGTATCGAAACTAATTTTGATTTATACTTATTTTGGCCAAGCTTCATTAGAACTACAAACTCATCGAAAGTTTCATCTTTTGAATTTAGAAAGAGAGGCCAAACATACCTTGAATAGTCATCAACTAGAACAAAAACTATTAGTTATTTAGACCAAATTAATACTCATCTTATGATATCAAAATTTCAAGTTAATTTTTTGTGGTCTAAATCTACATGCATGCAAACAAAAATATTAAAGAGATGGTATAAAACCATCTTAAGACAAAATGTCCTTACATTGTTGATGGTAAAATATGGGCACAACTCAAGGACTCCTTCCTTGATGTTATTCTTGAGCTTATACAATAAAGATGATCCTCCAACACCTTAATTACCAAAATAGGTAATCTCCTAAGGTGGCACCCAAGATTCAACCCAAATATATTACTACAAATAATATAGACTAGATATTATTTGAGTATATGTATATTTGATGTATTAATTATATTATTACTTTGATAATATTATTAGTTTACTTTTATATGTGTTTTAATATAAAAGGATGAACAAAATAAGAAGAAAAATATGTTCTATTGATGGTGTATATGAACCATCCACAATAAGCATATAAAGACCAATTTTTCTTCAAATTTTCAACCTTAGAAATGAGGGAAGGAATTGGGTATTTATAAGCATGAAAATGTAAACAATTCACATACAAAAGATAGTGGGAAATGACTACCTTTTCCACTCACAATGAGTGTATTAGTAGTGTATAAAAAACTGTCCAAATGGTCTCCTCCGGGTCCATTTCGATTTCCGACATTTGCCCCACAAATGCTTATAAGTATTATATTTAATTATCTTTCATAATTAAATATTAATTTATTTATTTAACACTTAAATAATACAAATTAACTACCAATGACTACTTAACCATTAAGTAATCATATGACCATTTTCTCAACATACAATGTGTCAATATTATCCCACTTAGCTAATTTTACAACCTCTTGTAAAATTAAATAGCTAATTAATTCCACCTCAAAACATATACACATATCGTATAAAATTTATTAATTAACAATTAACTAATAAATTCAAATTTATAAATTTATTATTTAAATATCACATAATTAAATAAAAAATCTCCTTGTCCCGAGTTCATAACCCGTCATCAACTAATACATTTACGCGACTAATTAAAAGTCAAATAATAAAAGGAATTAATTATCTTGTATCTCATACAAACAATTAATTCATTCTTTTTGGGCGTTATACTATAGGTGTGACCTAAAGGGATCAGCTGATCACCGCTGTCACACGACCGTAATGTCAAACTCTAGTCAGCCAATCATTACCGATTAACGATGACCAGCTGATAAATTAAATAAATAAATCTCTGGTATTCCTTTAACGAGATTTAATATGTAAACGCACTTATTGTGGAGGACACTACTCCAACAATCTCCCACTTGTCCGACACAAGTGTGCGTTACCAATTCTCTTGTCCAATAAAATCTCCCACTCAATGCAAGATGTCTTTCAGGTCGTTCTTGCACGTGATCATATCATAAAGTGGTTGCCTCGATCAGGAGAATGACTGTCTGACCGGATAATCTACTATAGATCTCATCCGAGCGTGGCCACGCATTTACAGTCACCTCTCCTCGAGTGGCCTTGAGATAAAATATGACTTAAATGGACAATCCCGTTGACCTATTTTCTTCGTTCGATACAGATCACAATGACCCAGTAAATGCTCATCGGCCTCCGTTTACGGCGTGACCTAGAACAAAAACCAAAGTCACCGGAAAACCGCACCAACTCAGACAAATAGTCATCAGTCTAATGAATTGACTCGAAGGAACAAAATAGAAATCCTCGCCACGACCTAGCAACAAAAGGACTCTATAAACGGCCATTGTCCGAAAAATTGTCTCACAATCTACCTATGTAATCGATCAGCCATCACTATGACCATATGACAGTCAAACTTGTCATCTATCGCCTTACAATCTCGTCACTCCAAGACGTCACCTCATTAAGTAACTAGGGACAAAATACAATGTTAAGCCAGTTCACTTTAATAGGGTTCGACATTGTCACTACAACCTATTTGAAAATAACAAAGTATATAAATTCAGATATAAAACTGAATATAACAATAAATGCAATTATCATATATGAAATAATAAATACAATATTTTGATTATTACATATCATATAACTTACAACAGTTCTGGCATTCGTTTCAACCCCGTCGAAACTACATGACTATCATGTTTAGCTTGAGATAAAGGCTTAGTTAAAGGATAAGCGATGTTGTCAGCTGTCCCAACCTTACAAACTGTAATTTCTTTCCTTTCGATTAAATCTCTAATTACATGAAATTTCCTAAGTACGTGTCTAGACTTGTTACTAGACTTGGGCTCTTTTGCTTGAAAAATAGCCCCACTGTTATCACAATACAAAGTGATAGGATCCTCGGCGGCCGAAAATACTTTCAGTCCCTCTAAGAATTGCCTAATCCAAACAGCTTCCTTTGCAGCTTCAGAGGCTGCAATGTACTCAGCTTCCGTTGTAGAATCAGCAGTCACGGACTCTTTGACACTTCTAAAGCAAACCGCCCCTCCGTTCAACAAAAAGACAAAACCAGCCTGGGATTTCAAATCATCCCTATCGGTTTGGAAACTGGCATCCGTATAACCTCTTATACGTAATTCAGATTCTCCTTCAAACACTAAGAATGAATCTTTAGTCCTTCTCAAGTACTTTAGAATATTCTTGACGGCTATCCAGTGACTCTCACCCGAAGTTTTCTGAAAACGACTCGTCATACTCAAAGCATACGAGATGTCAGGACGAGAACACATCATAGCATACATGATCGATCCAACAACGGAAGCATAGGGAATCGATTTCATGCGTTCAATATCCTTAGGCTCAGTAGAACACTGTGACTTACTCACAGTGATCCTACTGCCCATAGGTAGAAAACCTCTCTTGGAATTTTTCATATTGAATCGGCCAAGAATCTTATCGATATAGGCTTCTTGACTCAATGCTAATATCCTTTTGGATATATCCCTATAGATCCGGATACCCAAGATGCGTTGAGCCTCTCCCAAATCTTTCATTTGGAAGTGATTTCCTAACCACATCTTGACAGAAGCAAGCATATCTACGTCATTCCCAATGAGTAATACTCCCTCCGTCTCGGTCATTTGTTATCTATTCATTTCGGCACGAAGACCAAGGAAATGATAAAAAGTGGAGAAAAATAATAATAAACTAAGGTGTTTTCTCACATCTACACTTACCCACATAACACACCCACTTGTCCACTTATGTAAAGCTTACTAAAGTGGAAATAGATAACAAATGAATGATACACCCAAAAATGAAAATAGATAACAATTGACCGGGACGGAGGGAGTATGTCGTCCACATAAAGAAGTAAGAAAACAACTTTACTCCCACTAAACTTCATGTATAAACATGGTTCCTTAACACTTCGAGAAAAAAACATTCTGTTTAATAACATGATCAAAACGATGATTCCAACTCCTTGACGCTTGCTTAAGACCATAAATGGATCTCTTAAGTTTGCATACTTTGTTAGGATTTTTAGGATCCACAAAACCCTCAGGTTGTGTCATGAACACTTCCTCTTCCAGAAACCTGTTCAGGAAAGCGGTTTTGACATCCATTTGCCATATCTCATAATCATGAAATACAGCAATCGCTAACATTATCCGAACAGATCTAAGCATAACAACTGGTGCAAAAGTTTCATCATAGTGTAAACCATGAACCTGGGTGAAACATTTTGCCACCAATCTAGCTTTGTAGACATCCTTATGTCCATCCATGCCGATTTTAATCTTGAATATCCAATTACACTGAAGAGGTCGAACATCTTTAGGTAAGTCAACCAGGTCCCATACCTGATTATCATACATGGAATCCATTTCGGATTGCATGGCATCGAGCCATAGCTTAGAGTCAGAACTCGTAATAGCTGCTTTGTATGTTTTGGGTTCATCACTTTCCAAAAGTAAAACCTCATAGTCACCATCTTCCTCAATAACACCAAGGTATCTATCGGGCTGGTGACTAACCCTGTCTGACCTCCTAGGTTCAAAAGGAAGAATAACCGATTAAGACGTAGAAGGAACAGCTTCCTGTATTGTCACATCAGTTTGTGGATCTTGAACTTCATCAAGTTCAAATTTTCTCCCACTCTGTCTTCTAGAAATAAACTCTCTTTTCTAGAAAGACAGCTTCACGAGCCACAAACACTTTGTTCTCACTACTATTGTAGAAGTAATATCAACAAGTTCCCTTAAGGTAGCCTACAAAAATACATTTTTCAGAACGAGGTGCAAGCTTATCGTCAGACTTGCTCTTGACATAAGCATCACAACCCCATACTTTCATGTATCGCAGATTCGGGACTTTCCCTTTCTATATCTCATATGGAGTTTTTTCAGTTTCTTTAGTGGAACTTTTATTAAGTGAGCGTACAGCAGATAAAAGGGCAAAACCCCAAAATGACTTAGGTAACTCAGTTTGACTCATCATCGATCGGACCATATCTAATAAAGTTCGATTCCTCCTTTCAGCCACACCATTTAATTGTGGTGTGCCAGGAAGAGTTAACTGAGATACAATACCGTAGTATTTAAGGTGATCTTTAAAGTCATTGCTTAAATATTCCCCACCACGATCTGATCGTAATGTTTTAATCTTATTATTTAATTGGTTTTCTACTTCATTCAGAAACTCTTTGAACTTATCAAAAGCTTCACTTTTATACCTCATTAAGTAGACATACCCATATCTAGTCATGTCATCGGTAAAAGTAATGAAATAGTCATAATTACCTCTAGTAGTGACTGTCATTGGACCACACACATCGGTTTGTATTAAACCCAACAACTCACTAGCTCGAGATCCTTTTCCTAGAAAAGGTGAACGAGTCATCTTACCAAGAAGACAAGATTCGCATGTACCAAATGATTTGAAATCAAAATGTTTAATTATACCAGTCAACACTAGTCTTTTAATGCGCTTCTCGTTGATATGTCCTAAACGACAATGCCATAAATAAGATAGATCAGTATCACCAGTTTTGAGTCTTTTATTATCTAAATAATAAACATTGTTACTAGTGTCTAGAATATAAATACCATTGATTGAAATAGCTTGGCTATATACAATCCCATTAAGGGAAAAAATACAACACTTGTCTTTAATTACAAAGGAAAAACCTTCTGTGTCTAAAACAGATACTGATATTATATTTCTAGACAATGTTGGTACAAAATAACAATTATTAAGATACAACTGTAACCCCGAAGCTAAACTAAGTACATAAGTTCCTACTGAGACGGCGGCTACCTTAGACCCGTTACCCATTCGGAGATCAACATCACCCTTGTTTTGCTTTCTTATGCTTTTTAGGCCCTAAAAATGATTGCACGAGTGAGAACCACAACCAGTATCTAATACCCAAGTTGTATTTGAAGCATAATTTTGTCTATCATAAAAGATTCGGTTGCGAAATTACATGTTGGCTTCACAATGCTAGCTTTAATGTCATCCAGGTATTTCGTACAATTACGCCTCCAATGTCCCTTGTTATTACAGTAATTATATGTATCTTTAAGAGGATTACCCTCTATAGGTTTATGCTTGGTAGAGCAATTCGCAATCGCATTACTTTTGCCCTCCACCTGAACGGGCTTCTTACCTGCGTTCCTCTTAAACTGCTTCTTCCCCTTCACGTTAATTGCAAGCACATCTTTCCTTGTACTCCCACTCAATCCCATGTCCTTCTCTCCTTGCACAAGCAGAGAATTGAGCTCATGTAAACTCTTTCTCATATTCATCATATTATAATTTACCCTAAATTGGGTAAACCCTTTGACGTGAGAGAGAGTGGAGCACTCGGTCCACCACTAGTTCGTCGGGGATCTTACATCCCAACCCCTCTAAAGTTTTCACGTACTCAATCATTTTAAGTACGTGTGAACTTACAGGTTGACCATCTTTGAGGTTAGCCTCAAAGAAACGAACAGCGGTGTCATATTGAATTATTCTCGGGGCTTGAGAAAACATAGTTGAATGCCTTGAGAATACTTCATGTGCATCACGAAACTTGACACATTGCCTTTGTAAATCATGATCCATTGAAAAAATTAAAACATTTTTAATTGCAGTGGATTCTTTTTGATAATTTGAAAAAGCCTCCCTTACATCGGCAGTGGCCCTAGTACTAGGCGAAGGGGGAGAAGGATCGACAAGGTAGCGTAATTTGCCATCACCTGCAACAGCTAATTTTAGTTGTTGTTCCCAATCTTTAAAATTACTACCGTTGGCTTTTGAAACATATTTGTCCATCAATGAACGTAGCCATGAATCTCTAGCTATAGTGACAGTTTGACTAGTCGAAGCCATCGTGATTAATACAAAGGAAATGAAAGGAAAGATTAACATTTATCGTCTTAAATATTTTAACTTGTGAAACCTTTTTTAACAAGTTCCTATTTATATAATGATCTCCCACTGAATTATATAAACGATTTCAATATCCAATTTTATATAAACACGAGCACGGTGGACTGATTCAACCCATATTTATATAAATTTGGTGAGTCAAGATTTTGACTGATTCTACTACTAGAACTCTTGGATGACGGATTTTCTTAAAATCTATCTTTTAGCCCCAGAAATATATATGGGCACGGTGGACCAATTCAACCCATATTTATCCCGTTGAGTCCAACCAATTTTCACGCGTAATAACTTTTATTACCCTACTTACTCAACGTAAAAAGAGTGTAACTCGGTGATCCGAACCTACCTCTAATGAAGAAGGGATTCATAGGTGCTATTATTTGGTAAGGATTAATCTCAAATTTAAACAAATGTGAGAGATTTTATCAATTTTATTGTCTATCACTTTTAAGTGAACAAAATTGGTGAATGCTAGACAATTAAATTGATAACAACAAAATAAAAAACATGTAGTGACGATTTGGCATTAATTAAACAAACAAGTCCTAATATGGCGACCTAGTTAATTTAATTATCTAAAATTATTACACTTTGGAAACCAACTCCTTGGTCCCTAGAATTAATTACAAAACAAGTCGATATTCCCTTACATTACGGGAAATACCAACTTCTACCTATGGCCATATTAAGAAAATTACATAATTATAATGCTAAAAACCATTCATCTAAATGAATAATAAAATGCATTATGAAAAATGGCATGCCAAATCGTCTAACTTACCAACAACGATCAATTGAGCTTGTTTTGACGGAATTTTTACCAATAAAAATTCATAATCAATTCTTAAAATACTTTTAATATATGCTAATGATACTAATCAGGTCTAATATCAAAATAATTATTCTCACTAATTATCTTGAATTTATATGGGATTAAAACACAAATTATGACAAAAAGACATCGTAATTCACAATTATTATGAAAAACAAATTCCATTTAATTATAAAATTTATGGAAAATTAAATTTGAAGGCCCTGAAAATTCTGGTATTACACCAAAAATGACATGCAAGTGAAAATTCTTGGTTTTAAAATTTATTTAAAATGAATTTATAATTTAATCGGTAAAACGATAATTTTTACGATTTAATTCTAATTCAAACCATAAAAATTGAAATAACTTAAAATTAAAATTTTGTACATTTTGGAAAAAATTTCAGGAGCTAAAAATTCAAATATTTCGAGCCCAAAAATTAAATCAATATTTATTTGCAAAATAACCATTATTTACCAATTTTTATCAAATAAAAATCAATAAACTATCTAAATTAATCACATTAACTTAAAGTATCTACTTATCTCATAAATAGAACTTGCATGTGGTTATTTCTAAATAAATATGCATAAAATTAACATGCAACCCAATTTAATTAACTCTTAATTAATTTTAATGCATTTTTACTCAATTTTATGCCATTTTAAGTTATAAAAAGTGGAAAAATATAACAAAAATCAAATTTTCGTCTCATATCAATCTAAGACTAGATTATATACATGCAAGACCATATTATGTGATAAAACTAATTTTAGTAACATAATATCAATTTTATTAATTTATCTCATAAATTACTAAAATCGTCTTAAGACAACATGCAAGTATGTAACAATGCTCTGATATCACTTGTTAGTTATTTAGACCACATTAATACTCATCTTATGATATCAAAATTACAAGTTAATATTTTGTGGTCTAAATCTACATGCATGCAAAGAAAAATATTAAAGAGATGATATAAAACCATCTTAAGACAAAATGTCCTTACATTGTTGATGGTAAAATATGGGCACAACTCAAGGACTCCTTCCTTGATGTTGTTCTTGAGCTTATACAATAAAGATGATTCTCCAACACCTTAATTACCAAAATAGGTAATCTCCTAAGGTGGCACCCAAGATTCAACCCAAATATATTACTACAAATAATTTGGACTAGATATTATTTGAGTATATGTATATTTGATGTACTAATTATATTATTACTTTGATAATATTAATAGTTTACTTTTATATGTGTTTTAATATAAAAGGATGAACAAAATAAGAAGAAAAATATGGTCTATTGATGGTGTATATGAACCATCCACAACAAGCATATAAAGACCAATTTTTCTTCAAATTTTCAACCTTAGAAATGAGGGAAGGAATTGGGTATTTATAAGCATGAAAATTTAAACAATTTACATACAAAAGATAGTGGGAAATGCCTACCTTTTCCACTCACAATGAGTGTATTAGTAGTGTATAAAAAACTGTCCAAATGCTCCCCTCCGGGTCCATTTCGATTTCCGATATTTGCCCCACAACTGCTTATAAGTCTTATGTTTAATTATCTTACATAATTAAATATTAATTTATTTATTTAACACTTAAATAATACAAATTAACTACCAATGACTACTTAACCATTAAGTAATCATAAGACCATTTTCTCAACATACAATGTGTCAATATTATCCCACTTAGCTAATTTTACAACCTCTTGTAAAATTAAATAGCTAATTAATTCCACCTCAAAACATAAACACATATCGTATAAAATTTATTAATTAACAATTAACTAATAAATTCAAATTTATAAATTTATTATTTAAATATCACATAATTAAATAACAAATCTCCTTGTCCCGAGTTCATAACCCGTCATAAAATAATACATTTACGCGACTAATTAAAAGTCAAATAATACAAGGAATTAATTATCTTTTATCTTATACAAACAATTAATTCATTCTTTTTGGGCCTCATCCTATAGGTGTGACCTAAAAGGGATCAGCTGATCACCGCCGTCACACGACAGTAATGTCAAACTCTAGTCAACCAATCATTACCGATTAACGATGACCAGCTGACAAATTAAATAAATAAATCCCTGATATTCCTTTAACGAGATTTAATATGTAAACGCACTTATTGTGGAGGACACTACTCCAACAAAAACATACCTGGATCCGCCTCTACTTTTAACCTTCATTGGGCCAACTAGATCCATATGTACTAGTTCCAGTGGTTCTTTGGTTCTTACCACTCTCTTAGGTTTGAATGACGATATCACTTTTTTGCAACGAGAACATGAGTCACATATCGTCTCTTGATCAAATTTGATTGATGGCAACCCTTCAACCAAATCCCATTTCTTGAGTTTATTCATTATTGTCGAGCTAATGTGAGCAAACCTCTTATGCCACAAACATGGATCATTTAAAGTAGCTTTCATGCATGTAAACGAGTTAGTAGGAATTGCATTCAAATCGATCATATAGACATTCCTTTTATGATGATCTTCAAGAATAACAACACTTGTTCCTTCGATTATTATACGACAAGTATTTGAGTGAAAAACGACTTTATTTCCCTTGTCACATAATTGAGAGATACTAAGTAAATTATGCTTGAGTCCTCTAATAAGATATAAATCACTAATTGCATGAGAGGTAGAAATACCAACTTTACCAATACCAACAACCTTACCTTTCTTATTATCTCTAAAAGTAACCTTACCTCTATCAAATGGTTCAAGTGAAAAAAACAGGTTTACATCTCCAGTCATATGCCTTGAACAACCACTATCAAGGTACCATAGATTATTTTCTTTCACCACAACCTGCAAAGAGATTAGATATAGTTTTTAGGTACCCAACTAAGGTTGGGTCATTTAATGTTAGTTACCCTTAAGATTAGATCTTTTCTAACCCAAACTTGTCTAATGGTTTTTCGTTTGATAGACGAATGGGTTTGTCTTGGAGGTGTCCTAATCTTAGGGTGAGCTCTAGGTGTTTCACGTGGTTGCTTTTCAGGTTATTTAGGGGGAGCCTTAGTCTTATAAGACTCTTTAGGCTTTTGTGGTTGTCTAGATTCATTGGTCTTTTTCTTATAGTCAAAACTCATATCATAGAACCAACGAAATTTATTATTTCTTTCTTCATTCAAGTTTGGTTCATTCATGGAAATATCATTCTCTTCAACTACCGTGTCAGACGCTTTAACAAATTGAATACCTTTGCGTAAATCTTGCACGCGTTTAACACTGTTGTCTCGAATATGTCCCGTATGACCACAATAATTTCAAATCAAGTATTCAGGTAAATTAACATATTTTCTCGTCCTGAAATCTTGTTCGGAAGGAGTTGATTTGCATTTAGAGTGGTCTCTATGACCATAACAATCATGTCCTAAACTCATTTTCATGTTGTTGTCTGATTGCTCAGTTAGAAAATTTAGGACTTTCGTGCTTCCTTCCCACTTATCATAAAACTTTCTAGCATGTAAGAGCAAATCCTTTAAAGATTGAATTTCTTTTAAATATTTGGAATGATTTAGTTCTACGTCTTTAGAGGGTTATTCTCTTTATAGTTGTCACGGAAGTCCTGGAATCTTTTATTAAGAACTCGTACCATTTCCGAATGTAATTTATTAGTATCGGATAATAGAGATTTAGATTCTTTCAATTGCTGATTTAGAGAATCAATTTCCTTCTTTTGATCTGATATTGTAGCTTCTCTAGCTGTAGCTTCAGATTTAAGAAGCTCTTTGAATTTTCTCAATTCTAAGGTTATAACATCATTAGCTATAACTTTAGACTCAAGAACCTTTTTCTCAACATCTGTCGAATCTGATGTTGTAGCTATATTAAGTATAACTCTAGATTTAAGCTTCTTGGCTTTAGCTTTTAGAAGATGATTCTCCTCAGCAATATCTAGAATTTGTTCTTTCAAATATTTCAATTCCAGATCTTGTTCGTGACACTTATCAAGATTTTGCTCAAAATATTCGATTAAAGCATTCTTAGGCAGGTTTTTAACTTGTTCTTAAGTTCAAGATAACTTACCTCTTCTTCTTCATCGTCTGAGTCAGATTCTCCTAGGAAACAACATTCTGATTTCGAACTCGTGCTATCATCATCGCTTTTAGAAATTAGGTCAAGACTAACGTTGCTTAGACAAAGATTAGCAACCTCTTCATCTTCAGACGCTTCGTCATCTTCTGTGTCGAGGTCTCCCCAACACGATGCCATCATTACTTGTTTGAACTCCTTTTGATCTTTACACGCTTAGTCTTGTCTTTAATTTTCTCCCATGTGGGACAGTCCTTGATCATATGATCAGACTCTCCACATTTGAAGCATCCTCTATTGATGAACGAATTTTTTGACTCAGTTGCTTTCTTATTGAAGGATTTATTACTATTGTATGACGATTTTACTTGCTTGTTTCTAAAAATCTTCTTTCTGAATCGTTTAGCAAACAAGACCGTTTCATCCTCAATATAAGAGTCAACCTTTCCATTTGTCGACGCTTACAGAACCATGCTATTATTTTTACTTGGCTCGTCATCATCGTTATCAAGAACAAGCTCATGAGCCATGAGTGCTCCAATAGGCTCTTGATACGACAAGGGGGTAATATCTCTTGATTCCTCCATTGCTGTGACCTTAGAACGCCATTTTTTGGTCAGACTCCTAAGTACTTTTCTAGAAATGTCCTCAGATTCAAACTTCCAACTAAGATTTTTTTAACTCATTTATAATGCTTGAAAATCGTGTAGACATGCTATCAAGAGATTCGTCTGGCTCCATTGTAACGAGCTCATATTTTTGAATAAGCAAGTCAATACGATATTTCCTAACGAATTTTCTTCTCTCATAAGCCAATTCAAGACCATCCCATGTTTCCTTGGCCGAGGTACAAGAAGAAAAACGATCGAATTCATTTGACGTCATGCCGTTTTGCAACAAGCTTATAGCTTTCGAGTTTTTCTCAACTTTCTTGTAATCAGTCTCCACATAGTCTTATTCCTTTTTCTCATAGGTAGTGCCTTCAGTAGATCCGACCAAAATTTTATTCGGTCCGTTTTGTATGATCTTCCAGCACTCCCAATCATGTCCTTTTATGTACTGTGTCATCATGTTTTCCAAAGTCCATAATTCTTCCAATCAAAGACGGGACACTTTAGATACTTGGAATCCATTTCACACGTGTAAGGCAGCGGAATAAAAAGTAAATAAAATAAAAAGAGATAGATGGATCAGCCTCTTTGTGGTTTGGCAATCAAGAGCACGAGGCTCTGATACCAATTGAAGAGTATCGATCCGAAATACTCAAGGAGGGGGGGAGGGGGTGAATTGAGTATAAGTAAATAAGCCCACTTTTTTTATTATGTCCGTATGAAGCGTGTAAATATCAATTAGTATGAATTTATTGATTAAATTCAACTAACTTGATTGTATATGAAATGAAAAGTAAAACGAAATATGTAAAAGATGCAAGGACAAGCGGATTTTTGAAGTGGTTTAGTTTCACAGGTCGAAACCTACGTCCACTAATCTCGATTAATAATTTTGTGCCTTTCTACGGATTACAAAATTACTAACCCACTCGTACAACTAACTTTAGTTGTAACTCAAATGAGTACCTTTAAATACTCAATCTATCTATTTTACGTTAACAAGAAAGTGTTTGAATGTTATTTCGATGTTCACACAAGTGAATGAATAAGAAAAAATTCTAAGCATTATTGTCCAATAACGATATCAATAAATGTAATTGACAAATGAAGAACTTAACTTTTCAAAATAATAAATAAAGTAAGGAGTTTTAAAGGCGTTTGCAATTAAAAGAATTTTAATTTATTTTCGTGATATGCTAAAAAACAATTTTGCGTGAAAAGTCTCTCTTTAATTAAAAGAACGAAAGTAGTATTTATAGAAGACGGAAGCTACGGTTTAGAATTTCGAAACCCTAGAGCCGTGTGTCGTGTGAAAGAAGAAAGAATTCTTCTTAAGATTTTATCTTATCTTTTATGGAAGAATATCTTAATAAAGAAGATATGAAATCTTTCTTTAATAATTATATCAAGATATATTTTACATTTTTATGGAAAATATATCTTTTTAGATGATTAAAGAAATATGGAATCTTTAATATATTATCATCAAATAAGATAAGCTAAACCCTAACTTGCACAATAAGGAAACGAGAAGTGAATCATGGCTAAGATATCCGTCCTCTTCAACGCAACCCTAGGCGGCACGAAACCCTAGGTGGGCTCTTTTTAGGATTTACCATGAATAATAGTATAAATCTTAGATAGCATAACAACTCATAAGTTGTATTACTTATCAATAGAATAATAACTAATTATTCACCATAAAAGTCATAAGATATAATCAAAATAACTACTTCAAAAATATAAAACCATTTTGAAATATTTTAGCTCTTTAAAAACAAAGTTCTTCACATGTCATCCAAAGTTATAGTGCAAAGAGCTATAACTTTAGATCTTGCTTAGTAAAGTTATAAATAAAACAACTAGAAATTTACTCCACAAAAATCACATCTAAAGATACCATTACCAAATGACGACCTATACTATCTAATCTTCCTGGATATTTCAGTAGTCGATCATCTTGTATCTTGAATATAAGATCTTCATCTTGAGCTTCAAAACTTGAGTAATCATTAAAACTTGTATTAGTCTAATCTTTGTCTTGATATAACCAGCAAGCTTTGTTCAACGTTCTTATAACATTTAGCAAACCATTACAAGTATCAAAGATATATATATATATATATATATATATATATATATATATATATATATATATATATATATACAAGGGGACGGTGATCAAGCCACAACAACACTGTTCATACACTGTTCATCCAACCCGATAGGTAGATTTTTACTAAACAGAAGGAAAAATACTAATTATGGTAAACTCTATGTCCACTTCAAAACACCCTAAACCCCAATCCATGGCCAAGCGGGCAGACAGAACGGACCCAAGAGTTTACAGTAACTAGTAATTAACATGAGTTTAAACTATCAGCCAGATCTTAAAAGAGTATGAAGAGTATCGTTATTTTAAGTATCATCATCACCAAGAGTATTATTACCAGGAAGGATAAAAAAATTAATTCCTTTAGTTAGTCATAGTTCAACATAAAGGATTTAGCCTGTTAGGCTCATCCTATAAGGTTTAAACAAAAATTTAAAAAGAAAATAAAGATAAAAAGAAAATACTTGCAGTCACAAGGTTGTGCTCAGCAGAAGATTTATTTATTTGATTTTAGAGAAAGTTTTTACAAGACAGATTTAGAGAGAAGGCAGAGAAGGCTTGCTAGAAAACCTAATGCCTCCAACTATGTTACAAGCCCTCTTTATATAGGCAGAGGGGAAAAGAAAAGACAAACAAAAGTGCGTAAGCACTTACATCATATCCGACAGCATTATTAAAGCTTTTTACAAAAGTATCTTTTTAAAAGATAAAAGTAATAATTATTGCAAACAGTGTTGGACATCTGTCCTATACACCTGTCCTTCTAGACTGCTTTGTTTGAATTTTTAATCCACTCGGCTGCTTTCCTATCATCATTTCAAAGTGGAATATCATCGTCTGGGTCCTGAGCATCTTGCATCAGGTTGCTGTAAGAGGTTTGGCTATGGAGTGAAGCCATGGACATATCTGAAGTTGAAGCTTCCTCATCTCTTTTTTTCTTAAGTGTTTTTAATAAGGCTTTTTGATAAACCTGTTTAATTTCATCTTCACTCATGTCCTCAACATCAAGGGAATCTTCAGCCCATAGGTTGACAACAACATCAATTTCTTTTCCTCTTTGCTTTTTATCAGCCTGTTCTTTATATTCTAAGTAAGAGTTTATCTTACTTTTTAATAGATTAATAGTATAGATGGATTGAATTTCACCATTTTCATCTGCCTCCATCATTTTTTTTCCAGAATTTTGAATAAGATCTATTTTTAAGACAAAATAATCCTTGGGTATAACCCGTTATTGGAACAGCTCCCCATATCCATGGGATTGAAAATTCCATAAAAAATCTTAAATCCTCAGGAATATAATCCTGCACAGTAGGCTTAAGCCCTTGCCATTTTATAAAATACTCTTTAAAGAGTTCTGGAAGAATTTTTGAAGTAGTACCATAAAAATTCCACCATTTAATAAACCAAGAGGGGATATCCATATTATCCACATTAATTTTTATAAATCACGTATGGAATTGAAATCCATTCTCATATAAGAGTACCTTATCAAAGGATTGGATATAATCCCAATAATTATATTTCATATAAACTCTATTTACTGTAATTGGTTTTTCTTCAAAAGGAGATATACCCCATTCGTTTATGGGATGTATTTTCCCAATAATAATTTTTGAGAATTTATAACTCTCAGGAGTTTCACTTGTATAGAAGTGTCTAATAGTGCAATCATTATTTTTAAGAATTTCTTCATAGAAGAGTCTGTACTTATATGTTTCCTGAGTATAACCCAGTTTACCAAGATATCTTTTATGAAGATAGCAGGGATTATTTTCCCATTTTTTGTCAGATTCATTGAGAAAGAGTATAACTCTTTCTTCCTTTTCATTAAGGATCATATCATCTTCTTTTTTAACAGTAGCTTGTACTGATGAATATGAATATGGACTCCCGGGTATATCCGGTTTCCTTTTCTCAACTTCTAACTTATTAGTCTCCATGGCAACCAATTTTTTACTTCCATATTGAACAAGGATATTAGGCCCTTGTCCTCGTCCTCGAAAAGAGGTTCCTCATCCTCTTCCTCTTCCTCTATAAGAGGATATTTCCATCTGAGATATTGCTGCAAGAAAAACACACTTAATTAAGAGCATATGACAATTTTAGTTATATATAAATCCTTCAATGCATTCATCACTTTGTAAACGATATAATTCTAAACTGGTGTATTTACAGTCTAAATAATAAGCTGAAAGTCTTTTCCTTAAGGATTGCTTAAAATTAGATCTTCCCCTTAAGTTGCAATAAGAGTATCTTATCATTCTATTACGTCTTACTCTTTGTAAATAATACTGATATGTAATGCAGATCATAAATATTCTCTAGTTAAAAAATCAGGAAGGTGATTATCTTCACCTTTTTTATAAATAATTTGAAAATCAAAAGGTGCCAAATGAGATTGCCATCTTGAAAACATTTGTTTTGACACATCATGCTTAAAGTCTTTTGTAAACATATATTTTGCTGCTTTAGAATCAGTTTTTACTGTAAAAGGTTTATTATATAGGTCATCTTGAAATTTCAAAATACATTTAACAATAGCTAATACCTCTTTAGCTATAGTAGCATAATTACTTTGAGTCTTATTCCATTTTCCTGAATAAAATCGAATAAGTAGCTCTTTTTGAGTAGTTGGTTCTACTTGTTTTAATATACCACCATACCCCTTTTCTGAGGCATCTGTTTCTACAATTTTTTTCCCAATGGGGGTTAGCTAAGGATAAACAAGGTAAAGATATAATCTTAGTTTTAATTTTTCTAACAAATTAGTATGGTCCTCTCCAAGGATTTGCATTCTTTTTTAATCATGTCATATAAGATAGTCAGTATCTTCAAAGAATATTTTTATAATAGGGAGATATATAATTAAGACTTCCTAGAAATCTTTGTAGTTGAGTTTTATCTAGTATCTCATCCGGAACTTTGATCAAAATTCAATACTTCAGTTAATAGGAATTATACTTCCTTTTTCTATATTATGGCCAAGAAATCTTACCTTGGTTTGGAAGAGCATCATTTTCGGTTTAGAAATTACTAACCCATTTCGAATGATAATTTTTTGAAAAATATCTAAATGCTTAAAATGCATTTCAATAGTTTTAGAAAAGACTAATATGTCATCAATATATACAATAATAAAATCCACATAATCATTAAAAATTTCATTCATAATCTTCTGGAATTCAGAAGGAGCATTTTTTTAAGCCAAATGGCATGACATTCCATTCATATTATCCAAATGGAACATTAAAAGCTGTTTTATACCTGTCATCAGGATGTATTTGTATTTGCCAATATGCAGATTTTAAATCAAA
This sequence comes from Silene latifolia, assembly GCF_048544455.1. NCBI lineage: Eukaryota > Viridiplantae > Streptophyta > Magnoliopsida > Caryophyllales > Caryophyllaceae > Silene > Silene latifolia. Next base: position 74,003,861 of record NC_133534.1, read on the forward strand.
TTTGGAAAATATAACAGAGTCATATAATCTGTCTAATAAATCTTTTTTATTGGGTATAGGATATCTAATCCATTTTAATACCTTGTTTAAAGGTTTATAATTAATAACAAGTCTAGGGACACCCCTTTCTTGCTCTGTATGTTTATTAACATAAAAAGCCGTACACGACCATGGTGATTTAGAGGCAGTGATTAATTTTTTGTCCAATAAAGAAGCTATTTCTTTTTGACACAAAGCTAAATACTCCGAATTCATTTGACAGGGTCTGGCCTTAGTCGGAATATTTTTCTCATCAAAGTCCGCTTCATAAGGAAGAGTTACAACATGCTTTTTTCTATCCCAAAATGCAGAGGGATGATCTTCACATATTGTAGCAGCAAAAGTATTGTTTATCAAAGTGATTTTACCTTGTAATTTAGGATTTTGTAATTTTTCATCAAGAGTTAACATTGTAACTTCTTGTTTTAGAAAATTTAATTGTTTTTCTTTGTTTATTAAATGATCATATACTTGATGTAAAATCTTAGTAATAGGCTTTGTAATAAATTTAAAAGTAATAGGGTCTTTTTTGTAAGTAGCAATAATTTTCTCATTATCCACATGAATTATGGGATAAAGTTGATTAATAAAAGGAGTTCCTAGTATAACTGGAGTAGTTAATTTATCTTTTACTAATAGAAAAGATGAAGGAATACATTTTTTATCCACACAAATGTAGGCTTTAGGGATTTTGAATTCAATATTTAATTTATCTCCTCCTGCATGAGAAAGAGTATGAGAGGTTTTTTCAAAATATATAGTTGGTATTAATCCTTCTTGAATAACATTTAAATCAGCTCCGCTGTCTACAAGAGCAATTAAATTATTTTCAAAATGATTTTTAATTTTTAGATTAATTTTTATGTACCATTTTTTGGTGAATAACAGATTCTATTGTCTGCAAAAATTCTGAATTGGGTTCTGCAGAAATTATTTCCATTTTTGCTGATTCCTCAATTTTCGTTTCTGGATTTTCACATCTTTCCATACTATTTTCCAAGTTATCACTTAACTCTTTATCCCGATCAAAAACTTGTAACATTTCAAGATTAGATATTCTTATATCCTGGCTTTTCGTTTTTTTACGAATATCTTTAATCTCTGTTTTAAGATTCTCTATTTCTTTAAGAACATCTTGTAATGATGTAGGTTTAGAATTTAATTTCTTATGCTTTATTATTTTGAAAAGCTCATTTATAGTATAAGGTTCATTATTATCTGGGGTTTTTAAAGAAAATGAATTATTAGAACTACTAGGTTTTTCACCCATAATATCAAGAATTTTTTATCTAGCTTCTGGATCTTTAATCTTTTGAAGAACTTCAACCCAGTGATGAGATTCCAACACACTAATATGATTGTCTTCAAATTGGGATATCAAATTGTAAAGATCATTTTCTTCTTTTATACATGGTTTATTTTGGGAACATGGTTCACATTCTGAACTAGTAGTCTTAGAGGAGCCGGATAAATATGAATCTCCATCCATTAATTTTACTTCATTCTCAGAAAATGAACTAGAGCTGTCTGATTCATTATCTGTAAGAAATATTTTATATAGCTCATCTTTAATTTTATCATCAACATTAAGAGTAGAAATCTTTTTCTTAGTCCAACAATTTTTTTCCATGTGACCAACCTTATTACATTTATAGCATATAATTGGGTTTTCCCATTTCTTAGATCTATTTTTCTTATATGATTTTCTTAAAGCTTTTCTTTCAGCTTTCTTTTCTAATTTTGCCTGTGAATAATGATGCTTTTTTCTTTTTCTTTTATAAAAAGGATTATTATTAAAATTCTGTTTATTATATTTTTTCTTTTTAGGATATGGTATATCCATACCAAACTGATTGCAAAATTCTCCTAATTGATTTTTCTCAAGAAGATTTTGCCTTTTTAATTGTTGATTTAATTTAAGCTCATTACAAAGATTTAAACCTTCTTGGATGCAAGTCCCAATCAGACTACCATAAGTATAATTATCATAGGGAATAGAAGTATACCCATTTCTGAGATTATTTTTAACCCTTTCTGCAAATAAATGAGGTAAACCATCAATAAATTTAGATTTCCAATGTTCACTAGACGCTTCAAGGAGTTCCATGACTCTACTTAGAAACGTGTCTTTATACCATCTAAAATCAGTAAGAGTTTTACATCTTAGATTCTGTAAAAGGGTTCTGATATTTTCATTATTATCAGAATATCTTCCTGTAAAATGTTCAACTATATTGACTACTAACGTATAAACTGCATTGTCTTTTTCCGTATTATCTGGCATATCAATTTTTGTATTCATAATTAATGTTTTAGCCTCATTAGAAAGACAATTATCCCACCAGCCTTTTACCTGGCCTGTAAATCCTGCTGTAATCATTTTAGCAACAGTTACATCGCTATTACCAGCAATTTTACACATAGTACCATACATCATAATTCTGTGGATTTGATTGTAAATTTGTTTATCTGTAAATCCATCAATATTCCATTCATAAATACACTTCCCACTATAGCTATTATTTAAGTGATATTCTTGTTCCTCATGAAGGACATCTATCGGTGAAGGTCTATTATAGTAATATAATCTTTGAATAGGCTTATCTGCCCATCTTTTATCTATTCTATTCAATTCATCTCTTATAACTTGTTTATGATCATTTTCATTATCAGAAATATTCTCAACAAACTTATCATTAAGAGTTTTTAATGTTAGTTTTCCCATCTTTTCTTTAAGTTTAGTTTCAATTCGTTTACTCAAGTCTTCCTGCTCCTTATAAGCTTTTTCCCAATTGAGGGGAGCTTTTGTAATAAAGTTGGAAATTTCAGGAGGATTTTGAATATTTACCCTTGAGGGTCCTGGCTTTGAGATTATCCTATTTTTGCTAATATTATCTTTTATATTATTTTGCATATTCTGCAAAGATTCATCTATACTACAGACTTTCTGTTATAAGTAAGTTAATCCCTCAATTTTTCCATGTAAAGAACTTAAATGTTCCCCAACAATGTATAACACTAAATTAGCATAATTATTTTGTTCTATTAATACATTTAATTGTGTTGCTTTTATTGGAGATGTATCATCTAAGGTTTTATACAGTTTTGATATTGCAGTAAAACCACATGTACTGTAATGAAATTGATCTAATGGGGGATAAATACCCCTTATTGTTTTGTTATCAGGTAATTCATATGTTCTTTCTAGTACAGAAATATGAGGTTCTATAAACATAGAATAAAACCAAATTCCAAAATATATAATTTTATTATGAGAAGAACAATACTCATAAAACTCATCCTGGAGTTTTCTTTGCTGGTCTTTATAAAAAATTTTAAAAAACCAAATTCTAAATTTTTCCCATTTAGGTGAATTAAATTCATTTTTTATTATACATCTAGCTTTGCTTCCAAAGCTAAAATCTATTTTTTCCCTTTTATCTTCCATTAAGACAATTGTAACTCATTTGAGACAAGGTCTCGAATTGAGGTTCATTAGTATGACCTCTTATGATATTATCATTATATTTTTTAAATTAATTTATTCTAACTTCTTGAAGATTTTCATCTTCTTCCTCTCTTTTCTGAGAAGTAGAGGCTCTAGAAGGTATAGGCCTTTCTATCTCGTATTCTAGGGGGGAAATAAATGATCTTACAGAGTTAGATCTAGAAAATCTAGAAGATTTATCCTTTAATAAAGGTATTTGATTCTCAAAATTCAAACTAATAGATCCATCACCTGTTTGTGACACATTTAATAAATTTGTATCAATTATTGGTCTTGGCTTCATAGCTCTTTCTATTTTCCAATTTTCCGGAAAAGTTATTTCTTCCCATTTAATCTTTCTTCTTGTAGTTATATTTGATTTAGAAAAATTAGACTCAATAATTATAGTCTCATTTAACTGTTTATCAGCTAATTTACAATGAGGATTCATTGTAGACAATGGTTTATAATATATTCTATAACAGATACAAATTACTTCTGACCCTGGAGCATAATGATAACCATGGGTTTTAACATTTAAGGTTAAAGTATCTAGAATGTTACTATCTGTTAAAGAAACTGTCAAATTTGGATAAACATCAAAATATACTGGTCCATGTGCCAGACTAGATTTTATTATTCCCATTATAGATGATTTAAAGTCTAAATTTCTTCCATCTCTTAAAGCTGTTATAAAGCTTTCAGGTAATCCTTCTAACGTTAAAGGCTTAAAAGCTATTTGAACTAGCCTTATATGAATAAATTTATATTCCTTTTTCCTATAAGGTTCTAAATCTTTATCATTTAGTAATTGTAAAAACATTTCTTCATCATCTAAAGAGACTGATTCTTCTGTAGTTTTTACTACTTGTTTTAATCCTAAACATTCGAAAAAGCCTAGCTCATATATCTTATTAATCTCAATCTCTGGAATAGTCCATTTATTAAGTAGATCTAGATTTTTAGGTATATCTGCCTCATAACTTGCACTGTTTTTAACAGTTTTCTTGTTACCAAAAACATGCTTCATTAGACTCATAAGGATAGAAGGGTATGTTGAACTATAACTCTCTAAATTTCTTAATCTTTACTTACTTCCATGGCTCTGATACCACAAGCGGACGGTGATCAAGCCACAACAACACTGTTCATACACTGTTCAGTACGAACCGTAGGAACTAATTTAAATTATCATAACAGCAAAACAAAACCCATCGGACTTCCCTCACACTTATCCTTTATGTTTATTTATTCACACACCCCACCTAACTTTCCGTCTCCTTCATCCACCACTATCACCATCACCATCCGCTGTTGCTTCCGGGAAGACAGCCGGAGATGATGCTATCTTCCGCCGGCCACGTAGACCAAGCCACCGCACTTCTTTTGTCGATCTTATGGCCAAAAACTAAGTTATGGATTTTCGGATATCTTCCATGAGTTGCAGTTTTCGACTCTAAATTTTCCCATTTCTTCTACTTCGACAGTACTATATTTTTTCTGAAATCTTAATTCGTTTATCGTAGATCTTGCATCCCGGTTGAATTTTGCAAAAACAAATATCACTGGTTAATAGAAACAGTTGCAGTTACAGAGGGTTGAATCTATTATGAGGTACAAGGATATGATTACTAGAGGTAGTGTTAAATGAACAATTTCTTTTTATTTCAATTTTTATTATTTAATGTTTTGGTTGATTAATTTTGGGTTTGATGAAATGTAAAGTATTGTTGTTTAGGAATGAATGATTAGGGAGGACGAACTGGGGTTGTTAGTTGTTGAGATGTAAAGCTGGTTTGTGGAATTATTGGTGATAATGATAGTGGTCATGATTTGTCAAGGATTTAATTATAAATTAAGACTCTTTAGTAGTTAATGATTTGTCGACAATGGTGATTTCAATTATTAGTCAGTGGTTACGTTTTCTTGATCCGGAGTAGTATATTATTATTTGTAAAGTAGTCCTCCGGATACTCTGAATTGTGAACACATCCATTTTCTAGGGGATTTTGAACAATCATAAGAATTCAGCGAATCAGATTGAAGATAATTCTGTAAATGACAGTCAATGATTGAGTTTAAGGGCTATAAATTGCGCTAAGCAAGATTCCTCAATAGAACCCCTTTTTTCAGTCTTGCATTGACTGGCGAAAATCGTCTTAGAGCTAGCGTGGAGAAGCATTTTTAGTTTCACTTCTCATCTATTCGATTACTTAGCCATCACTAAACTAGAAAACATATGATATATAGCGAGTTCATACCCTCAAGCCTCAACAAACACCTTTCTAATAGTTGAAATTGTAATATTGACAATATTTGACATTTATCTTGTATCAATGAACTTCAGTGAACTTTTGTGCTCCTTTCAATACTAACCTGTTCTCGGTTCACCTCTTTTGCAGATATACATGGCAGTTTTACTCTAATAGGCTGCTTACACTTGCGGGTGTTTACGGTTTCTGGAAGTATGTCTCAAACCTAGACCGCCTTGAGGCTCGTCGTTACCTTGAAATGTTCTATGCCCTCAAATACCGCAAACTGGTAAGAAGAAACCCAGAATTTACAGTTTCCTTTTAGTTGCTTCTTGATCTAATGTTGTGATCTCTCTTTCACTTAAAATAGCACTGAACAATTTTGCCATACACTCGATTTTCAGGCTGAGTCAGTTCCGCATGCCATCTAAAAGAGTGTATCTAGTAAGGTAAAAGAGTGTATCTAGCTTGTCAGAGATGTGTATCTAGCAAGCTAAAAGAGTTTATCTAGCATGTCATAGATGTATATTTAACAATATAAAGGATTGTATCTAGCATGCCAGATATGTGTATCTAGTAAGGTAAAGGAGTGTATCTACCATACGATGGATGTGTATCTAGGTTACCATAGATGTGTATCTAGCAAGGTAAAAAAGTGTATCTACATTTCCAGAGATGTGTATCTAGCAAGGTAAAGGAGTATATCTACGTTGGTATTTTATTGAGAGGATGACATTCTTTCAAATAATCATCTGAATTTGTCCCCTTGTATCGAAGTGTAGCAAGTTTTGTTGGTATAGACTGCTATCTCCAATAGTGCTCGAACTTCTAACTGTCTTTGATCTTAAAATGTTTGTATTTCGTCTATAAGATGATAGAGTGCTACCTTATACTGTTCAAAATGCTTCATTTACTGATGTTTAGTAAATGTTTCCCCTAGTGCTTGTCTTTTTCATTTCCGACAACTTACTAACCCATATTTTTTATTGGCAGCTAGAGGAGTGTATGTAGCACTGTAAAAGAGTGTATCTAGGTTGTCAGAGATATGTATCTCACAAGGTAAAAGAGTGTATCTAGCTTGATTACCACTCATTTGTTTGAAATCCTTTTTGTTTTCGCTCGTGCACATTAAGCTGTGATGCCTGTCTTTCCCAATTTTTGTCACTTTGTTATGATGTGCTGGTTTTACTGTTACCCATTTTCTTTGAAGATTTTTGAGTTGGCTTAATCGGCATGTCGTTGTTCGTCATAAGATGTTAGGCATTACTTTCTTTGATGGTTTCCTTTCCGTCTAACTACCTCTTGATGAACATTTTGTCTTCTAAAGCAATTAGTCTATTAATCTTACCAGTCTTCTGTCTTCTAGGTTTAATTTTCTTTGATTCAATAGAATGCTATGTTCTTATAGTTTCTTAATTAATATGGCCGATTTGGGAGATCGATGCAATGCCTGCCTCCCTTGTGTTTAAAGCTCTTGCTGGTCACCATTCACGCCCTCTACTTTTCCATCCTCTTTCTTGTCAACCCTCACCATCTCTTTGAAACTGCTACTAATTACCCCTGGTATGCTATTTTCTCATTTGAGACCGTTTTAAGCTTAATACCACTTCTTTCAATGCTATATGCTCATAACCATAAAGACCGTCTCTAATACCTTACTACATTTGCTTTCCTTCAGGTCTTTTGGATTCTATCTATTGCTTTTCATTGTTACCTTGATGCAATACTTCATCGCTGCCAACACTTCTCCGGCGTAACGACTATTACTTCGCTATTTTTTTGTGCTTTGACTAAATGATTGGATTTTAGATAATGTGATGATTAAATAGGTAATAGTATAAGATCTTCACTATTTAATTTATTGTAATTGGAATGACGACAATTAATTTGAGATGAGGATAATGTGATTGGGATGGGGCAGCACATTTGCATTTAAACCTTGGTTTTCATCATTCGTATTTTGTAGCTACGTAGTTGGCACAATGAGGGCTACTACAGAAACTGAATCATTACTTAGGGCCTCTCCTGTAAATTAGCAGTGGAACTGGATTTTTCTAGGCCTGGGAAGGTGTTGGCGTTGTTGCATCATCGCGCAAGCTAATAGGAGCTACTGACCCTCTTCAAGCTGAACCTGGAACTATCAGAGGAGATCTTGCTATCCAAACTGGAAGGTTAGTCTCTTGTGGTTAAAGATACAAGTTCCCGGAAAACCATGGCTTGACAGTCATAACAATGTTTACAAAACTTGCGAGTTACGAGATATGGTTTGTCAGGTATGCTCATTTCATGAATGTTAACTTGAACGTGTAAGTGCAAGAATGTGATTCATGGAAGGGATAGGCCTGACAATGGCAAGCGCGAAATTGCTAATTACTTCTATGCTTTTCTTTTACTCATCTACTAGATGTTCCTTTAATAAATTAGATGCAGTAAATAGATTAATAGATTATTGTTAAATGCTTTATTGTGAAGTTTGGGAGATGTAAGTAGTCAAACATAAGTGATGCGCGTTTTTAATAGTCCATACTCTATCTTGTACTTTTTCTCACTGAGTGACATGAGCGTTATATTTGGTCAAACGCTCGGACATGGAGATCCTGCATTCTAACGAGCATGGAACAGAAACTCCGAGTCGTTTATGGTTTCTTTCTTTGGGAAGTTAAATTTATACAGTAATTTAATACTGGTGAGTGGTGAATGGTAATTGTTGACGGAGTATCTTCTGGTCTTATATTCTAATGTGCGTTTTTCTTTTCAGGTCTCTGGTTCAAAGAAGATGGAATATGGCAATTTACTCCTGGCAAGAACCGTGGCTTAAGGAATGACTTTTGACCAATTTTGTAAGAGTGTCAAGCGAGCTCTTCACAATATTGAGCTTCTAGAATGAGTTAGATGCTTTTCACATACCGGCATGTCCGTGTGACATTAATTTCTTTATGTTGAATTAAAATGTAATATTTGTTCATATTCCAGAAATAATTTTGTAATGACTTACCTATTTTGTGGTATTCTATCAATCATGATTCATGATCTCATGACTAGATAAAACCTGTGATTCATTCTTGTATAAAAAACTTTAGCATTTATGAGTTGCAAGCTCATCGGAAAAATTGGTCCATGGTGCATAATTAACTGGTCCGACAATTATAAATTTGTAAGCAGCGAGCAAAGGGAGTATCATATACGGAAAAATCAATCGTTTGTGAACTCAAATCTAAATGCAAAGGGATAAGCCAGCAGTGTACAAATTGGTTTGGTGATACAAGTACATCAAATAGTCATACTGTCACAAGTTTACAACTCGTTTGCGCAAATTAAGAGGTCCATTTCATGCTAAAAAAACATATGAGACAAACATCACAAGATTACAAGTTACAACCAGGTGAACACCCACGGAAATTCCTTACAAACAGCAAACAAACACGTCATTCACTATCTAACTCAGAACTTTCGAGCACCCTATCGATTCATAATCACTCGAACAACCAGAAACATTCAACAGTGGATCACTATCGAAAGAACTCAACCCTTGTTTTATCTGCAAACTGCTTACCTAGAAATCAGGAACTCTATCGAAACACCAACACCTTTCTCTTGTACTCGATTAAGTTCCGAGTTCATACTCACATAAGAACTATCACCACTCACAGTTACTCCTGAATTTGCATATAAATCTTGTGACACATTCGTACTCGATTCAATATCCATCAAATCATGATATACAACACTCGATTCATGCTCGGAACTAGACTAACGTCAACATCCTTGCTTAAGCTACATCAATGTCGCCTCTGCATACCAATTCATAATCAATTTTATCAATTAGGGTTCGAAGTAACATAAATCAAATCGATCAATTAAAATAGTTAAAATGAAGAAAATACCGAAAATTAAGAGAGAATCGTCTTTATGAAGCTTAGAAGGAGGTGTTTCTTGTTCGAACCATTCCACCATTGATGGCGATGAAGACGACGACGACAATATTATATGACACCTAATTATTATACATTGAAACAAGTACCGTTCTAATGTTCAATACAGTAATTTGAAACCTGTCAACCATCTGATGATCATATATACATTTGTGTATAAATTGAGTTCAATACAAACCGTATGACAAGCAAGATAGTAGAGGAAACACATGGTTATATTACTAGCAAGATACACATATTGCTACCTCAGATACACATGCTATTTCTACTGGATACACATCTCGATTTGGGTATCCGGTAGTAATACCATGTGTATCCGGTAATAATATCACATGTATCGGGGTTGATATTTTGTGTATCCACCATCCAACCACAACTACTACAACCATCGGGCACCTACCACCACCACAGCTATTGTGGACCACCACAAACGGCACAAGAGATGTCACCAGCCACTGCCGATGAAGCCGGTGTTATATTGGGTCACCAACACCAAGCAAACTTCCAGCAACATGATTAATTTCACAAAAAAAATTAGCAGGCAGTGATATCAAAACCATTTAATTACCCGAAAGTATACATTGAAGGGCCATATGGAGCAGCGTCTCAGAATCATATCAATTACGACATCCTCGTGATGATATGATCACCACCACCTTCAGATCGTACCAGCTCTAATCGATAGTACCGTATCACTGGCGATACCGCGCCGCACCTTGTTTCCACCACAAACCAGACCTCCGACAAACATCATACCAACTGACCACCTGCAACTCCATTTTTGTTTAATCTCGCATCATTAAACCACCATAGTTCGGACTAACGCGCCTCAACAACTAACATAAATCTAATTTTTTATAAAAATTGAGATAGATCTAAGAAAAACAAAGAAATATTTAGAAAACTAATCACACTGATGATATTTTTGGAAGATTTCGAATCAAAATTGAGTAAATAATGACTTAAAATGCACCTAATTGTGGTGGTGGTGGTGGTGCGGCAAGCAGGGTGGCGACAGTGTGGACGATGCGCCATGGAAAGGGCTGCAAGAAGGAAGACGTTCGCAAAGAGAGAAGAGATAGAATCGAGAGGATCGCCGGCGAGTTTGCCGGAGGAAACATAGCGGTCGTCTCTGCCGGCATCTGGTGGTGGTTGTTGGCGTTGGTTGGAAGTTGTTAGAGGTGAGAGAGAGGATAAGGAAGGTTGGGTTTATTTAGGCTTTACTGCTCAGAAATCCTGTTGGTTGGTTATCTTCGTGTTTGTTGCCTAAATTAGAGAGTTCGCACAGTTTGCACCGAACTTTAGGTTCGTAGAGGATCCTATATGTATATATATATATATATATATATATATATATATATATATATATATATATATGTATATATATATATATATATATATATATATATATATATATATATATATATATATATAGGGGGCGGGATCCGTGCGAACTAACTTACGGTACGAACCGTACGAACCAACCCATTATACACTGTTATCTTCTTCTTACGCGCTTCTATCTTCTTCCACAAAACAAGAAACAGCTTCCATGATTCTCTTCTTCAACCTCTCGCGATTCTCTTCTTGGTAAACTAGTTTCTACCATCACTATCCTCTACGAAACAAGCTTCTAGATTTACAACATTCAGCTCATCATTAATTCATCAAACAAGGTTAGCTTCAATTAATGTTATTTTTTCATAAAATAATTTAATCGAAAATTTTACATTTAATTGATTTGGTATTTTAGATCAATGCACATATATGGATTGTAGAGTAGTTTATGAGGTTAATTTTATGAAGAAATTTCAAATTGTTTGATAAATTAGGGTTTGTAATAACCGAAAAATTCAAATCGTTTTTTTAGGGTTTCAATTGGGTTAAATTCTTTAAAGATGGTAACAGTCTCAACCAATTGTTCTTCAACTTCAGGTACAAATTCTTCATTTTGTTGTGCGATTAACATTTTAATTGCAGATTTTTAGATGCACTTACTAAGATACTATTGTGATTTTAATTGCGGATGTTTGTACTCAAGAACATGCCTCAATAATCAAAACCGTAAATGATGAAGATGATTCCCAAATGGTAGATGGTACGAATTCTTTCACTCTTTTTGCATTGATTCTGCATTTTATATTAAAAAGAGATGTATGCAAATTTGGTTCATAAAATCTGAAAAAGAGATCTTCTTTTTTTGTTTGGTTGTGTGTAAGAACTGGGTTCATGATAAGTTTGTTATTTGATTGATTGTTAAAGTTAGGTGTTTGCCTGTTTGCCTTTTTGTATGACACTATTTGGTTCATAAAGTTACGAATTCTTTCACTCTTTTTGCTCTTTTTGTATAACACTGTTTGCCTGTCTGTATCGAATTTTCTCCCTAAGTGTCTTGGGCACATATACTATGAATACTCTCATCTTTGTACATTGCGAACATTTCATATTATTCGATCAATTTATTGCCTCCTGACTTGGATATTCCTTCATATGCTAATTCATAGAATCCGACTATCCGTCCTTTTGTCTCTTTTTAACTGAGGTATATGCATAGATAATGCTGTACTTTTGCGGGGCGATACCGCTTTGTAACAAAGCGACAACTTTTTTTTAGCTTTCTTAGTAATTATTATAACCATTATTAGTCCTTGTCTTCCTCTATCTTTACATTTTCATGCCACGCAAACTGGCAACTTTTTCGTCAATTCCTTCAGTGAAATGCAATGTTTTTGGATTGACTATTAGCAGTTACAATTAAATCTAGGATGGAGCCGATAGTTAAATTCCATAGAGGAAACTGGTCTGCTCTTTTGTGTATTATGACTTTAGAGATTGAGTTGCGTTGTTCATGATCAATGTATCACTTTCAACGACTCATATATGTTTCATAACTAGGTTTTCCACTCTATTTTAGACTATCTTGGGGGACTACTGTATCATTTTCAATTACTTCCTCCACACATATGATCCTACAGATTGGGAATGACCTATAGCCATCAAATTCGTCTTTCAGATTATCGTGTGGGGCTGTGTGTAATAAGCTAGGTCGTCCACACGACCACACCATACTAACCATAGAACTTCTTCTGTGGCACATGTTCCTGGTTTAACCGCCTGGAGAAGTTTCGGCCAACCAATTTTCTACCTGATTGTTTTAGATTGCATCATGCATTAGAAAGCCAATATGCGCCCTGGCCTAGCCCCTAGGATGCTCACATTACCCAACGTAGATATGAGCAATGACAAAAATATTGGATTGCTTCTTCCCTTAAATTACCCATAGTGGTGGTTTTGGTGACTGTAAATAAAACCAGTGGGCTCAGAATGGGAGATGAAGCAAGGAGCTCTTAATGCTCACTTTGTCAAATATTGGATTGCTTCTTCCCTTAAATTACCGATGATCATGAAATCGCGCATATTGAGTCTAACTTAATCCCCAATGCTAATATATATTGCTGGTTGACACTTCAGAATTCAGTTCTTCATCTCCAATTCTCTGCTAAAACTTCATATAAGGTGGTCACCTGAAATAGTCCTAAACATTTTTACTTCAATTAATTGTTCTTCAACTGGTTCCATTATTCTCATTTTCGGTGGACAAATTGTTCCATTGCCTAAGATGCCAGCTTTTGAGTTGTTAATTTACAGTCGTTACTTAACGTACCTGGGTAATTTAGACGAAACGTACCCACAATATATGTAAAACGAACCCAAAACTATTTCGTTACTTTTCCTAATACCCTTTCCCTTGTGACAATTTTAGCTGTTGAATTACATTAGTTCGAGCTAGGACAATCATCATTTTTCAAAATTATTAGCGAATAAGTGCTCATTTGGCCATTCGTTGTTTCTGCAGCTATAGTTGGTGATACTAATGACATGGATATTTCAACAAATCCAGAAGAAGATATATTATTTCTTACTAATTGTCCAGATCAATTATTAGTGAATGATGTGCCATTAGTGAATGATGTGCCAGGTAAATCATTTTGTTTTATTTATTGCATTTTGTTAGTGTGAAGCAAGACGGCAGTTTATAAGTAATTGTTGTTAATTTGAGTCTTCCAGATAGCCCGGAAGTTGTTGCTAGTAGTGAGATTCACGGAGTGCCTCATTGTTCAGAAGAGCTTAAACCATTTGTTGGAATGAAATTTGGGAATTTGGAGCAAGGGTTGGATTTCTACAAAGCATATGCCAAAGCTTGTGGCTTTAGTCCGAGATTGGATTCAAGTAAAATCATTCAAGGAGTTACTACACATAAGAGTCATGTGTGTAACAAAGAAGGTAATAGGCAGACATGGTGGGCAAAAAGGAGGAGGGCAATAACAAGAGTTGGGTGTCTGCCAAGATTAAGTTTAAGAGACTTCTGCTTTGGTGAGTATGAGGTGTATGAATTTATCGAGGTGCACTCACATGCAATGGTAACTCCAGCCACAATGATTCACTTAAAGTCATTTAGGAAGCTCAACCTTGTGCATAAGAAAATGATAATGGATAACTCACGTGTTAACCAGGGGCCTGTGAAGACATTTCGAATGTTTAAAGAGTACGTTAGGGGATATAAAAACGTAGGGGCTTCCTTAGAAGATTTTAAGAATTTTTCAAGGGATGTAAAGAAATACATCAAAGAATATGATGCGGAAATGCTGATAGAGGGCTTCATGCAAAAAAGAGCTAGGTGTCCCTCATTTTACTTTGATTTTGATGTTGATGACAACAAAAGACTCACTAAGGTTTTCTGGGCTGATCCAATTGCAATTAAGAACTATGCACTCTTTGGTGATTCTGTGTCTTTTGACACCACATTCGATTTTAATGAATACCGTATGGTGTTTTGTCCTTTTACGGGGGTTGACAACCATAAAAAATGTGTCACTTTTGCGGCTGGTTTGATAATGCGGGAGAATGAAGAGTCTTTTACCTGGCTTTTTGACAATTTTATGAAGGCAATGGGTGGGTGTTATCCTACTACTCTGATTACTGACCAATGTCTGGGTATTAAAGCGGGGGTTAAAAATGTGTTTTCAGGCAACACAACACACAGATTCTGTATGTGGCATATCATGAAAAAATTGCCTGACAAAGTTGGTTCAACCATTTACAAAGACACAGACTTTCTAAAAGAAATAAGTTCTATTGTTTGGAATGAAGATATTGAGCCAACTGAATTTGAGTCGAGCTGGTGTTCAATTATGGAAAAACATGATTTGTCTGGAAATGAGTGGCTGAAATCCATGTTTGAGGACCGCAAATTATGGATTCCTGCATATTTTCGGGACACTTATATGGGTGGGCTTCTGAGGACAACTTCAAGGTCAGAATTAGAGAATAGTTTCTTCGGCAACTTCACCAACCCCAACCTATCACTTGTTCAGTTTTGGATGCGCTTTTAGTCAGCAATGGATGCTCAACGCTGGAAGCATTCTAAATTAACTGCTGATTCTAAAAACTCCTCTCCTATATTATCAACTCCCCTTTCTATAGAAAAGAAATGTGCTGAATTTTACACACCACCTGTGTTTTATGATTTTCAAGAAGAGTTGAACGGTGCATGCTACTCTTGTAATGAGGCCAACAAAAGCACGAAAGAAAGGGACGTGGAACGTTTATTTGTTATGGATCGTGAGAGCAAGAAAGTCTATGAAGTAGATGTTGATGGGAAAACTTTAGTGTGTTCATGCAAGAGGTTTCAGAGATTTGGGATACTTTGTAGACATTGTGTATGGGTGTTGCATAATAAGGGGTTTGATGAAATACCTTCAGAATATCTATTGCCGAGGTGGAGCAATTATGCAACATTTCGTCCTATCTTTAATGTTGTAGGGACGTCCTTAGAAGCTGATTGTGCGTCTATTGACACAAGACAAAACACTATCAGTGAATTATGGTCAGGGGTGTTCACTGCAGTGTCACTTGTGGAGGATGATGAGGAGAAGGAGAAAGAGTTACTCGAATTGCTTCAGAGTTTCAATGAGAAGTTGTTGATTTCAAGTAGTGGTGGGAAGTCAAAAAGCAAGAAAACTCAAATCGAGACGCTTCTTGGGTCTAAAATCCCTACTAAAGCTCATATTCTTCCTCCAAATCAAGCAAAAAATAAGGGATCTGGTAGAAGGATGACTTCTGAAAAAGAAAAGGCAATGGAGGAGCACGCTAAGCCTCTTAGAAAATGTCGTGCTTGTGGGGAAATGGCACGCCATGATAGTAGAAATTGCCCGAGTCAACTTCCTAACAAGTAATCTCATAATCATAATCAGGTACTTTATTTGCTTGTTTTTTTTTTAAATTTACATATTAGTGGAAGAGGGCATATATACAAAGTATTAATGATATTTTACATGATTTGATGATGTAGGTATTGTCAATGAAACAGTTGTGGATTGGGATGCGCAGCAATTGTAGCCAGAAGGGTGTAACAGCCGACTACAATGGATATTGTATTTTGTTGATGTTAGCTGTTGGCGTATGTTTTGACCTCTATTAGTTATGTTGGAATTTGAATTAGTATTCTCATTTTCGGTGGATAAATTGTTCCATTGCCTACGATGCCAGCTTCTGAGTTAGTTTGTCTTGTTTAGGGACCTTGATATTATATTTTGTTACTGTCCAAATGTAGGAGGAAGCTTTAATTTGAATGGATATTGTATTTTGTAAATGTTAGCTGTTGGCGTGTGTTGTCACGTCTATTAGTTACGTTTCAATTTGAATCATTATTCTCATTTTCGGTGGATAAATTGTTCCATTGCCTAAGATGCCAGCTTTTGAGTTGTTAATTTAAAGTCGTTACTTAACGTACCTTGGTTATTTAGACGAAACGTACCCACAATATATATAAAACGAACCCAAGACTATTTCGAAACGTAACTAGTATGTAAAAGGGTTTTGGAGATATTGGCTCTTTTTGGCTTTAGTTTAGAAGTATCTGCTTATGTTAGAAGTGTGTTTTGGAAGTTGAAATTGATGTATTCACTTGGACGACAAACTGCCGTTTGGAAGTGTGTTTTGGAAGTATCTGCTTAGGTAATTTATTTTCTTCTTTTTAAGTCGTATTAGTTGATGCCCAGTTTTTGTGACGGGATGTCATTTGGGGATTAATTTAGAACTGCCGTTTTCCTCGACATTGTTTTCGATTGTTTAAGCGTCCTATTATAGGGTTTTGTCCGGATCTGAATTATTGGTGAAATCGAAAGACCGTAACAGTGAAGAGCGTACCAAACATCGTATAATTCTGATTTGTGCTTTTGAACAGTTAATCTTAGTTAGTATAGTATTTCAATCTTTGCTTCGTTCATTTCATTTTTAGGTAATGATATTTTCACGCTCCTACAACGCGGACCGCTAACGCGGGTCCGCCTAATCCAACCCTAAACCCTTTCCCTTGTTATCGGGAATGGGTTATTTAGACAAAACGTACCCACAATATATATAAAACGAACCTAAGACTATTTCGAAACGTACCTAGTACGTAAAAGGGATTAAACGGGGGGCAGGTATCCTAAAACGGGACGGGAAAGGGTTTAGGGTTGGATTAGGCGTCCCGCTAACGCGGGTCCGCCTAATCCAACCGTAAACCCTTTCCCTTGTTATCGAAACGGGAACCGTATTCTCAGCTCTAAAAGGAAATGAGTTATTTAGACGAAACGTACCCACAATATATGTAAAACGAACCTAAGACTATTTCGAAACGCACCTAGTACGTAAAAGGGTTTAAACGGGGGCGGGTACCCCAAAACGGGACGGGAAAGGGTTTAGGGTTGGATTAGGCGGACCCGCGTAGCGGGTCCGCCTAATCCAACCCTAAACCCTTTTCCTTGTTATCGAAACGGGAACCGTAAACTGAGCCCTAAAAGGGGAAGGGTGAACCCCTTTCCGAGGGGACCAGGTATCCTAAAACGGGACGGGAAAAGGTTTAGGGTTGGATTAGGCATCCCGCTAACGCGGGTCCGCCTAATCCAACCCTAAACCTTTTCCCTTGTTATCGGGAATGGGTTATTTAGACGAAAAATACCCACAATATATGTAAAACGAACCTAAGACTATTTCGAAACGTACCTAGTACGTAAAAGGGTTTATACGGGGGGCGGGTACCCTAAAACGGGACGGGAAAGGGTTTAGGGTTGGATTGGCGGACCGCTAACGAGGGTCCGCCTAATCCAACCCTAAACCCTTTCCCTTGTTTTCGGGAATGGGCTATTTAGACGGAACGTACCCACAATATATGTAAAACGAACCTAAGACTATTTCGAAACGTACCTAGTACGTAAAAGGGTTTAAATGGGGGCGGGTACCCTAAAACAGGACGGGAAAGGGTTTAGGGTAGGATTAGGCGGACCCGCTAAGCGGGTCCGCCTAATCCAACCCTAAACCCTTTCCCTTGTTATCGAAACGGGAATCGTAACTGAACCCTAAAAGGGGAAGGGTGAACCCCTTTCCGAGGGGACCGGGTATCCTAAAACGGGACGGGAAAAGGTTTAGGGTTGGATTAGGCAGACCGCTACCACGTCCGCCTAATCCAACCCTAAACCCTTTCCCTTGTTATCGAAACGGGAAGCGTAAACTGAGCCCTAAAAGGGGAAGGGTGAACCCTTTTTCGAGGGGACTGGGTATCCTAAAATGGGACGGGAAAGGGTTTAAGGTTGGATTAGGCGTCCCGCTAACGCGGGTCCGCCTAATCCAACCCTAAACCCTTTCCCTTGTTATCGAAACGGGAACCGTAACTGAACCCTAAAAGGGGAAGGGTGAACCCCTTTCCGAGGGGACCGGGTATCCTAAAATGGGATGAGAAAGGGTTTAGGGTTGGATTAGGCGTCCCGCTAACGCGGGTCCGCCTAATCCAACCCTAAACCCTTTCCCTTGTTATCGGGAATGGGTTATTTAGACGAAACGTACCCACAATATATGTAAAACGAACCTAAGACTATTTCGAAACGTAACTAGTACGTAAAAGGGTTTAAACGGGGGGCGGGTATCCTAAAACGGGACGGGAAAGGGTTTCGGGTTGGATTAGACGGCCCGCTAACGCGGGTCCGCCTAATCCAACCCTAAACCCTTTCCCTTGTTATCGGGAATGGCTTATTTAGACGAAACGTACCCACAATATATGTAAAACGAACCTAAGACTATTTCGAAACGTACCTAGTACGTAAAAGGGTTTATACGGGGGGCGGGTACCCTAAAACGGGACGGGAAAGGGTTTAGGGTTGGATTGGCGGACCGCTAACGCGGGTCCGCCTATCCAACCCTAAACCCTTTCCCTTGTTTTCGGGAATGGGCTATTTAGACGGAACGTACCCACAATATATGTAAAACGAACCTAAGACTATTTCGAAACGTACCTAGTACGTAAAAGGGTTTAAATGGGGGCGGGTACCCTAAAACAGGACGGGAAAGGATTTAGGGTAGGATTAGGCGGACCCGCTAAGCGGGTCCGCCTAATCCAACCCTAAACCCTTTCCCTTGTTATCGAAACGGGAACCGTAACTGAACCCTAAAAGGGGAAGGGTGAACCCCTTTCCGAGGGGACCGGGTATCCTAAAACGGGACGGGAAAGGGTTTAGGGTTGGATTAGGCAGACCGCTACCACGGGTCCGCCTAATCCAACCCTAAACCCTTTCCCTTGTTATCGAAACGGGAAGCGTAAACTGAGCCCTAAAAGGGGAAGGGTGAACCCTTTTTCGAGGGGACTGGGTATCCTAAAATGGGACGGGAAAGGGTTTAAGGTTGGATTAGGCGTCCCGCTAACGCGGGTCCGCCTAATCCAACCCTAAACCCTTTCCCTTGTTATCGGGAATGGGTTATTTAGACGAAACGTACCCACAATATATGAAAAACGAACCTAAAACTATTTCGAAACGTACCTAGTACGTAAAAGGGTTTAAACGGGGGCGGGTACCCTAAAACGGGACGGGAAAGGGTTTCGGGTTGGATTAGACGGCCCGCTAACGCGGGTCCGCCTAATCCAACCCTAAACCCTTTCCCTTGTTATCAAAAATGGGTTATTTAGACGAAACGTACCCACGATATATGAAAAACGAACCTAAGACTATTTCGAAACGTACCTAGTACGTAAAAGGGTTTAAACGGGGGCGGGTACCCTAAAACGGGACGAGAAAGGGTTTAGGGTTGGATTAGGCGGACCGCTAACGCGGGTCCGCCTAATCCAACCCTAAACCCTTTCCCTTGTTATCGAAACGGGAACCATAACTGAACCCTAAAAGGGGAAGGGTGAACCCCTTTCCGAGGGGACCGGGTATCCTAAAACGGGACGGGAAAGGGTTTAGGGTTGGATTAGGCGTCCCGCTAACGCGAGTCCGCCTAATCCAACCCTAAACCCTTTCCCTTGTTATCGGGAATGGGTTATTCAGACGAAACGTACCCAAAATATATGTAAAACGAACCTAAGACTATTTCGAAACGTACCTAGTACGTAAAAGGGTTTAAATGGGGGCGGGTACCCTAAAACGGGACGTGAAAGGTTTTAGGGTTGGAATAGGCGGACCCGCGTCCGTAACTGAACCCTAAAAGGTGAAGGGTGAACCCCTTTCCGTAACTGAACCCTAAACGGGACGGGAAAAGGTTTATGGTTGGATTAGGCGGACCGCTAACGCGGGTCCGCCTAATCCTACCCTAAGCCCTTTCCCCTGTTATCGGGAATGACTTATTTAGACGAAACGTACCCACAATATATGTATAACGAACCTAAGACTATTTCGAAACGTACCTAGTACGTAAAAGGATTTAAACGTGGGGCGGGTACCCTAAAACGGGACGGGAAAGGGTTTAGGGTTGGATTAGGTGTTAGCGGTCCGCCTAATCCAACCCTAAACCCTTTCCCTTGTTATCGAAACGGGAACCCTAAACTGAGCCCTAAAAGGGGAAGGGTGAACCCCTTTCCGAGGGAACCGGGTATCCTAAAACGGGACGGGAAAGGGTTTAGGGTTGGATTAGGCGGACCGCTAACGCGGGTCCGCCTAATCCAACCCTAAACCCTTTCCCTTGTTATCGAAACGGGAACCGTAAACTGAACCCTAAAAGGGGAAGGGTGAACCCCTTTCCGAGTGGACCGGGTATCCTAAAACGGGACGGGAAAGGGTTTAGGTTTGGATTAGGCGGACCGCTAACGCGGGTCCGCCTAATCCAACCCTAAACCTTTTCACTTGTTATCGGGAATGGGTTATTTAGACGAAACGTACCCACAATATATGTAAAACGAACCTAAGACTATTTCGAAACGTACCTAGTACGTAAAAGGGTTTAAATGGGGGCGGGTACCCTAAAACGGGACGGGAAAGGGTTTAGGGTTGGATTAGGTGTTAGCGGTCCGCCTAATCCAACCCTAAACCCTTTCCCTTGTTATCGAAACGGGAACCCTAAACTAAGCCCTAAAAGGGGAAGGGTGAACCCCTTTCCGAGGGAACCGGGTATCCTAAAACGGGACGGGAAAGGGTTTATGGTTGGATTAGGCGGACCGCTAATGCGAGTCCGCCTAATCCAACCCTAAACCCTTTCCCTTGTTATCGAAACGGGAACGGTAAACTGAGCCCTAAAAGGGGAAGGGTGAACCCCTTTCCGAGGGGACCGGGTATCCTAAAACGGGACGGGAACGCGGGTCCGCCTAATCCAACCCTAAACCCTATCCCTTGTTATCGGGAATGAGTTATTTAGACGAAACGTACCCATAATATATATAAAACGAAACTAAGACTATTTCGAAATGTACCTAGTACGTAAAAGGGTTTAAACGGGGGCGGGTACCCTAAAACGGGACGGAAAAGGGTTTAGGGTTGGATTAGGCGGACCGCTAACGCGGGTCTGCCTAATCCAACACTAAACCCTTTCCATTGTTATCGAAACGGGAACCGTAACTGAACCCTAAAAGGGGAAGGGTGAACCCCTTTCCGAGGGGACCGGGTATCCTAAAACGGGACGGGAAAGGGTTTAGGGTTGGATTAGGCGTCCCGCTAACGCGAGTCCGCCTAATCCAACCCTAAACCCTTTCCCTTGTTATCGGGAATGGGTTATTCAGACGAAATGTACCCAAAATATATGTAAAACGAAACTAAGACTATTTCGAAACGTACCTAGTACGTAAAAGGGTTTAAATGGGGGCGGGTACCCTAAAACGGGACGTGAAAGGGTTTAGGGTTGGATTAGGCGGACCCGCGTCCGTAACTGAACCCTAAAAGGTGAAGGGTGAACCCCTTTCCGAGGGGACCGGGTATCCTAAAACGGGACGGAAAAAGGTTTATGGTTGGATTAGGCGGACCGCTAACGCGGGTCCGCCTAATCTTACCCTAAGCCCTTTCCCTTGTTATCGGGAATGGCTTATTTAGACGAAACGTACCCACAATATATGTATAACGAACCTAAGACTATTTCGAAACGTACCTAGTACGTAAAAGGATTTAAACGGGGGGCGGGTACCCTAAAACGGGACGGGAAAGGGTTTAGGGTTGGATTAGGTGTTAGCGGTCCGCCTAATCCAACCCTAAACCCTTTCCCTTGTTATCGAAACGGGAACCCTAAACTGAGCCCTAAAAGGGGAAGGGTGAACCCCTTTCCGAGGGAACCGGGTATCCTAAAACGGAACGGGAAAGGGTTTAGGGTTGGATTAGGCGGACCGCTAACGCGGGTCCGCCTAATCCAACCCTAAACCCTTTCCCTTGTTATCGAAACGGGAACCGTAAACTGAACCCTAAAAGGGGAAGGGTGAACCCCTTTCCGAGTGGACCGGGTATCCTAAAACGGGACGGGAAAGGGTTTAGGTTTGGATTAGGCGGACCGCTAACGCGGGTCCGCCTAATCCAACCCTAAACCGTTTCACTTGTTATCGGGAATGGGTTATTTAGACGAAACGTACCCACAATATATGTAAAACGAACCTAAGACTATTTCGAAACGTACCTAGTACGTAAAAGGGTTTAAATGGGGGCGGGTACCCTAAAACGGGACGGGAAAGGGTTTAGGGTTGGATTAGGTGTTAGGGGTCCGCCAAATCCAACCCTAAACCCTTTCCCTTGTTATCGAAACGGGAACCCTAAACTGAGCCCTAAAAGGGGAAGGGTGAACCCCTTTCCGAGGGAACCGGGTATCCTAAAACGGGACGGGAAAGGGTTTAGGGTTGGATTAGGCGGACCGCTAATGCGGGTCCGCCTAATCCAACCCTAAACCCTTTCCCTTGTTATCGAAACGGGAACGGTAAACTGAGCCCTAAAAGGGGAAGGGTGAACCCCTTTCCGAGGGGACCGGGTATCCTAAAACGGGACGGGAAAGGGTTTAGGGTTGGATTAGGCGTCCCTCTAACGCGGGTCCGCCTAATCCAACCCCAAACCCTTTCCCTTGTTATCGAAACGGGAACCATAAACTGAACCCTAAAAGGGGAAGGGTGAACCCCTTTCTGAGGGGACCGGGTATCCTAAAACGAGACGGGAACGCGGGTCCGCCTAATCCAACCCTAAACCCTATCCCTTGTTATCGGGAATGGGTTATTTAGACGAAACGTACCCACAATATATACAAAACGAAACTAAGACTATTTCGAAACGTACCTAGTACGTAAAAGGGTTTAAACGGGGGGCGGGTACCCTAAAAAGGGACGGGAAAGGGTTTAGGGTTGGATTAGGCGGACCCGCGTTACCTTTCCCTTGTTATCGAAACGGGAACCGTAACTGAACCCTAAAAGGGGAAGGGTGAACCCCTTTCCGAGGGGACCGGGTATCCTAAAACGGGACGGGAAAGGGTTTAGGGTTGGATTAGGCGGACCGCTAACGCGGGTCCGCCTAATCCAACCCTAAACTCTTTCCCTTGTTATCGAAACGGGAACCGTAACTGAACCCTAAAAGGGGAAGGGTGAACCCCTTTCCAAGGGGACCGGATATCCTAAAACGGGACGGGAAAGGGTTTAGGGTTGGATTAGGCGGACAGCTAACGCGAGTCTGCCTAATCCAACCCTAAACCCTTTCCCTTATTATCGGGAATGGGTTATGTAGACGAAACTTACCCACAATATATGTTAAATGAACCTAAGACTATTTCGAAACGTACCTAGTACGTAAAAGGGTTTAAACGGGGGGCGGGTATCCTAAAACGGGACGGAAAATGGTTTAGGGTTGGATTAGGCGGACCGCTAATGCGGGTCCGCCTAATCCAACCCTAAACCCTTTTCCTTGTTATCGAAATGGGAACCGTAAACTGAGCCCTAAAAGGGGAAGGGTGAACCCCTTTCCGAGGGGACCGGGTATCCTAAAACGGGACGGGAAAGGGTTTAGGGTTGGATTAGGCGGACCCGCGAACGCGGGTCCGCCTAATCCAACCCTAAACCCTTTCCCTTGTTATCGGGAATGGGTTATTTAGACGAAACGTACCCACAATATATGTAAAACGAACCTAAGACTATTTCGAAACGTACCTAGTACGTAAAAGGGTTTAAACGGGGGGCGGGTACCCTAAAACGGGACGGGAAAGGATTTAGGGTTGGATTAGGCGGACCGCTAACGCGGGCCCGCCTAATCCAAACCTAAACCCTTTCCCTTGTGATCGAAACGGGAACCGTAAACTGAGCCCTAAAAGGGGAAGGGTGAACCCCTTTCCGAGGGGACCGGTTATCCTAAAACGGGACGGGAAAGGGTTTAGGGTTGGATTAGGCGTCCCGCTAACGCGGGTCCGCCTAATCCAACCCTAAACCCTTTCCCTTGTTATCGAAACGGGAACCGTAAACTGAACTCTAAAAGGGGAAGGGTGAACCCCTTTCCGAGGGGACCGGGTATCCTAAAACGGGACGGGAACGCGGGTCCGCCTAATCCAACCCATAACCCTTTCCCTTGTTATCGGGAATGGGTTATTTAGACGAAACGTACCCACAATATATGTATAACGAACCTAAGACTATTTCGAAACGTACCTAGTACGTAAAAGGGTTTAAACGGGGGGCGGGTATTCAAAAACGGGACGGGAAAGGGTTTAGGGTTGGATTAGGCGGACCGCTAACGTGGGTCCGCCTAATCCAACCCTAAACCCTTTCCCTTGTTATCGAAATAGGAACCGTAACTGAACCCTAAAAGGGGAAGGGTGAACCCCTTTCCGAGGGGACCGGGTATCCTAAAACGGGACGGGAAAAGGTATAGAGTTGGATTAGGCGGACCGCTAACGCGGGTCCGTCTAATCCAACCCGAAACCCTTTCCCTTGTTATCGAAACGGGAACCGTAAACTAAGCCCTAAAAGGGGAAATGTGAACCCCTTTCTGAGGGGACCGGATATCCTAAAACGGGACGGGAAAGGGTTATTTAGACGAAACGTACCCACAATATATGTAAAATGTTCCTAAGATTATTTCGAAACGTACCTAGTACGTAAAAGGGTTTAAACGGGGGGCGGGTATCCTAAAACGGGACGGGAAAGGATTTAGGGTTGGATTAGGCGGACCGCTAACGCGGGTCCGCCTAATCCAACCCTAAACCCTTTCCCTTATTATCGAAACGGGAACCGTAACTGAACCTTAAAAGGGGAAGGGTGAACCCCTTTCCGAGGGGACCAGGTATCCTAAAACGGGACGGGAAAAGGTATAGAGTTGGATTAGGCGGACCGCTAACGCGGGTCCGCCTAATCCAACCCGAAACCCTTTCCCTTGTTATCGAAACGGGAACCGTAAACTAAGCCCTAAAAGGGGAAGGGTGAACCCCTTTCTGAGGGGACCGGGTATCCTAAAACGGGACGGGAAAGGTTTTAGGGTTGGATTAGGCGGACCGCTAACGCGGGTCCGCCTAATCCAACCCTAAACCCTTTCCCTTGTTATCGGGAATGGGTTATTTAGACGAAACGTACCCACAATATATGTAAAACGAACCTAAGTCTATTTTGAAACGTATCTAGTACGTAAAAGGGTTTAAACGGGGAGCGGTTACCCTAAAACGGGAGGGGAAAGGGTTTAGGGTTGGATTAGGCGGACCGCTAACGCGGGTCCACCTAATCCAACTCTAAACCTTTTCCCTTGTTATCGAAACGGGAACCGTAACTGAACCCTAAAAGGGGAAGGGTGAACCCCTTTCCGAGGGGATCGGGTATCCTAAAACGGGACGGGAAAGGGTTTAGGGTTGGATTAGGCGTCCCGCTAACGCGGGTCTGCCTAATCCAACCCTAAACCCTTTCCCTTGTTATCGGGAATTGGTTATTTAGACGAAACGTACCCACAATATATGTAAAACGAACCTAAGACTATTTCGAAACGTACCTAGTACGTAAAAGGGTTTAAACGGGGGGCGGGTATCCTAAAACGGGACGGGAAAGGGTTTAGGGTTGGATTAGGCGGACCGCTAACGCGGGTCCGCCTAATCCAACCCTAAACCTTTTCCTTGTTATCAAACGGAACCGTAATCGAACCCTAAAAGGGGAAGGGTGAACCCCTTTCCGAGGAGATCGGGTATCCTAAAACGGGACGGGAAAGGGTTTAGGGTTGGATTAGATGGACCGCTAACGCAGGTCCGCCTAATCCAACCCTAAACCCTTTCCCTTGTTATCAAAACGGGAACCGTAAACTGAGCCCTAAAAGGGGAAGGGTGAACCCCTTTCCGAGGGGACCGGGTATCCTAAAACGGGACGGGAAAGGGTTTAGGGTTGGATTAGGCGTCCCGCTAACGCGGGTCTGCCTAATCCAACCCTAAACCCTTTCCCTTGTTATCGGGAATTGGTTATTTAGACGAAACGTACCCACAATATATGTAAAACGAACCTAAGACTATTACGAAACGTACCTAGTACGTAAAAGGGTTTAAACGGGGGGCGGGTACCCTAAAACGGGACGGGAAAGGGTTTAGGGTTGGATTAGGCGGACCGCTAACGCGGGCCCGCCTAATCCAACCCTAAACCCTTTTCCTTGTAATCGAAACGGGAACCGTAAACTGAGCCCTAAAAGGGGAAGGGTGAACCCCTTTCCGAGGGGACCGGGTATCCTAAAACGGGACGGGAAAGGGTTTAGGGTTGGATTAGGCATCCCGCTAAGGCGGGTCCGCCTAATCCAACCCTAAACCCTTTCCTTGTTATCAAAACGGAACCGTGAATCGAACCCTAAAAGGGAAGGGTGAACCCCTTTCCGAGGGGACCGGGTATCCTAAAACGGGACGGGAAAAGGTATAGAGTTGGATTAGGCGGACCGCTAACGCGGTCCGTCTAATCCAACCCGAAACCCTTTCCTTGTTATCGAAACGGAACCGTAAACTAAGCCCTAAAAGGGGGGGAAATGTGAACCCCTTTACGAGGGGACCGGGTATCCTAAAACGGGACGGGAAAGGGTTTAGGGTTGGATTAGGCGGACCGCTAATGCGGGTCCGCCTAATCCAACCCTAAACCCTTTCCCTTGTTATCGGGAATGGGTTATTTAGACGAAACGTACCCACAATATATGTAAAACGAACCTAAGACTATTTTGAAACGTATCTAGTACGTAAAAGGGTTTAAACGGGGAGCGGGTACCCTAAAACGGGACGGGAAAGGGTTTAGGGTTGGATTAGGCGGACCGCTAACGCGGGTTCGCCTAATCCAACCCTAAACCCTTTCCTTGTTATCAAACGGAACGGTAAACCGAGCCCTAAAAGGGGAAGGGTGAACCCCTTTCCGAGGGGACCGGGTATCCTAAAGCGGGACGGGGAAAGGGTTTAGGGTTGGATTAGGCGTCCCGCTAACGCGGGTCTGCCTAATCCAACCCTAAACCCTTTCCCTTGTTATCGGGAATGGGTTATTTAGACGAAACGTACCCACAATATATGTAAAACGAACCTAAGACTATTTCGAAACGTACCTAGTACGTAAAAGGGTTTAAACGGGGGGCGGGTATCCTAAAACGGGACGGGAAAGGGTTTAGGGTTGGATTAGGCGGACCGCTAACGCGGGTCCGCCTAATCCAACCCTAAACCTTTTCCCTTGTTATCGAAACGGGAACCGTAACTGAACCCTAAAAGGGGAAGGGTGAACCCCTTTCCGAGGGGATCGGGTATCCTAAAACGGGACGGGAAAGGGTTTAGGGTTGGATTAGGTGGACCGCTAACGCAGGTCCGCCTAATCCAACCCTAAACCCTTTCCCATGTTATCAAAACGGGAACCGTAAACTGAGCCCTAAAAGGGGAAGGGTGAACCCCTTTCCGAGGGGACCGGGTATCCTAAAACGGGACGGGAATGGGTTTAGGGTTGGATTAGGCGTCCCGCTAACGCGGGTCCGCCTAATTCAACCCTAAACCCTTTCCCTTGTTATCGGGAATGGGTTATTTAGACGAAACGTACCCACAATATATGTAAAACGAACCTAAGACTATTACGAAACGTACCTAGTACGTAAAAGGGTTTAAACGGGGGGCGGGTACCCTAAAACGGGACGGGAAAGGGTTTAGGGTTGGATTAGGCGGACCGCTAACGCGGGTCTGCCTAATCCAACCTTAAACCCTTTCCCTTGTAATCGAAACGGGAACCGTAAACTGAGCCCTAAAAGGGGAAGGGTGAACCTCTTTCCGAGGGGACCGGGTATCCTAAAACGGGATGGGAAAGGGTTTAGGGTTGGATTAGGCGTCCCGCTAACGCGGGTCCGCCTAATCCAACCCTAAACCCTTTCCCTTGTTATCGAAACGGGAACCGTAAACTGAACCCTAAAAGGGGAAGGGTGAACCCCTTTCCGAGGGGACCGGGTATCCTAAAACGGGACGGGAACGCGGGTCCGCCTAATCCAACCCTAAACCCATTCCCTTGTTATCGGGAATGGGTTATTTAGACGAAACGTACCCACAATATATGTAAAACGAACCTAAGACTATTTCGAAACGTACCTAGTACGTAAAAGGGTTTAAACAGGGGGCGGGTACCCTAAAACGGGACGGGAAAGGGTTTAGGGTTGGATTAGGTGGACCGCTAATGCGGGTCCGCCTAATCCAACCCTAAACCCTTTCCCTTGTTATCGAAACGGGAACCGTAACTGAACCCTAAAAGGGGAAGGGTGAACCCCTTTCCGAGGGGACCGCGTATCCTAAAACGGGACGGGAAAGGGTTTAGGGTTGGATTAGGCGGACCGCTAACGCGGGTCCGCCTAATCCAACCCTAAACCCTTTCCCTTGTTATCGGGAATGGGTTATTTAGACGAAACGTACCCACAATATATGTATAACGAACCTAAGACTATTTCGAAACGTACCTAGTACGTAAAAGGGTTTAAACGGGGGGCGGGTACCCTAAAACGGGACGGGAAAGGGTTTAGGGTTGGATTAGGCGGACCGCTAACGCGGGTCCGCCTAATCCAACCTTAAACCCTTTCCCTTGTAATCAAAACGGGAACCGTAAACTGAGCCCTAAAAGGGGAAGGGTGAACCCCTTTCCGAGGGGACCGGGTATCCTAAAACGGGACGGGAAAAGGTTTAGGGTTGGATTAGGCGTCCCGCTAACGCGGCTCCGCCTAATCCAACCCTAAACCCTTTCTCTTGTTATCGAAACGGGAACCGTAAACTGAACCCTAAAAGGGGAAGGGTGAACCCCTTTCCGAGGGGACCGGGTATCCTAAAACGGGACGGGAACGCGGGCCCGCCTAATCCAACCTTAAACCCTTTCCCTTGTAATCAAAACGGGAACCGTAAACTGAGCCCTAAAAGGGGAAGGGTGAACCCCTTTCCGAGGGGACCGGGTATCCTAAAACGGGACGGGAAAAGGTTTAGGGTTGGATTAGGCGTCCCGCTAACGCGGCTCCGCCTAATCCAACCCTAAACCCTTTCTCTTGTTATCGAAACGGGAACCGTAAACTGAACCCTAAAAGGGGAAGGGTGAACCCCTTTCCGAGGGGACCGGGTATCCTAAAACGGGACGGGAACGCGGGCCCGCCTAATCCAACCCTAAACCCTTTCCCTTGTTATCGGGAATGGGTTATTTAGACGAAACGTACCCACAATATATGTAAAACGAACCTAAGACTATTTCGAAATGTACCTAGTACGTAAAACGGTTTAAACGAGGGGCGGGTACCCTAAAACGGGACAGGAAAGGGTTTAGGGTTGGATTAGGCGGACCCGCGTTAGCGGTCCACCTAATCCAACCCTAAACCCTTTCCCTTGTTATCGAAACGGGAACCGTAACTGAACCCTAAAAGGGGAAGGGTGAACCCCTTTCCGAGGGGACCGGGTATCCTAAAACGGGACGGGAAAGGGTTTAGGGTTGGATTAGGCGGACCGCTAACGCGGGTCCGCCTAATCCAACCCTAAACCCTTTCCCTTGTTATCGAAACGGGAACCGTAAACTGAGCCCTAAAAGGGGAAGGGTGAACCCCTTTCCGAGGGGACCGGGTATCCTAAAAAGGTACGGGAAAGGGTTTAGGGTTGGATTAGGCAGACCGCTAACGCGGGTCCGCCTAATCCAACCCTAAACCCTTTCCCTTGTTATCGGGAATGGGTTATTTAGACGAAACGTACCCACAATATATGTATAACGAACCTAAGACTATTTCGAAACGTACCTAGTACGTAAAAGGGTTTAAACGGGGGGCGGGTATCCAAAAACGGGACGGGAAAGGGTTTAGTGTTGGATTAGGCGGACCGCTAACGCGGGTTCGCCTAATCCAACCCTAAACCCTTTCCCTTGTTATCGAAACGGGAACCGTAACTGAACCCTAAAAGGGGAAGGGTGAACCCCTTTCCGAGGGGACCAGGTATCCTAAAACGGGACGGGAAAAGGTATAGAGTTGGATTAGGCGGACCGCTAACGCGGGTCCGTCTAATCCAACCCGAAACCCTTTCCCTTGTTATCGAAACGGGAACCGTAAACTAAGCCCTAAAAGGGGAAATGTGAACCCCTTTCTGAGGGGACCGGGTATCCTAAAACGGGACGGGAAAGGGTTTAGGGTTGGATTAGGCGGACCGCTAACGCGGGTCCGCCTAATCCAACCCTAAACCCTTTCCCTTATTATCGGGAATGGGTTATTTAGACGAAACGTACGCACAATATATGTAAAATGAACCTAAGACTGTTTCGAAACGTACCTAGTACGTAAAAGGGTTTAAACGGGGGGCGGGTATCCTAAAACGGGACGGGAAAGAGTTTAGGGTTGGATTAGGCGGACCGCTAACGCGTGTCCGCCTAATCCAACCCTAAACCCTCCCTTGTTATCGAAACGGGAACCGTAACTGAACCCTAAAAGGGGAAGGGTGAACCCCTTTCCGAGGGGACCGGGTATCCTAAAACGGGACGGGAAAGGGTTTAGGGTTGGATTAGGCGGACCCGGCGGGTCCGCCTAATCCAACCCTAAACCCTTTCCCTTCTTATCGAAACGGGAACCGTAAACTGAGCGCTAAAAGGGGAAGGGTGAACCCCTTTCCGAGGGGACCGGGTATCCTAAAACGGGACGGGAAAGGGTTTAGGGTTGGATTAGGCGGACCGCTAACGCGGGTCCGCCTAATCCAACCCTAAACCCTTTCCCTTGTTATCGGGAATGGGTTATTTAGACGAAACGTACCCACAATATATGTATAACAAACCTAAGACTATTTCGAAACGTACCTATTACGTAAAAGGGTTTAAACGGGGGGCGGGTATCCTAAAACGGGACGGGAAAGGATTTAGGGTTGGATTAGGCGGACCGCTAACGCGGGTCCGCCTAATCCAACCTTAAACCCTTTCCCTTGTTATCGAAACGGGAACCGTAACTGAACCCTAAAAGGGGAAGGGTGAACCCCTTTCCGAGGGGACCGGGTATCCTATAACGGGACGTGAAAAGGTATAGAGTTGGATAAGGCGGACCGCTAACGCGGGTCCTCCTAATCCAACCCGAAATCCTTTCCCTTGTTATCGAAACGGGAACCGTAAACTAAGCCCTAAAAGGGGAAGGGTGAACCCCTTTCTGAGGGGACCGGGTATCCTAAAACGGGACGGGAAAGGGTTTAGGGTTGGATTAGGCGGACCGCTAACGCGGGTTCGCCTAATCCAACCCTAAACCCTTTCCCTTATTATCGGGAATGGGTTATTTAGACGAAACGTACCCACAATATATGTAAAATGAACCTAAGACTATTTCGAAACGTACCTAGTACGTAAAAGGGTTTAAACGGGGGCCGGGTATCCTAAAACGGGACGGGAACCGTAAACTGAGCCCTAAAAGGGGAAGGGTGAACCCCTTTCCGAGGGGACCGGGTATCCTAAAACGGGACGGGAAAGGGTTTAGGATTGGATTAGACGGACCGCTAACGCGGGTCCGCCTAATCCAACCCTAAACCCTTTCCCTTGTTATCGGGAATATGTTATTTAGACGAAACGTACCCACAATATATGTAAAACGAACCTAAGACTATTTTGAAACGTACCTAGTACGTAAAAGGGTTTAAACGGGGAGCGGGTACCCTAAAACGGGACGGGAAAGGGTTTAGGGTTGGATAAGGCGGACCGCTAACGCGGGTCCGCCTAATCCAACCATAAACCCTTTCCCTTGTTATCGAAACGGGAACGGTAAA